>NC_056507.1:17002058-17025071 GCF_014905685.2 Nematolebias whitei | reverse complement strand
TCACGACTGATATTGTAAACTACTTATTGACAATTATTTGATGGAACATCACTTCAGAAATGACCAGACTACCCCATAAAAACTTAGCAACAGTTATATATGCAATGTTTTCATTAGACCTATAAAATTAAACAGAGGCGCATTAGCTAATGTAGTCTTTACATTGGTCAGTCATTTTTGAAAAAGAGTTGTTTTTAGAGCTTGAAAAACAATGTAAAAAACCCCTCATTTGGCTAGCCATTAGCCTAGCCTCTGCAATGACCCATCCATCCATCCATCCATTATCTTCCGCTTGCTTCGAAGTCAGGTCGCGGGGGCAGCAGCTTGAGCATGGAGGCCCAGTTTTACAGCCACCTCTTCTGGGAGGATTTCCAAAGTGTTGCCAGGCCAACCGCAATACATCATTTCTCCAGCGCGACCTGGGTCTTCCTCAGGGTCTCCTCCCACATGCCTGAAGTACCTCACCCAGGGAGCATCCTTACCAGATGCCCTAACCACCTCAACTGGCTCCTCTCGATGTGGAGGAGCAGTGGTTCTAGTCCCAGTCTCTCCCGGATAACTGAACTTCTCATCCTTTCTCTAAGGAAGAGTTCAGCTACCCTGCGGAAGAAACTCATTTCAACTGCCTGTATCTGCAATCTCATTCTTTTGGTCATTACCCAAAGCTCGTGACCATAGGTGAGGGTAGGAATGTAGACCAACCGGTAAACAGAGAGCCTTACAGCTCATCTCCCTCTTCACCACAACAGACTAGTACAGAGTCCACAATACTGCAGATGCTGCAATGTCAATCTCACGCTCCATTCTTCCCTCACTCGTGAACAAAACCCTGAGATATTTGAACTCCTCTACTTGAGGCAAAACCTCACCCTCGACCCAAAAAGAGCAATCCACCCTTTTCCGACTGAGGCCCATGGCCTCAGATTTTGAGGACTGCAAGTACTTTTGGCTTATATTACCAAAGTCAAAGGCAAAGTTTCTTTATTTGTCATATATGTGGTGGAACAAAATTGTGTACACAGGGTCACAGTTACATCCAACAAAAGTATAAATTGTAAAGAAAAACAGAATAAGATCTAAGATATGAACTAAGAAAACCGTTAAACTAAAAATATACTAAGCACTAGTAGTACAAAAACAATATGCATACACAATACACATTATACGTGCTCTATGACCTGTGTCTTATGAAAAATAGTTGCAAGAGTAAGAATATTAGGGTAAGAATGGGGTACAAATGTAGGTAATACTATCAAAGAATGTCCCAGTTATTTTTCTGGCAACAAACAGTCCTTCAGTGGGTTTGCAGCCAAAATTCTATCATCAAGGAATTTACTCATTTTTGCCACTTCAGCTAGATGACCAGCACCTTTATCAGACTGTTGCGCCAAAGAACATGTACAAGTGAAATACACATTCATCCTATTTGGTCTCCATAGCAACAGCCTCTAGGTCTCTGCACCATACTGTGCATCCATGAGCCTGATTTAAACGCCACAGCATTATCTTTGAGACCCCCTGCACATAGTTTTGCCGGAAACAAATCAGATTATTTCTGTCAGTCTGTCCTCTTATCCAGCTGCTACATATAACAGGATTGCTGGACAGATTGGCAGGCGGCCATCAGGGAAGTAAATGTCACACTGACAGGAAAGCCAAGCAAATGTCAGAATCCATTTTGCTGCATTTGCAGAGCTGATCAGTGTAAGGACATTGTTCAGCTGCTCTATAACAGACACAGTTGTCTATTTGATTAAAAAAAAAAGTGATTTAACTAAAATAAGGCCTTAGAATGAAGTATAATTTCTGCAACATTTTGTATTGTACAAGGTGTTCAGTAAATTTGAATGAAACAAAGAATTCACTCGATTATAAAGAACTGACCAACAAATGTAATAAAGAGCACTTGTTCAACAAACAAAAACAACCAATATACAGTTAGATGTGCAAACATGAGATAATATTGTCAAAAATGTTTAAAAGACACTATCACTATTTGATTTCTAGATCACCTCATTGTTAGACAACAGAGGTTTTCCGGTGTGTAGCAGAACTTTTCTAAGAAGGAAGAAAAACACCTACAGATGCTCTTTACACACCCATTTGTGTACACTTCCTGCCATTTCATGTGCTGTTTTGTGTTTTAATGGAATCAATTTTAGCACCCTTTTCTTTCTGGCAGATGGTCAGCGGTGGAGAAAGTACTCGAACACTGTACTTAAGTAAAAGTACAACTAAACAGACAAAAATGTACTCTAGTAAAAGTAGAAGTACCACATTAATGTTTTTACTTAAGTAAAAGTAAGTACTTGCTTTAAAAAATACTCAGGCATTAAAAGTACTTGCTGAACGCATTACCTAATGCAATGGTCTACAATATATTTAAGTGTGCCTATAAAGTATGTATATTTTCTGTATTACATTAATAGTGTTGAGTCATTTTAATAAACAATGCTGCAGATACTGCATGTTTTTATTGTGTGGCACCGTTCACACTTGGACTTGTGATTCTGTGTATCAGAATTTCAGGGATGACATGGAGAGTTAAATGCCATTAAGCAAAATAAGAAAAGGGAATGATTATACCTTTGAAAGTTTTTATTTAATACTAAGCAAAACCAATGTGTCATTTTAACTGCAGTAAACACATTTAAGTAAAAGTTGTCTGCCTGAAAAAAAGGAGCATTAGACCTAACAAAGGAATAGACTCTGATCATTTCATCTCCAGTTTGTCATCAACTCTAGTTAAAATACGGTCTAGTCGACCTTGTAATGGGTCAATAGTGAACAATATTTTAACTTCCTGTCACCATTTTCAAAAGTTGGACCCGACTGTCGAGCCATTTGGAGACATTTCTTATCTCCTGTCCTAATACCCCATGAACTGACACATTTTAATATTGAAGCAAGAATTTCTTGTTCAAGTACAGAAGAAGTTGATTTTCAAAGTTTTTTGAGTCCAGTCTGGCTCTTTTGGGAGAGAGAGTCTGTCCTGCTGTACTGAACAGTTTTTAAATAGTCTTTCAATAAGGCCATGGGTGGTGTGCATCTTCTGGCTGACTCTCTGCAATGGAATTCATTTTGGGTGCATTAGTGGTGCTGTGGGTGCATCCAGCTCAATGACGTATATACTAGAATATACGTCATTGGCCCAGCTCTTCTTGAAGGTGGGTCCAACGTTACCTGCCCACCTTGCAGTGATTCAATGGACCAACTCCCCTCTCGTCATTGATTACTTTCAAACTAACAAACAAATAAAACAACTGCAACGCGAATGTATTGTTTAACGCAACACATTATAGAAATGTAATGTAGTTGAAAGTACAGATCCTTGATGTAAAATGTAGTGGAGTAAAAGTTGAAATTACCCACATTTAACTCTACTTAAGTAAAGTATACAAAAATGTACTCAAGTACAGTAACGAAGCACTTGTTACATCCCAGCACTGCAAATGGCACACCAGAATGACTATTCATAAAATACAGCTATAGGGTTGGAGCAACCTCACAGAGTAATCACACTCAAGAAGGTAGATTAGTCTGACTCCACCAGGGCTGCTCATTGTCACAGATTCTGTTTACAACTTTTATGAACAGAAATTCTTGGTGCAGCCATGGGTCCAAAGAGGTCTGGGTCAGTGCTTAGCATTTTGTCTCTGCCATCTGCAAATTATGTAGTCTGAATGGCCTCATCATGTGGTAATCTCCAGCTCTCCCTGGAGCAGATGACAGCCGAGTGTAAAAAAGTTGGAATGAGGATCAGCACCTCCAAATCCAAGACCATGGTCTGCAGCCGGAAAAAGGTGGACTGCTCTCTCTGGGTTGGGAGTGAGGTACTGCCTCGAGTGGAAGAGTTCAAGTATCACTGTGTTTTGTTCACAAGTGAGCAAAGACTGAGACGTGAGATTGACTGACAAATTGTTGCGGCTTCTGTGTCAGAGGGAGCTGAACTACAAGACAGAGCTCTTTGCTTATCAGTCTAAATAAGTTCCTACCCGAGTTAAGGTCACAAACTCTGGGGAAGGTTTGAAATAACAAAATCAAAGGTAAATACAGTCCAAGAGTTTTCTCCACAGGATAGCTGGATTGTCCCTTAAATAGTGTGAGAAGTTCAGTTATCCGAGAAAGACTTGTAGAGCCGCTGCTCCTTCACATCGGCAGAAAACGGAAGTTGTTTCAGCATCTGTTACTATCCTCACTATTAGCATCCTCATGGACGCCTCCCTAGAGAGGTGTTCTGGGAATATCCAACTTACCCAAGACCCAGGAAAGACTCGGGTATGCAAAAACAGAGACTATATCTCTTGACTGACCAAGGAACACATTAGATCACTATTGGGAGAGCAGGAAAACATGGCTGTGCAGAGATATCTGGCCATCCCTGCTGGATGGATGGGTAGAATGAGGATAGGAAGAGATGATCAAATGTGCAGTTACACATCACAGTAATATCTAAAAAAGTTAAATCTGGTCCTCTGGACATTCAAAAAAACAAAACCCCAACTACCTTCATTTTTACAGGATAAGCAGTTTTTCCAGTTAACTTTGTGTGGATAACACACCAGTGTACATACTGTAGAACATGGCCAATGCCTGTCATTTGTTAACATCATCCCCTTTCCAACTCCCCCTTATTTACCCATGCCTGTGTCAATGTCTGCCTCAAAGCTGAATCTCATTCAGATTCCACAGCAACCACAGAACAAAATGTCCTACTTCTAAAGTCCCTGAAAAGTGGATGAGTATGTCAAGAGTGCATACATACATATACATAAAGGTACATATAAAATAGTATAGAACCCAAAGTCTTGTTCAACACTTGTGGCTCACTCTGTGATCTCCAAAAAAGACATCTTTGTTTTCTTGTGCACATCAACATGTCAGAACAATTCTGATGCACATATTACCGTAACCAACAGACGTTTTGCAAATACTTACAGCAGCGATAAACATCTGCCAACAGAGCCTGGAATGTCCACTCAACCAAACAAATCATTCTAATTGGCCTTTATAAAATAATTGTGTGATGTGTTTCAGATCCCAGTGAAATAGAAATAGGCAAAAGTACCTCTGATTTCCTTGTTAAGTGTGCTACTTTGTGAAAACTGAGAAACATGTTTTCATAAAAACACACAAAGATCTGAAGGTTGAAGAGTGTGTTTTATTGGCATCTGACCCCAAAATATACAATTATTTTGTTTACATGTGGGCGTTTAAATACACTGACAGATGACAACTTAAATAGAGAAAATATTAACATGAACTTATCAATATTTATATATATTTCTAATTTAAAATTAACATAAATTGAATTTAAGGGATTTGACCATAGTGGAACCGGTTTTGCCACTAATTTTCATAAATAAATATCAGATTAATGGATAATGGAAGCATGGAACTGATATGATGTGACAAAAAACAGACTGAGTACTTGTATGCAATGCTATTGTCATAGATAAACTGCCAATTTTATAGTATTTTGTTTAGATGTTTAGAAATAATGACAGCATCTAATATTTTGCAACAATTTACTTCAGTTCCATTAAAACATGGTGAGAATCAGTCACAGTTTACCTCAAGTACAAATCCTGTAACCCTTAATCAAGGCATAAATGGGTACCTGCTGTTTAAGAGGTATTTCCTTGTGAAAACATGTTACGCTTTGTCATTTAGGTGTTTTTTTAATTTTTATCTAACTTTATCTTTCTACTTTCCTTCATGAAGCTATCTTTCATATTTAGGCAAGGGCCATGCGTTGCGGTTGTTCTAGGTTGGCACGAAATTTATCAAGAAAGCGAGAGGCTAATTCATCATCCACCAGCCGCCCATCACTGGACAAAGTAACAGTCATCAGCTGCTGAGTGCGCAGGGTCTGGTCATCTTCATTCAGTTGCAGCTCAGTCCTAGAAGTCCCAACAGCAAGGATGCATGCCTGAGGAGGGTTGATCACAGCACTGAAGCCACTGATTCCAAACATCCCTAGGTTAGATATACTGTCATCAGGGGAGATGCAGGAGAGAGGAAGCAATGGGATGGAAGGAGAAAGTGCACATATTACATTAGTCAAGAAAAATGCAGAAAAATGAACTGACATAACAGTCATTTTAATATCAGTATCACCTCTTGTAATGAAAGTTTGAAATTTTCTTTTTACAAAAAAGTATGGGCAGTCATACGGCACCACCAACCCTCGAGACTTCCACCATATGGTTTACATGTTAGGTAAGTTTGACTAGAGGGCACTGTGCTGTTTGCTTTAATGAGAGGTTTTGCCAGACGAAATAAATACAATTATCAGAAGAATAGCGCACACATTTATCTTCAGTGGGACAAAGAGCTGTATTTCTATAGAAATGTATCCTTTCAGCCTGACACAAAAACCTAATTGTGTAAATGACACCATTAATTTTAATGAGTTAAAAATAGCCTCGTTTCCACTTTTCTGCAATGATTGGTTTAATAACTGAACTGTAGCTGTGTTGCCCAAAATCACATTCTGTTCAATTTCACATAAAATATTAAATAAGCATAATGAATCATCTCTTCTTGAAACTAAAATGAATCGCAATGGCACTGTTTATGCGGACTGTCAGTTTTATGATGCCAATGTTACTGGGTTGCTACGGAAAATTTAAGAGATTTTGAGCTAAAATATTTTCTGTTACTTTTAGTTGAGAAGAGAAAATACACATTTTACTGAGTATTATTAAGGGAAGCCAATAAGAAGAAAGAAAAAAAGAAAACCGTTTTATAATGTAATTTCTGTCTACATGTGCTTTCTGGAGAAACTCACCCCTAACACTTCTTACCTGAATGAGCCTCCCTGGTACTCTTCAGGTAGAAGTTTCCCATCTCGAGCCTTCTGGGCCAGGACCTATGAAAACATTTCAGACCGTTTAAACTTTGTTTCAGACAAAAACAGAAACAAAAAAAACAAAACAATTCCATCATTTTATAAAAAGAAGAAACCAGACACAGTCTATGCAGTGATAAAAATATACAAGCTACAGCTAAATGGCAAAAAAAGCTGAAACACCAGAGACGTGTCAGAGTTCACTTGACCACATTACAGCAATTAAAACCTAGTGTTGACTACTGACTACATAATACAACACTAAAGCTTATTGGGTTAACTTTGCATTTTCCAATTCAATTCAAAAATACTTTATTCATCTTAAAGGGAAATTAAATGTTGTCGTATCTCATCATCCTGGTTTCATTCAAGAGTTGTTATAGATGCTGATAGCTGTGGGCAGGAAGGATCTCCTGCAGCGAATCCGAAGAATCTGGCCACAGATACGGATCCATCCACCCGAATCCAGCTTGCTGTCCGATCCGGCAGGTCTCTCGGCAGTCCTGGGCAGCAGGACTGCCCGAATGCCGGGCAGAATTCCTCCCTGAGCGATGGCCACTCCTCCCAGCAGTCTGCCGAGCTCCTCGTCGCTGCGGACAAACAGCTGAAGGTGTCGGGGGATGATCCCAGTCCTCCCGTTGTCACGAGCCGTGTTTCCCACCAGCTCCAGGATCTCAGCGCTCAGGTACTCGAGCACCGCCGCCAGTTTGATGGGAATTCATCCACGGCACCTCCTTTTCAACTCATCTGGTATTTGGGGCTGTAGTTGGGGTATTTGAGCTTTTGAGATGTTACTCAGCTGCTCCTGATTGTTAAAAAACACCTTGTTGCCATGGTTACGTATCATAACAAATGTCCAAAAGTGAAAAAGTTTCAATAAAAATCCTTCCAGCTGCACAACACCTGATATCAGAGTAAATAATCATCCGAAAAAGTGATTTACATCCAGAAAAAAGAGGAATTTAAGTTTTCAAAAGCAATAAATCAGAATGAATGTAACAGAGCTGCTCCACCCCGAGCGGCACAATTCTAGAACTTCTTCTAGAACTTCCAGGACTAATGAGTTTTAAAGCATTTTTAATCATAGTGGTAAAACAGTGGGGAAAAAAAAAAAGAATTGTTAAATATAATAAAGGAATTTGAACTGAAAATTTTGTGTTTATAGCTTTGAAAGCACTAAGTTAATCTGACATAATTTTGCTTTTAGTTAACTAGAACTACCAATGTTCACCTAAGTGATACTTAATACATTTGTATAGATTCTGTATCAATCCAACTTTGTTTGAGATTTTAGAGATGCAATTTCAAACATAGTATAGATCCTGAGTAAATGGCTACTGTTCAAAAATCAAAACCTCTGGTGAAATGCCATCGGGATCAGTTTAAAAAAAATTGCGATAAGAAAGAAAAATAATGTCCCGTAGCAAACGCTTATATTAATGGAAGCACTCAGACTGTGCACTGCTAAAATGAACAAAGGGAGCTGACAACACCCAGAGGGGAAGATGAGACATCTGGTGAGAAAAAACACATTACTTCAGCCAGCTTCCATGAACGCTGGCTTGATTGCAGAATGAGTGACAAGCTTTGAGAAAACGCATTATAAGAAACGAACAAAGACTGGACATGTGCATAAACCGAGAACAATACCGCAGTGCTTTGGGCATAACATAAAGACAAAAGAATATGCTAGGATTTTAAAAATAAAGAAAAAAATGCACATACTCAAATATTAATCAATCTAAAAATGTATCTTAAACAAAAGTATTAATACCAGGAGGCTGTTGTCGTCTTCTCCACCTGATCTACACACGACACACAGACGCCTCATTAGCAGCTGAACAGATTAAACCGAGGCAATATTCAACAAACTGTCATTTAAAAAAAATAATAATTTAAGAGCTGATGGAAGCAAGAAAACAAACAAGTTTTCTGAGAGCATCACTGTGGAGGTACAAAGCCTCTGATGATGCCACTCCCGACACATTGAATATCATTTTAGTGAAAACTTTGAGTACGCCTGTGCTTAATAAAATTCTGAACTGTGAATATCTTTAAGCTATGGACTACTAAAATATTTTGAATGACACATAATGAAAAACACTTCTAAAATGTGCACACTTTGCATAAACTCTTCCTGTATGCAGTTGACAACCGTTCATTCAACAGACCAGATGAAAGGTGTGTTGCACCGTATTGAAACGCTTCATAAAGAACTAAATCCATTTGACATTACAGCGGTATAAAAAAGTGAGTCTTCAGTTTGCGTTGCAGTTGATAGATACTGAATAACAGCATTTTCTCATAGGCATGGCAACTGTTCAGGAAGACCACAATCTTTAACAAACTGTAAAAGACCTCACTGCAGGTGTGAGACATGCAACTTCATTTAGAGAATTTAATCCATTTGATCAACGTGCGTAACAGTGTGAGGCTCATCAACTTGTACACGTGTAGCAGATTCTGATCTAACTGTAGTGCAAGTTAAAGAGCTGATCAGTGTTGCATTATGTTATATACTCCATCTGTGGTTAGTGACAACTTAAATGCAACCAAAAAATTAAAAGAAAGAAAAAAAAAAAACAGAAATGATTTTTTGGGGGGGATTTCCCACAAGATTTGCTTTTTTTTGTACAGTTGTGAAGCCTTTGCACTAAACAGTAAACTTGTGTTTACATACACTGGACACACCTCTTAATTAAAGTTCTTGCTGAAATGTTTGTGCAAAATGTCTTGAAGAACATCTGACAACCATTTCTACAAAATAAAATACTAGTTTAACATTTGTTTTCATGTTTTGTTGTTTTACATTCTATTTATCTGTCATCTCTACCTTTGCATTGGCTGAGATTTCCTGCACGCCTTTGCTCGCAGCATCCCTGATGATGGGAGTGATGAGGCCTTTGTCAGTCGCCACGGCAATTGAGATGTGGATTGAATCAAGTGCGTGGGGCCCATCATCAAACCAGGTAACATTCACTTCTGGCATTTCCTTTGGGGGGGAAAAAAAAAGTTGCATTCAAGCAGTTTACTTTTCAGGGACTTTATCCATTGTAAAATGCACAACACTTGCTAAATGTATTTTCTTCTTATAGTAAAAGTATACTTTACCTTTACTATAAGAAAAGAAAATACTAAGTAAAATAACTCAATAAAATACCAAAACACCAATACAGTAGTCCCTCACTACTTCAGTTTTCCACTTATAAGGGGTCTTCAGGGTACGGATCCCCCGCAATAAACGAGGGACTACTGTATTGTTCCATGCTTTGAAACTTCATATTCAAAAAGTTGGCAATGCACATGAATCTTCTACATTTGTTTTACATGAAGAACAATATTTCCTTTCAAAACACTGTTGTGGAAAAAAAAAAATCAGTAAACACGCCCTTTTAAGATGTTATTTTGTGAATTTATGATTGCGCAACCGCTTTGAATTACCAAGAAAATTATTGTTTTTAACTGTCCACGTGCTTTGAAAAGATGTAAAGGCTTAAAAGATTTGATATGTATAGGCAAACAATAAAAGGAAATATTACCAAAAAAAAAATAAAATTCAACAGATAAACACTAAAAGCCCACCTAAAATTATAGGTTTAAGAAATAAGAGGAGATTTTGCACAGTACTTACTTTAAGTGTAACAGCTGCTGCCTTGATTATGAAATCATTAACAGATACTTTGATTTGTTCTGAAAAGAAAAGAAATAATCTATGAGCCTGATTAAATCGAATAAAAATAAACAATATATTGTCTTTTTTTTTTCAACGATTAAACAGTGATTCTATAAAACCTTGTCAGAGTGGAAGTCACAAGATGACAAAAGAAACAAATGGAGCACAAATATTTAGTAAGAAATGAAAAATGCATTCTAACACAATGCAGCCTATTATTGGAAGATTTCTTAAAAACAAAGAGCATTTTAGTCTGCATATTTGCTAATCAGTGATGATAACATATAACATATGAGGGAGAAAGAAAAAGTTTTTTTAATATTGGAGCACACACTGAAATATCCAAACCAACCTTCCTCTACAAAACTCAGGCACAACAAGTTGCTTCATTTCCCCTGTCTCTGACATCAGTGAGCCAGGCTGGTTTCAACTGGCAACCGCCTGCCACCTTTTACCAGCATCCAATAGTGCAGTACCAGACAGTTATGAATGGTGCGAGTGGGATGATTAATGAGCTAACCGTGAAATCGCACTGCTCCTGAACAATGAGGGCCCACAAAAACAACCGGGCAAGAGAATCCCTTACTACACACACAGCCTCGCTAATAGGTCTGGAATGGCCGTCCCATTTCCTCCATCACAGACACATAACCCAGAGAGATTTACGGTTTGTTTGACAGGGAGAGAAATTTAGACTGAATAAAGCAAATTATGTGCTAGCATGTTGAACTAAATGTTTAAAAATGGTAAACCAACATACAGGTCAAGAATAATTTGAGTTTTTGAGTGAAAACGTTGGATGTTGGGGAACACGAACCATGTTCCCTTTTTTCTGGTTGTGTTATTAACCTCCCTTCACTTTCAACACATACATCCTGATCTCGGTTGCACAAGTCGCAGTTTGTGAAATAAACGTTAGAGATTATTGTAAAGCAGAGAAAGAGAAAAACAGGTTTAGTAAAATGCAATGCAAACACTGCTGGAACCAGCTAATACGCATTTACAATTCAAGATTTAAAGAGACACATTATATATATACTTTTATTTATTTTTTTAAATTATAGTATAGTATTTGAAAAGTTGTTAAGAATGACTCAAATTGAACATCTCATAGTCCATTTTATTTTTCTCCAAACCAGGGAGTAGAAATGTTTGCAGTTCACATGATTTTCAACAACAACATAATTTACTTTATTTATGCCCAATGGGGAAATTCATTCTCTGCATTTTTCCCCCCACCACACGTGAGCAAACATGTGGAACAGAGGGCTGCTAATAAAAGCACCCGGGAAGGGCCTTGCTCAAGGGTCTACAGTGAGGCAAATAAAGGTGGAGGCAGATGTGGATGCTTCAGGTTTCTTAAATTGCATGCGCTGCTCTGCGATATGAAACCGTGACCTTCCGACCACAGGCTCACTTCTTTTTTTGCAGGGTTGGTGCGATGGTTAAGAAAGTTACTGGAAATTTGCTTGGCAACCAAACAGAAACACAACTAGTGTTGATATGACTAACAGAAAATGCTAAATATAGAAATTCAAAAGGGATGTCCCCTCTGAGCTGGTAAGTGGAAGTAGAGCAAGGCTTGTGTGGCTGCTTATAATAAAAATTCCATTTTCAGACCATGTGTGCAACTCTTCTTACAAATGAGTTTTATTAGAAATGTGTTCTAAGCTTCTTTATTTGCCCACTGACTTCATTTACCATGCACAGTCATGACAAACTTCCTGCTGTAGATGCTGATATTAGGAGCACGTGTGTATCTGTTGTGCCTCAAAGTTCTCCATTTGTGTGTTGGTAACAAAGTTAAATAACTTACAAAAGAGAACACACACACACACACACACACACACAGAAGTCTTTGAGGGAAAACAGTCCTGTTACTTCTAAATCTTCATTGCTCCTATTTTTAAATGCACTTCAGGACAATATTATGTTGTGTCTGTCTGGTCCATATAAGCTAGCAAAATTAAAAAAAAAAAGCAAAAGCAGATTAAACAATAAAGTTCTTACTTCATTTCATTTGTTCCCCAGAAAATATCACAATCTCTGCATTACAAGGACTCAGGATGTGTCGTACAGTAATGCAAGGTTTTGAACCTATAGCTCTAACTTTAGCCACTTACAAATATTTTATATCTACTAAACAACCAGCCTTTCAGCAAGCAAATAAAAGAAAATTGGTATAACTTTTTTGAATACTTGCCTTTTAAAAAGAGACCAATTCTGGTAAAACTTTACAGAAAGATTATTGGAAGCACAAGGAGGAACTTGCAACACGTCCTCTTTAGATTTAGACTTTCTACATATCCTGATTCATGCTCCATAACCAGGTAGATAAATCCATCAACGTTAAGTCAGGTCCTCTGGACGGTTTCTTTGTGTTGAAACATTTCGTCTTTCATCCAAAAGACTTCATCAGTCCGAGGAGCCACAACAAACTCAGACTTATAAACGGCACCGTCACATAGTGGGTCAACCAGTTTTGAAGGTGCTCCGATGGTTTCTGGAGCCTGCCCTCTCCCCCGCCGACTCGTTTGAGGCAGCCATGGTCAAAGTGGTTCAAAACAGAAAAGAAACCGTCCAGAGGACCTGACTTAACTTCGTTGGATTTTTCTACCTGGATTTTTGAGCATGAATGAGGATGTTTTGAACCACTTTGGTCATGACCGTCTCAAACGAGTCGGCGGGGGAGAGGGCAGACTCCAGAAACCATCTGAGCACCATCAAACTGGTTGACCCACTATATGAAAGTGCTTTTTATAAGACTGAGTTTGTTGACATTGGACATTTCTACATATTTTCTTTTTTCCCTCCCTCTCTTTGTTTTTATGCCATCTTTAACATCACATGTCACATGTCATCCCCTAATGAGAAGAGGACTCTGTGGGGACATTTCATCTGTTGCAGCAATCATTGATGGTGTCTGTTCAATGAATATGAACATCTCAAGAGTTAAAATATTTCAATAATATCGTAGAACAGAAAATATTATATTTGCATAACAAAAAGGCCCAAAACTTTAAATGTTTTGCATGTGTTGTTTTAAACAAGAGGATTAGAACGTATATGAATTAGGATGTTAACTGAATGCAGAATGCATGAAAACCTTGAAATCATCACCTTCATGGAATCAAAGACTTTTAAATCCTGCCGTGAGACACTCAGTAAAGGTAAGGATTCTAACGTGTATGGAAGAAACTGTGCACACACACAGACTCTTGGGTGTTACCTTTGCCTAGATCTTTGCGGATCTGCATGACAGCAGCCATGTCACAGTCAATAGAAGCATACGAATGTGGGATGGTGGTCTTGGATTGGGTCAGCCTTTGTGCGATCACTAGACGGACGTTGGAGGCTGGGATCTCTGTGAAGGTTCCCTGAAGACAAGTCAAGTGAGGAGGAGAACAATTTAGTTCAGCAGGAAAACGGTGTGACAGAAAGTAACTTTCCTTACGATAATTTTGCAAAGATAACGTTTTATAATACAAATGAAAACAGCACACATAAATTAATGCTTATTTAAAACACAGATTTCATTATATAAAAAAAATAAAAAAAATAATAAGCATCCCAACAAAAAACTTTGTAAACCTGTGCTCCAGGTTTTCCTGGTACAGAAAGAGGAGGGATGTTGGGTCTGCTGCTTGGAGGTGGAGGGGGAGCTGCTGAGGTGGGGACAGCTCTCGAGACAGGAACTGGGTCTGCTGGTGCAACCATGGCTGGCACTGCTTTGGAGGCAGGAGACATCTTTAAAAGATTTAAAGCATCTCTGATGAAGACAAAAACAAACAGAAACTAATATGAGACAGACACTTGAAAAACAAAATGAGCATATTTGAATACATGCATATTTTAGGGCTCTCCTTTATTTCAATGTTATTGTTATAAACAAAATCTCCTGGTGATTAACAACAGAACAAACTTGTGCTTCACAAGAGGCTGAAAAGAAGCTGCCAGTTACTTTTATCAGGTTTTGTTTGCCTTATGCTACCAGAAAAGTTACATTAGGTCATCTGCAAGTAAATGGGTGTCATGAGAATCACATGATGCTCATAAGCAAACTAACAGGTGCAGCAGAATCAGGCGTCAGCCTCACCAAGAGACTAGTTTATTAAAAACATCAGTTCTATTATCCCTCCTACAGGTACTGTGAGCCATAGACATGTCTCCAGAAGGAATAAGATGCTACCGCCAAGTATAGCACTGCATTATTTGTAACAATCCATGTAGATTTTCCTTGTTAAAACAATTCATCACATTAAATAATAATGGTAATAATAACATAATTACCGACTACTACTGCAAATTTGTGAAACTATTAGATTTGAAATTAATATATCACATATTAAAGATTGTTTCATATGGGAACATGCTCTTAGCCAGACAACGGTCTAAAGAATCTGTAAACAAAACCTTAAGCAGACAACAGATAAAGCAAATGACCATGAGACACGAAGCCCTGAAAGAAGCAGAAAAAAAAAGAGAATGAAAAAAAAAAGAATAAAAACCCAAACCCAGCTGCATTTTAGATTTATTGTTTTCCCCTTACGTTTTAGGTCGAGTACCATGAGAGCAGGCAGGAGCAAGTACCAGGTGCTTGAAGCTCTCTGGTTCCAGCTCACTGCACTCTGGTGCACCTACCCATATGCACACAGTCTTTTGTTTGGACCCACTGCTTCTGACCGTGCCCTGCAGCTAGAAACAGTCTAGGGCCCCACATCTCAGTTCTCCAACTACACAAGCTCCTTTTCTCTTTTATGATTAAAATATGTTAGTAAAGCACCCGACACCACTTGGAAAGTCCCTAGCTAACCAGCAAATCTTTCATTACAGACCAAATCCAAAAGTTCAGGAAGATCACATATATAAATATATATAGTGAAATAAATGCAAATCAACAGAGTTGATAATGGCACCACTGATCTCTTTTGTGCAGCTGCTTTAGCTGCACCCCTACTGACAGTGAAGGCAAAGGAGCTTCTGTAAGAGTAGAAGGTGACTAGAATATTAAAAAGGGTCTAAGGCAGCACTCACAAGCAGAAATTCAAAAACTGAATAGGTACTGTGAACTTTTATCTGTCTTCTACTGCCACTAAGAACAAGTTAAGATGACAAAAGGGAATTCAACAAATGGAAATTACATGTTAAAAAATGCTTTCTGTGCATTCTTATTGTTGATTTTATTTTAAACACGGCACTATTTGCTTTGGATTTGAAAAAAAAAAAAAAAGTCTGGCTGTGAAAGTATTATTGTGTGCCGCTCTTAACTTAAATTCTGAAATGATACTTCATCCAAAATATATTTCACCGTAATAACGTCTAATTTTACTGCTACCATATTTTTCAGCATATAAATCGCACCGTTTTGCATACATTGGCAAGTCCTGCGACTTATACACCGAAGCCACTAATATAATTTTTCTCCATATTTATTACCTACTTTTTTTTTCTGAGATCTGATAATTTAATTCATTCTGGCATGAAAAATATTGAACACTACCATTTTCAGCCGCTAGATGGCTCTCGAGTAATATGGCAAGTCAAGGGTTTCATTAATAGGCAAAAGTGACTTAATGAGACACTTGGCTTGCCATACAGAGCCATCTTCCTCTCGCTCCGGAACTCCTGCAGCAAACATAAAATCAGCTACATTTTGCCACGCCACCCAGGCAAAATGCAGCTGATTTGACCTTTAAAGTGCATTTTTAAGGAAAAGTTCAACTGAGACACACTTTTGCGATAATGTCGAGCAAACAAATAATTGTTTTTAGGTGGTTATCTTAGTAAATTTTGATGAAATGCACAGCGAGTCCTCCTTCTGCGCGCCCCCGCAGCTGGAAATCTATTTTTGAAATGCAGCTGATTTGACCAATATAGGACATTTATTAAGGAAAAGTTCAACTGAGAAACACCTTTGCTATAATTTCGAGCAAACTAATAATTGTTTGTTAAATTCTTGTTAAAGTCCTTCTGTGCACACTCCCGCGGCCGCCATTTGGCAGCCAATAGATTTTTGGCATAACACTGGCCCACGTGGTTGTCAGCGGTGATGCATAATAGATGTGACTTATATGGCGAAGCGACTTATTTATGTTTTTTTTCCACTTTATTAGACATATTTGGACTGATGCGACTTATACGGTTGTGCGACGTGTACAGCTGCAAGTACGGAAATTAAATATGTAATCAAATGATGTACACTTGCTACTTTTTGGAAACATTGCACCACTGATATTTAGCTAACCCACTAAATCATAAAGACTTAAATACCAGTAGTTATTCTAAGAACATAAATTATTAGTTCAATATGAAGACTGAAAAGAAAGAATCCAAATCTCAGCTAGACTGAGAACTTTTGGGAGGTGCTGGAGAAGATCTTATGCAACAGTCCAACTCTTTCCTTGTCAGAACAAAATCCTGGTGAAAAATAATAGCCGTTCTACACACGTGACATTCAATAACCTTATCAGAACAATTCCATGGGGAATGTGTAGCAGAATAAAAGCCAAAGTTGGTTCAAGAAAAATAAATAATTAGTGACTTAAAGTGACTCCGTATCAGAAGTCCCTTTAAGAAGAACTACTAAAATATCTTCACAATGTTTGATTTATAAAAAAAACTTTACACAGACCTGTCATTTACTAAGACACAAGAGCATATGGTCTGTGTTACCATGGTCACCAGTGGGTCCTAGAGACTGGGTTGCTATGGAAACAGAAGTTCCTAATGAGATTCCCCAGCAGGCTGCTCGGTGAGTATCATAGAGCATTCAATCAAGCCCCAAGTGACAGCAGGTAGCTATTAAAGTTGTGCGCGTGTTCAAAGCTTTCTCTTGTGTGAACTCAGCTCCCATCTAAATGACTAAAACACTGAGACTCTCAGAACATGTTCCTTGTTTGTTATCGAGTCTTTCCCACATTTTTGTTAATGCTGCCCTCAGACGCTCCAGTACTACTGGCAGTGTTGCTGTGGTCGATTACAGGAACAAGAACTGAGTTAGCTCGTTTACAGCGAACACCTCGTGAAGGATTTCCTACATACAAACAAAGATACATAAATACATAAAATTGAAACCAAAATCAAAAGACAAATAATATTTTAAACTCGTTATTGTTCATTTTAAGTGGGTAATTTTAGAAACTGCTCTGAGAAGGCTCTAAAAACGTTTAGAACAACTTTCAAGTGGAGTATACTACAACGTTTTCAGAAAATGCACCACAAGAATTCAAGGAAACATCTGAGGTGAAATTAGATAAAAACTCACTCCTTAGTAACAAGTCCCCTTGGCCCAGTGGGTGTGGCCAGTTTGGGGTCAACACCATGAGTATCCAGAATGTGTCTGGCTGCTGGACTTAGACGTAACCTGGGTAAAGAAGAGCATATTGCACATTTAAAAGATCAGCGGTCAGCATTGTACAAGTTTTTAAAACTAAGTCTAAATTTAAACAATTTGTCTAAAGATGCATTTAGAAACCCTTGTAAATAAAACAGCTCAGTGTATCCACCACCAAAGATCTCAGTAGATAATGTCTCAGTCATTCTGCTAACATTTTGAAATGAACTTAAAACAACTCACAGATAAAGTAAAGAACCATCTCTGTTGTGGAGTTCATTCTATTTTTTTTCTGACTATGGGCTATAGGTGCTGTGACCATAACAACATCTAATTAACCCAACAATTTTCAGTCAGGTCATCTGGACGGTTTCTTTTTTTTTTTTTTTTTTACGAGATGTTTCGCCTTCCATCCAGAAGGCTTCATCAGTCTGAGGAAACACCAAACAAAACTGCTTCTCCCCCAACAGCTTACTCCAAAGTGGGGAAAATAAAAATAATAGTCCAGATGACCTGACTGAAAATATATGGATTTTATACCTGGATTATTGAGAATGGACTTTGGTGAACATCTAATTAATATCACGTCTTATTGAAACCACTGTAATCTCACTGAATTACACTGTAAATCTGACAGGTATTATTCAAACAGCTAAAAAGTGACACTCACGGTCCTGACTTTGGTTTTGGTGGAAGACTTGTTGAAGGAGCAGAGGAAGTCAATACTGAGGGAGAGCCTGCAGGTGAGACTGCTCCAGCATCTGGAGGGGGTATCTCAATCTGCTTCCAGTCCTGCCCTTCCTCCACCATGAGAGCGATGAGAGTGCCGAGGCGCACATTGCTGCTGCCCTCTTCCATCTGTAAGGAGAGCAAACAAGACACTTAACAAGGAAACATCTGATTCAAAAACATGCATGTTAGGCTGATTGGCAACTCTAAATTGTCCCTAGGTATGGGTGAGAGACTGAATGGTTGTTTGTCTCTGTGTGTCCCTGTGATGGACTTGCGACCCGTCCAGGGTGTACCCCGCTCCTCGCCCACTGATTGCTAGACATGGGCACCGGCGACCCCCGTGACCCAAAATGGAAGAAGCAGGTAAAAGATAATGGATGGATGGATGGACATCTGATTCAGGGGCATCACAAGTGTAACTATGTGTTAAAATGGGTTCAATTTTTAACACGTTACAAAAAACAAAGAGAAGGTAACACTAAATTTAAATAAGACATTTATAACTTATAAAGTTGTGGCTGCGGTAGCTTGGTGGTCTGTGCCACAGTCTTGTAATCCTGAGGCTTAAGAGCAGGTTGCATCAAGTGTAAAGCAATTGCCAAATTTCTCATGCGAGTTCTCCAATGGCAGCGACCCCTGCAGAAGGGAGCAGCCGAAAGCAAAACAACAGCAGCAGCACTTAAAAATGATGAATCTGCTGGTCATCATCGAGTTTAATACTGTTTTTCTAAAGCTCAGCTGCACTTGAACGAGCTCTTGGTGTGTGCCGCGTGTGCTATTCTTCTCTCAGTTTTTGATTCTCTATCTTACAATGCAAGCCATTCAATAATGTTGTTCCACAAATACAGATCAATTTAATTGAAAGGTTGGGCACAACACAGTGTCGGACACGTGTGTTTGTCACTTTTCATTAGGCAGCCTCTTGGAACACGGTAAAAAGACAGATAACGAGAAGAAACCACCTCTGTATCAAGCTATGCTTATGACACCATGAAATACTACACTTAAAAAATAAATATATATATATCTCCATCACATCTGACAAGTCACTTCCCCGTCATGCAGGGTTGTAAAGTTACAAAGAGAACTCAAATAACTTTATCTATCAAACTGGAAAGGTCATCGTAGTGTGAACACCTGAGCCTCGTATCTGTGGTACTTCAGTTCAGAGTGGACCGGACTGTCTGCAAACAAGTTATAAAAATAAACAATGTCAAACTATAATTACATTTATTTAATATTAGAGTCAACAAGTATTCCTGCTGGGCAAAATGTTGTTGATTTATTCTATAATTTCAAAGTAATTTTAAAACCGTTTAAGATGAACTTTTGATACTAACTGGACTTTGCTGCTTAAAAGAACAGGTGAAGAATTTAAACTTAATACATTAAAGCATGCTGTTCATGCTGCTGTTTGGCGTATTGCTTTTGTACTACTAGTGCTTAGTGTATTTTTAGTTAACATAGTTCATATCTTAGATATTAGTACCGTTTTTCTTTTACATTTTATACTTTTGTTGGATGTAACTGGGACCCTGTGTACACAATTTTGTTCCACCTCATGCACCACATGTGATGCAAATGACAATAAAGAACCTTGAATCCTTTCTTTATATAAAAAAGACCAACATAAATATACACTGTTCAACACATTTTATTGATAAAACCTTATCAGTTTTAAACAACGTATATCATTGGCTCTGTTAGCATTTCCTCTTCAAACTGATAAAAGCTTATCAGTGGATATGCACGTGGCTACGCTGCAGAGATGCTGGGCTCAACACTGCCATCAAACAGTTAAAGAAAACATTAAAACTTTGGGGAAGTGCTAATTATATTACCCCACTGTAATCATGGTCAAAACTATCCAACAGTATACACTTTTACCCACAAAAGTGCTGCTGTCGGACAAGAAACTGGACGTGTAAATTGTTTACCTTCACTGACGGCCCAGTTAATGACACTATTTGATCTACACAGCAACAGTATGTGTTGACTGGTCATGTAAAATTTGGTACCAAGCAATGTTTGATTTTTGTTGCACCATAAGACGTTCATATTTGTAAGACACATCAGATGTATAAGACTCTGAGGATCTTTCTAAAGCACTCTGCAAGGGTTAGGATATTCCAAAGTACATTAATTGTGAGGTTTCCCTAACGTCTTACCATACTGTTTTTAGACAGATTAACAAGTCCAATGGGAGCTACAACAGATTCACCAAGTTTAGTTCAGACATGTTAAGTTCCTTTTATCTGTCAAGTACAACATCTCTACTGATTCATATTCACTAAAAAAGCGATCATGGTTGCTAATCGACTGATTCATGGGACGTCAACGTGCTCAGAATGTGGCAGAAAACGCAGACGGAGCTGACAGAACAGAGTCTCAACAGCTCTTTTTTAAGAGGAAGATGGATTTGAACTTGGCGTGCTCATAAATACTAGAGAGAAACATGAGAGACAGTGTTTAGCAAGTGAGACGGGGTTTGGCTCTGATCAATAAAGCATGACAGATGTTGCAGAAACAGCACTGCAGCTCCCTGCCTATTCCTGGTAGCAATGAAGTTTAATGTAATCTCTCACATTAAATGTCAAAGCCACACCAAACAAACCGTAGCTCACATGGAAATTCATTCTTTGTGGGCAACCATCGGAGTCTTTTGTTCTTTTCGTTGAAATGTTTTCTATTTCTTTTCTTTGGGCCAAAGGCTTAAAGCTATACACTCCATGCTTTTTGGCCAAATAGCCTAAAACAATAAAATAAAACTTAAAAATAGATGTATGCGATCATTACATTTTGACATAGGCATTTGAGGTTTACGCTCATTACCTGGATGACAGTATGTTAAGTTAACGAGCCAGGGCGTGAATATGTGGGAAAATGACAGGTTAGTGCTGCAAAAGCTGTTAAACATTCTCATCAGACCATCTAATCATTATGCAGTACTGCTTGTCTGACAGCTTTTAATTGAGTACTATCCAATATTCTTCATTAAACGTCTGGAACAACTTAGTAATAAATGTGAAAAACCCAAGAGACCAACTTGAATCTATACATTATAAGTACGCCCCTCTATCACGTCTACGACTGATGGCACTCTTGGCAGATGTTCAGTTTAAAGGCTTTGGATCAGGAGAGAGTAGACTAGCCACTAAGGACGGAACAGGAATCAGTCATCACTCAGTTAGAGCAAGATCTACCAGTTTTCTTACAACCGAAGAAAACGTCTGAAACCATAAGAAAGTGCTCGACTCCCATTTAAAAAAATAAATAAAATCTCCCTTTGGAGGACGTCTTCTGCAGCTTGTCAAGGAATTTGGCCATGGGCAAGTAATTATGGTAGCCTCTAAATTAGAAACTGCCTAGTGCTCAAAAGAAACAAGACAGCGCCACAAAAAACTATAATGTGCTCTGATCCAAAGTGTAGGGAAATATTAACTAACAGTTTGTGAAATTATGCCAATATCTGTTGGTTTTCCTATTGTTAATACACACATTCTGTTTCACAACAGGACATGGAGAGCTTGTGGCTTATCTAATGCAAACCATTTTTCCTTGCCAGCTAAAGCCCCTACCCGGTGTTCTTGGGTGGTTGCTATGGAAACTACCTTATCCCCACAGCAGATGAGCGAAGGATGGTGTAAGAACATGCAAAAGAATGGAATCTAGTGAAGTGAAGGGCATGAAAAAGATTTACAGTTCAACTGTTTATTACTGAGCATTGAACACACAGGTAATTGACAATGCACGGTACCTAAGTGTGCATTTGTGATGCGAGTTTGCTGGTGCAGAGTGGACATATATTTTGTAATGAAGCCCTGATCCACTTGCACAAACGGCTCTAAAACACCAAGGACAGAAAACATATTGCATGATTAGATAAGGTACTTTGTGAAATGGAGCAGTGGTTTACAATGCTGTGCATCTATTGTAAATGATCAAAAAAAAAAAAAAAACCTTTACATTCTTACTCAGTTTTAAACAGGGATAACTAGCAAAGTAATTAAATTTGTTAAGCCTACAAGAAAATAATATACTCTTTTTTTGTCTGACAGTAATGAGAGTACTTAGTCAAAATGGAGAAGAAAAATCTTCATTCCTCAGTTCAGGGCGACAAACAAGAGGCAGAGTGCTGATGAATGACAACCGATCGCTCGGTCTTTGACAGCCTATTAAAAATTCAAACAACAAAACACAATGTGGGGATAGAGGGAAATATTTGTCAGCGATGATGCCTTGTCAGGGCTTTGCTGCATCTGTGTACGGAGCACAGATTCAACAAGCGTAGCCAATTAGTATGAAGAACAATGGAAATCAAACAGAAATCACAAGGACAATATCCTACGTGGATATGAACAAACTTTAAATCTATAACAACAACAACAACAACAACAACAACAACAACAACAACAACAACAA
>NC_056507.1:16951680-16992058 GCF_014905685.2 Nematolebias whitei | reverse complement strand
ATGATTGTTTCCACTGGTATCGGATGCTGTGCAGCTGGAAGGATTTTTACTGAAACTTTTTTAGTTTTGGACATTTGTTATGATGCGTAACCATGGCAACAAGGCCGTTTTCTACAACCAACAGCAGCTGATTAACATCTCAAAAGCTCAAGTAATATCTCAACTACAGCCCCAAATCTCAAGTGAGTTGAAAAGGATGTTCTGTGGATAGATTCTCATCTACCTGCCAGCTGTGCTCGAGTGTCTGACCACTGAGATCCTGGAACTAGCAGGAAACACGGCTCATGACAGCGGAAGGACAGGATCGTCTTTCGACACCTACAGTACAGTTGGCTGTCCGCAGCTACGAGGAGCTCGGCAGACTGCTGGGAGGAGTGGCCATCGCTCTAGGAGGAGTTCTGCCCAGCATTTGGGCGGTCCTACAGCCCGAGGGGAACCGAGAGGCCAGCTGAGTCTGGGTGGACGGATCGGACGGCATCTGTAGCCAGTTTCTTAGGATCCACTGTGGGATGGATCTTTACAAGAGATTCTTCCTGTCTACAGCCATCAGCATCTATAACATCTCTTAATGTAATGAGGATAATGAGTTACAACAACAAATAATTTCCCTCTGGGATTAATAAAGTATTTTTGAATTGAATTGAATTGCATTATTAACATAATTTTTCTGTTATTATGTTGATGACAGTCAACAATACTTGCATGTAATATGATGAAGAAGATCAGTTTGTTAAAATTTTTTAATATATTTTAATGTTTTACAATTGAATACATAGAATCAGTTTAAAGTAGGTTCAAATTTGTAATTCAGAGTTAAACACTGTTTGAATGCTCATTTTTACATAGACTTTTCTGCTTTATTTACGTGTTTTGCTTTCTTCACATGCTGTTTTTCACATGGCCACCATCGTCTTTTGGAATCTAACTATTTACAGTTCAGTGAGCTTGTGGATTTAATAACCAGTTTGACCAAGGCGATAACCACAAACAACTGCTTCCAGTAACCCTTGAAGAATTTACGTTGCATGCTTCCTTGTGTAACAGCTCAAGTGTATTCTGAACATGTGTAGTTGGAAATAAAAATATTTCCATGTGACAAACCATTGTGTGATGATTTTACATACAGTAAAGGACAGGAAGTAATGTCTCACGGCATTTCCCATTGTCTATTTTTGTGTAGCTGTCAGCTGCAACCATTGGAATGTGATTCATGTATAAACTCTTCCTGTTCGGAATACATTTCTTTTAGGGAATAGACTAAAACATACATTTTAGTCTTACTTTGTCATGATAGAGATGGCTCATTATTAATCTGAATCATGCTATTAAATGTCAGCATGAACAGCAAGGAATCAACTGATTAACATTTCTACTGTATTAATGTAATGTAATAACATAATAACATATAATAACATTACATGTAATAACATTACATGTAATAACATAACATGTAATAACATAGCAGACTCTCACTGGTACATTTTCATCTTTAAATCACTTCTTGGTCTGTTGCCTTCATACATCTCCTCCTACATGTCACTGCGTGAGTGCAGCTACGGAGTGCGCTCTCAGGACATTATTACCTGCAGTGTTCCTTCAATGAGGACTGAACTAGGCAAAAGGGCCTTCTCCTATTCCGCTCCTGTTTCCTGGACTATCTTACAAAAAGATTTGAAGCTCTCGACCTTGACCTCTCTAAGTATCTTTAAGAATCTGTTGGACTCCTGGCAGGGACCAATGCTGACATGTTCCTGTTGTTAGTTTTCTACATTTGTCTTGGAATCTAGCTGTTTTTTGTTTTGTTACCTTTTCCTTTTAGCCATCCTATTTGTTAAAAAAAAAAAAAAAAAAAAACTGTAGTATGCTTTTTTATAACTGTTTATTGTTGTTGCTGTTGTCCATTGTTGTCATCTTTCTTTGTTGAAATCAGGTCTCTCTTGTAAATGAGTCCTCGAGGCTCAATGGGATTTACCTGTATAAATAAAGGTTGATTGATTGATAACATATAAGAGGTTAAGATCTCAATTGGATAAAAAATCTCCAATGAAAAGAAGTATAGTACTTGTTTGTGGCACATAAAAATAAGTTCAAGTTGATTTACAGAACGATCTGTGAAGACTGGATCATTTGTTCCAATCTTATGTTGCATGAAAATCAGGCTGTTTATGAACCAAACAAGCAAATTGTCCGTTGCTTAGTTGTTTACTACCCTTTGCTGGGGAGAATGACAAAGCAGTTTATACAGTATTATCATCCCTGGTCAGCATAATGCTGTACTTTTCCTCAGACAGAATAATCTTTTCACAAAGATAATATAGCATTTTTGACAGAGGGAGAATAAACTGATGAATTAAGTTTATTTATTTATTTTATTTTTTATTTGTATCTAAGCAAAATACAAAAATCATCCAAATGTAAAGTGAAAAATGTATCCACTCATCTATTTTCTTCATCCTTTTCTCTTTTCTGGGTCACAAGGAGCTGCAACCTACTGTATTTCCCGCAGTCACTTGGCGAGAGGTGGGGGACACCCTGGACAGGTTGCATGTCCATCACAGGGACGCATAGAAACAAACAACCGTTCACTTGCTCACCTAAGGGCAACTCAGAGTCACCATTTACCTAATATGCATGTTTTTGGTCTGTGGGAGGAAACTTTAGTACATGGAAAAGCCTACGCATGCACAGGC
This sequence comes from Nematolebias whitei, assembly GCF_014905685.2. Classification (NCBI taxonomy): domain Eukaryota; kingdom Metazoa; phylum Chordata; class Actinopteri; order Cyprinodontiformes; family Rivulidae; genus Nematolebias; species Nematolebias whitei. The sequence continues at coordinate 16,989,368 of NC_056507.1, read as the reverse complement.
CAACATGTAAAGCAAGAGAAACAACAGCTCTAGTATTGTGCTGCTGTGCGACCATAAAAAGTACATTTCACATGTAAAAAGTTATAACTTTGTTTACTTGGACAATAATCAAGACTGAACCATTTCACATGGATCACAGATTATATTAGTCTCAAACAATGAAAGAGATTTCTACAACATAACACATGTTTTACATGGACTGGCTAACAGTAAGTCCAAACTTGAACTCCAGTGAGGACTGAGTGATTTTTAAACACTGTACTGAACTAGAGGTAGCTAGTAAAAGTTTTTTTTTTTTTACAAGCAAGCAGTTAATTAAGCTGGCAGTTTTCAGCCAGCACTTCATCAGAAACACTGCAAACCCATGAAGAACAACACGTCATTTGGACAACCTTTCTTTCTGTTTAACGCTTCGAAGATTTTAGTGGTTTGACAGCATCAATTAAATAAGTGAACTGAATTCAAGACTTTTAATTTTCAGATGGAAAAAAAAAGTCTCCAAGTGAACACTGAACATACTCCAATTAATTTATACTTTTATTCTCTTTTACACACCCTTTTGTTGTTTTGTTTTCATTTCTAATAATTTTATGTAAGTGTATTTTTAAGCCATTGTTCTTTGGTCAGTTTTTCTTTATGTCTAGTTTTTACAGTGTTATGGCCTGAGGCCCTGTATGCTGAGTGACAATATAAATGCAGTTGATTGCTGACCTAGCTGTGCTGTGACCCATCTGGGATTGGCTTCTTCATCTCCTGACTCCTCCCAAGGGACGTCCATCTGCATCCTGGTTGGCTACTTTACCTCCACCCACAGATGAGGCCTGCCTATTTAAGCCCAGCTCTCCTGCCAGTCAGGGTGGTTGCAGCTTGCCATTCTGTATGGTTTCTTTGGACTTGAAAATGCTTGGCTTTGGCTAACAGTTAATTCCTGCTGTTGGAGTTGTTTGTTAGTGTTTGCAACCTTCTGAAGGCAGTCAGAAGGCTTACTAGATTAAAGCCTTTGTTGTAATTCTGTATCAATTTGGTTTGAGGCTTTACTCAATTGTTTAACATTCATTTTGTTATTCCTTAGAAGTTATAACAGTAACATCTTTGCTATTTGGTACTTTGAAAGCACTGCTGTTTTTGTTTATATTTGGTTAACTGACCAAATAAATTACTACGTTTATTTAAAAAAAAAGGGTTCAGATCCCGGACGAGCCCCCATTAATGTTTTGACCCAGCTCAGCCATACGCAAGTATGATAGTTTTAGTAGTTTATAGTTTTTTTTTAACACCCAAGATGGAACAATGACTTTAAACCACCCAGTAAATAGAAGTTCTACATACAACAACCAAAGTATCTGATGTGTAACATTATATTTTTTTTAATTTATTTTATTTTCCCAATAAAAATAAAGACTAAATAAAGTATCTTTACGGTGGGCTGGTGAAGACTTTACACAGTGCTTTGACTCTGGCAATACCAAAATTACAATTTGGCAAAAAAAAAAAAAAAAAAAAAAAGGAATACAGAACATTGTTTTGTGTCTATAAACTTGTGAAAACATTGTCACAGCAAATGTGTGACATTATCAGCACTAAAGAAGAGCTTTTATAATTTGTGTTTGTGTGTGTGTGTGGAAAGAGGTGATAGAGGATTGTTATGGATACATTTTTCCACTAATTTAAATAAAGATGATAGAATGTGAGACATGTTCCTCAAAGAAAACACTTTATAGACTGTCTTCATGAAAAAATAACCATTTTACAACACACTGCTTTAATATATTATACAATGTTACACTGTAAGTTCACATCTCCTTTTAAACATCAGATTTCAAGTCATTTGTTAAAAACTATAGATGAATACATATAGACACATGTTTCAAAGCATTATTTTTATTATTGTAAATGAAACATGTTTTGGCACCACTTTCCTGCAACACACCCAGCTACGTCAGCTTGCGTGTGTTATGGACACATGGAAGTTACAGGATGGTTAAATGATCCATTGTCATGAAAAATGTATTAACATGAATGGAAAGGAAAGGAAAACTTTATTTCTTTCATGTAAAACTTTTGTCTAATGCCGGAAAATAACACCTTGTTTTGTTTGGCTGTATTAATTTGACTTATAGTCCTTCAACATAAAAAACAGCCATGACACAGTTCTAATCTGTCCAACTCACAATTTGGACTGAATGCCTAACAGGTTCACTTGAGTGTGAACAGAAAATGATAAGGGCTTGTGATAAGATGGGACAGAGGATCTGCCGAGACAATACAATAGCTGAACTGAGCAGGCTCACGGTTTCAAAACCCCATCTGTTATCACCCTTATTCTTCCTGCAGCATGTATCTGATTGAATTAATGTACTCTCCTTTAAATGATAAAACTGCTTTTGTGTGGCTCATACAAATCAGAAAATAATTTTCTGACACCAAGATATACAGGCACTTGTGAACAGCTTTTACATGTTTTTATTTTTTTAGCCACATAAAAGGCAGCCATTGTGTCAGCCATGTAATTTATTGTTATAGCCAGTATAGGAGGCCAATAGATTTTTTTTTTGTCATTGTACAGAAGTGTATACCTATTTAGTAAAGTATTTCATAGCTAAAGTGAGACGTGTGTGTTTCACTACTAAGATCTATTACAACCGGTTTGGGTGCATGTTTTCCGTGCATAACCAAAACGCGTGTGCAGATGCCCTTAAACCAAGCCTTGTTACTCTAAATACATGTTATGCTGGTTTAACGGTGCTTTCTCAAACGTCTCTGGCACACTATCTCTTACTCATAGCTTTTTCTTGAGAACTACATTTTATAAATCATAGCCCTGAAATGAATCACACACACATACAGCATTATGCATGTCAAAGTGTGATTTGCATTGGATATTATCAGGCTTTGAGCATCCATGGGGGTATGTAAAGTAAGAATTTGTGTTCACCAGGCAGTGGTCTGTTAGGAAAATAAGGCTTAGTCGTAGAAGTAGATCAGTCTGCGTTATTTGCCTATGGAGTAACTGTACATTTACTTTCAGTTTTCCCCAAATAATGGCTCCTAGACTGCCCTAAGTAAACTCAGGATTTACCATGTTACAATTTACAGCTACCTTTTCTTGACATTTCAATATAAAAGTGTCCAAAACATAATGTGTTTCATGTGGTTGGTACATAATTCATATATGAAACAAAGGCTCTACGGTGAATATTTAATGATTTTCAATGGTGCTTAAATTTTGCTGCACAAATGGTACTCAGCATTCCCAATTTCAGTCATGATAAAAATAAAATAAAAAACTTTACAGTGTAGTTTTAACTTCTTTAGAAAGAAAACAGACGGTTACTATGTTTGATTGTGTATACACTTGAATTGAAAAGCAAATATAAACCAGAACAAGTAGAGCTTCGGAGAGACGAAAACATTTGATTGCTACATATGAGAGCATTAAACAGAAACAACAGAATATGATGACCATGTGCTTTAGTCTGAAGTGTTGCTCGTTTCATGTCCAACAACAATATGACAATCAGCAGCTGCGAGTTCAACCCAATTATATGCACTAATTGGTTCCATTTACTCTCAGGCTCCTATTTTTGTCATTTCCTAGCATCAACAATGAAATATAATAGAAGCTCTCGCACAATTGTCATCCATTTTTCTTCCATATGTTTTTCTGCATCTTTCTCGTTCCACAATGTTTGTGCTATCTCAACAAATGATTTGTCAAAACATTCAGCTCGTTCAGGAGAAGGGTGCTGTGACTTTTGATATTGGTGCAACTTTAGCTTTTTGAAATATTTAGCCTTTTATGTCATTTTTTTTTTCTCATAGAAAATGAAAAGAGCTCATTTTACATCCTTTAAATCTTTAGATCTGTTTACAACCTTTTACTGCTTCGTTCACATTTTGTTCTGGTTCAGCTTCTTTCAGCTTCTTTGTGCATTTTTTTTCAGCTACTTTCAGCTTAATTTCATCCGTTTTTTTTCAACTATTTTTTTGTGCTCCTTTAAGATTCTTTCTGCTAACTTCAACATTTTTGTGCTTATTCTAACTTCTTTCTGCAAATTTCAGCTTGTTATGCTCCTTTCAGCTTATTTATGCAAGTTTCAGCTTTTTCTGCTATTTCGGCTAATGCTATTTTTAATGCTAATTTTAGCTTTTTCAGCAAATGCTGTTGTGCTATTTTTAGATTTTTCAGATGATTCCACATTTTTTGGACTCATTCAAATGTTTTGCAGCCTAATTCAGCAAAAAATGTGCTCGCTCCACTTCCTTTTGGTAATTTAATCACATCAGAATTTGTATGTCATTTTCTATCATGGCTCTGAGATGGATTTTACTCACATTATTATTACACTGATGTTTGACATTAAAAACTTAGAGAGAAAAAAATAAAAGTGGTGCACTGGATGAATTGTAAAGGCATCTGCAAAGATAATGACACAATGAGGGGTCAATGAATGCCACTCTATGTAAAAGAGGGTCAAAAGCCAGATAACTTGGAGAGAAGATTAGATGTGAATTTGCTTGTGAACACGGGGCAAAGACAGAACCCTTTTATTGACTGCTTTTATCTCGCAGCCAATCAAGGCACAGTCGTTTGTTAGCTGTCTGCAGGAACCAGCTCGAGCACGCAGTGGCAAACAATTAACCGAGTGGCATTTCCCACAGTTGTGATAAACCAAAATCAAATGGCAGTATCTATAAGTGCACAGCTTTTCAAGGTTATAACAGATTTAAAACTTTGTCTTTGGTCACAGTTGGCTGTCGATGTTTTAAACATCTGTGCAAAAGTTGCCATATTTTGCATAACAAATTGAAGTCTACGTTCTTATCTAATCTCGAATTACATTGATGCTTAACGTTATATTACATACACACTTGTGCAATCCCTTTGTAACAATGGCTTTCATGAAATAGAAACAATTGCAAGATTTTTTTATTTATTTTAAACTTCAGCAAATATCTGCCCACCTTTTTTAACAATTTGATGAATTCAAAGCATGAAAAAAGTCAAAGCAAGTTTTCAGTTTGCCGTGAATGTTGTTTTACTGTAAATGCTGCACAGCACTTAAAGAATACCATTAGATTTTTGTATTTTATTATTTTTATTTTCATGTTTATTCGGCAATCAAGCATGTTTCCCAAAGGACACTTCACAGTTTTAGGGTCAAAACATTTAACATACACCAGGCTGTCACATGCACTTTGACTGCTATACAACATGTGTTCCTTTGGGACTTGGAAAACAAAGGAAAAACATGTTCTGATAAACACTTAAAAACAAAAAAACAACATTCCCTATGTTTTATGCTAGCTGTTTGACAAGTTAGTTGCAAGCAACATTTTTTCTGTAAAACGGTGTAAACGCCTGCTTAAGTTTTGACTTAAAAAGGTACAGTTAAAAAACAGTGCAGTCTCAATACAAAGAATTAAGTAAAAGGTAAAAAAAAAAAACAGCACAGAAAAACAACACACTTACTGTTCAAACACATTTATACATAAAATAAAGCAAATGAAAACTATCTTAAAACACCACAACTATGCACAACTGGATGAAAACCAAAATAAATATATTAATTTTTCACTTCTCTGTCTCTCTCCATCCCCTTGCATTCCTTCCAAACTTGTAAACCAGTCTGCGTCCATCTACTCGTTCTAGGATTTCCCTTTTGTAATAATATCTGTATCAGAAACAGAAAAAATACATATTTAGAATCATTTGAAATAGGTTAACAGGAAACTCTATGGTCTATAACATGGCTGTTCAACTAAACTGCTCAGGGGGGCACAGTTATTGAAAGCCAACAGTTCAGGGGCTGGACATCCAGCAGTTATTGTCATGAAGTAAGTTTGTTTTATGGTTTAAAATCTAGTTTTATTTAAAAATGAAGCCATTGGTGGGCAGAACTGAGCTCACTCATGGGCCTGATTTGGCCACCGGGGCCGCCAGTTGAATAGCCCTGGTCTATAACAGGGGTGTCCAAACATTTTCATATGTGGGCCGAAACCTTGATGATGAAAGGAGTCGCGACCCACAAAAATGTGAATTAAATAATTTATAATAATTATTATTATTAAATAATAATTTATTTTTTTTAACTCAGCATGAACAATATTTTGCAGAAAGGACAAAAAAATTATTGTAGATCTAAAACATTAAAAGCGTCATAAACAATAACGCTTTGTTACTTTATTTTTTTAAATTATGTATTTAATTTTATTGATTTATTGCCAAAAGATTGCATTCAACTTAGTATTGCTCATTTAGAGATTTTTTTTTTTCTCAAAAAAAATAAAAAAAATAAATAAAGATCAATAAATGTGCAAGCCTATGGGCCAAAATATGCCTTTTGTTAAACTGCAGTTGTGGGCCACACACAATCAAATGAAGGGCCATAAATGGCCCCCTGGCCACACTTTAGACACCCCTGATCTATACAAACAAACTACAAATACTCAGTTTAGTCGAAATAATTGCTCCATGGACTGTTCAGCTTTAAATTTACCAATGTTCTTAAACTGTTCTTTTTTAATTTCATCTGGTTTTGTAAATACTGAAAGTTGTGTATAAGCTGAACATTATAGATATGAACTGTTTACTTACTAATAAAAAATAAACCAAATGGAAGGGGTTTGTATTATTTGGTGAAACATTCAAACAAAAAAAAAAAAGTTTTTCAAAAAATCTATATCTGTGCCAACTGTTTTCTGAGCAAACCTTTATGACACCTGCACATAATTCGAGGGAACTTGACATAAAATCCAGCTTAGTGGTCAAAGTGACCCTGTGGTTGCCCTCAATGGTTGTGTAAAACTTTAAAACTCATTAGATTGGCTCAATCCAAACCAAAGCTGTTACTAATGCCATTGATTTCATGAATAGAGCATCAATGTTGTTTATTTCAAATAAAAAACGAATGCATATGAATAAAAAAAATGTGTAGTGACCAAATACTAATTTGTCATTGATGATAAATAAAAAAAAATTGAAATGGTGTATATGAACATTTTGGTTTAACATAAGTTAAACTTGTAATGTTGTAAAACTGAGTAACTCTTTCTTTTTTTTTTTGGTTGTCAAGTTGTACCCAAACTAAGAAAACATTTCTGATAATAGGCACAATATGATAACTGTTGCAATAAAACAAATCAAACAGCAAAACTGTGTTTATTTAGCTGAAAATGTGTCAAATAGAATAAATACTCAACCTGGGGAGAAATATTGATATATTTCTGTATCTGCAATAACTTTGCTGTATTTTCCCCACATTACTGTATTTGACTGTATGAAAACAAAACGTTAGGTTTATAGCAGCTTTATGTATTTACCTCATTGCACGACTTAGTTTCTCATAAGTCATGCTGCTGTTATTCTTCTTTTTCCCCCATAATTGTGCCACAGCCTCAGACTTCAGGAATCTGAAGATGCCCTCCGTCCGATCTTCCCACTTGATCAACCCTGGGTTTCGATCTGGGTTAATCAGAATGTCTCTGATGAACTCCCACAGGTGGGTCCCTCTCGGGTCTTTAGGGAGAGCATCAGGTGACAGTAGAGCCGTGAATGTACAGAAAGTAAGTTCAACTTTGAATAAAAGTGTGTTTTTATTACTCACTGGGCTTTTTGACTGGGTGACTTCGACTGAAAGACCGCTTAATTTCTTAATGAGACAAAAAAAGTAAAAAATTAATAAATAAATAAAAAATCCAAGTTGGGTGAATTTTATTGATAATTTATGCAGCTTCAAAAATATTGTTTTTATACATCAAATTGTACAGAAAAATGTTATCTTACCAGGACTGGAAGGGGTGGGAGACGCATCAGGGGCAAGTAAGTGAAGCGAGGGATCATAGATCTCTAAGGGAACAAGAAAATAAAAAAAGAAACTGTCTTTTTTCCCAATACAACTCATTGAAGTATGAATCTATTTACAAAAAGACATGATTAAAATACCTCCAGGTGGATAGCTGACATCTGGAAATGGACATATATCTGCTGTAAAAAAGGTATGTGTCACTAAAGGCAGAACAAATTAAAAATAACTTAAATGTTATTGATAAAATAGTTTCGTACACAAAAAAGTTTTCTTAGAACCTCTTACATTCAGGTTTAAGTTCCAGTTGCCCAATGTCCACGTGATATTGCCCTGTGTAGGAATAGTGAGGAATATAAAAGCACAAATAAATGTTATCTATTATTTGAAAATTGATTATTCATGCTATAACAAATGTAGCTCAACATTCAAAACCATTAAACTAAATCACTGCTAAATGCAATCAAAGTGTCCAAGGACCCTGAGAACACATAACAGAAAATCTTTTGTTTTTTTTTATGGCAAATTAGGAAATGCTCTACAAAGTCAAATTTTATTTACATACTTTGTAAAAAGCCAGAACATTTTCATTGTATATGTAGAAAACTCTGTAAACGAGTGGCTAATTAGCTGACAAAGTTATTTTCAGATTTTCTCTCTCGCTTTTGGCCTTCAAACTAAAAGTCTAAAAAACTGAAAAGGGGCAGAAAACACTTTTTTTTCAGTATACTTTGTTGTATTATCTCAGTTCATCTAAAAAAGTGCTTGTGTTTCCCAGATACAATAAAAGACTGTTTTGCTTTGACCTTGAAATTTTAGTTACCCTGCATTTCTCTGCAAACTGGAAGTTAAACTTGTTGTGCCAGGTCTTCTGGTAATGAACTTGCTTTCATTGTAAGATGAAAGATAAAATGCAACATGCTGGTCTTGTTTACCACTCAACAGCCTCAACTATGAAAAAAAAATCCCATTGTTTAGCACGGCACACGTTACAAGTATCAGTGTCAGCAAATTAAACTGAACTTTTTTTGGAGCTTTTTTTTTTTTTTTTTAAAGTCATCTCAGTTCCTCGTTCTTAACTTCACACTGTAGTTTTGTTGAAGATTCACTCTCCAGTAAAAACAAAAGAAAACCCATCATCTCCTTCACTTTAAGTGCTCCTTCGCCGCAGCTTGCAGTGAAGCCTTAAATCTGTTCTCTGAGCCCTTCTTAAACACAGATCATACAACTTGGAGTCCCTGGCTTGTCTTTTATTAGAAGTAATCATCTTCATTTTTGCCCCACACACCCCTGAATCTTGCTCCTAGACCCACCGCTTGACTTGAGCTCTGTGATGCTGTTGAAAAGAATGTGTCCCACGCTGCCGGCAGCACGGATGAAGTCAGGGTAGCTCAGACTGCAAAGATGATGGCCGTCCATGTCAAAGTTTTGGAAGGGAATGCTGGAGGCATCAATCTGGTGGATGTCCATGACCTGCTGCAGCCACTCCCACACCTGGTACTTACTCCAGAACTGAGGCTGGGAGTCATGAGACCACCTCGTGTAACTGGACATCACCAGTGCACCTGAACAACAGGCATAATTAGTAAAGAAAACCCTTCGAAACAATTTATTTCATTACAACGTTTTTGTTGTTACCGTATTCTTCGGACTATAAGTTGCACTTAAAGTCCTTTAATTTTCACAAAAATCAATAGTGAGCCTTATAATCGGCTGCACCTTATGTATTAATTCTGGTTGTGCATAACGACCTCGAACCAATTTTATGTGGTTGTTGTGAATGAGTTGAATAAAGTTTGACTTATGTGACTGTTTTGTTTTGCTTAATGCACCTCTTATACATTTTAATACTTTTGTTGGATGTAACTGGGATCCTGTGTACACAATTTTGTAATGACACAAAAAGAGAACCTTGAATCTGTAGCGTCCATCCAAGGCTTATCAAAGAGACAGTATGTCCCCAGAGACTTTGTGCCTCCTGTGCCCCTCCCTCTCTGCTAATCTGGGACAGATAATGGCATTCTGTTTTCCAGCTCAGGAAGTTTCTTAATTAACCTTCTCTGTGTGTTAAAATCTACAGTTGGGACCACCCTGACATGTTGCATGATTCTGGACCCCCTTCTGTGTAATTCACCTTCTATGTTGAGTCACCAGACATTGAGACTCCTGAAGAAGGGTCTTAATCAAAGAGCTTCACTCCGCCTTATCAACAGAGACCGGTTGCCATGACAATAAAGGAAGCTAACACCCAGTTGAAGTTCTGATTCAAAGAAACCCATTTTGTTTGTATCAGCATGGTGTCACCCTTCCTAACAAAAGGGTCATTGTATTATCTTCTATGAAGACATTTGAGAAAGGAGATTCCAATTAAATTAATTGTACAGTGGGATACTCCTACTGTAAGAAGCCCTCTGATTGGTTAAAAGTTAAGGGGCCTGTCTTCCTGGTGTCAGGTATACTGAATGCCATGGTAGAGAGTTGTGAGACGGCAGCCGATGAGGATAGTTGGCTTTGAATCATCAGCTGAGCTGAGCAGATGGAATGAGTGGTTGTGGAGAGTAGCAAAGACTCTCTGAGACACAACAGCCATGAGGAAGAAGCTGTCCTGGTGAAGAGTTGGCTCTGAGTCAACCCAGATGTCCTGGACTTCTCAAACACCCTACAGATGTACACTGCTGGATGAGCCATTGTCTTAGAAGGAAAACCTCCCTTTCGAGTGACAACTTGAACCTCCTCCCTCAAAGTCATCGCATCTGCTGTGGTAATGAGAATAAGCATCTCCGTGGTAGGACAAAACATCTTCCTTCTGTTGAGAGAACCACGAAACAGTGCCAACTAAGTTTGTTTAGATTCATGAATCTGAGATAAACTTACCTAAATTTTAACGTTAACAGCAGAACCTCAGTCCAAATTGAATCAAAACCCCTTCTCAAAGTCCTCAGATTTATGCCATTTACTTTCTAAAATAATATTATTGGTTGTTCATTCATATTCAAGATTTGCCATAATTTTCCATGCCATAATTCAAACTGAAAATAAACGTTACAGAATTGTATTTAACTTACGGATTCTTGGTGTTTTTTTCGAGGGACAGGAATTAAGTTCGCTACAAGAACATATGGTTTATATATGTTTGAGGTGAGGCCAGTCCAGAGTATGTGAGCATAAATACCTGTTAAAGGTTAGGAGTTTGACTGGACCAGAAGTCCAATATCCTGTACATATATTCCCCTACAAATCCTTATAATCCGGCGCACCGTATGTATGAAAACAGACCCGTTCATTGATATTGAGCCTTATATTTATTTATTTTTGTTTAACCTTTATTTAACCAGGCAAAATGCATTGAGATCACATATCTCTTTTGCAAGGGAGGCATGGTGTGCCTTATAATCCAACAAAATATGTTATGTAAAGCTTTGTCTTCTCAGTAAAACATCCACAGACAAATTGTCAATCTATATTCTTATTCTCAATAGGAGTTTACTGAAATGGCTGTTAGGGCATTTCTCTACTGGGAGTCCTTGTTTTGCGTTTCAGAGCTCTGGGCTCACCAGGTGAGCAATCCATCATTGCTAAACGATTTTCACTAAGTGTTCTAGCTTTATGGAACTGGATTGTTTAATAGCGAGCAATAAAAACCCTTAAGCAGAACATTTTACAGTATTTTCTTCAAGCATTTAGGATATTATTCAGACAATTGAATCAATGATTAATGTCAGCTATGAGTCCATTTGTAATCCCATGAAAGGATACGTCGAGTTTCATTCTACGCATTAACGCTCACCATCAGAATAGAGGCTGGTAGGTCCCCAGGTGGAGGTCAGCTGGCTGTCTAGGGTGGTGGATGGAGTTATGCTCATGTTGAAGATTTTACACGCGGATGTACCATGGCCCAGGTGCTGGGGGGGAAGAGCAGGTATATTATACAATTAATTGTTTAAAAGCTAACTTAAAAAAAAAAAAAAAAAGTTTGGGCTATTTATGTTTCCTTTCATGCATATACAAATCTGTCAACATGTTTGGGCACATTTCACAGTTTTAGCTGTGTTTCATATCCAGTCATTGATTCACATTTCCTTATTTCTGTATGCACAGGATAAACAGCATGTCTGAAGAATTTTCACATTGTAAAAATGCAAATAAAGAAAACTGTACTGGAGTCAGATCTACAGACATGGCTTGTCCTTGGGAAAATATTGCTATAACAAACCATTCCAGTGATGATATGTCACAGGTGTTGCAGCCATTTATAAAGGTTCAAGGTCCAAGGTTCTTTACTGTCATTCGCATCACATGTGGTACATGAGGTGGAATGACTGTGTATCCAAGGTCCCAGTTACACCCAGAAATAGCAAAACAAACAAACAAACAAACAAAATAAAGCATAAAAAGAAACAGTATAGAAGGATCGAAGATACACGCTAAACACTAACAATGTAAAAAAAAAAATATATATATATATATATTATTATTATTATTATTATTATTATTATTATTATTATTATTATTATTATTATTATTTATTTATTTATTTTTCAGCTGTTTCCTTCTTCAGAGGTCCCCATAGCGAAGTAACTCACATGAAGACTTGGCGATTATTTTTATGCCAGATGTTCTTCCTGACAAACACATATCACTGAGCTACCACAGCCCTCTGTGTGGAGCAGAGAGCTGCCATGTAGGGCGTCCGGGGGAGCAGATGGTGGGAGTTAAGGGCCTTGCTCAAGGGCCCAGAGTGGGGTAAATGAGGGTGGAGACAGGTGTGGGTGTTTCACCTTTCCCACCCACATTTTGATGTTGTCAGTACCGGGAATTGAACCAGGGCTCTTCCGATCACAGGCCCACCTTCTCTAACCTCTGCTCCACCACTCCGTCCACTAATAATGCACAATAATACAATACATAATTAACAATATAGGCATTTTTGAACAACAAGGCATTTAAATTGACTTGAGAAGACCTTCAAAATAAAATACTAAACCTCTAACTGAGCACCATAATGTTCCTTAAATGCTTCAGGCTGTTACCAAGATTAGAAAAGTTGTTGCTAAACCAAGCAGGCACAAATGTCAACTTAAAACTGCATTAATAAGTTGATATATTACATATAAATTTATACTGTTGCTGAAATAACCCTCATAGAGCAATAAAACGTAAATGACAGTCATTCTTTATGGTTAAGAAGTTACGCAAATGTGTCTGTTGGGTTTTATTTTTTTAATCAGTGTTCATTTGTTTATGCTCAATGCAAAATGGTTTTATTTATGTCAGTAAAGGGATTCGTTTCAGAATGTTTGCCTTTAGTAAAAGCTCAAACAATGTATGTGACATTATCGTTTTCATAGTGGCTGTCCTGTCTTCATGTGAGGTGATTCTTATCATCTAAATGAATGTACGGTCATTCTTAACAGTTACAGGTACTTCGAGATTTTCCCAGTTCTGCATATTGTAAATGTAAAATGTAAATAAAGACATGTTTCAGACTTAACTCAGAGTATTTGCATGCGATGCAAATATGCTGCTATTAGAAGTTCACCAGCTTCACTGTTTTGGTGGCTGCAGTGTTGCATGTGTACAATAGCTGAATTGTAGCATTCTCAGTTCCCAGGTAACCCTCTAACTGTAGTTTTCTGCCACACAGAGTTGCTTTCTTTGAACACAAGTTAGACAGTCATTGAGGGAAATCATGTTGCTGAGATGAACAGCTGCTCCACGTTTCTCTTTCTGCCATGATTGCATTTTTTTTTTTTTTTGTAATTAGATGTTCTGATATTTAACGTAAACGTCCCAAACGCGAAAAAAAGAAGTGCTGAATAAAGGTACAGTGAACTCTCAAAGGTCGGAATGATGACTGACCTGTTTTAAGTGGCTACATAATAAAACCAATTCCCGGCACAGTTACTTGTTAAGCTTTTATTGAAGGTAGTAAACAAACGTACAGCAAACCTCGTCATGCTCTGGATTTCAATCGACCTGTATCTATGACATATTCTCAAACACTTTGCAAATTAGTTTTATAACAACCCGCAGCAGAGATTTTTGAATTTAGTTTTTTTTTTTTGCGATAGAGACTGGTACCACATGCCAAACAGGATCAACTCCTCACCAGCCACGTCCGCTCACATGCTGTGTGTTAACCCTTCTATCTACTACTGCCAAGCACGTAGCTTATGAAGAACGCTGAGAGTCATTTACGTCAATATAAGAGTCATGCCGCGCTGCTAAAGAAAACAAGTTTTATAGATCGGTTTCCTTTCAGCTGCTTCATAGTAAAAGATCAGTTATTTGCTCTGGAGATAAGGTGCACTGTTTATTCTGAAGTTCATCTTGGCAGTGTGTCGCAATAAAACCTTTGTTTTCACTTTCATTATATTTGTACTTTCAACGCTGCACTGAGGCTTAAGAACGCTCACGTTTTCCGTCTTCATTGTCACATGTCTTATGTTCTTCAAAAGTAAAATCAAATCAATATCTATGATTTGTATATAATAATAATACCAATAATTAAAAACAAGTTTCTGTAGCATCAAGAGGCTGTTCAGAGGTAAAACGTTCACGCAGAGAATAAACTAAAGACTAAACGAGGTTACATGAATGTGTCAAAATTGATTTGTACTTATTTGTTTAACCTTTTTTTTTTTTTTTTTAAACATGCAGGAAAATCTCACGGAAACAAAAGGAGAAGAAGAAAAACGAAAAAGAATAACATATTTGTAATACGAGTAGCTTGGGAGTTTTGATGCAAGACCTTAGTGGTTTCTAAGAATTTAAATTTCGGACTAAATTGGAGCATAATCCTTCAGATTCAGCATGCTTAGTTTTGTGTTTTTGAGGTTTTAAATTATGTGTAAAGCTGCAGACATATTTTAACAATCTATGTGAAAACTAACTTTTGTAACAAGAAAAAAACTTAAAGCAAAAATTTAAAACATACACAAATAACTTAAGAGTAAAATGTACCAGAGCAGAAGATTTGGGTCCTACTGGACTGGTGTACCACGTAGATCCTCTGCTGACCCAGTACGGACAGATCAGTTCAGTTTGTGGAGATTCAAGTACTCCGCTCTGCTTCTGTTGAAAACTTGGTGATGTGAGTTGTCTGACTTTCCAAATCTTCGGAACAATGAATGCATGCAGACACTACAGGTGCAACCTGCCACAATGGGGGTTTTATCCTCTTTACTTCCTTATACTGCTCCAATTGGTCCCTGCAGGTTCGTACAAGGTAGGTATTTACATAATGCACACCCACATACACCTACGCATACACACACACACCTGACAACTTTTACACTTCTTGTTGGTAAATTTTCTCTGATACTTTTAAACACACAAAATGGCACTTCCTTCAGTTAAAAAAAAAAACAAAAAAAAAAACTTGCATGTGTGTGTTTAATGCTTTTATGATGTCCTGTTTGTGTATTGTGTTCTCACTGTTTGTAGTATGTGCAGCATTTTGGCCAAACCCCGTTGTTTTTAAACATGCTTTTTAAATAAATTAGATATGGTCTGATTTTAGGAAATATACATAGAAATTCAACCAAGCACATTCAGACACCCTTCTTTTCTTTTTGGCTGCTTCCTTTTGCAGGGGTTAATGCAGACTAGGTTTGAACCTATTGAGCTGCCAATTCATGACCGCCCCCCCCCCCCCCCCCCCCCCCAAAAAAAAAAAGAACATTTATGACCGCTGTATTTTTTTTTTTTTAGCTTGTACTTTGCAAATGAATTTCATATTGTGTGCATGTCTGAATGATTTGTTCTTAGGATGAACTGAAGTCAGTAACATTCAGATTTGTGTAAGGTCTCAACAGGTTGCTATAACATTACAATTGTACCAGCTGTAAAATGCCAAGGTATTCGAGTTAGGACACACACATGATTGTCTTTGAGTCCCTCAAGTCTCATTAAGCATCAAACAATGTTGACATGGATGAATTTATAGCATAAGTGTCACGTGTACTTTGAATTGTGTGTTTGATCAAAATGTTCTCATTCAGGTTTTGTACATTGCTTTTTCTAGTATAAGTTATAGTTTACGGATGTGAGAGCAGATGCTGTAACATGTATGTTACCGAGCGCAGACAATGCAATTACTGTCTACAAAACATCTCACTAGCTTGTCTTGTTTAGGTGATTTTTTTTTTTACTTATTCAAATGTATAAAGTACAAAGTGCTTGCCTTTTAATAAATGCATCAGAAAAATTGTCTTTGCAGGAACAACTGTGTCGAAAAGCGATTTTACTCAACTTTGTTTCTCTTTAAACTGTATTGTCATCACCGAGAGTGATCAGAGGGCGTTCAGGCATTCTGTTTTTGTTTGGCACCAATTATGGTTTGGACAAATTTGATCATTTCTGATCCGAGATCTAAATCTGATCTGCAGCATCGTAACTGTGCAGTGCCTTCTGAGATCAGAAGAATGAACGTTACCATGTTGATGACGGAGACAACTTTGAACCAGGTTGAACTGAATCACGGGGAAAAGCCTGTTAAGGAAGTTTGTCAGACTATTTTCAGAGCTTTATTGGCAGAGTCAAGAAACAAGCTTTGATGCAGAACAAGTGAATGCCATTGATTTATTAGTTCATATTGATTTGTGAGCAATGTACCAGTACTCATATTACATCAATCACAAGTTTTTTTTTAAGTTTAAAAAATCAATAGAATGTAGAAAATAAATAAATGCTCTGTTAAACTGCACATTTCAATATCCAGGTAGTCTTACATTGATTGCTGTTCCTCATAAGTTCTATGATCCCACATACCTGCAGCTTCTGCATGCTCCTCAGTTCATGCTGAGCTCACTCTCGAAGTTCCTATTATCGAGCGTGTGTGATTTGGACTTTTCCCCACAGCTCATCCTCAGAGGTAATGAGGGAAGTCAGTATTAGGATGATTATCTATGAGAGTTCCCTCTTCTCCCCAAGCAAACCCGATCGCTGCAGTCCTAATTGTAAAATTCACCACTAATGATCCCCTTACAGCTATCAAGCACCATCCCACCTTCATGGGTTTCAGATAAGGTGCCCTCAGCCCTCCCCACAACCTTCCTGATACTTTTTTTTAAAACACAGGAGTTATTTTCTGGATCTCTTCCCCTGCAGCTCTGTATCCTCATGAAGGGTAAAACACCGAGAGGGGATAATGTGAGACCTAATTCACGTTGGGTGCAGTCCCCTCTATAAAAACCTGACCAGATTTTATTGCAGGAGGATTAATATGACCATCAACAGGAAATAGAGATTGCACACTTCTCATTACATTAAATGCTTTGGCCTTCCTTTCCCTGTTGTGTTCTTTCTTCGTCTGTTTTTTCATTCGCTATATATGTGACAACGACAGCCTGGCATTTGGAATTTCATTTTACGGATCTTCGTTCTGCATTTTATTTCATTTTTTTTAGCTTGGATGGGTCAACCTGTGTGAAAGTCCATTGGGAGAATAGCTAAATAAATTTTTTAAAAAAATAAGAAAAGAGAAAGAGAGAAAACGTAGTGGCAGAGATCAAAGTCTGTCATATCAGCATCACTCTGTGTGACTCAGCCAACCAACATAGTGAGACGCAGTGAAGACATGCTGCCAGGACTCACAAAAAGTGTTATCAAAAGGCTGGTATTATAGGGGCTGCCATCTATTTCTGGAGGCTTAAGTCACTCTCCAATAATAGTGCTGATCCATTTATGAAGGGGTTTATAACTGTGACACATTAATGCTTTATTTGAGGATGCAGTCAAAAGTTTCTCGTTGACTGGAAAGGCTGTCACCGCTGTCAGTCAGATGAAGCAGACAAGACAGGAGGAGGGAGTAGTTGTCTGCTCTAATGAACAGCAACTTATTAGCTATAGACTATTTCTATTACTGTCCCAGTTGCCTCCTCTCTTTCATTAACCGTTTATGACACCCGTTAGTGTCAGCTTTAATACTTCACATTTTGATTAGCATATGATCAATGGGGATAGAAAGGAAACAGAAAAAAAATCATTTTATTAGTGTCAATTATGGTTACAAATGACATTTTTACTGACTAAATTGGGATTTTACGTTTCCCCCGTCAAAGAACAATGGCTGTGTAATTACAATAATGAGGGGCTCAACTGAAGAAAAAAAAAAAGAATTATTCACAATCTTATTTCCTTTCTTGTTCTGTTGAACTCCATCATGTCTTTTCACTTGGCATCAGTCTGACTATACTAATGACTGAAAGCAATACACAGATCCTGCATGTTTTAGTAGTGATGTTCACAATGTTCAGGAACTCTTGGCAGAAAGTGAGCTAAAACATTCATCTCACCTGTTTGGAGACTGAGAGCTTCAGTGCACTTGAAGGGTTCCATGCAGTTTTCAACATTGCCTATAGGTGTCACTGTTGCCACATGTGCAGAAAGGATTCTGTGATGAGTGAGCAGCACAGATGTGATATAAGAAAGTGTGGGCGATGAAACATTCTTCCTGACAGTTATTGACTATGCTGCCCATGGATGGTGCTACTCATACGGGTTACAGTTACAGTTCCTACATACATTATTAGCTTTTATAGGAGGTGTGATACACGGGGGAGAAAGAGAGATTAGAGACGAGAAAGGAAGGGCAGCAGAGACTTCAAGGGGCACATTGCCAATTTGTTGTGACAAAGCTTTACTGTAATATTGGTTTGCCACAGCCAGTGGCAGCCCCTTGTGTTTCAATTATAACCTCTCTGAGGTGGACCACCAACTGAGCTCTTCCCAGGCATCAATGGCTGCTTTTCTCTGTGTCCTAAATACCACTGGTGCAACGCATCAGTGATCTTCCCTGTGTTGTACAAAAACGCTGAGGCTGAGGAAGCCTAACTACCAGCATGTGATGGCTGTACTGTGATACACCTCATGCAAATCAAGAGATGGTTACAGCACATGTAATTTAGGACTTATAACCAGAGTTCTATTTTCTAATAACAATAAACTAACATTGTAATTTATTATTATAAAGCTTAAACAAATAACTAATTAACATTAGAAGGTGGTGTATGGTTGTATTTCATTGCTTTTCTTCTTTTCCTGTCAAGGTAGCCACTTTCTTGCTTTGGTTAATTTCACCGGATGTTTTACTGTCATCCCTAAATGTCATCTTTGGAGAAATATCAGTAAAACCACAAAATGTTTTGCAGAAACTCTTCTACCTCAGAAAGCAGACAAGACAAAAGATACAACTAGACAATGCACACATTGGCTCATTTAGCAGCTGAACAGCAAAAGTATCACCCAGAAGTGACATGAAAAAAATGCATTATTTATTTATTTTTGCCAGGGGGAAAGTCACGCAACACAAAATGAATTTCACTGTTTGCTTACAGGTTTTGCTATTCAGTTTTGCCCATATGTCACTTGAATTTATACAGCTTGTAGCTTTGACAAAAATAAAATGTGTGTGCCTAGTCTAAACTTATTTAAATCTGGTAGTAATTCCTTCTACAATATATACTTGATCCTCTGGACCTTGTTCTTTTAGGCACAAATGAAGACCCACAAAAGCAAAAATAAAGTGAAAATTTTGTAGTTACAAAAAAATTACAAAAATGCAAACAAATTTTAAGACAATGTTTTTTTTTATAAGAACACTTCCTTGATCATAGAAAACAATATGCTGCTATTTGGTAGATTAACAAAAAATAATTTAAGATATTTGAATAAAAAAAGTACAGAACCATGTTATAGTTTTCTAAGATAATCAAATTTTTTTCTGTGTTCACATTTCTTTATATTTCAAGCTGCTGATTCAATGATCATTACAATGAAAAAAATAAATACATAAAAAAAAAAATCTAAAAATGATCATCATCATCAAAATGTCCCATCTTCTATTTGTTTATTTATGGGTGTTTATGGATGACTAAAGAGAGGAAACAGTTATTAATATTAGTCGTACTATTTTGCTTAATTACAAAAAGGGTTCCACTTTACAATAAGGTTCCCCTTATAGATGGCTAATAAATACTTCATAGATATGTTATAAATTCCTCTATGAACATTTTATAAATCATTAATAACTGCTTATTATGCATTAATAAAGGATGACGGTCAGACAAAAATGACCAGCATCTTGCTAAATAGTGAGCCAAATCTGTTAACCTAAATATTTCATCTAGAATTGTAATATTAAACATTTCAGATTAAGTTGTAAGCACAATATATATATATATACTTATACTGCAGTGATAAAGTACAATATTATATGCTAAAAAATAGGTTTACAAATGCTTATTGTGCTTACAAGGTAGTAACTTAGTCTGAAAGGTTTAATTTAACAACTCTACATGAACTATATAGGTGACATTTTCCTCACTATTTGGCAAGAAACTGGTCAGTTTTGTCTCTCTGTCACCCTTAATTAATGCATAATAAACAATTATTAGATGAATTATTGACATATATAAATAAGCTATAAACTGTTTAGTAGCCATCTATAAGGGGAGTCATACTGTAAAGTGGTACCCAAAAAAACTAACAAACAAGCTTATTTATATTTTATTTAATCTGTGTGTTCCAAAGCTTTTATGTATTTATTATACTTTTTTTTACTTTTAGTCTTGTCTTTTGAACTGTAAGAAGAGAGCTGTATTGTTATTAGGTGAGTAAAAGTCAGTGTTTGTTGGCACAGATCTATTCAATCAAAATGTCAGTCTGAAAAACAAAAAAGATCCCAACTACTGTACCTACCTGGTCAGTATTACTGTAAGAGTGATATAAAACCATGGGGTCTCAAAAACACAGATTAAATAAAGCTAAATCTGTGTTGAAAAGATAGCAACAACACAATGATAAAAAGTATGTGAGCTGTCTGATTGTGTTATTAGATAGGCATGGTCAAGGCTTAGTTGCCATAGAGACATGCAGTGTGCCTCTTATTGCTGACAAAAAAGAAGGGAATTTAAAAAAGGAAGACAACTCTTGCACTTTCAGGATTAGGAGCATAATATCTTAAAGAAATGTTTAAAAACCTCCCAGTTTACAGATCTAATTCCCATCCATCCATTATCTTTTACCTGCTTCTTCCATTTTGGGTCATGGGGGTCGCCGGTGCCCATGTCCGGCAATCACTGTGTGAGGGGCGGGTTACACCCTGGACAGGTCACAAGTCCATCACAGGGCCAGAGACAAACGAGACAAACAACCATTCGCTCTCTCACTCACACCCAGGGACAATTTAGAGTTACCAGTCAGACTAACATGCATGTTTTTGGTCTGTGGGAGGAAACCCGAGTACCCGGAGAAAACCCATGCATGCACGGAGAGAACATGCAAACTCCACCTAGAAAGGCCCCCGGACCGGGATTTGAACTGGGGACGTGCTCGCTGAGAGGCAGCAGCTCTACTAGTTGCGCCACCGTGCTGCCTTAGATCAGATTCCCAAACCTTCAAATCCGAAAACATGACCCCTCAAAATAAAAATGATAATTTCACACCTATAAATCCCTGTCTGACAAGGTTTCATCATCACTTAAAGAGCAGTGTTTTCTTGGAGTTTGGTATTGTTATTCCAGCAGCAAAGTTTGGAAAAGTTAAATCAAATCAGGGCCTTCATCAAGCCATCGGGTAAAACAGAACCATGGGCCATTGAAAAAGAGGTCCAAGAGGCCCAAAAGGATGAACCCGACCCCGGCACAGGTCCCACTGGAACATTGGGCTCCTTCTATCTGGAGCTCCTCGTGGATTCCACTCTCACCGCATCATGGCGTCTCCACCTGTAAGAGAAACAAACAAATTATCTACAACCATTCAGCCTCTCTGCCTGGACCTGCTGACCCTGTTCTCTTTCCTAGGTGCTCCAGAGAACCACCTATAAATTACATGCACTGTAAATAATAAACACTGTTACCTTTTTCTAAGCCTGAGTCTTGCTTCGTTCTGGTCTCATAAAAATCTGGGTTCCGCTGGTCATAACACTGAGGGAAACAATGGTCAATTATACAGAGATAAACCAGGGTAAACTGAAACAGAATGAAAGAAGAATGTATACAAATTAAGCCAGGACAAGAATGACTAAACAACCATAACCACTACAACATACAACAAGAATAAGTCAACCTACTAAACAAACACTAAATCTCCAAGGTCATAATGCTAGGATTGGCTTGCAGCAATTAAGACCTAAAAGAAATGTTATGTGTCACAATATTCCTACTGAAATTAGGTTTAAAACAAAAACTATTCTTGTTGTAAAGCTTTTTGCAATAGCTTGCTTTTATGGCTTATAGCTTTTGGTGAATGACCGAACTTGATGAAGTGCATCGTCATTGTTGCAGGCTTGACTTGGTGCAAAACATCATTTAGCTTCTTTGGACACTTGCCGGTGAAAATTAACTGCTGGAAATAATCATAAAAGCACATCTCTGACAATAAAAATGAATATATATTTTTTTATTTCTTGAGTTTCATGAGTGATGAAAAACTCCAATGAAAACAGATCCAATTTGGGAACCACCAGCCTCAGCTTAGTTTAAATAGTACACTAATTTTTTTCCAGTCCGTTTCAAACTATTTATGTGCTCTAATTAAAGTGAAAATTATAGCTTACTGGTGATGAATGTGTGGCAGGCTGTGAAAAGCTCTTCTCACTGTGCCTCCTCAGTCTTATACATGGAGGACAAAAACCACAGTCAATGCCAAACATAACCTCATCAGCTTTGGAAAGGTTTTGTGTTTTGTAAAGAACAGAAACAGTGAATTTTGCCCATTTTCTCTCACATTAAAAAGAAGAGAAGAATATCAACTCAAGTGTGATTAGGATTAACCATAACAGCTATAACTTTAAAGTACAAAAACATTCATGTTAGGCTGATTGATAACTCTAAATTGTCCCTAGGTGTGAGTGAGAGTGAATGGTTGCTTGTCTTGTTTGTCTCCATCTGTCCCTGTGATGGACTTGCGACATGTCCAGGGTGTCCCCCGCCTCTTGCACAGTGACTGCTGGACATGGGCACCAGTGATCCTCGTGTCCCAGAAAGGAAGAAGCGGGTAAAGATAATGGATGGATGGATGGATGGATGTTGAGGCAGCATGAGTTGTGTAACTTGACACAAAAAGACAAAAAATAAACTGGAACTATGCAAGCAAAACGAGAATGTTATGTACACACATAAAGCTTGCTGTGTGGTAAAACAGACAGTTGCTTTTTTCTGAGCAGCATGGTGACACAGTTGGTAGAGCTGTTGCCTCTCAACAAGAAGGTTGCTGGTTGAAATCTCGGTCCGAGGCCTTTCTGGGTGGAGTTTGCATGTTCTCTCCGTGCATGCGTGGGTTTTCTTTGGGTACTCCAGTTTTCTCCCACAGACCAAAAACATGCATGTTAGGTTGATTGGTAACTCTAAATTGTTCCTAGATGTGATTGAGAGAATGAATGGTTGTTTGTCTTTTTTGTCCCTATGTGTCCCTGTGATGGACTGGAAACATGTCCAGGGTGTCCCCCGCCTTTCGCACAGTGACTGCTGGACATGGGCATCAGCGACCCCCCGTACCCGAAAAGGAAGAAGTGGGTAAAGATAATGGATGAATGGAGTGGTCTTTTATGTCATCCAGTTGGAATTGTGTTTAGCAACAACTGGGTAACCAGCTTTTGTAAATACCGTTCAGAAAATTCAGTAGTATCCTTATGAATCTACTAGTATGCAGAAATTTTTTTACCTAATTGTATTACCAGTTTCCAAAAGGGTATCCCAGAAATGATGATTAAAATAAAGTGCTATGTTTGTGTGTTTCTGTACAATGACAAAATCAGTTCTTTGCTTTTAACCCATCACATGTGAGATATATCCAGGTGGAGCAGTGGGCAGCTGTGTAAGTGCTCGGAGAGCAAAGGGATTTGGTGTTTTGCTCAGGGATACCATAGCATGTGAGCATAGCAGCAAAATGAACCTGTGACTTTCTAGTCCCAAGTTGGCTGCCCTACACCCCATCTCGGCCCCCTAAAACAAACAGGCATTTAAAAACACAGAAAACATTATAAAGAAACAAAATCTAATTGAAAGCTTAGTCGTATAAAAAGAATCATGGCAATAAATCTAAGCTTTGTTTTTGAAACTTTTATATCACGTTTTAAGTCCACAGCTATAGAGTTTCAAAAGACAAAAAAATGGAAAAAGAAAACTGTATCAGAAAAGGTCAGTAATTGCTGTCAGACTGCTGTGATCACCATTGTATACCCATTCCCTTAAACGAGCACCCTGGCAAGGAGACGGCAGACATAAGGGGAAGGATAAAAGAGAGTTATTGCAAGACATGAGAATGACATATTTGGATTTGAATTTTCAAAGTGTCTCCAGCCCTCAACCTTACTATCCTTACCTTTAACTTTCTTTGAGTTTCACTCTCCCTCCCTGTCTCTCTCTCAGTCTCTATTATAAAGTTAATAGGCTCTCAGTAGGGACATTTAAACTGTAATTTGAAAGCTTCTCTGAGCAACTTTGACAGTCTAAAAGTGGCACACTATGCCACCTGCAGAGTGAACAAAGAAGAGAAAAGAGAGTGGATGTATGACGCCACATAGAAAGGAATGAGTGACTGAGGGGTGGAGAGCAACAATTAGCATTCCCGGGGCTGCATGTGTAACTAATTATGTGCGAGCATTGTGACAGGGTGGCTGTTGAGTGCAGTAATGGGATCCCTACTGCTTAATGAACATGTCAGAAGCTTCTGACAGAGCTGAAGGAAAGAGACAGTGCTTGATGACCACTGGGTCTCGTGTGAACATTGGGCATGTTAGATTATATTTGTACACCATGCACCTCCCTTTGGATTCCTTTGAGGAATTTTGCTGTGGGAAATTATATATTTTCTAAAACTTATTTTTCTTTGTTAACGTTTAACATTCAGCATATTGTTTGAGTATTGCACAGGAACATATGTTGCTTTGTCTCAGAGCTTTTATAGTATATGTTTAGAGTTAATTACCCATGGAGGAAATGTAATGTTTTGATTTCACAGGGCACAGTTAATTGAATATTCCAGTTATGGCTGTTCTCACTGTGTTTACGGTGTTTAAGGAAACAGGTTTATTGCTGAGCTCCTCAAAAATACAGAGTTATTAAAAACCAGAAAACATTTTACCCACCTCTGTTGGTCTGTTGGTCAGCCTTCCACTAATAATAATTTAAAAAAATAAACACTTGTGATGAGCCTCTTCTTTGTGTGACATCAGCAGTGCTGACATTGACATATTTGTCCATGAAACCCAATGAATCAAATCAGTTACTTGGACTGCAAGCATGTCTTAAAGACATAAAAAACCTGTATGACCTTAAATTTTCTGCTTTTAAACTCAGACAAGACTGAGGTTTTGGTTTTTGGAGCTGAGCATCTTAGGGATACATTTTGCAGTGTCTCGCCCTCCTTGGATGGCATTAATCTGGCCTCCAGTTCTAATGCTAAAAATCTTGATGTTATTTTTGATTAGGACAGGTCTTTTAACCCCAGCATTAAAAACGTTACTAGAACCACCTTCTTCCATCTGCAAAATATTGCTAAACTTAGAAACATTTAAAATCTAAAAGTGATGCAGAAAAACTGGTTCATGCATTTGTCACGTCTAGATTGGACTTTTGCAATGGTTTATTATCTGGGTGTCCAAACACAAAAAAAGTCTTCAGTTAATCCAAAATGCTGCTGTCAGTGTCTTAACTGAAATGATCAAAGAGATCAT
Organism: Nematolebias whitei; assembly: GCF_014905685.2. Taxonomy (NCBI): domain Eukaryota; kingdom Metazoa; phylum Chordata; class Actinopteri; order Cyprinodontiformes; family Rivulidae; genus Nematolebias; species Nematolebias whitei. Next base: position 16,963,883 of record NC_056507.1, on the reverse strand, counting down.
ATCTCTCCAGTTTAAGCTTCTCTCCATTGGCTCCCTGTCAAATTAAGATTTTAATTCAAAATATTACTTCTTACCTACAAAGCCCTCAACAACCTAGCTCCATCTTATATTACTGATCTTATTGCCACATATTTTCCAAACAAAGTACTTCACTCTCAGACAGCGGATTTACTTGTGGTTCCTAGAGTTTCCAAGAGCAAAATGGGAGGAAGATCTTTCAGTTATCAGGCTCCTCTCTTGTGGAACCAATTTTCAGTTTCTGTCCGAGAGGCTGACACATTGTCCAGTTTTAAGACTGAGCTCAAGACTTTCTTTTAGGGTTGGCTTGTTATGCTGCCATAAGCTTAGACTGTTAGAGGATAGATTGACCTAATTTCCTTGAATGAATTGTTAAACTTGAATAGTTTTCATTTGATACTATTTCTATCTCAACATGTGATTCTCAACCTGCCATTGTGTATCTGTTCCTCCTTCCTGTTCCTCTCAAACCCAGCCGGTTGAAGCAGATGGCCATTTCTCCTGAGCCTTGTTCTGCTGGAGGTTTCTTCCTCATGAGTGAGTTTTTCCTTTCCACTGTCACCTTCATGCTTGCTCAAGATGACAGTCTGCGATGAAGGTGAACTCAAAGTAGTCTGCTCCTTGGATAAATAATGTTATTAACCTACTTTCATATGATTGTTTTTGTTCAGTGTCCTGAGATGACTTCTGTTGTGACTTAGCGCTATTTAAATAAAGTGAATTGAATTAAATTGAATTAGGACATCTCAGTACTGTTACAAGCCAATGTGTTTGAGTTCTTTCATTTTAACCAGTTACCAAAAGTCAAACGGCATCATAACCTTTATGTTTCTTTGTGTGAGTCTATTTGTCTCTCGAGGGTAAACAATATCTCATGTTCTAGTATATGGATTTTAATAAATATTTCAGAAGACATTGATTGGCTGCACATCTAACTGCTCAACTCTTGGGATTAGCCCAGTTCAACATGGCTGCTACATCTAACAAAATTTAGAAAACACAAAAATTGCACCAATTTCAATTCAAAAACTCATTATCTTTGTTTCATTAAGAAATGTTATACAGCAGATACTGATGGCTGTAGGCAGGAAGGATCTCTTGGAAAAGTCTGTCCCACAGTGGATCCGAAGAAACTGGTCGCAGATGCCGTTCGATCCATCCACCCAGACCTGGCTGGCCTCTTGGTTCCCCAGGCTGCAGGACTGCCCGAATGCTGGGCAGAACTTCTCCCAGAGTGATGGCCGCTCCTCCCAGCAGTCTCAGGAGCTCTTCATCGCTGTGGACAGCTGGCTGCAGGTGTCGAGGGATGATCTCATCCTGCTGTCATGAGCCGTGTTTCTTGCTAGTTCCAGGATCTCAGTGGTCAGGCACTCAAACACAGGCAGCAGGTAGATAATAATGCATCCACAGCACCTCCTTTTCAACTCATTTGAGATCTGGGTTAGTTGAGATATTATTTGAGCTTTGAGGCATTAATCAGCTGCTCCCGGTTGTAAAAAAAATAAATAAATTGTTGTCATGGTTACACATCATAACAAATGTCCAAAAGTAAAAAAAAAAACAAAAGTTTCTGTAAAAATCCTTTTAGCTGCACAGCATCTGATACCAGAGGAAACAAACGTCCAAAAAACGTGATTTACATCCATAAACAGAGGAATTAAAGTTTCCAAAAGCAAAATCTCAGAATGAATGTAACAGAGCTGCTCCAACATGCAGCCACCTTGAGCGACGCAATTCTAGAACAATTATAAACAATTGGGGCAAAGAAATAGCAAAGAAAAAACAAGCTATATCTCAGAGTCATTAACAAATATTGAGCTAAAATTTAATTAGGACTTAGTTGAAAATCATTCCCAACATGGTGAGCAGGAACAGAGTATGTGCACAATGATTTTTGTTTTTTTCCCAGGTTTGACCAAAACATCTACAACTTTGTCATTTTTCATCATAAAGTGTAAAACTCTGGCATGAATGGCAACAGGAGATATGCTTTTCTGTAGGAAACATATTTCAGCTTTACTCTTTGTCTGCAGCCTGAATTATGACTCATGAAACCTTTCCATCACATTTTATAACATACCGAAAACAAGCAATGTTATTAAGTATTTACTTACATGCAAACAAGGTCAAAGTAAATAAGCTTGAGAAAAGGTATAAAATAAAACAGAGAGAAATAATCTATTTACTGTTATCCGTTTTATACACCATCTTATTCATTCTTCATTTAGCTTCATTTGTCTTATAGCTCGGTGGGTTTTAGCGACAGCTATTGTAGCACAAAACAGAGTAAGTGTACATATTAGATATAATAATAAAATAAATGGCATACAGTAGTGTTATATAAAGTGTAAATACCCCAAAGGTTTATAATTACATGTTGACATTTATTACACTTGCATGCCCTTGTGTAAAGCAATAACAAATGTCAAAACAAACAGTTAATAAAACATCTCTTACATTTGACAGGAAATTGCAGTTTTATGCTTTTATTCAGCGTAATGATGTGTTATGCTGGAATTTGTTGACTTGATTTATGTAAGTCATTTCTATTTCATGCATGGCATCAGGGGTTTTAGGTGGCCTATAGGAGAAGTGCAGCTAATCTACAATCCCTGAGTTTGACAAGTCTGCTTATAAGGTAAAATACAGTCTACACAATGTGGAGAAACTCCTCAAATAGAATTAATTCAGCATAATTGCTTTCTCAAGACTACAGCATGAAGAGAAAGATTGATTGTGTGGAAGAGTTAGGAGGGAGTGAGGGGACGTATTCTTCACCTTCTAGGCCCTCTCGCTCACTTCCTTTCAGCCTCCATTCTTTTTGAACAGCTGAAAAATCTGAGATACATTATTGGAGCTAATCAGAGTCGAATGAGGAAAGCGCTGAGGTGAGACAGCAGAAATTACCTCCCTCGTCAGCCTGCCTCCGTGGCCTCTTTCACTGAGCTCCTGTCCAAATGTTTCTCTGATTGAGGTGGAGGGATAAAGGTGGTGAGAGATGATGGTGGAGGGTGTTGTAGAGCTGCGCGTATTCCACTTTGAAGTCAAGGTGCTAAGAAACTAAATATATAATACTACAAAGTAATAATGAAAAGAAGTAGTTACAAAAATGGATGATTAGTATTACTCAATTTAGTCATTTTTATTGTCCATTGAGTGGACGGTCTGTGACAAATGACTTTAAATTGACAAAGTATTGAATTTATCTCAATAACAATGCCAAAATGATGGAGGGTGACTCGCTGATGCATCAAAACTGTGACAACAGTGGCTCAAATAGTGATAGTTTATACCTTTTGAAGTGGGGTTCTCTTACACCTGTGGTAAATAGCTCTACAGCAGGGTTATTCAACTTGTGGCCCAGGGGCCAAATCAGGCCCATGGGTGAACTCAGTTTAGGACAAAATGTTTTACAATGTCTGCAATTCACATTGACCTTAGACTTGACCTTTGCTCATAAAATGCAGTCAAAACTAATTATTTAAACTGAGCTTGTTCAAAGAGCTAAGATATTATTTGTTTACTTTTTCATATCTTCATTTTTTTAAAATGATTAATTATTACTTAAACAAAAAAAATATAGCATTTCTGCAATTGCAGAGCTGAAAACAAAACCAGGCTTTTAGATATAAAGGCTGTATAACCACAGGCAGAAGGGTGGCAGTTGGGAAACGACTGAGCCTGTAAAGCAGATACAACAAGTTTAATGTGTGTTGCCGGGCAGTATCAGCAACATCCCACATGTCTACAGTAAAGAACATAAAACCCAAAGAATATAACATATGATTTCAAATAAAGCTTGAGATATAAAACTGGATAAAAGGCTTGACATAATTCCTGATAACTGACCACAGAGAGGTTAGATAAAGGAAGTGTGAACATTTACGAGCAGGAAGTTTTTGTTTGTACCAATTAAAGTAAATTAACTTACTGTGTATAGCTATTGTTTGTCACTTTGTAATTCGTTGGCGGGCCTTTATGTGATGACTTTGAAAGTTTGTTTAACAGAGTAGATAGACACACCCGCGCACTCATTCTTACACAGACAAACAGACTTTGCCGTGTTTTACTTGCACCAGTGTGCCATCACCTCTTCAGCATCTGTCACCACAGGAGATGATCACCAGGTTTTACCAAGCAGTGACAGCCCCTCTGCTCACTCTCATTGTCCCTGCTGGCAGACCATTTCTCCCCCTGTCCTCTTGCATTATCTCCTTACACACAGAGCTCTTTGCCTAAGGATGGACGAGAGGGGCTTAAAAGGTTCATTAGGATTTATTTTTGGTCATTTTATGATGCGCCTATGGAGTATTACGGTGACTGCGCAGCTGGGCTGACCCCACGGTTCAAACGCTCTAACAGCCCATAAACACAGACAAGGCCTGCAGATGACAACCTGCCACTGCCCAGGCCCTGTCATCTGCAGCTCACCAGGCTTTTTAAATAGGTGTCTGGGGTGTCATTGTCTCTGAGGGCTGCCTTGTGGGTAGATGCATAATAAAACTGTGACCATAAACCTGAGTGTAAGTGGCACAGCCTCTCCTGTGGCTCACGTTGCAACTTTGAAGCAGCAGCAGATTGTGGTTTGTTTGAGTCGTAGGAGCTAGAGAAGAAAAGAGGATGGAAGAAGTAAAGGATGGCTTTATGGCATTAAGAAGTGAAGGCAGTTAGTCATCATTAATGTCAGACTAAAGCATTCCCATTCACTTTTTCATTCATGCAGGAATACTGGCTGTCCACCAGTTACAGCCTAACACCGTTATACGAATAAAAAAAAAGAAGAAAACTTATTAATTCCAATTTAAATTACTATATTTTCCGGCATATAAGCCATACCTTTTTGCCTAATTTACTTGCCCAGCAATTTATACGCTGAAGCGACTTATTTGTCCCCCCCCCCCCTATATTTATAACCCAATTTTTGACTGAGATATGACCATTTTCAGTCATTCTGACATGGAAAATATTGAACACTACCATTTTCAGCGGCTAGATGGCATTCGAGCAGTATGGCATGCTGTTGTATCACGTAATAGGTAGAAGTGGCTATTAATGACACAGTCGATTTGCCATAAAATGTCACATTTGTCCAACCCCGGGATCATGCCTGGAGCAACCATCAATTCAGCTTCATTTTGCTGCACCGCCCCAGCGGAATGCAGCTAATTTGACCATTGAAGTGCATTTATTAAGTAAAAGTTCACCTGAGACACAACCTTTGCTTTAATGTCGAGCAAATAAATAATTGTTTTAGGTGCTTATCTTGTTAAATTTCTAAGAAATGCGCTGCGTTAATTCTTCTTGATTTCTTCCCCCTGTGCGCTCCCGGAGCACCGAGGCAGAGAATACTTTTGAAATGCAGCTGATTTTACCATTAAAGTGCATTTATTTAGGAAATGTTAAACTGACACACTTTGACTATAATTTTGAGTAAACAAATAATTGTTTTTAGGCGGTTATCTTGTTTAATTTTGAAGAAATGCACATCGAGTTTTCCTCTGTGCGCTCCCGCCACCGTACATCAGCTTTTGAAATGCAGCTGATTTGACCATCAAAGTGCATTTATGAAGCAAAAGTTAGACTGAGAAACACATTTGCTATTATTTCGAGCAAACAAATAATTGTTTTTAAGTGTTAATCTTGTTAATTTCTTGTTAAAATCATCCCGTGGATGCTCCGGCGGCTGCTATTTGGCAGCCAAAAGATTTTTGGCAGAACACCTGCCCACATTTCCTGGTTGTCAGCGGTGACACGTAATACATGCAACTTATACGGCGAAGCGGCATATCATATATATATATATATATATATATATGTATATTTTTAGACATATTTGGCCTGATGCAACTTATACCACATTGTGACGGTATGGCAGAAAATACGGTAAACATCTTATAATCTTTGATTATAATACCTTTTTAAAGCTCAAAGACCACAAATTTATTTTGCCTATTTAAACCTGGGAATTTGTAGTCATAAGTCTCAAATCACAAAGTTATTTTTTTTTTTCTGATGTTTACTTGATTTGAGGTTGTTTCTCCACCGTTCTCACAGCATGGCCAATACATTATGTTTGCTTTGTTCAGTGTGTGGAGGAGAGATGGTTCATCTTAAACCTTAGCTTGAAAATAAAAGCAGATTTTCAGTGACTTTTGGTAAGTAAAAAGATAACCCCCCCCCCCCCCCCTAAAAAGATTGCAATGCCCTGTCTGCCAAAACGTAGACATCTGCTGCTCCTTTATGCAAGTGCTGACTTTTCTATTTTTCTGTTATGCTGTTTTTATCTTGTCCTTCATGTTCCAGATGAAAGCATCCAAGCAGGTAAAAATAAAAATAAAAAAAAGGTCTACTCGGTCTTCACCATATGATTTATGACTGCAGATGTTGTGGAAGTGAAGCAAAACAAGCTCCATTTTGTGAATGTAAAAAGACTGAATGACAGACACATTTATTTTTCTTTTACCAATCTCTTTTCATAATGTGCAATAGTAATGGCAAGGAGTAAAAGGGTGTAGCTATGATGCACTGTGCTAGATGAATGGTGGCTGATACTTCTTTCTTTAAGCAGCAGTATTCCAGTGTGTTCTTAACTATGGCTCCTTCATCATATTTGCGTAATGACCACCTTTTGCTAAAGGGTCCCTGTGAGAGTCATTATCCCAGATTCAATCAACATTGACAAGGGAAGGGGCTGGAGCGGACGGATGCAAGACGACAGGGACTGAGCTTTCTGTTGTCCCTCCCCATGTCTTCAGGGAGGGGAAACTTGCAGCTCCTACTTAGAAAATGAATAATCAGAGCAACACACATAATCAGGGCTCTTCAACATCAAACTCAAAGATTATGCTTTCTTTCTAGACTGCAGCATATTTACTTACTGATGTGCTTCTTGAAGGGCAGCCCACCAGTTGTGTATAAGTAATCCAGGTCACTGGGGTTTAGAGGGAAGTCTTTTCACACACAGCATGCTCACTGACATTTGGGTATGATGTTTCTATTGTGAAGAAGCTAAAGGTGTTATTTGACTGAAGGCCTTCATGCATGGCACATCGGTTTGTTTTGGCTCTGCGTGAATCAGCAGCCTTACCTCTGGCAATGACAATTTCCTTTTTTACGTTGTTAGAGAAGCGTTAGGTAAACATGGACTGGATGATTGGTTAAAAAATGTGTTTTTACTAGTGTTAACTTATTGCTCTTGTATTATTGTTACAAATGTTTCAACTCATTGTGCAGAACTTTCCATGTGATAATATTTTTTGATGTTCATAATAATTGGTAAAATAATAAACTTGGTCTTAGTGGGAGGATATGCTACTCTAGAAATCATTATGAGTCATCATGACTGGTGGTACTTTCGCTTGTCTACAAGTAATACAGGGTAACAGTATTTTGTAATTTTCATGAATCATGTTGACACAAGGGCAGCACGGTGGTGCAACTGGTAGAGCTGCTGCCTCTCAGCAAGCAGGTCCTTGATTCAAACCCCGCCCCGGGGGCCTTTCTGGGTGGAGTTTGCATGTTCTCTCCGTGCATGCGTGGGTTTTCTCCTGGTGCTCCGGTTTCCTCCCACAGACCAAAAACATGCATGTTAGGCTGATTGGTAACTCTAAATTGTCCCTAGGTGTGAGTGAGGAAGTTAATGGTTGTTTGTCTTGTTTGTCTCTACATGGCCCTGTGATGGACTAGCAACCTGTCCAGGGTGTACCCTGCCCCTCACACAGTGATTGTTGGACATGGGCACCGGTGACCCCCATGACCCAAAAATGGAATAAGCGGGTAAAAGATAATGGGTAATGTTGACACAGACATTAAAGTCTGGTTTATACAATGCAAACTAGAAATGCATTTTTTTTTGTCATTATGGGACACAAACGTATTTAATTTAGGGATATGCTGAACAGTTCACTGTAACAGAAAAAAAATACTTTAAATTTGTATTGAAGTAAAAAATAAACAGTATTTGTCAAACATGTTTTGTTGTTTTGAAAGAGCAACTTTTACATTTGGGTTAAATGTCAGTTAATGCATACAGAAGTGTTTTCCTCAGCTAGATGACTGCATTAATCAGGTTGGATCAGCATGTTTTATCACAAAACTGAACATTCTGAAAGGCTACTGTCAAAGTTATGGTATTTGGCATGCATAAAGCTCCTTCAACCTTTCATTAACTGGTGAAGCAGATCTTGGAGGGTGTTGCAGGGTATGAGGCCTACCTAGATAATGTGGTCATGTATAGTGATAGTTGAAAACAGCTTGTTTCTCAACTTGAACATGTCTTCAGAAGACTTGGAACAATAAAATTGGCACTGAACATCTCCAAATATAAATTGGGCTATTCACCTATATTTAGGTAAAATTGCTGGCTGTGGTGTTGTCAAGCCAGTTGAAGTTAAAATGGAAGCAATTTTGAACTTTGGTGCCCCATCATCCCAGCGAGAACTTTAAAGGTTTCTTGGGGTGGAGGGTTATTATAGAAGTTTTTCTTGCAACTTTCACACCATTCAGGCTCCTTTAACAAACTTGATGGGCCCAGAGATACTTTATGTATAGACTGAGAAATATGCCATTGCTTTTGAACATTTGAAGTTCTTCTAGGACCAGATTGTGACAAACCCTTCAAACTATCTAAAGATGCTAGTGATATGGGAGCTGGAGCTGTTTATTGCAGGATTCATTAATTCATTCAACCTTTATTTATTCAGGTTAGTCCCATTGAGCCTCTGGGACTCATTTAGAAGAGAGACTGGATTTTTAACAAAGAGTGATGACAACAGTAGACAACAAAGACAACAGTAAACAATCATAAAAAGCATACAAATTGAGAACAAATGAAACCAAATGGTGGACAGCACGGGGCGCAACTGGTAGAGCTGCTGCCTCTCAGTGAGCAGGTCCTTGGTTCAAACCCCGGTCCAGGGGCCTTTCTGGGCGGAGTTTGCATGTTCTCTCCGTGCATGTCGGTTTTCTCCGGGTGCTCCGGTTTCCTCTCACAGACCAAAAACATGCATGTTAGGCTGATTGGTAACTCTAAATTGTCCCTAGGTGTGAAAGTGAATGGTTGTTTGTCTCGTTTGTCTCTATGTGACCCTGTGATGGACTTGCAACCCGTCCAGGGAGTGCCCCGCCCCTCGCACAGTGATTGCTGGACATGGGCACCGGCGACCCCCGTGACCCAAAATGGAATAAACGGGTAAAGATAATGGATGGATGGAAACAAAATGGTATTAAAAAAAATGAAACAAAAACAGATAGGTTATAAGGTGATGTAGAAAACTAAAAACAGGAACATGTCTGCAATGTTTTTTGTTTTTTTTTCCAGGAACTTAGCAGATGTTTGAAGCCATTTAGAGAGGTCAAGGTCAGAGCTTCAGATTTTTTGCAAGATATTCCAGGAAACAGGAGCAGAGTAGGAGAAGGCCCTTTTGCCTAGTTCAGTTCGCACTGAGGGGACACTGCATGTAATAATGTCCTGAGAGCGCACGCTGTAGCTGCACTCACACAGTGACATATAGGAGGAGATGTATGAAGGCAACAGACCAAGAAGTGATTTAAAGATACAAATGTACCAGTGTGAGAGTCTGCATGAAGTTAATGATGTCCAGTTAACCAGTGAATACAGGGTGCAGTGATGGGTACGATAATCACAGCCAGTTATGAATCTAAGTGCACCATGCTAGACAATATCCAACATATGCAGGGTGCTTGTAGGAACATTCATGTAAATAATGTCACTTTAGTCAATAGAAGGAAGGAAAGTTGCAGTTACAAGGCATTTCCTAGCATTCAGAGTTAGACAGGATCTATTTCTGAAAAAGAAACCCAGTTTAACTTTCAGTTTCCTTACCAAGTATGAGGTGGAATATCTTATTTTACTTTTCAAGAAAGTTGGATACTCACTAGAAGCATCATTCCACTGTTGAAAATAAAGCCTTAGCACTCATCCTTGCTTTAAAGCATTTTGATGTTTATGTTTCAGCTATTGGTTTACACAGATAACCAGTTTTTGCTTTACACAGTTTACCCACTTGTTTTCATCAACAACACGTGAGGCTCCAACCATTGGCTGCTGCAGTGGAGTTTGTTTCTTCAATGGTATGACCTAAAATTCTGCCACATCCATGTTCAAGACAAAGTTCTGGCAGATGTCCTATCAAGAACTGACTCAATCTTATTATTTATGGTTTTGGTTGCTTAGATCCACCATTTAAGGGTGGGGTGTGTAGTTTTATTTTTAATTTTTTTTATTTCATTTTACAGGAAGAAACTCTTCCAGCGATGACTACAACCACCTTCAGGTGTGAGCAGCCTGCCTGAGTGAGGCAGTTTCTCCTTAGTACTGGCTCTCACTTACCTGTCATGCTGCAGACTGTATGGCTACTGCATGAGTTTTGCTCTTCCCAACTACAAAGTACTTATTTCTGAGTTCAGTTGAACTTTTTAAGTTTATTGTGCCTTTTGTCTTGCAGTCCTCATTGTGTTGCATCCTTTTGAGCCAGTGTGTTGTAACAGTTGCCAACACAAAGCTTTAGCACCTTCGAGAGAGGTTGGCGAAGCCCACAACACAATTCAAGTGGGATTGCGATGGGTTTGAGATGCCCATAACATCTCTGACTACTTCAAGAGAAAATTTGTTGCACCATTTTTGGAATGTATTCACAATTCCCATGACAGATGTGCACTTCTCTGAGACTCACACAGGGAAACCCCACATAAGCTGAATGATGCTTGTCAACTGGTCACAGTCCAGTGATATACTTCACATAACAGAGTTTTTCTTAAATTAGTAGTAGCCCCTCTTTCTTGGAATCTATTTCATTTGAACATAAAGTTACAGGAAAATATTCTGTAGAGCGCTTGCCACATGTGAAAGTGCAGGTGACATTGTTTGTGCCATAACTAAAATGTAGTGTTATGACTGCCTGAAGTTGAGAACATTATGTTCAAAATGTCGTGTCTCTCATTTTCTCTTTTTTTTCCAGCAGGCTGGCTTACTCTGCTGCAGGCAGCATGTTTCCTTGTATCACCTGGGCCAAGGCAAGCTGTGCCTGCTGACGCTGTGCTTTGTTGTTTTGTATTTAATACTATTCTTTATGGTAATCTGCCACACTGCTTTTATTAAGGTCTTGAAACATACTTCATTTTGCTTTATTCCTTTCGCTCTGTCTTACAAAAAAAGTAATAATTTGATTATTTAAATCCAGTCTAATTTCATTCATTTTAAGGACTTTAATGATGCACATTTAAAAAGAGGAGCCAAAATCATTGGCAAAGGTGGGGAGGATGTTCTTTTTTTGTCTTGAGTTTTGGGCTGACATTGTTCATGGTTTTTGATTAAAAAAAAATTATTTTACATATTTCAATTTAAGTCACTTAATAAAACTTTTTGAAATTCCCATGACATGATTAATTGATTTCGTTCACACAAATAAATAGGTTTGGTAGGAGCACTGCAGGTCAAATCAGGTTTAAGTCATACAGCAGAGTTTTGCAGCCTAGCCTAATATAAAGGATTATAAATAAATAAATAAAAATATATTTTAAGACAGGCATGGAATGCAATTCATTTAATGAGAAGGTAGTGCCTCAGTATCTGTGATGGACTGTAAATTACTGGGTTGAGAATCTGATCATTACACAACACTGCTTACACAATGACCTACACAGGGGTTTAATTAAGTAGGTGTTTTCTCTTGTCTCATTGCTTTCCCAATAGCAAACCATTAACACAATATACCTGGAAACAACATAATTTGGATGTTAGCTAAATATAAATTATTGGTATTGACAAGGTAGTGACTCTGATTCTTTTATGATCTTTTCCTGCATTCATTAGACCAAGTGCCGGATGTTGCTGACTGGCTGGGTAAGGTTTAGCTCACCATAAAGCAACTCTCATCTTATCTTATTTCCCTGCCAATGGTTCCATACAAGACACCAATCAGAGAGGTTTGCCAAGATATGTTTTCTTAGTAGCATTTCTGCAGATTGGGGGAAGGGGGGTGGGGGTGTTAAAAAAAAAAACTATGAAGGAAATAGAACAAGTATGAGTTATAAAAAGACAGCCTGGAGACACTCTTTAGGCCTTAAAAACTCTTCACATGCATACATTAATGTAGATGCAAGCACAAGCAGCTTTTTATACACACACACACACACACACACACACACACACACACACACACACA
>NC_056507.1:16938486-16951670 GCF_014905685.2 Nematolebias whitei | reverse complement strand
ACACACACACACACACACACACACACACACACACACACACACACACATATTAGCTGTTAGAGGTAATGGAAGAGGGGGAGGATAAACAGGATGGAAATGGCCCTTTATAAAAATTAGCATGTGAGGCTTTGTTTGTGACCTTGACAGAGACATTGCTGCTTCACTTGATTCTCTGCACTCACACAAGCAAGGAGCTCCGTAAAATCGCAATCCATCAAGTTATATACAGCAGGCTTCTTGTAAACTATTCCAAGGGTGTGTTTATTTGAAACATTAAAGACAGACTAGCTAACGTTTGGTCTCTATTTACCTGTATTTCAAAGTGACCCCAATTACATTAGGTAAACTGCGGACACCAACTGCAGATTGTTAACAGACTATTAACAAATGTGGTTGTAACCCTGACAGAGCTTAGAAAAGCATCACAAAAAGTTTTCTGAATATTTTCATGCGAGACAACAGTTCTCTGATGTAACATTACTAATCCATGGCATGTTTGTGGCCTTGTTGCAGTAGTGATGATCATTGGTTGTTTGAGCAATTAACTGGCTTTTAATCAAACATGAGGGTTGGGAAGCATGTTTTATGCTCACTGCATTTGATAGTAGGTGATCTTAGATGATCCAACCAGACAGGTGATCTATTTTTATCCAGAGGATCGTGACTCATCATATGCCAGCAGGAAATGCTCAAGTTGTGCTGTTAGAGTTTATTTTTCCATTCTTTATTTCTTTATCCAACCAATTTTGTCTTCAATATAATGTTCAATAGAAATCTTTTGTCATGTGTAAGACACGTTAAGTTACAACATTAAACTAAAAAGGGGTAGAATTATGTGAAAGGATCACACAAATCTAAAAATGATTTATGACCCTTTGCCTTTTCTCATTGTAGCACTCATGACTATAAGATGAATTACATTTTATTCTTACTGTGAATTCTATTGTGTTCTAATGTGAATGATTGTGATCCTTGTGATGATGATCCTTTTCCCTCTGTACTCCGGTGAAGACAGACGTGTTTCATGGCGCTCCGTACCTCCCCCGCTTCCCTGCTTGCATTCTTTCGTCCTGTGAACCCTTAAAAAGCCTCTTTTTTGTTTTTTCTGCATACCTCTTAATTGGAAGGATCAGCTGGTCTCTCAACAAAATCGATCAACTTCTCCCGACAGGAGTCAGGGTAAGGAGGACCCTCTTACCTCAACGGAAACAAATTGGATTCATGATGACAACTAGATTCTACTGTTTGGGTTGGTGAAATCTTGGATTGTCTACAAATTCGTGTGGATGTGTCGAAGCTGGAGCAGCTGTTATCAGGACTGCGAACTCACTGGCAGCACTCATGAATGGTGGGAATAATCTTGGAGAAGCTGTGAGCTCGACTTTTGGCGTAAAGGATCAATTCAGCTGTTTTGGAGTTTCCATCAGAAGAATATGTACAGCAAGACTTTAAAAAAGGCAGAAACAGCAATTCACAAGTTCTGCCTGACCCAAATTGTGGCCTTGACACCGGACTTATCTCAACTCCTCCTGGAATGTTTTGAAAACAACAAAGATGCTTTGACTATTTCCTCACCCCTCCCTTCCCCAAGGCCGTGGACATGTGACAGAACCTCAACTGAGCTGATGATGAATGTCACCTCTTATCTGGACAATGGATGAGAGGGGGCTCTCGACTATGCTACGACTTTCTCTTAAAAATTCAATGTTTTCACCGGCCTATATGTAAATGTATAACGTCTGTTTATGTTGCTTTTCTGTGGTAGTTTTTTTTTTTTTTTTGATGCCTCAAATTGTGCCCTGTCTAGGACACGGTGTGAAATATCTTTTTTTTATACTGTCTCTCCTCATGTTTTCTTCCCTTTTTCTAACCACTGTTTTTGTTTGTCCAAACAGGTCTCACCTGTAAATGAGTCTTCAAGGCTCAATGTGATTTATCTGTTTAAATAAAGGTTGAATACATGAGTCCTATGGGACAGCAAGCTTTGTCCAGTCTGTCTTTGTTTTAGCTACCTTGTTTATTTACTTTAGGTATGAGACATTTTGCTTTTTGGGATGCTTATCATGATGCTATGGTGAAGGCCTGTCTGTTTATGACTTCATTATTATAAGAAAAGGGACCAGAATGTGAACAAAGTCCATGCTCAATAATCCAGGTATACAATCCAACAATTTTCAGTCAGGTCATCTGGACTTTGTTGGTACCAGTTTGACATGACTGTCGACGAGGGAGAGGGCCGGCACCGGAGGAGGGGGCATGCCAAAGAGACCATCTTAACACGAACATAACTGGTTTGTTCCACTTTGGAGTAAGCTGTTGGGGAATAATCAGTTTTGTGTTGTATGTTTCCTTGACTGATGAAGCCTTCTGGATGGAAGGTGAAACGTTTCAGCACAAAAAAGAAACTGTCCAGATGATCTGACTGACAATTGTTGGACCAGAATGTGGTTTAAGCTTCTTTGCATGCATGATTAGTTTTAATTGGTAATGGCCAAGATGTCTCCGTGCTTGACTCTGCACAATGTATGCGTGTGAATTTTAGCCGAACAGAGCTGTTGAGAATTAAAGTGGATTTGCCGCAAAATATAGCAGCGATTGGCAACAAACTCAAACACATGCTCGGCAGAATGCAGATCTTAAAGTCATCTACTTGGAAGGTGCAGCAGAGGCGCACCAACGGGCAGAGGAGGAAGCATTGTTCCTGGCTTAAGAAGCAAGGTTACCAGGCTGGAATTCTGGTGAGGCTACATGCTAATGCTAAAGCTGGCAAACTCCCAATACCCTCTCTTTTTCTGTCGAACGACAGCTCATTGGACAACAAGATGGATTTGCTAAGTCTGAAAGTGGGTACCTCAGAGGAGATGAAGAAATGTGCGGTGCTTTGCCTCAGGGAATCATGGAATAACAGCAACATGCTGGACTCAGCCTTCCAGCTGGACGACAAACTCTTTTTTCGAGCGGATCGCTGCAGCGAGCTAATGGGGAAATCGAAGGGAGGCGGAGTATGCATTTATGCGTGTAAAAGTCAGCCTGCTCACCATCACAGACATCTACACCTTTAGATGCAGGAAGAGGACGACCTGCATCATGAAGGACCCCACTCACCCAGCACACACACACATTTTGCCCTGCTTCCCTCAGGAAGGAGATTAAGGAGCATTAAGTGTAGAACCACTAGACTGAGGAACAGCTTCTACCCTGAGGCTGTTAGACTCATTAGTATCTAACCAGAATAATCACTGTGAAAAATCACATCATGTGGTTGCTGATCTGTTTCATGTTGCTGCTGATCTGTTTCATGTTGCTGTGTTCATTCCTGCTCATCTGCTCACACAGACTCATGCTCATGCTGCTGTTCGGTGTATTGTTTTTATTTTTTTAATGCTATTAGGGCTTTGCGTATTTTTAGTTTGTGTTTTTCTTGGTTCATATTTTAGATCTTATTTGTGTTTTTCTTTTACATTTTATTGTTGGATGTAACTGGGACCCTGTCTACACAATTTCGTTCCACCACATGTATCACATGTGGTACGAATGACAATAAAGAAACTCTGACTCTGATATTTAGATTTCTAGAAATTGCGTGATGACACTTTTTTATGTAAAAAAGTTAAATCTGGTCCTGTGGACATTCAAAAAAACAAAACAAAATTGTAGAAACGTTTCGTCTTTCATCTGAGAGACTTCCTCAGTCTGAGGTGCTGTATTCAGCTCAGTCTTATAAATAGAACCCTCTTGTAGTGGATCAACTAGTTTGCTGCTGACAGCCAAACCAGCTGATCACATAATCAAGGAGGACCATCAGCCTAACAATGGATCATTAGCACCCTGATGGCTGTTTGCTATTCACAAGGGGCTGAGTGATACTAGCAATAACAGCATTGTAAGAGGGGGACAGTTGAACCCGAAGGTCTCCACCCCTGTTTAATGATGGATGGTTTAATTTCACAAAGACGGCCTCCTTTACTCCTCTCTCAAACCATCGTTATCATCAAACCATCGGTCCAGAGGACCAGATTTAACTTTTTTAGATTTTTCTACCTGGATTATTGAGCATGCATCAGGATACACTTTTTTATGGTTGAAACTCATTTTTCAAGATTTGGTTATTGTATTGGAATATTCTAATGAGAATTAAATTGATAAGGGCAACACATGTGCAACAACATCTTTTAACTCACTTGACAACATGTAGTTATTTCTCTTTTAGGAGCACTGCTCTTTGTAACACTTTGTGTCCTCTAATGTAAGAAAAGGAAAAATAAATCTAGATCAGAGATGAGATGACACCTCACTCTTTCAGGGATGAAGATGTGCACATCCTGGATAGAGAGGAACGATGGTTTGAGAGAGGAGTAAAGGAGGCCATCTTTGTGAAAAGAAACCGTCCATCATTAAACAGGGGTGGAGGCCTACGTGTTCAATTGTCCCCCTCTTACAATGCTGTGATTGCTAGTATCACTCAGCCCTCTGTGAATAGTAAACAGCCATCAGTGTGCTAATGATCCATTGTTAGGCTGATGGTCCTTCTTGAGCATGTGATCAGCTGGTTTTGGTTGTCAGCAGCAAAACTGGTTGATCCACTCAGAGACGGTGCTATTTAAGAGACTGAGCTGAATACAACACCTCAGACTGAGGAAGTCTCTCGGATGAGAGACGAAACATTTCTACATTATTTTTTTTTGTTGTTTTGCTTTGTTTTGTTGTTTTGAATGTCCAGAGGACCAGATTTAACTTTTTTAGATTTTTCTACCTGGATTATTGAGCATGCATCAGGATAGATCAGCTGACATTTGGCCATTCATACTTTTGTTGTCCCTTGTCTACTTTCTGCCTTTGTTGCACCCTTTGTGTACACCTAATACCCACTGTCTTCACCAGGTGTCCTAAAGCAAGCACCAGCAGCCTTGAAAACACATCTTCTGTCAGGTGTGTTATCCCCCACTTCCAAATCACTGATGCAATGCCTCTGTATTGCACAAAAACATGCCATTAGTGGTCTCCAGTCAACTTGTGCTCTTTTAGAAAGCGGGCAC
Source organism: Nematolebias whitei (assembly GCF_014905685.2). Classification (NCBI taxonomy): domain Eukaryota; kingdom Metazoa; phylum Chordata; class Actinopteri; order Cyprinodontiformes; family Rivulidae; genus Nematolebias; species Nematolebias whitei. The sequence goes on along the minus strand of NC_056507.1, from coordinate 16,946,634 downwards.
AAAGCTCCACAGGAGGTCAGCCGCTCAATATGTGCGTTTGTTTGCCCACATGTTGGTTTGTCTTTCCTCGTGATTCACCTGAGAAAAAAAACATTCATTCTGTGTGCACACACAAAACAGAGGGAGGGTTACACCTCATTAATCAACAAGCCGTTTTTCCCCCGCCACATGCCTGCATCTTTTGCATCAACCTCAACAAATCTGTCAAGACATTAGAAACACTGGAAGACTAGTCATTCCGGTGTGTTTATCTAGTGTGCATTGATACGTGCCAAAACAATGTGAGGCATTTGCTTTAATAATTATTGTATAAGGCAATGATATTTAAAATTGGATGAAAGATAGGACTCTGAATGATTTGTTAAAAAAAACCTCAATCTCAAATACACTCCCCATTTTGACCTCTTTACTCTTCTTTCCCATTAATCTATAGCACAAGCATACATTTGCTGTGCATGTATGCATGTATGTGTGTATAACATGCTCTTGTTTTTAGTTTTCTACACCACCCTACAACCTAGTTGTTTTTTTTATTGTTACTTTTTCTTTTAAATATCATTTTATTTTCACTTCTTAAAAAAACCCTCAATTTGTATGCATCCTTCATAATTGGCTGTTATTGTCTTTGCTGTCCACTGTTGTCATCACTCTTTGTTAAAATCAGGTCTCTCTTGTAAATGAGTCCCCAAGGCTCATTGGGATTTAACCTGTATAAATAAAGGTTGAATGAATGTGTGTTGCATTCATATAGCAATACAGCTAATATGCTGTTGCATCAGCAGTGAAACTATCTAGTGTATTAATCACAGCAAATTATATTCAAAGTTTTGGTTTTCAGTCTGTTTCTTTGGTAAAGGTTACATAACCATCTCTGCAGCTACTGCAAAATCCTCAGTTACTTTACTCTAAAACATGATGACTTTAGTAACGATGTTTATATGATACAGAAAGAAATCTAAGTGAAAACTGATCTTTTCACCCTCAGGTAAGGGGCTCTTCATTCATTTCAGTAACTGTGTGGTTTATGCACATTCCTGTCTTTGTGTTTGCACAGATGTGACTGAATTATTAATATTTGACAAATGACAGCCATTTTAACAGGACTTTCCACTCGACATCGATTAGATATAAACAATGCACGTGTGAGCAAATGTGTTTCTACCACTGCCACTGAAACCGCGAGCCACTTTGGGCTTGGGAGAGAGAGGCAGAAATTATGGCTGACGGCAGGAGTGAAATTTATAGCAGCAGACAGTCACTTGGTATTCAGGCGGGGAACAGGCAAGACAGTTTTCACATAATTGTTCCATCATCATCTTCTCAGAAATGTGCTTTAGGGGTTTTTTGTTCATGTGATTTTTCTTCATCTTCTTGTTGTGTGTATTTCTTTGTGAAGAAGAAAGAGCAAATAAAAAAAAAGCAGATTAAGTGAAAATGAAATATAGGGTACATATGTGTCTAAATTTGCATTTGTCAGAAAGTAAAATAAATGACAGTAGTGGAAAGAATGAGTAAAATGCAATATGTATAATATGGCAGCACTTTGGTGCATGTGTGTATGTGTTTGTCTCTGCTCACCTGTCCATATTCACCTGGGAGGGAGAAAGCAGAAAATGAGATCAAAGGCAAACAACTTTATTGGTGGTCTCCATAATTCAGCAGCTCTACCAGGGGTCATAGTCTTTCCTTTGAGGTTGAGCAGCACAGATGAATCTTTAATGCACTCCAGCTAGGGAATAATGGATAGCGTGGACCAGCTACTACTCAACTCAGCAGCAGAAACATACAGTGGGGGAGAAATGAACGGGGGTGAAGTGAGTGTATAGAGGCCATGTGTGGACTGTTGACAAGTAGTGGAGTGAACATAGTCATGCATATTCTGAAAAGTCTTTACTGCATTGGTATCTGGAGTACAATCATGCTCTGCACAGCTTACCTGCCTTGCTGTACATGTATAAAATGAATTTCCCCAGATGACCGGCTTTACAGCTGTAAATTTCTGAGGACCCCTTAAGGAAGGGGGATGATTGAGCTGCATCACCTTTCTCACTGTGACCCCCAGAGCCTCTCTGCCCATTGTGGTCCCCGCCGGGCAATCCTGCTGCAGTCCACCCGCTGTCCCTGCACCTGGGCTGGAATGGTGCACATCTACTATCTCTGTTCACTCAGTGGAGGGAAAATTAGGACCTCCAGGGGAAGACAGTACATAAAAACAGATTAAACAGAAACATGGGTGGCTTTCTACAGTAGATAATACCAGAATTAAGCTGATGACTTAATATATTTGATAGTGTCTCAATAAAGGATCAGAGCAAGATCCTCGTAACCATGCTGGTATTGACCTTACACAAGCTTGTTTCTACTTGTTGTAGGCTTACTTTCCTTCTAATCTATACGGGGAATTAAAGCCTAATCAAATGAACATAATGTCAATGATACCAGTATGGAGTCTGAAACAGAACCCAACTATCCTTTTGCAAAAATAGGACAACTTTATGTCCATGTTGTGTTACCCATATTTTATCTTCTTTTCTGTAACCATAAACAGGCCATCTCTAATTTTTGTTTATATCCCTGACGGCCACGATGAGCTTTAGTCCTTCTGATGTTTAGAGTGCTGTCAGAGTGGTGTCACGCACTGCACTAAAATGCTAACACACTGCATAGCTGTGCCTGAGGGGACCAAGCAGGAACCATTGCAGTGAAAAAGCTAAATGGGTGTATTTTTCTCTCAGTGAACTATTTTATAGGTACATTGCCTCAAATCATATCCGCACAGTGCAGCATGCTTACCAAAAGCAATGCATTAAAAGATCTATGTTATATTATTAGAGTGAGAGTCACATAGTGCTGTGAAACTGGGTCACACACACAGTCGGAATCTAGAGCTGGCTCGTCTGAGCCGAAATGAGGTATAAAATATAAACAAATGAGCTTGCAATGCAATAAACCGAGCATCACACATTGCCCCAGCTCTTTTTTTTTTTTGGCACACACACACAATCAGCAAGCAAGCACACACTTCACTTTTCAGCTTGCTCAAGATTACATCGCAGCATCTTAGTCAATCAAAACCTCCTACTTCCTCCCTCATTTCAACCTCTAACCCATCACCGAGGGTTGGGGGGGGGGGGGGGGTATGCTTTTGTCTGGATGGTGATGATGAAGAGGAAGAAGGTAGAGGAGGAAAAAGACGTTAACTTTAACATGACAAGAAGGTAAGAAAGACAGAGCCTTACCCATCCAGTAACTCAAAATACATTTCAGAGTCAGTTGGTGTGAAAACAGGCAGGCACATGACAGCAGATTGTTTAGAGGAGTGCAGGAGAGTTCATTATGGAATGACATTGACTCAGGCTGATTTGCTGAGACGAATCAGATTGCAAAATGAGACATATGCAATTTTTTTCCCTCTCACAATCCCCTTTTCCTGGCATGCAATGAAATATTAACTCGCTCTGTACTGCAGCCCCTTAAATTGCATGCACAGCTCACACAACAGCCTTGCAAATGTGCCATTACCTTGTTTTAATCTCAACCATTTTCTCCGTTGTTTGCATACATAGAGGACAGATTGTTGACCTGAGAATTCAAAATGGGGAACAGAGAGACAACCTTATTTGAAGGTTGTAAATTCCACTCTCACCTCAATTTAAGAATGAGCAACCGAGAAAGCTCATGCCTTTTATCAGAAATCAAGCAAAAACTGAGAGATAAGCTGTCAGCGAGCACACACTGAGTGTAGAATGTGAAATCTTGGCTCAAAGTGTACAGTGTTGATCATTTGGATGTGGATTTTTAACCATCATTCTGACAAATCTTCATCCATATTTTTTTATCTTTAAATTTGTTAACACATCCACAATTCACAGAACAGTATATCAATTAGATATGTGTATCATGGTGACCACCCACCTCATGTTGAGTAAGTCTACAATTAGAAACTATATTTAGTGAGGTCATAAGCAAAGATCATCTGAGAATATCCCTTAATGTCTTATGGCAGAATACTAAGAATAGATCCCTTGGGCTAAGATATTTGTGAAGAGGCATCTCTTCAATCTGTAACTTTCCACAGAAGTAATCAAAATCAGTTTTGAGTTCATACAGGCAGACAAATAAAACCTGACAAACTGGATATAAATATTTAACATATTGTTTTAGAACACAGTCTATATCACAACCCTTTCAAAATTTTATATAGATAAAAGCAAATGACTTGACAAGCAAACAGTCTCTCTTGTAGTCACTGACTATAAATTATTATTAAAAAGTGTTCCATGATATCAAGTCTCTTACTCTCATTGTATCTGCAAACTTCTTTATATTACTGCATAATGTAAAGAATAGTAAGCATGGTGCTACTACACCCACCTCTGGTTCACTCTTCTAATGCCTCCCTCAGGGATTTTACCAGGGCCTAATTAGCCATGTTGATGAATTGTATAGACTATGTGCTTTGCTCTTTATGCAGGGTGCTGGGCTGTGAGAGTCTCTGGAGTCTATGTTAAGGCAGTACTTCCCTTTTTGGAGAGTGCTAGCCATTAGCAGCCCTCTCACCCAGCCAACACAGGGGATTATGGGAATAAACGAATGAGACTGTGTGACCTTGGCCTCACACAACCACTCTGGCATCAGCACATCACACTGGGCTGTGTGTTTATCTGCAGTTCTGTCTGTTGTGTGAGCATGTGGTATGTCAGTGAGTGTATTTTAGTATTGCACGTGTGTGCTCATGTTGGGAATGCATGTGTGTTCCTCTGAACTGTGAAGAAAAAGATAGAAAGAGAAAGGTTCGCACATAAACACTTCCCTCAAGGGCAACCCTGACAGTGGACCTCCTTTTCACAGAGACCTTTGTGCTTCCTTTGGCAACAAGTCAAATAGGAGCAGAACTGAGATCAAAATTTTTTTGTAAAAAGCTCTCTTTCCTGCACAGAGGCACTGCCATTCTTTCCAGGATGAAACACAAAATTTGAGGAAAACAATGAGCAATGGAGACTGTTTTTCATTGTACTCAGCGTGAGGCTGTATTCTGTCATTTTATTTATCTCTATCAACCTGTCAATTAAGAGAAAACATCCCCATGGAAAGTGACAGCTTGGTGGGTGTCTCATAGAAAACTTTTAAAGCCCTAAGGTAGAGTTAGAACTTGAGAAAATCAAGCTAAAAAGGGTAGCAAGATGGAAACGTTCTTATATTCCTATTGACAAATCCTACGTGCTGCTAGATACTGTGTAACCTAACAGAAGGTGGCTTCTCTTACAATTGATCCATTACAATCTGCTGCCAAAACCTTTAATTTAGTTGAACACCAACCATCTTGCAAAGATGAATTGCTGGTGAGCATAACATTTGCAAACCATTTAGTTCTTCTCATTTGTTGCTGTCACTGTTGCCCCCTCCATCCACTGTCACATGGTGCCTGTCTTTATGTAAGGTATTGTTTTTTCCTGCCTCTCTCCTCTTTTGTTCACAGCTACACATGTACATCAGTTGTACACTTGTCCGTGAAAACACTTTGTGCATGTTGAAGCATTCACAACAGGCATAGAAATGCAAATATTCTGATATCTGACGCACATTGCGGTTGCACCAACAACCAGTAGAGGGAAACAGAGGACTTCCATTTCCATCTATCCCTTGTCATGGTGCACGCCCCCACCCCCATCTGCTAATGTCATCAACGCAACAAGCATACACTTCAATGTTCCTCGTCATTCTCCATCTACGTGGTTTGAAGAGCTTGTTAAAACTTTCAAGCACAAAGACTTACAACCAACACATAATGGTTTTGCATTGCAAAAATCTGGGCTATGAAAACCCTAACACAGGCACGCAGAAAAAAAAAAATCTGCTATCAGGTTTGTCAGACAATAAATAACAGGGGGGGGTCTAAGATGTTGAGGGTTTTATTATGCTGCTCAGCAGTTTAAATCTAAAGATTATGTAGAGGGGAGAGGCTCCACATCATTCACTCCTAGCCAGTAAGCACTGAAGAGCTTTAGGTGATCATTTTACAGTCCAACAGCTTTTTCTGCAATGAATTTAAAATGAATCAAAACCCAAATGTATGAGATAGAGAGACCCATTCATTATAGTTATCTGTACAATGCTAGAAAAAAACATTTTCTTTTTAACCATTTTTTATTTTACTCCACAATTTCTCGCGTTCTTTTTTTCCCCTTAGTCACTGCTTAACATAGTTTGTAATTAAATTCAAATGGGACGACGTTTGTATAAGTGCTTTAACCTGTGCCTTTGTGGTTTAGAAAGTGGTGGGATGTAACTAAGTACAAATACTTTGTTACTGTACTTAAGTACATTTTTCATGTATCTGTACTTTACTTAAGTAGAGTTAAATGTGGGTATTTTATACTTTTACTCCACTACATTTTACAACAAGTATCTGTACTTTCTACTACACTACATTTCTATAACGCATTGCATTACAAGTTACATTCATGTTGCGGCTTTTTGATTTGTTTGTTACTTTGAAAGCAACCTATTTTGAGAGGGGAGATGATCCAGTGAATCACTGCAAAAAGGGCAGGTAATAGCGTTAGGCCCACCTTCAAGAAGAGCTGGCCCAATGACATATATTATAGTATGTATGCCACTGAGCTGGGTGCATCTGCAGCACCACTAACACACCCAAAACTTATTCCACTGCAAGAGAGTCAGCCAGAAGATATGCTCCACCCATGGCCTTATTGAAAGACTGCTCAGTACAACAGGACAGCTTCTCTCTCCCAAAAGTGCCAGACTGGACTCAAAAATCTTTGAAATCCAAAACTGGACTTGAACAAGAAATTCTTGCTGCAATATTAAAATGTGTCAGTTCATGGGATGTTAGGACAGGATACAAGAGATGTCTCCAAATGGCTCGACACTCGGGTCCAAGTTTTAAAAATGGTGTCAGGAAGTTAAAATATTGTTCAATATTGACCCATTACAAGGTTGAATAGACAGTATTTTAACTAGTGTTGATGACAAACTGGAGTTGAACTGATCAGATAATTTTTGTTAGTTGTGTCTAATGCTCCTTTTGTTCAGGCAGACAACTTTTACTTAAATGTGTTTCCTGCAGTTAAAATGACACATTGTTTTTGTTTTGTGTTAATAAAAAACTTTCAAAAGGTATAATAATTCCTCTTTCTTATTTTGATTAATGGCATTTAACTCTGCAGGTCATCCCTGAAATTCTGACGCACAGAATCACAAGTCCAAGTGTGAACTGTGTCACAGAGTAAACACAAAAAAACATGTATTATCTGCATCATTGTTCATTAAAATGGCACAACACTGTTAATGTATTACATAAAATATACATATGGTACGCAGACTTAAAGATATGCAGACCATTACAATAGATAATACATTCAGCAAGTACTTTTACTTTTAATATTTTAAATATTTTAAAAACAAGTACTTATTTACTTTTGAGTAAAATGTTAATGTGGTACTTCTACTTTACTTGGCTACAATTTGTCTGTTTATTTGTACTTTTACTTAAGTACAGTGTTTGAGTACTTTCTCCACCACTGGGTTTAGATGGTAAAAGAAGATGAGGAAGACTACATGACAAGAAGCACTTTCCATCACTGGTTTTATTTAAAGAGCGCACATCATTGAATACATTATACAATCAACATGCTAATCATACTTTATGTAGCGTCATCTAGAGAATAACGTTTTATACTTAGCTCATTTTGAAGGTGCACCTTCATTCACTTCCAGCAGAGCAAGGTGTGACAATAATACTAATTAGGTTGAAGCACCAACAGTAATAGATGAACATAAATGTAACAAAACTGTGAAGGTAAACTGTTTCCCTTTCACTGTTAATATGAAATAAATAAAAAATGTCCATGCCGGTTTTTTGTTTTTTTTTTGCTGTTGGAAATTGAAACCAGAAGGACTCAATAGATAAAAACCAATGTACATCTATGACGTGGACCGTAAAGTTAACATTGGAAAGGCAGCAGTGTCCTAGTCGAATGCGACCAGTAGTCTTTATATCTGTGCTCCTCTATAAACAATAAACAAGAAGCGTTAACTTTTGTTTGAAAATAAAAAAGACATACACATTTTGTTTATATATTATATATATATATACATACATACATACATACATACATATATATA
>NC_056507.1:16894207-16918486 GCF_014905685.2 Nematolebias whitei | reverse complement strand
GGTTTTGGTTGTCAGCAGCAAACTGGTTGATCCACTCTAAGAAGGTGCTATTTAAGATACTGAGCTGAAAACAGCACCTCAGACTGAGGAAGTCTCTTGGATGAGAGACGAAACGTTTCTAGATTTTTTTTTGCTTTTGCTTTGTTTTGCTTTTGTTTTTTTTGAATGTCCAGAGGACCAGATTGAACTTTTTTGGATTTTTCTACCTTGATTATTGAGCATGCATCAGGATATTTTATGGACAGAATTTCTCAGTGCAGCCAGGGGGCGGAGGGATTCCAGTTTGGTGGCCTCGGGATTCCATTTCTACTCTTTGCAGATGATGTGGTCCTGTTGGCGCCATGCCGTGATCTTCAGCTCTCATTGGAGAGGTTTGCAACCAAGTGTGACATAGTTAGGGTGAGAATCAGCACCTCCAAATCTGAGACCATGGTCCTCAACTGGAAAAGGGTGGATTGCTCTCTTCAAGTTGAGGGTGAGGGTCTACTTCAAGTGGAGGAGTTCAAGAATCTTGGGGATTTGTTCACAAGTGAGGGAAGAATGTAGCATTAGATTGGCAGATGGATTGGTGCAGCATCTGCAATATTGTGGACTCTGTACCAGTCCATTGTGGTGAAGAGGGAGCTGAGCTGTAAAGCAAAGCTCTTGGTTTACCGTTCGGTCTACGTTCCTATCCTCAGCTATGGTCAAAAACTCTGGGTTGTGACCGAAAGAATGAGATTGCAAATACAGTTGGTTGGAATGAGTTTCCTCTGCAGCTGGACTCTCTCTTAAAGATAGGGTGAAAAGTTCAGTTATCCACGAGAGACTCGTAGTAGAACCACCGCTCCTCAACATCGAGAGGAGCCAATTGAGGTGGTTTGGGCATCTGGTTAGGGGTTAGGTTTAGAACTAAGGTGTGAAATGAGGATGGGTTAGGTTGAGGGTTGGGTATGTACTGGTAATGGTTAGGTTTAGAGTAATAGTCAGGGTTAAGCTATTGAAATGTATGAAAAATGAATAGAGGTTAAGGTAAAATCACTGTAAAGAAATAAAGACAAATGTGTGTGTGTGTGTGTGTTGTGTGTGTGTGTGTGTGTGTGTGTGTGTGTGTTTATGTGTGTGTTCTTTTAGAAGCTCAAATTATGTGCATCTGTATTTTTTTTTCAGTACTGAAAATCTAATTGCTCAAATGTTACTGTATCCTCCTTCAGTTTTGATGTTCAATGCCATATTAACTAGCTGTTATAATGAAATGCACAATCCATCTCTCTAAAGCTAAGATGACTAAATTAAATTTTGTTCTAAAAGTACTAGGAGTGTTAACTTTAATAAAAAGTGGAAAAAACACACTTTTCTTACACAGAAACACATCATCAGATCATCACACACACATACACAAAACAAAACAAAAAAAAAAAAACAGATCCGATCATTGCTCAGATATAGCAGTATAACTAAAACTTTAATGCATAATCCCCATTGTTTCTGGCAAGGTAAAAACAAACACAATAGTTTACTATGCACATTGCATATTTAAAGTCTGCTAAAAGGTTTTGGTATTAAATTTAAAATAAAAAGAACATTTGACAAAAGATCACTGATTTAGTTCAGCAGTAGACTTTGACTCATCCCTGGTGAGAAGACATGGTGAATCAGTAGATGCTAAAACAGCTAGCACAAGCACAAACAGCAGCCCACACAGATGTCATAAATAATTTAAACCTTTTATAATCGCAAGCTAGCCGCATATGGTCCAACACAATGATACCATGTACTTCTACTGAAGAAGATTTACAATGGCACACTGCAGTTAAAAATGATGAATTTCTTGACCTGATACACAAACACTACAGTAAAGGCAGATTTTCCATCCATCCATCCATGCATCCATCTTTTGTCTTCTGCTGGTTCAGAAGTTGGGTTGCTCTTTCCACAGCCACCTCTTCCAGCTCATCTGGGAGGACCCCAAGGCATTCCCAGGCCAACCAAGTGATGTAGTCTCTCCAGCTTGTCCTGGGTCTTCCCTGAGGTCTCCTCCCAGTCAGACATGCCCGATGCACCTCCCTAGGAAGGCGACCAAATAGCATCATTACCCACCAACGTCACTTCATTTTATGGGGGTTTTGGGCCAAAAGACTAAAGAATTATAACATTTGTCAGACTTCTGAGGAAGTCTTTCAGATGAAGGACGAAACGTTTCTATTTTTTTTGTTTTGTTTTGCTTTGTTTTGTTTTTTGAATGTCCAGAGGACCAGATTTAACTTTTTTAGATTTGTCATTCAGTTTATAAGTCTGTTTTTCCTGTTTACCCTGTCACAGTCAGGGGTCAAATCAAAACATTTAAAGAGGTTTCACGTATTGCCTAACCGGTAATAAACTTTGTTCCTTAGTGGTTAAAACAAATATGCAAATTGAATCTATCTCTTCTTGGCTATTCATCAATTCTTCCCTTTTAAACCCAGAGGGCATGCAATTTTTGATAGTCAGCACTGCTTTAAAAATTAATTGCTAAATATTCACTCTATTATCCAAACAAGCAGGTGAACATGCCTCTCAGCAAAAAAGGGAAAGCATAAAAGAAGGGAAATCACCAGCACATATCCAATAACAGGTGAACCATTGAATATGATTATATGACTAAGATAATTAGTGCACACTTGTCATATAATCAAGTTGTACCACTTCATTCAAGTTTATTGTTGTATTAAAAGTGAGAAAATGAATCCTGGTGCAGAATACACTACACATGTGATAGCTCATGTCAAGGTTGAGCATGTATTAAATTTAACTTGTGCTTGATTGTGTTCATTCACAACAATCCATTTTAATATACTCAATCCCAGATTCATCAACATAATTCTATGTATTTTTCAGGCACAGTTTATGATTTTACTCATCAATCTAATTCAGTGTGTCTCTCTGTGAGCATTGCTTGCTCAGATCCAAATGAGACATGCATGCATTTGTTTATTTAAACAACTGCCCAAGAAAAAAATGCCTTATTGTGAAAACTCTGTGCTGTTTGCAACATGCAGTTTGCTCCAAATATTTACTTTGTCTTCTTCTTTGTGGTACAGTATTTGCATATCACAAGAGTAGACAAAGGGGGAGAAGGAATCTGCTGCAGTGCATCCTTCACAAAAAATGGTAGAAAAATCTCAAGAAAAACACAAACGATCCTCTTTTCCAATAATGAGTCGCATTGTTGCATTTAAACAAACAAACAAACAAAAATGTTGAATCTTCTTGATACATACAAAAGTAAGCACCATGGAACGTTTTAACAAAAATGTATTTTTATTCAGGTTAACAAACAGAATCTATAGTAACTAGAGATATTGCATTTCCCACAAAAATGCAGTGTGAATGCTTATTGCAGAAAAACTTGTTGAGAAACAGCTAAAATTAGAAAAAAAAAATGCTGAAATGTAGCTGAAATTGAAGAACAAGTCCAAGTCAGCAGAAGAAAGCAGAAAAAAACATGCATTTCCTGAATTAGGTTTAAATAAGCCGGAAAGAACACAAGTATTAGAACATTAGCTGAAAAAAACTGTAATTAGCCTAATATGGCTGAAAAGTAGCTACACATATCAAAATAAGTTTAAACTACCAGAAGGAAGCAAAAAAAAAAAAAAAAAAAAAAAAAAAGAGTCTAAATAAGCTAAACAAATGTGGAATTAGCTGAAAAAGCTAAATTTAGCATAAAACAGACAAATAGTAGCAGAAATATCTGAAAAAGCTGAAACTAACAGAGAAAAGCAGAATGATGCATAAAAAGCTGTAATTAGCAGAAAGAAGTGAATTAGGCTGAAAGTAGCAGAAATTATCATGAACAAATTAAATGAATCTTAAAACAGCTGAAATTAACTAAGAAATTCTAAAAATTAGCTGAACATGTAGAACACGTTTAAACTAGCAGAAGACAGAAGAAAGAACATGTTTGCACAATTAGGCTGAAAGAAGCAGAAAGGAACACATAAAAGTGGAAATTATCTGAAAAAAGCTGAATTTAGAAACAAAAAAAAAGATGAAAAATAGCTAAAAAAAAAGGGCAGAAAGAAGTGGAAAGAGCATTTTGCTGAATTAGGCTGAGACAAGTTTAAATGAGTGCAAAATGTTTGGAATTAGCTGAAAAAAGTTAAAATCAGCATAACATAGCTAACTAAAGAGAAAAAGTAAATAGCAGAAAAATCTGAAACTTGCAGAAATTAGCTGAAAGGAGCATAACAAGCTGAAATCTGCAGAAAGAAGTTGTAAGAAGAAAAAAAATGTTGCAGTTAGCAGAAATAATCTGAGATCACAAAACAGCTGAAATTGCTGAAAGAAGCTGAAAAAAGTTTAAATTTGCACAAGGAAGCGGAAAGAATCAGAATACAATGTGAAAGGAGCAGTAAAAGTCTGTAACCAGACCTGAAGTTTTGAAGGATGTAAAATGAGCTCAATTAATTTTTCTATGAGAAAAAAAAGTGGCAGAAAAGGCTAAATGTTTCAAAGAGCTAAAGTTGCACCAATACCAAAAGTCATAGCACCCTTCTCCTGAATGAGCTGAATGTTTTGATTTGTTGAAATAGCGCAACAATTGTGGAACAAGAATGATGCCAAAAAATGTATGGAAGAAAAATAGATCACAGTGTGAATGCTTCATAAGCGTTCACACAACAATCCTGTAGGATTTTAGCTTTGGATACCACCCTCATTCATAGACACTGTTCGATATGCAGTTAGTTGAATATAGTGTAGTCAATTCAGTTTGTTTCTGTAGTGACAATTTAACTCAATGACATGGTCCCAAAACATTCTCATGCATTATAAAATTCCAATTAAAAGTTATTCAAAAGTTTTTCACAACCTCCCATCCTGAGCAAGCACACAGGCGACAGCGCAAAGGAAAAACTCCTTTTGAACAAGAAGAAACCTCCAGCAGCACTGGGCTCAAGCTGTTTTGATGTGAAATTATTGCAAATTGTTCAAAACAGCTAAACGTGGAGTTGCTTGCATCAACATACATTTGTACTATTTCCTTTGTGACTACAATACTGAGAAGGGGTAAAGAGTAAGTGTGCATGATGTGCAAAAGCTGAACAAAAAGGCACACTGTCCAGTCTGACAAAAACTGCCCATAAGACAATTCTGAATGTTTAATGCATTTTTTAATCTAAACAAAAATGTTGATGTTGTGTTGGATCATTTTGTAACATTGACACTATTTCTCTTTATGTAGTCATTGCCTAATTCAAGCATCTTGTCTTTAAAAAAAAAAAAAAAAAGTAAATAAACACACATTTTCTTGAAATGCCACATGCAAGAATTAAAAATAAGCAGTTTTAACCTAAGCACACAAAAAAAGTTGCTTTCACTTATCTTTTTTTCTCATATTAAGCATTGCGATGCCTTGAAAGGTTTAAAAGTCTCCACTCTTACACATTCTCAGTTTAAATTGAGATCATACAGATAATTTCATTTTGAGCTCAAATAAGAAGAAAGTTGACTTGTATAACAATCATATGTATGTAACTCTCACCTTATGATGATAAGTTTGAAGAATATTTATATTTCTTTAGTCTTTGTTGTATATTATATGTTTTTTCCTAAGGAAATAATAAAAAAAAAAAACACTTTTCATGAATTTCCAATCCTTATCGTATTGATTCAGAGCAAAACATGATTCAACGTACTGCAATATGTTCAATATATTATTGCTTAATAAATAATAAAAAATAAAAAAAACTGCTTTGGTTGTAAATTTGCAAAATGCTGTTGATGTATTTATAGAAGTATTAATGTTAACCCTTATTGATTTTAGCCATCTGTTGATGTAGACATTTATTATTATTATTATTATTATTTTGTTATAGATACTTTGAATGATTTATAATGCTCATGTCATTCTTTATATTTGTTTTAATACACTATTTTGGTCAAATCTTGGTTTAATTATATGATATTGGCTTTCTTTCACATTTATATTTGAAATAACAAGAAAACTTAAAATGGTGATAGCCATAAATATTATATATTTTATTTTCACCAGCACCACATCAAAATGGCTTAAAATCAATTTAAGGGAATCAGACACAAGGCACAATTATACCAACATACATCATATTAATCTTTAAATCTTTAGTCTTTAAAATAATTATTCTAAATAAATATACCACCACTATTCCAAGCACAGATGGACAGATGAATAGACAGATGAATAGAGATGTTCCGTCAACGATTAGTCTCTGCAGCAGAAAAACAAAAAGAGGAGAAAAACTGGACGAAAAAGTTGGGCTACAAAAAAAAAAAATGGTGCCACATAAATCAGAAAAGCAAATGGTATTACAAGAATGCAAGACACAGTGTGCCCAACATGGCAAATAACCAGCACAGTGTCTGTCAACTGGGAATGCTCCCTAACTTGGAAGGACAACAGGGGTTGGGATTTGTCCATCAAGGATACAAGCTGTCAGTGGCCTCTCTTATCCTGTCCCTTGGTTCCTCTCACTAAATCCCTGAGTTCGACATCAAGGCCATTGTGATCTGATTTTATCCTGTGTATCTAGTTCAGCTTAGCCAGTGTTTTTTCATTATTTATTTTTGTAATGAAAAAAAAAAAGTCCATTTGCTTTTGACTGTAAGGACACATTTTAGTGAGTCAGGCTTAATGTTGGCATGATAAAATAACTCCTAATAAGCCATGACGATATACGTATCAGTGTTTTTATGAACCTTTTTGACTGATGGTTTTAAATCCAGTAAGTTAAGACACATTGAACACAAAACTTGCAGTGTTTGTAAACACATTTTTGTCATAATACTGTTAATAATAATAAAAATACATACACTTTTATAATGCCTTGACCTTATACGTTTCTGCAAAGCCGTTTATAATGTTTCACACATAGCAGTTTTCACACATACACTATAGAGTCTTTTTCACTTTTAGCACTTTTTTATAGTCTCACAGGATGCAAATTCTGAGGTAGAGGAGAGGTCATATAAGTGTAAATATAGACAATCCATATGATACAGGCATGTGCTACTGTATGCTGACATCTTATGACCTTCATAGAACTTTGATTGTTTACTATTATACTGTATGCTTGCCATATGTTTAATACAACAAATATTGTCCATTATATTAATTCAAAGTGCATAAAACACAATAAAATGTGTTGTCAGCTATAATAAACAAAGCATTTTTGAGCAAAACTGCCAGGAAAAAAGACCTCCAACATAAATCAAGTGTAGGCAAAATACAACACATAAATGGATTGCTATTTACAGAACATCTTCTGTTTTTTCCATCTTCAGGGGTCACCACAGCGAGTCATCCTCCCCCATCTCACTCTGTACTCTGCATCCTCTCTCATTCCAACTACCTCCATGTCCTCTCTAACTCCAGCCATGCCTTTCCTTTTTGTCTTTCTCCTGGCAGCTGCATTTCTAACATCCTTCTATCAATATTCACACTGTCCCTCTTGTCCTCATGTTCAAACCATCTCAGTCTGGCCTCTCCCAGTTGGTCAACTTGTGCTGTACCTCTGTTGATCTCATTCTTAATCGTATCCATCCTTGTCACTCCTAAGGAGAACCTCACTGTCTTCATTTCTGCCATCAGTTCTTCCTCCTGTCTTTTTGTCAGTGCCACTGTCTCCAGACCATACAACATAGCTGGTCTCACAACTGTCTCATAAACTTTTCCTTGTAAAGTCTCTAATTTACAAGTCTTAATGGCCCAAAAAAGCTAGTTAATAGTTTTAGTTTTGATCCATTTAAGGCCCTGTCATGCTGCAACATTTTAGACAATTTATGATTACCTGTGAAAATACATGCCCTAATCATTCATTCAACCTTTATTTAGACAGGTTAATCCCATTGAGCCTTGGGGACTCATTGACAAGAGAGACCTGACTGTAACAAAGAGTGATGACAACAGTGGATAACAACGACAACAATAGGCAATCAATAAAAAAAAGGTATACAGATTATTATTTTTTTTTTTTACAAATTAAAATAAGATGGCAAGAAAAGGTAGCAAAAAAAAAACATCTAGATTATAAGGTGATGCAGAAAACTAAAAATAGGTACATGACTGCATTGGTTCTTGCCAGGAACTTAACAGATGTTTAAAGCTACTTAGAGAGGTCAAGGATGAGAGCTTCAGATCTTTTTGCAAGATCCATCCATCCATTATCTTTACCCGTTTATTCCATTTTTGGGTCACGGGGGTCGCTGGTGCCCATGTCCAGCAATCACTGTGTGAGGGGCGGGGTACACCCTGGACAGGTCGCAAGTCCATCACAGGGCCACATAGAGACAAACGAGACAAACAACCATTCACTTTCTCACTCACACCTAGGGACAATTTAGAGTTACCAATCAGCCTAACATGTATGTTTTTGGTCTGTGGGAGGAAACCGGAGCACCCGGAGAAAACCCACACATGCACGGAGAGAACATGCAAACTCCACCCAGAAAGGTCCCTGGACCGGGGTTTGAACCAAGGACCTGCTCACTGAGAGGCAGCAGCTCTACCAGTTGCGCCACCGTGCTGCCCATTTTTGCAAGATATCCCAGGAAACAGGAGCGGAGTACTCACTGGCATACACAGAAGATGGAATAGGAAAATCAACTGAAAGATTCTGGATACCATATTGCTAACGAGTTGGATGAATAAATAACCTACATATGAGCAACTTATCCTTAACTTGTTTCTAGAAGATACTTAACTTACACAAGCACATGTCAGCATTTTAGCTTCTCTCCTCCACAGCTCTGTGCTCCTCCTCTGTCTCACACACACCAAGCTCCCCCTCCCCTTTGAAGCCTGGAACATTAACCCTTTAAAACATAAAATCAAACACGTCTGATAGAAGTTGCGGATATGTTAGAAAAAAAAATTCTCATACGCTACACGATTGCCCAGCTGGTTTCCAACAAGTGTTAAGTTACATGTAAGTTGAGGAGTTTCTTGTGTGTGAACTTGTGCCTGTTGCATACCTTCAATGTCGGAATGAACTGAAAATTTTATGCATGCACAAATGTTTGTCTGGCATTGGTGCTAAGCAACTTACTCCACTGTGTATTAGCATGCTGGTAATTTATTCAAATTTTACACTTAGCTTATGTGTCTTACACCAACCTTTTACGCTTATGCTATACGTCACTGTGTGACAACCTCTTCAGTTAGTTTTATGGCTTTTCTACTGACATTATTCCAGGTTGCTGTCTTTATGTCTTACAGTCAGTAGTCCAGAAATCACTGCTTTAACTCATAGTTAGCTTATGTATCCTGCATTAAGCAACAGTTGTAGTATTACTTCCACTGGCAGAAAGTCTGGGGCACATTGTTTACCTCACAAATTGTGACAGGTGTGAGACCTATCATGTTAACACCAACACTGACAATTAAAAACCAACAAGCAGCATGTTTTGTTTGTTTGTTGTTTAGAGTTAGCTTGAACCCCTGTGCTTAAAGAGGAATTTAGTGTGTCAGTATGTTGCATGAGACACATTAAAAATCTCTGTCGCACTCAATATTTAATATGTAGAAAAGTAAGCTGCAGCATGTTACAGTGGTAAATGTCTCATAGGCAGTGTCCCAGGTCAAAGTACTGATGAGGCCGCACATCATTTTCATTCTCTCCCATAATTATTACCCAATAAAAGCTGAACAGCAAGTCTTAAACCATCCTCATTTATTTACAACATCTTCTTATTTTTTAACCATTTTATTTAGATTTGTATGTAAATACTATAAGATTTTTCATCTTACTATTTTAGTAATATGGCAGTTTTAAAGATTGAATGATGTTAGTTTTTCAGTTACTGTACAATCAGATAGAAAAAGTAATGACCAAATAAAAAAATATTAGGGAAAAAAAAGTAGTATTGAAAAGTATAATAATAATGCAGGAATGTTCCTAACATGCTGAGATGCAAAAAAATACATTAGGGAACAATTAGACTGAAAACAATATTATTATAAGAATTAACCTGTGTCTTAAAGAGTATAGTATTAAACTAATGATATACACAAAAACTGCAATAACAGTAGCTCCAAATATCAAACCCCGCATGAATGATTAAACAGTAGCTTATCTGCAATGAAAACCTGTATTTGAAGTTTATAGTAACTCAACTTCCCAGGCAAAAAAACCAAAAAAAAAAAAACCAAAAAAAAAAAAACCACGAAAGGAAATTTCATAGAAGGGTCAGGGAGTGCTTTGAGTAATCATTTTTAAATCTCTTATTTTTCCCTCTCTTTGCATGAAGTTACATTTTAAACTTTGAGGTTAAATCATTTTCCAAAAATACACTTTTATATTAATCTGCAAGCTCTTGAAATATAAATATAAAATCAAAGCTGAAGGACTAATGTGCCTTGTGAGCAGGTTAGGTGTGGAGTTGCAATCTGATCAAATACACAATGAGGCATGGCAGCTTTGATTGCAGTTTGTTAATGTTTCCATAGAATAATCTGAACCAATAATGTACATTTAATGGAATATGTTAATCTGGGTCAGATATACCCATTGCAACAATTTTTTTGTTTTATCTGTCTATCTTTTTATTTATTTGTTTGTTTATTATTTTAATATTTTTTTTGTATGCACACAAAGCGTGGCATTTGATATTCATATTTTTGCATCGTATACTGTACAACACCATTTTTTAGAATCAACTAAAAGGTTTTTTTATGCATGTATTTCAGTTCATTGTGTTTTAGAAAGTCCATATCTTGCAACACATCACAGGAAATTATTTTAAATAGTATATCTAGTTATCTTTTACCTATTCAACTTACGTGTTACTAGCGTAAAACAATACATATCCCGTGGGTATATGACATTTATGAGAACATAAGCTGTGTGCTCGTAACCGAGACAATATTCCGTTCCCTAATGTAGAAAAAAAAGAAACCAGGACAAATTGTTGACTTTGCCGCAGATGGAAATGACCATTTATCAATACACCAATCAGCAAAAATAGCTGTTTCTCAATAAAAAAACAACAAAACTTTTAGTGGATAATGGTAAAACAGCTCTAAGTTCACTAAAATGTTGAGATATTAAATTGTTTGGTCAACATTTGTTTTTATTTAGTTTTCTTCCCAAGTTGCAGTTTCACTAATACGTAATTTGCTTTCTTATTGTAGCAGTACTTATAGAGTAATAAAAGTCTGTTTGTGGCATATATACAGTAATATAAGATTTATTGAGGACTCCTCACAGAATAGCGATATTTCCTGTTAGATTCCTGTTAGTTGTTCCTGTTAAGTTTCCTGTTAAATCAAGCATTTTATTGCTTTTGTTTGCTGAGACTTCTCTGGATATCAATCTAAAGACTGTTCCATCATGTTTATTGTATCAACATACAGTAGTCATTTAAATTGAAAAAAAAAAAAATCTGACTAAATTTTTTAAAATTGATTCCCAACACAAGAGATATATTTTGGTATCAGTTAAAATATATGAAGGCAATAAAGCAGCAGAGACTTTCAGGATGTTCAATGCAAGCATCATAACCAGGTCTCCTCGTACTGTAGCAGGGCAGCATTCAGAAACTGAAATTATGTTTCACACAACTCACAGCTCTGTGTTGATGGGTTTTTTTTGTGTGTGTTTGCTGTTGTTTCTTTGTATTTCTCAGTAAAATATTCTCTTGAAGTTGCTGGACTTTTGAATTTTTAAGGGTATGTTCAGAAGGCACGCTGGTTTGATTTTCTAAAATAATCTTCTGTGAAGCTGTCTGTGGCTCTCATTCATCCAAGAAATGTAAATCCAGCCTACTTATCCCCCCGCCGTGCTTCATTGCTGACTTAAGTGCTGTGATTTGATGGTAAAATGTTTGAAATCCTGCTTCAAACTTAACTCCTTAGGGAGATGTACAAATATGGGAGTAAGCTCATCTCTTTGATGTCATTATATACTTAGTATTCTCACTCAAACTCAATTAGCCTGTTTCTGTGATCACGTTGGGTGTCAAAATGAAGGTGGAACACATACTTCACTGTTGCAGGTTTTAGCAGACCATGCTCACATTTCTCACAGCATTAAGCTCTTGATGTAAAGTTTTTTTTTTTTTTTTTTAAAGGGGACAGCACTAGATTCAGATTGTATTTTCATGCCATAAAAAAATGCCACTAAAGACTGAGAGCAAAACTGTGCTTCAACTGGTAAAGTGAAAGCCTTTTACGTTTCTGCTATAGCTCTTTATATACAAGCCTTTTCTTTTTTCAGTTTCCAAGGGGAAAATGGCTTTGACTGATGCACTGACATAAAATACTTAAGACCTCAGTATGCAGTGTATGACTCTGAGAAGAGTAAATATGATTTCCCAAGTGCATCGGCATAAGATGAAATGTGTTTAAAGGAGGTAGGCATCGGGAGGGTGGAAGAGGTTAAAACTGGGGTATTTGCTCCCATGGCAGCAAGTCTGACATAGGACAGTCTGAGCAAGTCACCCGTACACCAAAAATGAAGCTTTTTAAGCATCAGGTGCTTTTTTTTCCTTCTGTACTGCAATTCTTTCATCGCAAGTTGAAGCATGCCAATGTGAAATCATATGCCTCAAGTCACACCAATTCATCCATTCAACCTTTATTTATACAGGTTAATCCCAATGAGCCTCGGGGAATCGTTTACAAGAGAGACCTGATTTTAACAAAGAGTGATGACAACAATAGACAGTCATAAAGGATGCATACAAATTGAGAATAACAAGTGAAAATAAAAATGTATTAAAAAAGTAACAAAAAATACAGCTCAATTGTAAGGTGGTGTAGAAAACTAAAAACAGGAACATTCTACATTGTTTTTTCCCCCATGAACTTAGCAGTTGTTTGAAGCCACTTAGAGAGGTCAAGATTGAGAGCTTCAGACCTTTTTGCAAGATATTCCAGGAAACAGGAGCAAAGTAGGAGAAGGAGAAGGCTCTTTTGCCAAGTTCAGTCTGTACTGAGGGAACACTGCAGGTAATGATGTCCTGGGAGCGCACGCTGTAGCTGCACTCACGCAGTGACATGTAGGAAGAGATGTATGAAGGCAGCAGACCAAGAAGTGATTCAAAGATGAACATGTTCCAGTGTGAGAGTCTACGTGAAGTTAATGATGACCAGTTAACCAGTGAATGCAGGGTGCAATGCTGGGTACGGTAGTTACAACCAGTTGTGAATCTTAGCGCACCATGATAGACAGCGCCCAATATCTGCAGGGTGCTTATAGGAGCGTTCATGTAAATAATGTCACCGTAGTCAATGGAGGGAAGGAAAGTAGCAGTTACAAGGTGTTTCCTAGCATTCGGAGTTAAACAGGATTTAATTCTGAAAAAAGAAACCCAGTTTAACTTTCAGTTTCTTTACCAAGTTTTCCACATGAAGCAATACTGCATGTGATCAAACTTTGTAATGCTCATACTGACCACACACAAATTGCAAGGTCAGACATAAAAGTACCCAATTATATATCATTGGCAAAGTAGCATTTTGTAAAATTATGGATCTGTCCATCTGTGGGACTGTTCAGCTAACTCTAGCTATCCAGTCTATCATCTCTATGGGCACCACTGCTTTTGTAGATTCCAGACCCCCAGTGATAATCAACCATCTTTGTTTGGCCCAAGGTCTGAATGAATATGAATGTCCCCAGGTTTAGAAATAGGAGACCGAAACAGTGATAAGCTTGTATGTATATATTTATGTATTAGTTATGAAACATGCTGAATGTGACATTTGTGTACTCTAACTGTAAGAAAAAAATGTGGTTTAGGACTAAATAAATGACCAATAAATTCAGTTTTCTAGAGCAAATGCAGAGATTATTTATTATATATAAGCAATTACATTCTCTTCTTACTTCACCAATGTCATACTCTTAAAAAAAGAAACTTATAATAATTATGTTCAAATTTTGTTTAATCCGATACTTAGTGTGTAATCATAGGGTTACACTTCCAACAGTTAATTTGCAATACAAAGGCAGTGTAACCCTAGGTGTCTAACAGCAATTGCATGTAACTAATTACTAAATAATTGATGCCGTCAGTTTAACCAGACACTAATCTTCAACTTTCAGTTAATTGGGATACATGTTTGGATCTGACTAGAAGGTTAGCTGGATGCCTCAGGGTCTCATGACCGTGCATAATTCTTAATTACACCACATTTCTGTAAAATATGTCAAAGTGTTCACTATTGTGAAAGACCTTTCTTAATCAGCCGGCTTAGTAGGTTCTTGTAATCTTTTGTGGACGAGAAAAATATAGATAAATAGTAATGGTATAATATTTAACTAATTATTTAGCTTCAAATACCTATATATGTTGTAGCATCCCAGAGGGACTGGGCAAGCTGTAAGGGAGCCTGGGAATGATATGACATTTGTGTGTGTATTATTGCGTTTGTTACGATGGTTGTGAGTGTGGACATAGGCTGTTTTGTTTGAAGCTTTGTTCAGGTTTGGTTTGACATCTGTGTTTAGGTCTGTGCAGTTGGCTGTAAAGCTGACACCCAGTCACAGGTTGTTCCCAGTGTGTTTAAGGGGAAAGCACTTCCTAACAAAATGTGTGGAATGTGTGTTCCAAAATAGTGACGTCAGTGCAACTCCACCATTCATTTCTTGCTAGCATACGATAGCTGCTACATTATGTTGTGAACATGTCTGATTTCTAAACACTTTCTGAAAAGACTTCCTTAAAAATGCCGACTAGTTTATTAAGGATTGTTGGGGTTCATAAGGGAATGAAATGAGCTTTCGGAAGCTCATGATTGCCATCTATTAACTCTAATTTCTTTAAGTTTTGCGTCCAATGAAGAAAGTTATTTTGTGATAAAAAAAAAAAAAAGGCTTCAGCAAAGATTGTGAATTTTCCAAAGTATATTTTCTTGGCTATCCTTTAGTTTAGTTTAATTTCAGTCCCTTTTAGAGCAGTGTCTGACTATTTTTAAAGAGATTTTTTTTTTAATTATTAAGGCAGGCAATGGCATAGCAAATAGTTTTATAAACCAATATAGTGAAAACAGCAAAATAGTGACTTGACTTAAATATAATTTCTAGGCACTTTTTTAACTGGCACTTGTCACAAAAATTGTTTTTATTTATTTATTTCTTCTTTTGGCTGCTCACTACTTCTGGGGTCACCACAGCAAACTACTGTAACCTGCATAAAGACTTGGCAATGGTTTTTATACTGGATGCCTTTCCTGAAACAACCGCAGACCACCGAGCTACCACAGCCCTCTGTGTGGAGCAGAGAGCTGCCATCAACCTGGAACGCCTTGTAACAGGAAGTGAAGTTGTCCACCTTGATTTCTTTAAGGACTGTTAAACATTTTATAACGCCAATAAAAAAAAAATAAGGCAGATGTGTTCTTGTTTTTAGTATTTCACCCTGCTTTACAGCACCCTGATATATTGTTTTATACACTACTCTCATTTTAACAGCATTTGTACTGTAGTTTATTGTTGTCAGTGTCTACTGTTATTGTCGTCTGTACTCTGTGGAACAGGTCTATCTTGTAAATGAGTCCCCGTGGTTCAGTGAGGCTACCCTGTATAAATAAAGGTTGAATGAATGAATGAAAGTAAGTGTATTTCATGAGGTCCTCAGAATCATGTTAGCCTCTTTCCTGAGAGACTTTTATAGCCTTTGGACTATATTGTTATTTATGTTAATAATACAGGTCCAGTCATCCCCTTACCCTACAGTTCAAGGAAAATTCTATATTTGATCACCGAGCAGTTTTTTTTTTCATAATTGTATTTTTTTTTCCTTCTTACTTTTGGTTTTCCACTCCCATGTGAAGCTTCAGCATCTAGGTCAAGGGTATTGAAGGGAGGCGGATTGCTGTGACTGCTTCATGCAGCTCGTCTCCCAGAAAAGACACTTCCAAAGACACACTGACCTTCTCTTACAGTTTTGTTTTTCATAAAACATCTCACATGAATTGACCGTGTGCAGGCCATATATTGCCTTGAACAAAAACCTATAAAATACCGAGTTAGCCAAACTTTATTATAGAGGATTATATAAAATTAACTGCATGAGATCATATAAAATAACAAATAATAAAGCGAGTGTAAACAGTAAGGCCTCTGTAGTTACTCATGCAGGTCCTATACTGTCACTCAGACCATAAAAAATGTGACGCTAACACCCTGTGATCAGACGTTAATGGTATTCATAGTTGCCAGGGGTCTTTTCACTGCAATATTATTAAGAACATTTTTATTCATGATATCTCCCAAATTGTCCTTGGAAGAAACAGGAGATTGTACTGTTAGGAGGTTACTGACCCGTGGGTTTTGAATAAACATGAAAAACAATTGGTGCTTCATTTAAAAGCAGAATTGTGTTTTGTGCCTCACCTTTGTGGGTAGGATTGTGAAAAAGGGACAAATATTAATGGAATCATTAAAAAAAGAATAGAGGTGAAAATGACAGATGCTCAAAAACACATATTTAAAACAATTTATAGCATATAAAGAGTGTAATTTAATTGTATAATGGATTAACATAATGCCTTGCCATGTATTTCTAAAATGAGGCATTAAGTCACTGTTCAGAAAAATGTCAATTAAAATTGTGAAGCATAAGTGGCTTTTTGCATTTGCAGAAACTAACTGCACAATTTTAGTGCTTCAGCAGTGACCTCCTTCTTTCACTTTGAAGCAATAAAAAATAAAGATGGAAAAATACATTTATATCAGACTGCTTTTGGTGCATTTCAACTTGCTCAACAAAATAAAGGTGCATTACCATAAAAACACTTTGAGTCTTCATTGTACCCTATGAGGGTTCAATAACTAATAGAAAAACTGTAAAAAAAAAACAACAACAGGGAATATGTTGTTATTCAGTTATTGTAACCTAATTATTTGCTGTTTTAAAAATGAAATTATGGGTTGATTACAATTTTTGTTGTGTTTTTCTATAGTCAATTAAAATTTTGAAAAGCATTCAATATCCCTACATGCACTCATAATTTAATACATGTTTATTAAGTAAAGAGAAACTGAAAAAAACCCATAGATGCTAATAAAATGGTTGAAAACAATCTGGATGCTCATTGGAACACAAAAGTGAATAAGTGGTGCTTTGTGGGGTCATTGCACATCACTGTAGCTTTCTTCACTACTAAGCAAAAAACATGTTGCACTCTAAAATTTAATTAAAATAAAATTGCCATTGAATGAGAAACATTTTTTTAACCAATAAAAGCGTGGTGACCTTTGATGGATTGCTCTAACGTGCTTCAGTTTTTCACATGAAATACGTAGAAAAATCACAAAACTCTACTGATTGCTCAGTAAAAAGTTGTGATCACATTTCTGCATGAAAAGTCTTGTAGAATTAGTCTGCAAAAACACAAACCTGCCATCAGAGAGTGAAGGCCAAATTACGACGACACCGAATGTTGCATTTCAGAACAG
The DNA here is from genome assembly GCF_014905685.2 of Nematolebias whitei. Classification (NCBI taxonomy): domain Eukaryota; kingdom Metazoa; phylum Chordata; class Actinopteri; order Cyprinodontiformes; family Rivulidae; genus Nematolebias; species Nematolebias whitei. The sequence goes on along the minus strand of NC_056507.1, from coordinate 16,901,084 downwards.
CCGTCTGTTATTTTCTATTATGACCCCTAAAGCTGCAAAAGTTGGCTGCACACCAGACCTCATGACTCTACCCTCTTCTCTTATTCGTCTATTCACTCCTAAAATTAAAAACAAAACACAAAGAAGAAAAATATCAACCTGATTTTTGCTTCTAATACCAGCTCATGTAAGAGCCCTCACTAACATTTTGAAGATCATTCTCTTTGCTTTTGAACAAACTAAACATATAGGTGGCAGATTTGGCTCATTATTTGGCAAGAAACTGGTCAGTTTAGTATCTGTCACCCTTAAATAATGCATAATTAACATTTATTCATGATTTATAAACTGTTTATATAGGAATTACTAATGTATATATAAACTATTTAATAGGCTTCTATAAAGGGGAACCTTTGTGTAAAGCGGTACCCATTTTTTAAATGATAATGAAAGTGTTGTATCTTTGGTCTGAAGTTGATATATATTTCCATATATTGATGCATTGTCAATGATATGGTAGAATAAGGACAGTAGGATGGATGGACAGAGGGACAAATGAATGGATGGATACTTTTTTTGTTGTCTTGGAGGGGAAACTCAAGTGCCAACTCAAACTGACGACCAGCAAAAGCTGACACAACACGATATGATTCACCCCTCAGTTCTGGGACAGTTTGATTTATTAGGAGCTTCAACAGAAACAAGTTTCAGAGCAGCACATCATGATGAAACCAATGATGTATTCTGTTATTTACTGTCTAATCACACATTAAAATTTCCAACCAGAACTTATTATCAAAATTACAACACATTTTCCTAAAGCTCAACACTCATATCACAAAAAATAAACAAAATCCAGATGCAAAATTTAAAAAAAGGGAATAATAATAAAAAAAAAACTGCTTGTACTTAACACTAACACTGCAGCCATCAATAAAATGTATTTTCTGCATTCTGATTAACTTAACTTGTGTAATTATTTTACAAAAAAAATACAAATCTAACTGCTCCAAAAAGATCAAATATAACCTCTGATTGTACTTATCTTAGCATGCAGCTGTAAACAAACAACAATCTCATTATTATAACAACAGGCAAGGCAGTAAAATTGTTCCACTGTGGTGAGAATTTAGGCCACAATGTTACCAGCTGTGATAATGTGTCTTTTTTTTTTTCAAACTGTTTGTAGGTGTTTATATCAGCACTACAACAGTTCTACTTCTAAAGAGTAACTGTCATGATGGAAAAAATAAAAATAAAGCCACACAGAAGGAATGACACCAGAAAGTGAGTTATACAGTACATCCATTTTTCATTCACAAATGTTACTATGCATTTTTCCACTCTTTACCTTCAATCTGGGGCCTGCAGTATCAAACTTGCCTGTAGACTCAAACTAATTCAATTAATCAGAATCCATTAGTAAAAAAAAAAAAAAAAAGTAGTAAACCCAAGCTAATCCCCAAACTGGATATATTTCCTACTGCTCTACAGATTAAGTCCCATTGTGCTCATCTGTGTCAGTACAATTTACTTAATTTTCACATCCCTCGTAGAAATGTTTGGTTGTCTCAAGTGTTGGCCTGTTCTCAACCACCGAACAGTCCAGGGTGTATCCCTCCACTTGCTCAGTGACTGCTGGCATAAGCTCTAGCCTGTGTACCCCTGAACAAATTAAAGTATGAATATTAAAAGTGAATGAATGTATTAAATATGAATTTTTGCATCATGATAACCTTCAACGCAATCATTAAATAGTGATTCATCAGGTAGAAGTTGTTACATTAACTTTATATATAGATGACAAAGGGTACTTTTTTGTTTAACAATTCTCTACAGCAGAGTATCTGTCTGTCATCTTTTCTGTTCAGCCATCCTTACAGTCTGCAACACGAACAGCTGCATACAGCTACAAACAAAAGCCATTTCCAGCTGTTCAGTGCCCACTTGGGTACAGACCAAAGCTTGATTCTTTACCCTTTTAAATCAAGTAAGAATACTTAGCAGTGTTCAGGTCAACAGCAGCCAGGTTCAGCTTTTTGTACAAGTGTTCATGGAAAGGTAGAAATGAGTATGGCTCCTTTGGCAGCAGCTATCGTTTGAGTATCATGTCTGAATGAGGACCTTGGTGTTTCTTTGTTATGTTTGGAGACAACTGTGCTCATATCAGTAATTTTATGTTTATTTGAAGTGAATTTCATACTATTGAGATTCATTTTTCTTCAGTACATTTTTCAGAAAGTAACTCACTACACAATTTTTTTTTTTTTTTTTGTGTTATTTCAACAATATTTCAACATTATGACACCAATGCTCAATGATCCAGGTAAACATCCAACAATGTTCAATCAGGTCATCTGGACGTTTTTTTTTTTTTTTGCCGAGACATTTTGTCCTTCATCCAAAGGACTTCTTCAATCTGAGGAGTCACCAACAAACTGAGTCCCACAAACAGCACACTCCCATATTGGGGAAAAAAAAAAAGTTTGCTGGTGATAAGATGGCCTCCAGGACCCACCCTCTCCCCAGTCAACTCGTCTGAGGCAGCCATGCCAAATTGATTCAAAACACCAACGTTCATGCTCAATAATCCAGGTAAAAATCCAACAATGTTCTGTCAGGTCGTCTGGACTTTTTTTTTTTCCTGATACAAAGTACATTTCGCCCTTGATCCAAAGGACTTCTTCAATCTGAAGAGTCACCAACAAACTTTTTACCTGGATTATTGAGCATGGACTTTGGTGCTTTGAATTACTTTGGCATGCCTCAGAGGAGCTGATGGGGGAAAGGGTGGGCCCCGGAGGCCATTTTATCACCAGCAAACGTGTTTGTTTTTTCCCACTAGGGGAGTGGGCTGTTTGTGGGAGTCAGTTTGTTGGTGGCTCCTAAGATTGAAAAAATCCTTTGGATGAAGGACGAACCATATCCGCATAAAAAAACAAACAAACAAAAAAAAACATCCAGATGACCTGACTGAACATTGTTGGATTCTTGCTTCTTACTTTTGGCATGCATGCAATTTTTACTTTTTGAAATATTTAGCTTTTTTGAAAATGAATGGAGCTCTCTTCACATCCTTCACTTTGTTCTGTTTAAAACTGTTTACTGATAATTTCAACTTTTGTCCTGGTTCTGATTTGTTTCAGCTTCTGTCTGCTAATTTCAGCTTCCTCCAGCTCCTTTCTGCTAATTAAATATTTTTTTGTTCTTTTTTCCAGCTTTTTTTGTTTGTTTGTTTGTTGCAGCTCTTTGGTTCCTTTTAGTTTATTTCTGCTAAATTAATATTTTTATTGCATTTTCAGCTATTGTTTATATATTTTTCTGCTAATGTGTTACAGGGGCTATTTGTAAGATTGAGTTTAGTGCAGTTCCTCAAACTGACAAAGTATTTTGGATAAAAGACGAAACGATTCAACTTTTTTTTTTTTTTTATTCGTCCAGAGGAACTGACTTAACTTTGATTTTTCTACCTGGATTATTGAGCATGCATCAGTGTAATGTTATACACTTTAACTGTCAGTGGCTCTAATATCATGATTAGCAAATTAATTTTTTCTAGATCAAAAATTGCAGATTGTGTTTTTTTGAATGACCTTTCCCATCACTTCATGTCATCCTAAATCTTTGATGGGATCTAAAAATGCAAAAGGCCCTCTCTATAGTCAGTGTTTGTTTATTCCAATGTGTGACATTACACCATGGCAAACTTTGCCTAAAGAAGATTGATGTTCCTGATAACTATGGAGTAGAAGTTCGAATTAGAACTAATTTCTTGCTCTAAATGTTACCATAGCTCTGTGAAAAGTAAAAGAAAAACATTTGCCTTGCCACCTTATTGAGATAAATTCTGCACGTCTGTGTTTATTGGTACCCATCAACCCTGTTTTTCAAAGTCTGTATACATTTTGTTTTAAGTCAGACAGCAGTAAAGACTTGCATGCCTGCTGAAATCTAGAATAAAGTAGATTTGGCAGTATTGTCAACTACAGTTTGAATTTGGCCCCCACAATCTCATATTGAAAGAGAAAGGGATAAACAAGCAGAACGGCTGCCTGTGGGCACAGACTGTTTGGGAATATACATGCAACAACAAAAGCATTTCTAAAAGAAGATAAAGGAAAGAGGTTGAATGGCAATTCAGAAAAAAAAGAGCAAAGGAGCAGAGAGATGAAGGCAGGTGACTTTGTCTTTAAACATCTTTCTCCAGCAAACGTATTGTGCAGTTGCCATGCACTGAGACGGAGTAAGAGAATGTTTTTTGTCAGTTAGATCTTGACAAGTGAGTTAGGAGCTAGGTTTAGGCCACAAAGGTGTTAGTTACCTTGTCTGGGTGTTGATGTGTTTCCCATCAGCACTTCCCAACAACATGGGAGAGGTGAGAAACATACCAGCATTGAAGCCATCACTGCATACTGAAACAACCATCAATCAGTGATGAGGCTTGTGGTTGTGCTCCAAGAAGCCCTTTTCCCTCTCTAGCAAATTAGTTTTTTTGCTTGTTATTTTTATATAATTAATGTATTTATTATGCATGTGTGTGTGTGTGTGTGTGTGGGGGGGGGGGGGGGGGGGGTCTGTACTAAACAGCAAATGTGTTTAACACTAACTACTTAAACATATAAATGTTGTGTCAGGAGTAAATATTGGCTTTTGTTGATTGTGTTGGGAGGAGGCACTGTGGCTCAGTTGGTGAAGATGTTGCCTCTCAGCAAGATGGTCCCTGGTTCAAATCCCGACCGGTGACCTTTCTGGGTAGAGTTTGCATGTTCTCTCTGTGCATGTGTCATCTTTCAATGCAATAAAATAAATTTTATGAATAAAATAAATAAATGTTTCTCGTCAAGACGACAAGCTTCAGGCGAGCCAACTTGCCCTGATGACACGCACGCAGCTGGATATGGAATTGATTCCTGGGGCGAGTGGAAGGTGACATGTCTATCTTTGCTGTCCATTGGGGATGTCGAAGATGCATATATAAAATTGGGTTTATGATAACAGGCTTCCTGCCTTTTGAAATCGGCTGGTTCCTGGTTTATCAACAAACAAGGAAGTCGTTGGCAACAAATTTGGCCCTGGTCAGGCTGCCTGCTTTATGTGATGGTTTGCTCCGTGCCTCAAGCACCCAGACTTAATTGCCTTGTGAACTCTAGGATTCGCTGGCAGGATGGATCAGATCTTGGTGAATACTCTCAGACATGGACCAGCTGTGTGTCCACTTAATTTGGACGTTTCCGGATCTCCGTGAGGACCAGCAAAGACTCATGGCAGACAATGATCAGTAAAGTTCTACCTTTCTCCAAAACAAATGTTGTTTATCTGAATTTGGCTACCCGGCTGGCCTTGACAGGCCACCTTATCTCAATTCACCTGGAGGCCTTGTAAATTTGACACTCTGTCTTCTCCCCTCTCCCACCTAGGAAGTCTGTGGACCTATCAGAGGGACACGGCTGAATAAACATTGTGTTTCAGGAATCTTCAATTCTCTCTGTCACTGTCCTAGGTCAACCTTGGCACCCTCGAGAGTGTTTATGGATCTTACCAAAGGGAACTGGCTAATTATATCATTCTTATCAGAACTCATACAGTGCCTCTGGGTTGCCCTTGGACACACTCTCTCTCATTGTCTCCACTCCCCTGTGGAATGTCTGCATCACTGTGCTTATGTGCGGGGTGTTTTTTCAATTTCAGGCTATCTTTCCTCGGCCAAGGAATGAGATAGTCTGTTAGAATTTTTTTTTTTTTGCCTCCAATTCAGGTGAGGTCAGTGAATAAGGCCAGGCAGATTCTGGCAGATCCTGATCATCCACTCCATGGTGAGTTCAGGTTGCTTCCATCTGGACGCAGGTTTCTGCAGCCCAGATGTAGAACAAACAGATTGAAAAACTCATTCATCCCCGTAGCAATCAGGTTTCTCAATGAACACTAATTTCAATACTGTTACTTAAATGCCTTAATGTCTTGTGTATATATGTATGCGTGTATATATGTGTATGTGTGTGTAGGTGCATGTGTGTGTATATGTACACATCTACTGACAGTGAAACTAATTGCCCCTTGGGGATAATAAAAATACTTGAACTTGAACTCCTATACATGTTGTCACTTTCATATTTTTTTTGTCTGTCTAAACAGGTCTCACTTGTAAATGAGTCTTTGAGGCTCAATGTGATTTATCTGTATATATAAATTTGAATGAATGAATGAAAGAATAAATGCATGAGTTTTCTCGGGGCACTCCGTTTTCCTCCCACAGATCAAAAACATGCATGTTAGGTAGATTGGTAACTCTAAATTGTCCATAGGAGTGAGTGAAAGAGTGAATGATTGTCTCACTTGTCTCTATGTGTCTCTGTGATGGACAGGAGACCTGTCCAGGGTGTATCTTGCCTCTCGCACAGTGATTGCTGGATAAGGGCACCAATGACCCCTGTGACCCAAAAAGGAAGACACATGTAAAAAAATAATGTATGTGGGGATAGATGAATTGTACAACAACTTGCAACTTTTGCAAGCAATCAGTTAGAGCAAAGAAATTTCATAAAACTTTTGTGCCTTTGAAACCCAGAACCCGAGCCTGTGGTCAGGGATGTCACTGAAATGTGCGAATCTTCCTTTTTTTAAATTAAATGTTTCTAAGGCAAAAGAGATGATCACTGTTTTTAGAAAAGACTCTTCAGTTGCCACTCATATGGTCATTAACGGTGAAGCTGTTGAGGTGGTGCATCAATATAAATATCTGGGAACTGTTCTCAATGATAAACTGACCTTTGATGCACATGTGAACTCACTTTGTAACAAGGCCCATCAGAGAATTAATTTTTATTGGAAACTATGTGGGTTTAATGTTGATTCTGTGGGATTCCTGGTTTCCCTCTGTCTGTTTGTGTCTGTTTGTGTC
>NC_056507.1:16860384-16894197 GCF_014905685.2 Nematolebias whitei | reverse complement strand
TTCCTTGGTCTGCTACATTGGGGGTCGACGTTGTATAAACCTGATAGATTCGACTTATGAGAATGTTTTATTCATGTTTCATTGAATCTCTTAACTTCTACCTTCATTTGTTGGTTTGGACTTTTGACATGCAAAAACAGGAACAAACTCTCAGGGATTGTCAGGATGTGCAGCAAAACCGCTGGCATAGTCATACAGAACCTCACTGTGTCATAAACTGGAGGCAACATTTGAACCCAGATGCAGGCAGGACACGGAGACACAGAGAGTAAAATAAGAAATACAGTGTACATCTAATAAACAAAAACAAAGAGCTGATGTGGCAGCTGAACTCATGGTAACATAAAATACTGTATACAAATCACTAAGGACTCAGGAGGCTTCAACAGAATATGACCAGACAACGAATACCACGCCGAGGCACACTTATATACAGACTAATGAGACAAAACCACAAACACCTGGACAGGAACACACAGGTGACACAGGGAAAGACTAATTACTAAAATGGGACACCAGGGAGTGCAGGTGCATGATGAGCACAAAAGGGCACCATCCTCACACACTGACCTACACAAGGGAGGTCAGTGAACAAGGCCAGATTGATTCTGGCAGATCCTGATCACCCACTCCATGGTGAGTTCAGGTTCCTTCCATCTGGATGTATATGCCGCCCAGATGCAGGACAAAAAGACTGAAAAACTCATTTAACCCTGTAGTGATCAGTATTTTCAATGAACAATGATGTTGTTTTCAACCAGCTTGACAAGACTGTCAATAAGGAAGAGGGCCAGCAATGGAGGAGGGGGCATAACAAAGAGACCATCTTATCACAAGCAGCACTGATGTGTTCCACTTTGGAGTAAGCTCTTGGGGGAGGAATCAGTTTTGTTGTGCATTTCCTTGACTGATGAAGTCTTCCGGACCGAAGGCAAAATGTTTCAGCACAAAAAAATAAAAGAAACTGTCCAGATGACCTGACTGAAAATGATCATGGACTTTGTTGTTAATGATGGCCACTGTACTGTTATTTTAATGTCTCAATGTCTTGTCTTGTATGAATGTTTTAAGTGCCTACTGACTAATAATTATTAATAAAGATTTCAAACTTCTTGAACTTGAAAGTCCACCTAAAAAATAAACACTCGACTTTTATTCTGTAAATAAAATAGGCTTCATCCAGTAGGCTTTTCAATTCAAAAATGTCTGAGGAGTGTGGAGCTCTGAGCTTTTTTAAACTGCATGAGAGGCTCTGTCATGTAACCTAGATTCAGATTCAGATTAGATTAAAACTACATGCCACTCACGATAAAGGGTCGTTAGGGTCTTTGTTTGCTTGGCTCACTGGATGAATGTTTTGGTTACATGCATGAAGATGTGAATTAGAGTAGCCCTGGTTGACTGAAGCAATGCTGGTTTTGACAGTTGAAATCTGAGACTTCCTACTTTTTTTTTCTATTTTACAGTAAATGGCTTTTTTTTCCACTACCCTCTCAAACCATCATTCCAAAATATGATCATTGTTGTCCTTAAAATGTACAAAGTACTCCCTATCCTTAAGATGTAGGTGCACAACTGAGTCTTGTCCTGAAAAGACCAAATAATGCTCAATAGTGAGGTACGTGTAATTTTAATCTAATTTGCATGTGCATTTAGTTTCATAACTGGGGCTTCTCATGCAGTAAAAAAAAAATAGACCTCCACACTCTCCAGACATTTTAAATTGAGAAATCCTCACTGATAGGACATTTTTATTTGTATTTTATAACTTTAAATTGACTTCAATTGTCCTTGGCAACACAATTTCAATTGCAAGAAGCCCATTTTGATCATTCGTCATGTGTTAGGCAGAAACACTTTTTTTTTAAGTGACTCTGTGTGGTATTTATATGCTAATTCTCCAGAATTGTTTCTCTGACCCCAATTGGTAAAGCTTAATGATTTATTTATTTTTTATCCTGTAGGCACTGTAAGCAGTAGACGGAAAATAACCAAAGTATATACATATGGTTGGGTCTGCCTATATGTGAACACCCACATATGTCAATAGATATATAAAGTCATGTGAAACCAGGGAGACTAATTCATATTTCATGGACAGAACAAGTCAAGTGTGTAAAGTTCAGCTGAAACGGCAAAGAAAATGAACAAGGGCAATGACATTTTAATCGAAACAACTACTAATATAAAAATATAGCTTTGTTGATATAAGTTTTTATTTTTGTAACATGCTTGTTTCAATCTCATTCACACCATGTAATAGGGAAAATTGAAATGTACCTTTTCAACATGAAGGTCAAGTATAAAATGGGATAAAGGAAACAAAAATACTGACACAGGCACCGAAAGTACTCAATGTCCATGTAGCTGAATATAATTGAAATGCATTTATACTTTATGTACAATGGTGCTTGAACAATTTGTGAAGCCTGTAGAATTTTCTTTATTTCTGCCTAAATATGACCTAAAACATCATCAGATTTTCACTCAAGTCCCAAAAATAGATAACGAGAACCCAGTTAAACAAATAAGACCAAATTCTTAGACATACTACTACTACTACTACTACTACTACTGCTACTACTACTACTACTACTACTACTACTACTACTACTACTACTACTACTACTACTACTACTACTACTACTACTACTACTACTACTACTACTACTACTACTACTACTACTACTACTACTACTACTACTACTACTACTACTAGTGTCATTTGTATTTATTACTCACTATACTAGTTTTTACATATTTTGAAAATGATCCAATATTACAAATTTGTGAGTAGCAAAAGTATGTGAAAGTATGTGAACCTTGAATTTCCTCCATCTGTACACAATCTGTCTGACTGTGAATTGGTGTAGTCCAAACTATTTAGAGATGGTTTTGTAACATTTTCCAGCCTGATGAGCATCAACAACTCTTTTTCTGAGATCCTCAGAAATCTCCTTTGTTGCTGTCATGATACACTTCCACAAACATGTTGTGAAGAGCAGACTTTGATAGATCCCTGTTCTTTAAATGAAACAAAACTCACACCTGATCATCATCCCATTGATTGAAAACACCCAACTCTAATTTCACCTTCAAACTAACTGCTAATCCTAGAGGGTCACATACTTTTGCCACGCACAAATATGTAATATTGGATCATTTTCCTCAATAAATAAATGACCAAGTATAATATTTTTATCTCATTTGTTTAACTGGGTTGTCTTTATCTACTTTTAGGACTTGTGTGGAGATATGATGATATTTTAGGTCATATTTATGCAGAAATGTAGAAAATTCGGAAGAGTTCACAAATTTCCAAGCACTACTGTATATAGTATAAACAGTTAAAATAATTATTGTTGTAGGTATGAGTTTCAACTTAATAATCTATCATCAAAACAACAGATGTCTTCCTTTGTAAGGTTTTTAATGAGTTCCCAAATGTAAAAATTAATCTTTTTACATCATCTAAACTCACATTTCTTAACTGCCATGACTGAAATACCAGGTAAAATACATTATTTATGACTATTTTTGTTTTATTTTTAATATTCATATATGAAGATGGCTTCATTTTACATTGCACATGCCTAAACTAAGGCCTCTGATTGGAATAAGATATTGATGTAAATATAACTACAAGAAAACAGAAACAAGTTGCTGGTTGTGAGAAGGCTTGGTTGTTTTTGGCCCTTTCTTTGAAGCATACTGCAGCTCTCCTCATCAGTCACAGCATTCCTTTCAGTCTTTTGATGGCAGCAAAAGACATCCATGTGCAATCAGAGTCAGAAAGCTGCACTCTGACAGTAATAGCTTAAAATAGGTGGGCAAAAGCTGAGAAATCTTGTTCGAAATTTTAACAAGTACTATTTTCTTTGATTAGAACAGGGCACAAAGTCCTTTCATTCTCATAAATATTTTTGAAAGGATCCTATTAAAACATATTTACACATTTAAAATGTATGTCAAAATAACACACTGCTGTTAAAAAAAATGCTTTTAAAAATTGTATTTATTTGCATGGCTAAAAACCCCATAATAACAGAGTTGTGTGTCACATGCTGTCACATTGAACCTTTACATGAAATTATACAACTTCAAGTTCAAGTGTTTTGATTTAATCCGGCATGTTGGTCAGATTTACTGTGAAAACCAAATCACAGGTACTTTACAGGTGGCTTGTTGTTGGTTTTATCAACAATCAAGGAAGTTGTTGGCAGCATATTGGGACCCGATCATGCTGCTTGCCTTTATGATAGCTTGGTTCGTGCCTCGAGTACCCAGACTCAAATGCTTTGGGCAGGATGGATAAGATCTCAGGGATTTACTCAGTCACGTTCTATTGGTGTGGCCATGTAATTTGGACATTTCGGAACCGTTTGGACCAACGCAGTCTCAAGGTAGATGCCATTAAGTTCTGCCTGTCCTCAAAACACCTGTGTGTTTATCTGAATTTGGCTCCCCTGGCTGGTCTTGAAGGCCATCTTATCTGAATTCACCTGGAGAACATGTGATCTGACACTCACCACCCCCTCCTTGAAGAATTTCTAGTTGATAACCAGATGAAACCAGCTGAATAAATATTGTGTCATCATTTCAGTACTCTTGGATTCTCAGAAGTTATCCTTGGCCATTCCCCGACATCTCTTGAGAATGTTTACGGATCTCACTGGAGGAAACTGGCTGATTATCTGAGTTTTTCTTCTCAGGCAGGAAGAAAAAGTCTGATAGGATTTTTTTCGCCTCCGATTCCTACGTGTCCAGTTTCACTACTTTTTGTCTGTCTAAACAGATCTCACTTGTAAATGAGTCTTCTAGGCTATAATAAACACACACACACACACATACACACACACACACACACATATATGTACACACACTCTTTTGTATTTATTTATTTGTTAAGGCTTCTTAATCTGGGACCCGAGTCTGAATTTTGTACAATAAACATGCAAATGGGAGCCAGTGATAAAAAATCCTTGACTGCTTGAATATTATCTGAAGCTGTCCACTTTGATTTCTTTTAGGGAGTTTAAACATTTGATTCATTCATTCAACCTGTATTTATACAGGTTATTTTCATTGAGTCACGAGGACTCATTTACAGGCTAGACCTATTTTAACAAAAAACACAGATGGGGTTCATCCATCCAGCCATCCAATATCTTTATCTTTTACCTGCTTCTTCCATTTTGGGTCACGGGGGTCGCTGGTGCCCATGCCCAGCAATCACTGTGGGAGGGGTGGGGTACACCCCGGACAGGTTGCAAGTCAATCACAGGGCCACATAGAGACAAACAACCATTCACTCTCTCACTCACACCTAGGGACAATTTAGAGTTACCAATCAGCCTAACATGCATGTTTTTGGTCTGTGGGAGGAAACCGGAGTACCCGGAGAAAACCCACGCATGCACGGAGAGAACATGCAAACTCCACCCAGAAGGGCCCCTGGACCAGGGTTTGAACCAGAGACCTGCTCGCTGAGAGGCAGCAGCTCTGCCAGTTGTGCCACCGTGCTGCTAGATGGGGTACAATCACATAAAATTCATAATAAAGTCTATAGACAAATCAAAGCAAATATGTTCTTGTTTGTAATTTTTTACGTTGTTTTATAAGACACTTTGATTTTGTTGTTTTATAACACTACTTTTATTTTAATTGCATTTTATTGTTTATTGTTGTTTGTATGTTATCAGCCTAAAACTGGTCTCTACTGAAAATGAGTCCTTGTGACTCAATGAGACTAACTTGTTTCACTTCAGGACAAACTGAGGTCGACTGTTGGTCAGTTTCTAACGAGCCTCGGGATTGATTGACAGGTTTCGTTGAGGATACAACTCGTGCAAAAGAATAAATAAATCATAGATTTTGCTGGCCCGTTTGCGTCATCATACCATATTTATTCCAAATGTATTCAATATTTGGGGGAATCTAATGTTTGAGAACTCCGGTAAGCTTTCCTACAAAATCGTAATGATTTTTAATGTATTTGTAATTTTTTTTCCAGAGGTGCTGAGTTAACATGTACAGGTAGGTGCTTGAGCATCCCCAAAAAGAGGCTAAAATCACCAGCTCAGCACACCACTCATCAACTGCAAGCAGCTTTGTGTAATCAGACCCCTCATTTTGTCAGAAACACTTTAAGTTCCTCCCGCAGCTCATACACACCGGCCAGCAGTGTGACAACCATCAGACCTCCGTATGAAACAGCAAGGCTTTATGCTCCGCTCCCATTTCCTCACTCAAAGATGAAAATGATATGGAAAGTATTACATGATCACTCTGCCAGTCACTAGACAGCACAGACACTCGACAATGACATATACTTTGTAGATAATAATTTGTTTTCAAAAAGTGTTTTTTAGACCAATTAAGTGAAATTGAATAATCTCCCACAACACACCTGACGGTCTTGCACGCCACACTAGTGCGCTTCGGCACAGTGGTTGAAAAACACTGGTTCAGAGGACACTGACAAATCAATTTTGGTATTGACCTGAGCATGCATCAGGTCAATTTTGGTATGTTACCACTAAGTGAAGTGATAAATTTGAGAATACTAAGTGCTTCATAATTAACCAGAGCTGTTGTGTGTATGGCAATGTCCACTCAGACAAGTACACATTCATATTGTGAAAGCCTGTTCTGCACCATCTTTCCAAGGTGAAGGGTACAATGTTTCACTATTATTAAAGCTCCTACATGTGTTGAGGAGCAAAGGTTAACTTTTCGCTCTGAGGCATGGCGTCTTTCTGTAACCCTGCAGTGAGCTGGGGAATAGTAGGCTACTGAACATCATGTGTGCTCTGTTACTGACAGTTGTGAATGGATGTTTGGAGCAAGTACCTGTTAGTTTTTTTTTATTTATTTTTTTTTATTTTCACTGTGATAAAGTGTGTCAGGGTGTCTTTGAATAGGACAAATAAGTCAAATAAACTTGTTAGTGTATAACATTGTCTTTGGCTGTCAAAAATGTCAATTTATAGTTAAGCTATAATATGTACTGTAAAAAAACAAAAAATAACAACAACAAAAAAAACAAAACAAGAATGCCGTCTTTAATACTACTTTTCCACAGCTCTTTGAATCCATATATTCTTTTAACTCAATGTTCCAATTACTCAATGAGCTGCATCATAAATAAAATAATATTTTTGCCTCCCTGTGCTTCCCTGTCTACTTTATTTCATGCTGCACCTACAGAAACGCCAATGGATGCTTGGCAATCTCAGCCCAAGCATTAAAACACAGCAATTGTTGGATGGAAGGCTATTTTAAAAACACTAGTAAAGCCAACCACATGGTTCTTTTTTTTTTTTTTTTTTTTTTCTCCACACCCTTCTGTTAAGGAACTACAGATATCTCTTCAGAGCATTCTGATTTTTTTGTTCTTCTAATTACTATATCAATTTTGGTTCTGATTACATTGGTTTTCTTGACTTGCTGTGTTATGCAGGACACAAAGGGTTGCTGCATTTAAACTTTCACTTACAATAATAGAATTGCTTTTGGTTCAGATGTCACAGTCAATTGTAGATCTATAGTCTACTTTGTAATGTAAAAACTGTGTTTTTAGTTGTTTTTAATCCTTGAAAGTAAACTTGTTTGTAAGGATAGTGATCGCTGTGATTGCCCTACATCTGCACTCCCCAGTGTCTCTCCCTGTTAATTACACCGATCTGATCCACCTGTGTGTCTTGTCCAGGTGTTTGTAATTATGTCCTGTCTTGTCTGTGTGTATAAGTCTGTCTGTGAATCCTGTTGATTGTCCGTCCTTTGTCTGGTGTTCTCCTGGTTTGTCTCCTGTGTTGCTTGTTTGATCCATAACCAGCCTTGAAAGTTTTTGCTGCCAGGTTAGATATTTAATTTTCTTTATTAAAGCATTTATGATTTTACGTTCTGGTCTCCATGTCCTGCCTGCACCACTGGGTTCACTCCTGTCCTGCCTTGCCTGAAACCCTGACATTGTTGATTTCATCTGTGACCCTTTTCACAAAAGCAATAAGTTTAATGGCTCTGGAACGAGACTGCATCATAGCTCCAGTTTCACTGTTATTCATCTTATTTTGGTGTGGCTGGAGCTGAGCATCATTCTCAACGTATACTTTGAGGGCAACTCATTGCACAACATCTTTTCCTAAAACCTTGGATATAACTCGTAGTGTTATCCCTGTCTGTCTGCTACATATACATTCCTTTTCAAACTATGATTATTGTTTAAACATCAGTCATTTAAGGCAGCAGACAATATACATTTCTTTTTAAGCTAAGGCTTTCAATTATTTTACAGCAATTTTCTTTTTCATCAACTTTTTTTTTCACCCTTTTTGTCTAGTTCACATGCTCTTTTTTCTCATTTGTTTTATTTTCTTGTGTTCTTTTTTTGTCTTCTCACTTTCCAGTTGGCTGACGAAGATGGATGCCCACCCTTAGTCTGGTTCTATTGTAGATCTATTTCCTATAAAACAGGAAGACTTTTTTTATATTGTCTGCTGCTGCTCATCCATTCTCACTGACAGCATTGTTGTTTTTCTTTCAACTGCTCCCTTCTGCAAGGATCACCACAGCAAGCAAAACCACATGGAAGATTTAACTATTTTTGTATGTCTGATGTGGTTCTTAAGGCAACCTGAGCTCGAACCTGCAGCCTCAAGATTACAATACTGTCTGCACATTGTGAGCCGAGTTTACCTTAGTTTTATTTTGGTGCAATATGGGGGAGGAGGGGAGACTTGGCTACAACCATTTGATGTAACATGTGAGCTGAATGCAGCACAGAACCTCATTATTAGAAATTCCCATATAATTACTTGGTGATGAATACACAGATCAGAAGACCCATCTGAACTAATTAGATGCAAGTGTACTGGGTTTCTGTAATATAGATATTTATTTTATTTTTAAACAAAACATTTACAGAATAAACTGAGAAAAAAAACAATACCATGTTGGTATTTGACAGCATTTGTCATTAGTGATTTTGTTAAGCTACTATACAATTACACACTATCTTATTATCTTGCCCTTTGAAGGTGATTACTGCTCAAGTGTCACTTTTGCAACAAAACAGTTTGATGAGCCTCACAGAATCAATACTCCATGAGTACCTGAGGAGAGTGCATTGAACTAAACACTCTCATTTGTAACCTTTTTATAATGCCCCCCAATGTCAGCCTTGGAAGATCACCCTATTGATTCAATTGGAAAAAAGGATCTTTGCAATCGTCCCTAAATGTGAAAGTCTTGAGGTGCTTATAAACACCCAGGGAGTCAGACACAAAATCAAATGTGTATGTTGAAACAAAGCCAAAGGGACACCTATGCAGGCCATCAATTGTGCAGCACAAGCTGCCACTAGCTACTACAGGTTCAAATGAGCCATTGTTCCCACTTTTAGGTGGCTTGTATATCATTGTACTTACAGACCTTTTCTGGTAAAATCCAATGGTAATTCTGCAGGGATGGCCACAGTGAGTGAATTCACATTAAAGATTTGACAAATGTTTTACACTTTATTACACCTTGTGTACATAATTTCGCTCCACCACATGTACCACATGAGGTGCGAATGTCCGATACCCTTTCTGATGCAACTTTGGCCCATTGTTATGATCCATGTGTTTTAGTGTCAGTTTTATTATTATTATAATTTTGTTTCTGTTTCGGGGTTTTATTTTTATGTTTGTCTCTTATGTTTGGTTTCAGTTTTTATTTTATTTTATTTATTTATTTATTTTTACTCTGTATTTATTTTGGTGTGTATGTGTGTGTATTTGGTTTTTCTCCATGTGTTTTACTTCCACCTCCAGAACTTTTCTGCTGTCTGCCTTTTGTTCCTGAGTCCTGCTCCTCCCACTCGCACCTGTTCCCTATTAAGTCTCAACTGGAGCCTCTTACATCCTTTTCCACATTTTTTTTTTCCATCAGCTCTCACCTCATAAACTGCCTGCCCCCCAAAAAAAGTTGCCACCAAAAAAATAAGGTTACACACTAACATTTTGTTGGACAGCCTTTTGCTTTGATTATGGCATGCATTCTCTGTGGCATTGTTTCGATAAGCTTCTGCAATGTCACGAGATCTATTTCCATCCAGTGTTGCATTAATTTTTCACCAACATCTTGCATTGATGACTAGGCACTAGACATGATGGGTGCATCACTTCACCTGCCTCTCTTCTTACCCTGATGCACCCACCACACAGGAACAAGGAAAATCTGGACTCATCAGACCACATGACGTTTAATTTCACCAAACGTTTAAGTGCTCACCGATCACGATCATTCAGGAATTTTTTTTCCAGCCACATTTCTTCCTCGAAGACGATAGGTACCCACTATCCTTCCAGTTTTTAATAATGCATTGAACAATTTTTAACCCAATTTTAGTAGTTTCTGCAATCTCTTTTGATGTTTTTTTTCTGCTTGATGCATGCTAATGATTTCACCCTTCTCAATCAGACTGACATCTTTTCCACGACCACGCCATGTGTCTTTCAACATGGTTGTTTAAGAAATGAGAAGCAACTCATTGCACCAGCTGGGGTTAAATAACTTGTTGCCAGTTTAAAAATAATCGCCCATGCAGTAATTATCTAATAGGAGGCTCGTACTTATTTGCTTAGTTAAATCCAGGTGGCAACTTTTTTTTTTTTTTTTGGCCAGGTAGTGTTTGTAGTCTGGCATTGTGTTTGCTTCATGCCATGTCTGGTTCTCTGATGTGTCACTTCACGTTAGTTATTTTTGTTGTCTTATTGCTGCTACGTCAGTTTGTTTTATTCAACAAAGTTTTTAAGTGGTTTACTTATCAGGGAGTGGTGGAACAGAGGTTAGAGAAGGTGGACCTGTGATCAGACAGTCACTGTTTCAACTCCCGGTACCGACAACATCAAAATTTGTGTGGGATCGGTGAAACATCCACACCTGCCTCTACCCTCATTTGCCCCACTCTGGGCCATTGAGCAAAGCCCTTAACCCCCACCATCTGTGCCCCTGGGTGCCCTAGATAGCAGCTCTCTGTTCTACACAGAAGGCTGTGGTAGCTCGGGGATCTCTGGTTGCTTTAGGAAAGGCATCCGGTGTAAAAATAAATGCCATGTTTCCGTGTGACAGTTTGCTGTGGCGACCTCTGAAGAAGGGAGCAACCAAAAGAAGGGGGAAAAAGTGGTTTTATTATTATTATTATTATTATTATTATTATTATTAACTTGAGATCCTTGTGCCTGCCTTGTACCCTGACACTCAAACCTGCAGCCTTGTGTTTACAAAATTGTGGCACCAACCACTGAGTTACTTCAGCACTGGAAGCATGCAATGTACCTCACCTTTTTGGGGAAAAAAGTCTTCCCGTTTGCCTATCTCAGTGAAGATATCTAAGATTGTACATTTGACTTTTTTTGCTTTTTTCATTGTTTCACCCCCCCCCCCCCCCACACACACACACACAATCCAAATATTTTTTTCTTCTTCTTGGCCCCTCTCCCTGTAGGTGTATTTATATAGGTGGAACTGCATTGGGGAAGTGATTGAAAAGCTGTCCTGTAGATCAGGGTGGTTTGTGGGGCCTGTCCATGCTCTAATCCATCCTGCCGCTCCAACACACAAGTAGAATTTCAAATAGGAAATCCCCAGAGAGGGAAAGGGGGAAATGTTCCGAAGAAAAAGGTAGAGAGAAGAGACATGGGGAGATGTGAGAGGAAAGAGGTAGTATTGGAAAGGACGGACATCAGGATTAAAAATGAATAGCAAGAAAACAAATGGGCGCTGGGGAGTATGGGAATAGAAAAAAAAGACATAAAACTGATAAAAAAAAGTAGAAGGAAAGTGGTTGGAAATTTTCAACATGAGTCTGTCAGCAGTGCAAAGAAGCGCATATGGCAATATTTTCTGTCTTACTCCACTAGTTTTCTTCATTTGGCTCTGATTAGCTCTGATAATGTATCAATTACATTACGCTGCTAATAAAAAAAGGGAGTGGGCATTACAAAATAAGTAGGGTAATGGGATATACTTTCATCTTCTAAAAACAGTCAAATATTTCACAATACTAATACTGTATGTCCATTGTTTGGAAAGGCACTTTATCAGCTCAAAATGTTAAGTGGGCAATTGTAAAACGTATTTCCACATTTGGAAAATGGCTACTTTATTATAGGTCAAACAGTGCTTGGTTTTAACATTTTCATGTATCAGAGTTTAAAATCCCAAGTAAATATATATTCATGGTAACAAAAAAAAAGGTTAAATCGTATCATCTAGACCAGTTGCTTTAAGTGAGAAATGTTTTGTCCCCCATCCTGAGGACTTCCTCAGTCTATGGCCTGCCAAGCAGATCTGTTCCATAGGTAGCCTTCACTGCTGTGTTTCAAGCCAACCTCCTGTTGCAATCTCAAAAGTAGGCTTTTAACATGTGCAAAACGACAATCAATCATCATGTACAACAATCAAATATTTTAGGCCAGCTGGCCAACTTGCTACTCACAGAAACAGCCTGAGGACAACCAAGGTCAAAGTGGTTCAGAAAAATTGTTGTAAGCTCAATCATTCAGGTAGATAACAGCAATAAAAGGTTAAATCATGTCATCTGAACCAGTTTCCTTAGGTGAGAAATGTTTCTACCTAGATGATTGAGCTATCACTGTGTGTGCATGAGGAACGTTGCAAAGTGCTTTGCAGACCTGTGGGTATTAATTCAAGGATTCAAGGTTCTTTATTGTAATTCGCATCACATGTGGCACATGAGGTGGAACAAAATTGTGTACACAGGGTCCCAGTTACATCCAAAAAAAGTATATAAAATGTAAAACATAAACAGTAATAAGATCTAAGAAAAAAAAATAAATACATTAAGCACTAGTAGTACAAAAACAATATGCCAAACAGCAGCACGAACATGAGTCTGTGTGAGCAGATGAGCACGAATGAACCTAGCAGCATGATGTGATTTTTCACAGTGATTATTCTGGTTAGAGATTCATGAGTCTAACAGCGGTGGAAGCTGTTCCTCAGTCTAGTGGTTCTACACTTAATGCTCCTCAACCTACTGCCTGAGGGTAGCGGGGACAAATGTGTATGTGCTGGGTGAGTGGGGTCCTTCATGATGCAGATGGCCCTCTTCCTGCATCTGGAGGTGATGTGTGTTGGTGGGGAGACTGACTCCAACAAACTTCTGTGCAGCCTTCACCACTCTCTGCAAAGCTTTTCTTTCTGCAGCTGTGCAGCCTCCATGCCACACGCTGATGCTGGAGCACATTATGCTCTCCACTGCACACCTGGAGAAGGAGGTGAGGACTGAGCTTCCCAGACCAGCTTGCCTCAGTCGCCTGAGGAAGTAGAGTCTCTGATGAGCTTTCTTGATCAGGCTGGTGGTGTTGTTGCCCCAGCTGAGGTTGTGGTTAAAATGTTGAGCTTGAGGTTAAAATGATGCCATATAAATAAAAACATTTACCAGCAAACTGTAGTAGTAAATGATACCATTTCTACTTTGTGCCTGAGGCTGTGTTTAGGACCATTCACAATTACAACTGTTAAGTTCTTAAACATGCCAAAAGACAAAAAGTCAATACAATAAAATATCTTAAGGCAGTGGGTGCAACAGCAAAAATGAGCAAATTGCAATGTGTTAAAGTGTGAAAGGAACAACTTGAGGGATAATTCAGGAGCTAGCACCTTGGCATTGTACGAGTGATGTAAAAAGGATGTGATGTATCATGCATTACCTGAGATACCAGCACATTTTCACAGACTACCAGTCCATTACTGAACTAGTTACAAACACAAAGAAGGCCTTTTAGCATTTAAACCTTGATGACACTACTGCAGAGCAGCTATGTTCTGTTTTTACAATTCCCCGTAATGCAGCCTGCAGTGGAGACTAAATATAAGACACTGAGAGGGGGAGATTCGTCTCTAAGTTCACAGTTTTAACAGAAGAGGTTATTCGTAATGTATTTTGTGTTGATAGAACTATATAGCAAGAACATCAAATAGCACTGGTAATGAAAGTCAGGCTGAGGTTGGTCTGTTTGCTGACAGGTTTATAAATGGCTTTCCAATCTGATGTATGTTCACTAAACTTTTGGACAGTTTATGGCTTTGTGCATTGCAACAAAATGCGATTTGGGTTTTGATTCTCGTGTTGTTCTTCGAGATAGTGTCATTCCATGTGTGAGTGAGAGTTGGAGCACTTCACACTTCATCCCATACTCATTTTTCACAGGGCTTGGCTCGTTGTGTGCATAAGCTCCTGCAGTAATCCTATAGTTTTTTTTCCAGAAAAGCAAGGACCAAGAAAGTTTAAATCTGTGCCCACCAAAATAATGCTTCCTATTTACTTAAAAACACACACAGATACCCACATTTCAAATGAAGCAGCGCATTAAAACTGATCATTGCTGGTGATCCATAATGTTTTAATCTACAGGTGCATGAACTCGTTTCAGTTTCACAAGGGTAGTTTAGGCTTTACAAAAAGCTGTGTTTCATTATGTTTCAAACTTTCATGCTTCTTAAAATTATCACTTCTGAAAAAACAAACAAACAAAAAAAACTTCTAAGCTAGAGTAATTTTTCATCTGTACAAAAGTTGAAGGACTCTGAAGACGTGCACAGTATGCACATAGTCAGTTGCACACATTTAACCCAGTTTTTATTCAAAAGTGACCATAGTACAATGTAAAAAGTAATGCTGGCTCAGTCTTGAAACTAAAATTTTTATTGCTCTTAGAAATGTGTTCAATAATGTAAGCTAACAGCTTAATATACAGGTATTAAGTAGAAACCACAACCCTTACTTCACCTGCTTGTACACGTCGTGAGACTAACCTGTATAAATAAAGATTGAATTAATAAAAAAAAAAAACATGCCTTGTTTGATCTTCTTTCTGCAGATCTTTTAAAAATAGGACAGGCCCTAAATACTTTGTTTTATTTTTCAAGATGCAAAAGACATTTGTTCACTTTCAGTCTTGCATTCAGTATCAACACCTTAAAAGCCAAATTCTCAAACTAAATTTAGCATGAAAGCAAAGAGTTGAAATAGCTGAAGCAAGTTATAATCACATTCTGCCTTGATGTAAATCTTTCTCAACAAGCAATTATTCCAAATTATTTACAAATCAAAGGTGAACTTATTTATATGGGAAATAAAAATGAGTTTTGTATGAAAAGCTATTTCAGAGGATGTGTCACACATTTTCTCTTTGGGCAGTGCTTCTGTTGTTCCCAAACAGATAAAACAATCATAAATGTGTCAAGTTATTTTTATTACACACTGGGAATTACACTTTCCAGGCAAAATCTCTCCCTGAATGTTGTTTTCTCCCATTTGGTTCTACACGGGTGCACATTATTTAAGACTTATGAAACAAACTATGAAAAAAAAACAAAAAAACACTCATTGCAAATATTCAGATCTGTTTGCATTGATACTTATTAGAACAAATAAATAAAATGTGTTCTTTATAATGTTTCAGGTTAATTTTACATTTGTCTACACAAAAATATTCTATTGTCAGTAACAAAACCAACAAGAGATCTTTAATTGTTAAAACTTTATATGCTCTAATTTATTTGACTAACAAGTAGGTCATATTTTTCACAAAGAAAAAAATCAAACATAAATGGACATGCAGATGTAGGCATGAACTCAAATCTTGCACAGTGGTTCGGAGTGTAAATATTGCTGCTCTTCCTGGACATGCCTACAGTTTATGTTTTTTTTCATAAAATAAAGTGTCATGTCCAAATCTTCCCTGAACGTAGTATTTTACAAACAGTTGGATCTAATTCAAATGACTGGGAGCTAAAATGAGCTTTTTACCCTCAACCCTTTAACGAAATGCAGAATTATTTAAGCCAGCAGGGGATTTATTGCAAACAATGATCCTACAGTAAAAAGCAGGAAATCTACCATTTGGATCAATCCAGTGTTAATAAAGCTACCATTGTTGTATTCAGTAACACGTCACATTCAATTAAAGAAGCATTTGTTGTTTATCGTGTGATGGTGCAGACATTTATTTATTTCAAACGGGGGAGTCTGACACAGAAACCGCCCTGGGCAATAAACAAGTTACAGGTAGGTGTGCAAATGTTTCTGCAAAACAGTCATCAAACAGACATGAAGCACTGGCATAATCAATTATATTGTTTTATGAATTTTAACCTAAATAGATGTTTTTGTGTTTTCTTTGTTTTGCTGCAAAAAACCCAAGTAAAATCCACAATACTGATGTGTGGTTTCGCAGAGCTCTCTGCAAATTCACTGATTAAGGACCTGCAAGTAATGCTTATGAGGTGTCTGCAGTGTTCATTATAGTTGGGATTCTGTGTGGAGATGATTGCTGCTCTGTTTAATAATAAAAAAAATAAAAATAAAGAAATGCATACATAATTTAGATCTACGAAACCAGTCATCTTGTACAACAACTAAACAGACATTCCAGAGTTTCTTGTGTTTTCCTCTGTTCTTTTCCCCTGTTCCCTCTTTAGTCAGACAAGTTGAGGCAGATTGTCGGTCTCTGCAGGGGACCTGGTTCAGCCAAAGAATTCTCTTTGAAAGGAAAAAAGGCACCATAAGAACTCTTCTGATTCTCAGCTATTTGTTAATCTTGTTTTCTTTTTTATGTATCTTTTTTTTTTTTTCAACAAAGGATACTTTACAGCTGACCTGCGATCTTGGCCCATCCTTTAGAGAATTGTGAACCCAAACAGCGCAATCGTGTTTACAGGGTCACGGTTAGCTGAACAGTCAATGATGGAGTCAGTCGAATTGTTCTCAATATCTTGTGGACTGCTGAGAGGATGAGCACAGAAAAGTTATAACCTTTACCATTAGCATAATCTATTTGATCTGTGTCAGCTTTTACTCCATTTTTTATGTGTTGTGTCCCTTTATCTCTACAATTATGCATTATCCAGCTTCTTTTAGATTCCAAATCACCCCAGGTGTATTATCTTGAAAAGCATTATTTGTCTTAGATCATATGATACCTACAAGGAAAAAGAAAACTAATCTTGCAGCCACACTTTAACTCTTTGTTATGTGATAATAATGACATTGCTACAACTGCATTTCCTATTTACTGTAGTTTATTATTTTGGTACAGACAATAATTGAAAGATAACAGTTATTTAATGATCAAACAGATCCTGCCTGCTTAGTCCTGTCACGCTCCACAGTTCAGCCCTTACATTATGTCCCCTCTCATTAAGAACATTAGTGCATTTCATGCACTCAGCACCACTCTGACTCCATGCTGTGGTGTGCTCACACACCTACTCGCACCTGCTGTTCATACAGTTTAAATGTGTTCCACAGTTTTGTTCATTTTGTAATAAACTGTCACACATCATTGGCAAAGTCACTTCTGAAGTCCCCACTTGATGGGGAAAAATAATTCTTAACAAATCTATGCAATTTTTCTTCAAGGATTCAAGGTTATTTATTGTCATTCACATTGCATGTGGTACATGGGGTGGAACAAAATTGTGTACATAGGGTCCCAGTTACATCCAACATTTGCAAAAATATAAAGTGTAAAAATAAACTGTAAATAAGGATCTAAGCTATAAACTAAGATATACGCTAATCGAATACACAACGGTACGCTAAAAGATCTAAGATATACATTAGTCATTTATAGTGGAAAACAATACACTGAACAACAGCAGCATGGTTCTCATAGGTTCAGTTTGGCTATAATTTGCATGCTAATGGAGCGGAGTCGGGCTCGGAGCCGACCCCAAAACTAACAAACTGGGATTTATAGAAGGCATGCAACAAAAATACAGAAACAAGGCACCAAAAGTGAAAAATAAATATATCTACAGCAGCTTGGTCCTATTGGCAGAGTGGTTCTGATGACAGTGACGTTTCTCTTGGCAACATGGTCCCATTGTCACCATGGTACTGTTAGCAGTGTGGTTCGGTTAGCGGCATGGTCTTGTTAGCAACATTAGCAGGTCTAGTTAGCAGGTCCCATCAGCAGCTTGATTGTAATAATGACCGCAACAGCTGCCTCCCAGACTGACCTCCAGAACCGAGTCCGGCAGACGATGAACATCCAAGGTTTCCCCGCGGAACCAAACGGGTCCGTAGAGTTCGGTCCGTGCAGGCAGATGGAGGATCATGGAGACTCCTTTTATTTGCAGCACAATTAAATATTTTGCTGAGGGTGTATTTGAAGCTACATCCTTTAATTGTGAACACATGACCACACATTTATTCTATTCTAAAATCTAGTGTTATACACTGCTTGCTTTGCAGTGAATTTCAGTCTGCAGATGATAACAGAGATCAGTCTGTTGGCCTTGCTGTCGTATTCTCAGCTCAACCAAAATGCACTAGTGAAACAGTCTGATGTTTCCTTGTCACCCCCTCCCCCTGCATTTATAGCATTAGAAAAGCTTATTTATTTTTGTTTTTATTGTTGATCAACCAACTACATTAAAACCTTTGGGATTTCAACTTAATGAACTCCATTGATTTGATCATTGATGTGTGGTAAATCTAGCAACAGGACTGGAGGAGGTGTTATGACACTGGAATTAAAGGGTAATTTTGCAGATGTTGGGCCTGTTCATGCATATATGTCCATTGCAGCACGAGTTATTTGATTTTACTACTTTTTAGTATAAGCTCTACCCATTGCATAAACACTGTGCTTTCTAATTAAGCAGACTGCATCATTTACTGTAAAATTGTTTTAAAAAACTTGGTGACATTAGAAACAGAAATGCGTTCAGTGAGCACACCTTTATTAAAGTTGCAAACACCCAGGCACTCATTTCTCCACCAGCTCACGATCCTTCTATCTCAACTCAATGTGCAGCTGTATTTGACCACTTTGAGCTAATCTCTTTATCTTCTCTGGAGCAGGTAATGTGCAGCATGAAGCCATCTGGTTCCCATGTGGTCCCCCCTCAACTACTAAAGGAGGTTTTTCCTACTCTGGGTCCGTCTATTCTTGCTATTGTGAATAACAGTTTATCCTCAGGTGTGGTGCCTAAAACTTTTAAACATGCTGCTGTCCATCCTCTCCTGAAAAAAAAACAAACCTTGACCCCTCAGTCGTGTCCAACTTCCGCCCTGTCTCCAGACTCCCATTCACCTCTAAACTATTGGAAAAAATAGTTGACTCTCAGTTGAAGTGCTTCTTGGAGAATCACAATATCCTATAGTTATTCAAGTCTGGCTTCAAATCTCTGCACAGCACTGAAACTGCTCTACTGAGGGTTTTTAACAACATTTTCCTAGCCACTGATGTTAATGATTCTGTGCTGCTTGTCCTATTGGACCTTACATCTGCTTTCGACACCATCGACCATGGGATCCTCATTTCTAGGCTAGAGCAGTGGGTGGGCATCACAGGGTCAGCCCTCATTTGGTTTAGGTCCTACATCTTCTCTGACAGAACCTTTTATGTCAGTATCAAAGATTTCAGTTCAGCATCGGCAGCACTTCAGTGGGGGGTACCGCAGGGGTCCATCCTCGGTCCCCTTCTCATTACTTTATACCTGCTGCCACTAGGTGCTATTTTCCGCAATCACAACATACCATTTCATTTCTACGCTGATTACTGTCAAATTTACTTCCCCTTGAGGCACAGAGGTACACGCTCTATTCAACCCCTTCTTGACAGCCTGGCTGACATCCGGGACTGGATGGCTTTAAACGTCTTAAGTTTCAACGAGAAGAAGTCTGAAGTCATCTTGTTCCATCCCAATGGTACGTCCATGAACCACTGCATTGACCTTTCCTCTCTAGCTCCGTTAGAGAAACAAAGAGTCACCAATTTGGATGTAATAATGGACCCTTCCTTAAAACTTAGTCATGTAAACATGATTGTTAAATCCTATTTTTTTCAGCTGAGACGGCTGTCTAAGCTGAAGCCCATATTGTCCAAAAATTATCTTGAGACAGTGATCCATGCGTTCATAACATCCAGACTCGATTACTGCAATGTGCTTCTGTTTGGAATCAATCAATCCTCCATTGCATGTCTACAACTGGTCCAAAATGCCGCAGCCTGATTTTTAACTGGTACTGGACATAGAGAGCACATTACACCAGTTCTGGCCTCCCTACACTGGTTACCATCACCTTCTGATCCAGTTCAAAATACTCATGTATATTTTTAAATCACTGAACAGCTCTGCCCCATCCTATCTCACTGATCTTCTACAACTATATGCCCCACTGCAATGTCTGAGGTCAGTAAACCAGATGCTCCTTTCAGTTCCAGAAATCTGTCGCAAGCTCAGAGGTGACGGGGCTTTCTCTGTGGCATGGCCAAGACTGTGGAATGAGTTGCCACTGCGTGTCAGGCATCTCCCACACTCAGTCTTTAAGTCTTGCCTGAAAACCCACTTTTATTCCCTTGCCTTTGACACAGTGTGATTTGTTTTGATCCTGTCTGTAGTCTACAGTGTTGGCCATTTAGTTATTATCTACTGCTATTTGTATCTTTATTTTATGTTTTCCTGACTGCTGTGCTTGTTTATTTCTATTGTACAGCACTTTGGTTGGCCTTGTTGCTGTTTTAAGTGCTCTATAAATAAATTGGTATGGTATGTTTCATTTTTTAATATATACATACACATAGTGGGTCTGCATAGGCAATGGGGTATTGTATTGTTCATGGCACAACAACAAAAAAAATGTTACAGTGTATATTTAGGCTGTAAAAAATATGTAGATGCACTGTAGTGTCCATCTTTGATATGGAGTTGTCACCTCTTGCATGTCCTTTTCACCTAGAAAAGCTTTCACCTACACATAAGGCAAACTTTCCATTTTTGCTCTGGCTGATTGATTGCTGGTGCCTGAGAATGTTTTAATGAAACTTAGTCTGGTTCTGCACTGGTTTAATTGCTTCCCCTTTGAACATCCTCACCAAGCTCTCACCAGAAATTCATTACAACTCTCAAATTACACTTTTTGTGTAATTCTACCGACATTATTATATTTTACTTTACATCAGTTGAACCTTTTATTCTCACTTTACTAACAAAATTGAGCTATATTAGGTCAATTTAAAGATATCTTACTATCTACAATTTGCATAAAAAAAAGTGTTTTTTGTAAATAAAATTTGCCTAAAACATAAATTGTGATCTTCCTGTGTCAATATGTGAGGTTTTATGGCCACTTCAGATGAAAATAACTAATTTTTTGAAGTTACAGAGACTGAAAATAATACAATTTTTTGTTAAATAAAATGTTTCACACTTAAAATTGGTGGTGCCTTATTGAGTATTAAAATATAACAAATTCATTTTTAATATATCCTTCTACATTGGTCGGCACACATTGGCAGTTGCGTGACCATGAGATGGCCAGTGAGATACATCATGTGATAATGTGTACCTCTACATTGGCAGTCTTGCCTGATTTTCTTCTTCTTCTTCTTTTATGTTTAATGGCGGTTGGCAAACAACTTATAGGTGCATTACCGCCACCTTCCAGACTGGAGTATAGATTAGATGTCCTATCATTATATTCTCCCCATAATGCCTGACATCTTGAGAAACCTAAAAATGCTGTTAAAAATTATATTTTCAGAAGATCTTTGCAGCAAATTTTTAACATCTAAATTGATTTTATTACTATTCATCTCTCTAATTAACAACTCTCTTTCCCGGCTGTATTTACTACATTCTAGAAGAATATGCTGCACCGTTTCTGACTCTCCACAAAAATTACACAAACCTGTACTATGTTTATTAATTATTTTCAGCGTACTATTCAGCCCCGTATGCCCAAATCTTAGTCTAGATATAATATCCTCTTCTCTTCTATTTCTATTTCCTTCCCTACATTCCCCTACTTTCCTTTGGATGCTATAATAAAATCTTGCCTTTTCTTCTCCATCCCATAATTCCTGCCATTTCTTTTTAAAATATATTTTACTTATACTTTTGATTTCATTTCTGCTTATTTTCATATTTACTTCAACCTTATCCCTTTTCGCTGCACTTTTAGCAAATTGATCCGCCAATTCATTTCCTATTATTCCAATATGAGCAGGAATCCAAATCAACTTTACCCTGGATCCAAACTCTTTGATTCTAAAAATTAATTGACCAATATTCAATATGATATCTTGTCTTGTATCTGAATTCTGTTCTAAAATACTTATTAATGCACTACTTGAATCTGAACAAATCAATATTTCCTTCTTTCCCGTTTCTTCACACCATTCTAGAGCCATTAAAATAGCCATTAGCTCACCTGTATAGACTGTCATTCTGTCTGTTACTCTTTTATTTTTCATAATATTTAAGTCCGGAACTATAAATGCTATTCCAATTTTACCATTTACCATTTTAGAAGCATCCGTATATATTTGTAGAAATTCAGCATATTCATTATTTACATACCTTTCGACCTCTTTTTTTTCTATTTGTCTGCCTTTTTCCAATAATCTTAAATCGACTTCAGGATTTTCAGTTAACCAAGGTGGAGTTTCAGGAATATTCACCACAGGACTAATTAAATAATGACTTATTCCTAGCTCACTTATCTCATTATTTATAATCCATCCAAAACTATTAATTTTTGTATTTTTTACTTTTTCTTGACAAGGTTGTAATGTAACATTTGGAGGATAGTTTTCCTTATGGCCTTTAATATTTGCCCAATAATTAATGGCTAGTTGTTTCCTTCTGATCTCTAATGGCATCTCACCCATTTCAACTTGTAAGGCTGATACTGGGGTAGTTTTCATTGCTCCACAGCAAATTCTTAAGGCCTGATATTGGATTCTATCAATTTCTTTTAATAAACTGTTAGACGCTGAACTATATACAACACATCCATAATCAATTACTGACCTGATTAGTCCTATGTATATCGTTTTTAATACTTTCCCACTAGCTCCCCAATCTTTACCTCTTAAACATCTCATTATATTTAAAATTTTTTTACTTTTCTCAACTATTTTCCTTACATGTATTTTCCATGTAAGTTTTTTGTCAAACCAGATTCCTAAATATTTAATCTGATCTATCTTTTCTACATCTTTCTCATATAATTTAAGATTTACATTAGCATTCATTTTCCTATTAGTAAAAGTAATAAACTTGGATTTAGATATTGACACTCTAAAACCCCATTTTAAGGCCCAATCTTCAACATTATGTATTGCCTCTTGCATTTTCTTATTTATAAATTCTAAATTTTTTCCCCTTTTCCAAATAAGACCATCATCTGCAAATAATGACACTCCGAAAGCTTTGTCTATTTTACTAAACATATCATCAATCATTATAACAAATAACATAGGACTTATTATACTTCCTTGAGGAGTACCATTTTCAATTTGATGCTTTGAACTCACTTCACTACCTATTCTAACTTTTATATTTCTTCCAGTTAAAAAGTTTTTAATCCATCTATATATTTTACCCCTTAATCCCATTTGTTTTATTTTAATCAATAAACCTTCTTTCCACAACATATCATATGCTTTTTCTATATCCAAAAAGATTGCTATTAATACCTCTTTATTCACCTGGGCCCTCCTGATTTCATGTTCCAAATATATTATAGGATCTATTGTACTTCTTCCTTTCCTAAATCCAAATTGATATGGTTTAATCTTCTCCTTAGATTCCAGAAAATATATTAATCTGTTATTCACCATCTTTTCCATCACCTTACCAATACATGATGTTAATGCTATCGGCCTATAACTCTCAGCTAAATGTGGATCTTTTCCAGGTTTACAAATGGGAATAATTATAGCTTCTTTCCATTTATCTGGTAGAATTCCTTCCTCCCATATCTTATTATACATTTCTAATAATATCTTCTTACTTTTTTCACTAAGATTATTCAACATAATATAGTTAACTTGATCCTCCCCAGGTGTTGATTTACTAGAGTTTTTTAATGCTCTATTTAATTCCTTTAACGAAAATTTCATATTCAAAAAATTCTCATCATCTTCATCATTACATAGCAACTCACTGTGATTATTTAATGTCGTTTCCCGTCCCTTTTTTTCAATATTACTAAGATTCTCCATACTATGTATCTTAGTAAATGCTTTTGCTAATATTTCAGCTTTATTCTTATTATCTATTATGGTGTTACCATTATCTTTTATTACTGGGAAAAAGTATTCTTTTGATTTACCTGACATTTTTTTAATGGTATTCCAAACCCTGTCTAATGCCGTATTTTTCCCCAATGATTCACAGTATTTACTCCAGTAATCCCTCTTAGCATTTCTTATAATTCTCCTGACTTCTGCTTGTTTTCTTTTATAATTTATTAGATTTTGGAAGCAAATATAT
Organism: Nematolebias whitei; assembly: GCF_014905685.2. Taxonomy (NCBI): domain Eukaryota; kingdom Metazoa; phylum Chordata; class Actinopteri; order Cyprinodontiformes; family Rivulidae; genus Nematolebias; species Nematolebias whitei. The sequence goes on along the minus strand of NC_056507.1, from coordinate 16,869,891 downwards.
TTTTTGAGATTTTTATAGGCCTTGTTTCTTGATTTAATTGCTATTGAACATTCTAAAGTCCACCAAGGAACTATCTTCTTTTTTTTAACCCCTTTACTTCTAGGAATGACTGTGTTTGCTGCATGCACAATACAATTACTAATTGCTAAACTTAATTCATTTATTGGTTTATTTATATCTATATTCACCATACTACCTTCACTTATTCTTTTATAGCTTTCCCAATTTGTATCCCTAAACCTCCATTTCCCTTGACTAACTACCTGTTCTTCTTCTATATCCATTCCTACTTCAATAAAAAGTGGATAATGATCGCTACCTAAAGTGCTATTTTTATATACTTTCCAGTTGCAATTATCTGCCAAAGATTGAGATACCAGTGTCAAATCAAGAGCTGATTCTTTACCTCTTACCAAATCTACCCTAGTGCCTACACCATTATTTAACACTACCATTTCTTTTTCTTCAATTATTTCTTCTAAGACCCCACCATTATAGTCATCTTGTTCTCCCCACAAAGTGCTATGTGCATTGAAGTCCCCACACCAAATTATTTTCCCTCTCCAGTGTCTAAGGATCATTTCGAGTTTTGCTTTTTCTATTTTCTTACAAGGATTATAATAATTAATTATTTTAATAGTTTCATTATTTGTCCAAACTTTAACTGCATTAAGTTCTAGATCTGTATTTAATTGTATTTGAGCAAATTTTAAGTTTTCCTTTATAAATATGGCGCATCCTCCTCCACTCCCGTTTATTCTATCTTTACGTAAAACTGCATACCCTTGAATACTAAATTGCATTGTTGATTTAAGCCATGTTTCTTGAATACATACTATGTCTGGTTTTTTATTTAATTCGTTAATGAACCCTTTAAATTCTTGACCGTTAGCTATTAAACTTCGAGCATTCCATTGTAATATTAGAGTCATGTAGCGATTTGAGGAGCTTCATTTTCAGATGATCCTTCTCCACATCTAAGTTCATCCTGAATTTTCTCCCATGACAGATCTTTGACATTAAAGAATTTTGCTGCTGCCTTTACTATGATTTTTATTTTTTCAGTCTTAGTCCTTGCTTGCTCTGAACAGTTTATGATATATGCCAGAAATGGAATCAGCTTTTCTAATGTGATATTATTTTGAGTATCTTCTATCTCTTTTTTCTTTTCTGACTTTGTTTTGTTAACATTTTCCGTACTTTTCACCTCTTTCACTGCTTCAGCATAAGTAATTTTTCTTTCAGTTTTAATTTTCTGGACTTCAGCTGCTTCTTTCCTGACCACACACCCCGCATAAGCTGCAGTGTGATTGCCTCCACAGTTACAACACTTAACTGGATTCTCTCCACATTCCCCATAAGGGTGTTCACCTCCACATTTACCACATCTTTGTTTTCCTCTACACACATTTGCAAAATGACCAAACCTTTGGCATTTGTAGCACCTGATAGGTGGTGGAACATAAACTCTTACGTTGAAACTCATGTACCCAATCATAACTTTATCAGGTTTAACTTTATCTTTGAATTCCAGTAACACAGATGTACTGTCCAATCTTTCCCCATTTCTAAAAGCCTGCAATCGTTTAATGCCTGAAACTTCTCCTCCTTTTATTACTTTCTTTAATTCCTCCAAGTTTTCTCCAACCGGAATCCCCGATATCACTCCTCTTGTTCCTCTTTCTTCCCCTACTACTTTCCTCTCCACCACTTCTTTTTTACATACCATTTGGAGTTTTAATGTCTTGTTCTTTTGTTCAACATTCTTACAGACAATAAGAAGGCTCCCATCCCTTAGGACTTTAGCCATTTCCACATCTCCGATAACTTTCTTTAGTCCACTAGATAAGCTGATCGGACTCACCCCAATCATATCTTGTCCCGTTTTAAATTTCAGGATTACTTTAGATTCTTCCGTCATTTTTTTCTTCCTCATCTCAACACTTTCTTCCTCATCTTCCAAAGATCTTTTGCCTACATTTAGTCCTTTTTTATTCTTATCTCTCCCTCCTCCCCCTTTTCTGTTCTCTACTAAAGCCCAACCTGTGTCCATAGTTTCATCTTCTGAACATCCCCCGCTATAACTAGCCATCTTAATCTACTCACAGTCCAGATTATGCCAAAACCGCCTTAGAAATCGACTTTTTACTCGCCAGAATTCGTTTCACTTCCGGCTCCTCCCAACGTTGGAGCTCCCCCTCACACGTTATATCTATTTTACTCACACATGAAACTAGCTTGCCTGATTTTTCTCGTCCACCCTTGTAGATATTTGATTGCAGTGGAATTGCCTGGTGTGTGAATTTGGACCAGCTGCAATTCATTATTCACCTACTCTCTAAGTACCTTGTTTCTGCATTTATAAACTGAAGTACCCCAGCCTCCAAATCTTTGCCTGTCAGGGGATATTTCCTTTGTCTTTTTCTGTGTGTGTGTGTGTGTGTGTGTGTGTGTGTGTGTGTGTGTGTGTGTGTGTGTGTGTGTGTGTGTTGCCAGTGTATCTTGAAACCTAATCTTGCAGCTCTTTACTGCCACAAAGAGTGAAACTGTGGCCCCATTAAACAAGGCTCTAACATCTGTCATTGGTGACTGGATTTCAGTTACATGTTTCTAGCCTATGCTAAGTAGTCAGCTGTCTGCTAAATATCAAGCAGGGCATCAGCAAGAGTGACAACTCAGTTAAAAATAAATATAATCATTTTTTAAAATTAATTTACCTAAATTATAAACTCATTCTGTCACAAACGTTGTAGATTTTCCTCTGTCACATTTATTGAGATGTGACTTGCAGTTACTTAAGAAAGCTTAATTAAATTAACCAAAAAAAAAATACAATTCAAATTGTGTCACCTTTGCTAATTCAAAAATAACTTGGTGTTTAAGCCATAACGAGTCAATGGGTCACAGCTATACATAATATACATCCCACTGCTGTGTGCAAAAGCACTATAAAGAGGTCCACTTGCAACTTGCCAGTCCAAAGCTCATAATACAGTATAGTGATGTGGTGAACACGTCATAAAAAATGCACACACACACTGCATTTTAAAATATATTTATCAGAACAGACATAAAAACCTTACATTACAGAAGAAACACCCTTATGCAACCATGTAGTTCTCTGATCAATTTAATCTTTACAAATTCAACTTTTTTTCATTGATGAATCAAATGAGTCAGTTCACTTGATTGGGAGAAATATGTAAAACATTTTTGTTTTTAATCATCTAGCAGGTGTGCTTGATTTTTAATGAAAGTATTCTATTTTCAGAAAGGAATCCTCCTTTTTGCATGAAGTCATATCAGGTCAGTAGATGGTCCTTTAGTGTGGCACTAGATGTATTTACTTTTGAATAGTGGAATACATGTGAATACAAAGGAAATCCAAATTTACCCTTGAAAAATAGAAATTGGTTATGTTCTTAATCCAATCATCCAGTATTGTCCATGTGTCCATCTCTGATGTGATGACTCAGGAAATGTGTCTAGTGTCTCAAATAAGCAGGGGCTGAGAAAAAAACATAAATAAATAAAAACTGCACTAAAGCACATGAAGCCAATCAGGAAGACCTCACACTTGGAAGTCAGAAAGCTATGACTAATCAAAGCATTGAAAGGACTGTGCTTTACTCATTAAAAAAAACAAATTCACCAACATCATCAGTAGTTTTTATGCTTCCACCTTTGTTCATTGCAATTACAGCCACATGTTTTTTACCTTTCTTTCATGGGGAAAAAAGCTGGCAGAAATAAGCCATCTGGGCAATTTGGCATGTTTTAAGATGGCATGCGACTCAATTGCAATTGACATGACTCAGCCTGTCATTCAATCCAGTAGGCATGTCAGCAACTGACCAGTCAGTGATTGCAACTTGTCCTAAAGTGATGCACCCCTTACCTGCAGGAGCTGCACCTCATTTTTTCTCCAACAACAATGTAGGGATTTTGCATTATGAATGCTTTGCTGTCATAGGGATTATGTGATTTTTTTTTTTTTTTTTTGTCGTAATTATATTGTATGCTTAATGGTTAAATTAAAGATAATGCTTAAAGCTAGTTGTGTGATGTTTTGTGTTTTTTTTTTTTTTTTTTTTTTTTTTTTGTATGTAAAGCTATGTTGCAATTTCTGTTTGCACAAGTTTGGTCTTTGTTTGCTATGATCAGATAACATTAAATCAATTTTGCACAGTGTTTAATATGTTGTGTAAAGTAAAAGTTACACTTTTAATATATACTGAGTTTCACTGTAAGGCAAAAATGCCTCACCAAATGCCTCGGGTAGTAATGTTGTGAGCTTCACTACCTCCGCCATTATAGCTATCTTGTTCGTATGTCAGAGGTTACCTCACCCTGGGTTACATTTCAGTGTGGGCGAATTGATCTTTTCGTGAGCATCTTGTCAGTTATGGAATACTCAAGTGGATATTTGTACTTCACAATGCTTCTCTGAATAAATAAAGAAATAGTTTGGCCATGTGGTTCCATTATCAGGATCCCTTCAGCAGTGAATGCAGTCATGTTTAAAAACAACAATAATGACAACAACGTGGCCTAATGCTGACGTGCAAGTGTTTTGGGGTTTTTTGTGCTTGGAGGCGATGGCAAAATTCAGAGCAAGCTAGATGGAGCTCTGCCAGTCCTCTCCACCGGAGCCCCCTTGGGACGGGCAGGGTGTCATCCCCTCGGCTCCGAGCTCTGCTGGTTACCGCAGAAGCTCCTCTGTGCTGCCTGCTTGGGGCTTGGGCTCTGGGCCGGCCTTGCATAATCTGTGGGCTCCAAGCTCCGCAGGTAACCATGGAGGATCATATGAGCTGCTAACTCGGAGGTGACCGCTCCGCGGACCCCGATCTTGCGTGCTCATGAAGGCCGAACCCCGATCCTGGCAGACGGGCAGTCTGGGATGTGTCTGGCACATGGAGGGTAGAAACATTTTTTAAAAAATGTTTTATGTATTTAAAAAATGCATTTTTTAAAACCAATGATGATAAAAAAAAATAAAAAAAATGTACTGACTTTAACACGAATCCTGTTAACTCAGCTGAAAAATCATAAAACGACAAAAACAAAATTTTTTGGGATATTTCAAGAATATTTCCTTAAAATCTATAAAATAGGTCCAGCCACTCATCGAGTTCGAACACCGGTAATTGCAAATGGCAGATCTTGTGTTGAGAAAATTTCTCTCAAAGCCCCAGTGACTCCACCCCCTGACCAATCAGTGACTGACAGTAGGTACCTACTCTGCCTGCTTGGAACCACAGAGCCAAAGGTTCTGAGAAAAGGGACCGGCTCTACGTACCGTTACTAATAGAAAAGCAGCATTAGACTCATGAATGAACCAGGGTAATCACTGTGAAAAGTCACTGTAATGCCACTTGATTATGTGCTGCTGATTATCCATGTGGCTGATCTCATGCTGCTGATTTATTTCATGCTGTTGTGTTCATTCGTACTCATCTGCTCACACAGACTCATGTTCGTGCTGCTGTTCGGCATATTGTTTTTGTACTACTTGTGCTTAATGTAGTTTTAGTTTACCATTTTTCTTAGTTCATTTTTTCTTAGTTCATATCTTAGATCTTATTGTTGTTTTTCTTTTATATTTTATACTTTTGTTGGATGTAACTGGGACCCTGTGTACACAATTGTGTTCCACCACATGTACCACATGTGGTGCATATGACAAATAGAGAAACTTTGCTTCTGACTTTGACTTTGAATAAATAATTGGTAGTAGACATGACACATCAGCAGTAGTAACTCAACAAATACTTTATGGTGATGCTCAAAATAAATCTTATTTAAATTAACTTTTACTCTGTTTAGGAAAGGAATCCTGTCATAAAGATGGATGTGAGACAACAGCAGTTATTCTTCTGCCTGTATGCCTTGCAATAAATCTTTCCAGGAAAATTAGTGCTTTAGGTTAGATGAACTGTAAACTGCAATTTTTACTCTTTTTTTTTTTAGAAAATGTGCTACACATGAATGAATAGAAGCACATAGCATCATCAAAAAAGATTCTAGCCACCATTAGTAGTGGTAAATAACCTATTTGAATCCCCAGCATCCTTGTCTAGGAGTGCCTTTTGTGAGAATAATATCAGCCTCACAGAATGATGCATCAGCCATGCTCTTAAAGATGAAATCACTCAAAAGGAACACTGGGTATAAGCACACAACTCAGCGCAAAGCAGGCTGACTGCAGCCGAAAATTGGCAAGTGACCCTTGAGACAGGTCAGCCCCAATTCACAGACAGCAAATTGTGTGGAAGGCATTGATTAATGGGGAAGACACATCTTGTTATGGCCTTTTGGTGTCATCCTTTTGCCTCTTCTCTGCCATTCTCAATCCTGTCTTACTGCTGAAATTGGACTAGTGGCTAAAACAACAGCTCAGTGATTGATCGTTAATTGTAATTAATGCAACCACCACAATTTAATTTGTATGCAAGATACAAACCAAGATTTAACAGAACTAAACCTACTTCTTTTTCTTCTTTTGCCAGCTCCCTTTCTCAGGTTTTCGCCACAGCAAACTAACTCGCACAAAGACTTGGCAATTGTTTTTACGCCGGATGCCCTTCTTGACGCAACCGCGGACCACCAAGCACCAAGCTGTGTGGAACAGAACTGCCATATAGAGTGCCTGGGGGAGCATATTGTGGGGGTTAACGACATTGCTCAAGGGCCCAGAGTGGGGAAAATGAGGGTGGAGGTAGGTGTGGGTTCTTCACCTTTCCCACCCTGTTTGTTATGTTGTCAGTCTAGGGGATCAAACCAGCAACTTTCAGATCACAAGCTTGTAGAACAAAACCAGCTAAAAATCCAAGTTGTGTTTGACTTTTTGTACTTTAATGACCCAGTTCTCTCCATGTTGTGTGAAAGAATCACTTCTGTTTCCATGTATATATTTTATAAATGTCTGTCTGGAAATATGTAATGGAGACAGCGAAGTTGTGTAACCGTACAGAATAAATGGAAAAAGTTGCATTTGTTTTGCTTTTTTTAATATTTTCACATATTGTGACCAAAGTGGGATGATAATACACGTATCAAGCCAAAACAGGAAAAAAAACAAAAAAATACAAATTTGAAAATTTAGAAAACAAGTTGACAAAAATAAACAAACAAACAAAAACTATCAACATAATAAACAAGACAAGAGGCAGAAGTTGGTACTTTGTCAGTTAACCAAAAGTTAACTATCACACAGATGAGCCCAAATCAGTTAATCCCCACAAAATCTGTAAACTTGGTTTTTGGTTATTTCTTGTATTCAAACTGCTGGTCCGATTAAATCTTTTTTAAAAAATTTTCCTCACTCTTTTCTTGTCTGTGTTGATTAAATAATGTGCAAAGATGGCTGCAGGACTAACATGATGCAATGACAAAGGCAGCCTACAAATCTTTCATTAGCTGAGCGACCTGTTTGCAGTGTGAGAAGCTTGGTGCTCGCTGCAAGAAAAAAGTTGCAAGATAATTTGGGAGGATAAACAAGTGTGCAAAACTTGTACAAATTACATAATACAAAATGATACCAAAACCAAAAACTCCATCCATCCATTATCTTTACCCGCTTAATCCATTTTGGGTCACGGGGGTCGCTGGTGCCCATGTCCAGCAATCACTGTGCAAGAGGTGGTGGACACCCTGGACAGGTCTCCAGTCCATCACAGGGACACATAGAGACAAATGAGACAAACAACCATTCACTCTCTCACTCACACCTAGGGACAATTTAGAGTTACCAATCAGAATAACATGCATGTTTTTAGTCTGTGGGTGGAAACCAGAGTACCCGGAGACAACCCACACATCCAAGAAGAGAATATGCAAGTACAGTCCATTTTGTACTGACACAACTGATGTTTTCTTTTTTGTGAAAACATTTTATTAAAGTTTTTTTTCATCATTTTCAGAAATGCATGTTTATTGTATTTTTACCACTTTTGTTTGATCCATTTCACCCAATATTATCAATATGCTACAGACAACAAATATGTGAATTAGATCAAATTAGTATGATAATAAATTAAAGGCAAAGCTGCGACAGATTGTTTCTTTTGTTATTGCACACTTCCTTTTGACATAATCAATGCCTAATGAATGCATAGTTAGGTTGTGCCTATTTCTTCTGTTTCCTTATGTCATAGTCTTCATTTTGATCCATTGCCAGTGCTACTCTGGATGTTCAGGTTCCTCAAACTGTTAAATATGTCACATGAAGTAGAAATTCATGTTCAAACCATCATGCAGGACTGCCATTGTGAGACACCGCTGTCCATAAAAACAGCGGCACCAGGTCGAAGACGACTCTTTCTTGTTTATTAGGTTATTTTTATCAGACGTCTCAATAGTTGTGACAGCTCCAGCCGTTATTGAGTTTGGCTTGTTTTCACTACATCTTCTACAAACTTTGACACCTGATTTCATTGAGGGAGATGGAATTTGAAAGGCAGGGGACACGGGTCACCAAACCCACCTCGCAACATTGTCTAATACACAGTACCTGTGCAGCTGGTGGTGAGAAATGCTCCTGTTTCTAGTAACCCTGTGTCTTACTTCGTTTTTCTTTCTTTTTTTTTTTCCTGAACTTGCATTATCGGTGTATTTTTGTGTTGGGTGTCTGTTTTATTTTTTTCTTTAAACTTGTATACACTTGTACTAGCAGTATAGTTGTGCAAGACAAAATATGACTGGCTTATTTCTTTCAGTGCATTAGTTCAAGTTCAAGTAGGTTTATTGTCATTTCACCACACTTGGTACATGAGGCGGAACAAAATTATGTACACAGGGACCCAGTTACAGCCAACAATGGTAAAAATATAAAGTATAAAAAGAAACGATTTATAAGATACACACTAAGATATACGCTGAACAAATGCCAAACGGGATGCTAAAATATCTAAGATATACACTAAATCAGGGGTGGGCAAACTTTTTAACTTGCGGGCCACACTGAGTTCTAAAATTGGAGCGAAGGGCCGGGCCAGGAACAGATGGATGGAGTGTTTGTGTGATGTTACACCCAAGCACAATAACAGCTGCCGGAACGCTATTAATTATGGGCGATTCCACCTTCTGCACCACTCAAGCAGCCTCTAAGTCAGGATTATATGATAGAACAGTGATTTTATTTACAATAATGAAATTATTGACTTTATGGGGCTTACCAACTTCAGACGAAAACGACAAACAAAACAAACCACTGTATTTTCTCTTACGTGAAGAAAAATACAATTCACCAAACCACAAGTCTCTTACCTCACTATGATAATGGAATACAGGAGAAAAGTCGAAATAAAGTACAACTCACCTCTACAGACTCCTCACAAAACTGTTTACAAATATAGGATCTACAGTTGCTGACAGCAGGTCACAGGTTGGGAATGGAAACAGACGTAATCCTTCTGCATCTCCTCTTATGCAGCATCACAGCAGAGTGCCTGGACAATAATTCACACACGCTTTTGTCTTTCACTTTTTTTTTTTTTTTTTTTTTTT
>NC_056507.1:16840903-16850384 GCF_014905685.2 Nematolebias whitei | reverse complement strand
TATATCTATCTATCTATCTATCTATCTATCTATCTATCTATCTATCTATCTATCTATCTATCTATCTATCTATCTATCTATCTATCTATCTATCTATCTATCTATCTATCTATCTATCTATCTATCTATCTATCTATCTATCTATCTATCTATCTATCTATCTATCTATCTATCTATCTATCTATCTATCTATCTATCTTTTTTTCATTTTGAGAAGAACAGAAAAGCAGTCATATATTGTTTTGTTTCCCCCAGCACCTGAAGATGATGTTGTATGTCCAGCTGTGTGAACAGAGTCTAGAGGGACGCAGTTTGTTTAAATGGTTAATCATCATTGCGCTGTAAATGGCCACTCTGTTGTGTTGGAAATCTCGGGGAGTATTCTCACCATGCAGGACATAATCAGAGACAAGGTTAATGAGAGTTTGATGGAAGCATATGCCTCACTCACGGCAGTGGTATTGCTGATAATAACCACGACAATAAGTTAATGGTGCAAGTCCAAAGACAAACATAAACAAAACACAATCAAGACAAAATGCTTGCAAACAAAATCAATTTTGTTTAGCTCATTTATTGATAACAGTCTCCCAACACCATCCTAACTGCATATTTCTGCCATATTGCGTGTGAGCAAAAATTGATGGCCAGTACTCTCAACTGTGATGTCTCTTAGAAATCCTTGATTACTACCTGTTCTGATACATGCATGTTTGGTAGAATAAGTGGTATTACCCATTTCTCCAGAAGGACAGGTGATGGTAAATCAAGCTTGATGGGAAAGAGCCCTTCAGCTGAATGCTCTGTGAATCACTTCACTTCACTGAAAGCTAGTTCGCCATAATTTGGTGGGCTGTAGCATACATAAAGCCCAGCTGTGAGAATGCTTTGCCCACCCAAGCAGAAACCCAACAACATAATGACCAAACACTTCGGATTGATTCAATGCAAATGTGCAGAATGGATATGCAAGAAATGTATCAGAATTAGTGCATCAAACTATTTGGTTTTCCCAAAGACTGTTATGAATGCCTTAATTTTAAAAGAATATGTTTAAAATAAACAATTCACCTCCTGATCTTTTTCTTCTCTTGGCACCTCTAGTCCCCTCTTCTGCATCTCTTTCACTGCCTCCTATGGATTGCTGTAGATTTTGGGACCATCTCGCCAGTGAATTCTGATCCTTGTCAGTGGTGTCTGGAATTGAATCCTGCTTTTCTTTAGTATCTTCTTTATATCACTGCATGCTTTGCATTTTTTAACCACCTCACTGGGGTAATCGTGATCAAAAAACAACGGTCTGTTGTCTATTCAAATTCGTTTTAACCATGCCTTCTTAAGAATCATCTCTTTTGTGTCAAATTGAAGAAAGCTCACAATTACCGATCGTGGCGGAGATCTGGGTTTGTTCAGGTTTGGTCCCTGTTGCCCTGTGTGCAATCAGAATGCGGGTGTCCGCTGGTATTTCCAGTTCCCTCCATAGCAGGTTCTTTATGTAGAGGTGGACCGAATCTCCCTCCATTCCCTCTGGGATCCCAAAAATGTGCAAGTTGTTTTGTCTCGACCTTCCTTCTGACAATTTTTCTTTCAAATCCCACTGCTCTTTCAGGGCTGTCAACAAGGCCTGTTTCACCTCTATATTCCAGTCCTCCAGTTCTCCAATCCATGTTTGGGATTCCTCCAGTCCTGCTTTTGTTCAGCTCCTTCTTATTTTCAGACCATTTGTAGTCGATCTGTTCTTTAAATGTGTTGAGTTCTTGTTTAAAGTCAGTTTTAATTTCCTCCATAAATGTGGCAAGGTCGTTTTTCATTTCTTGCTTCAGCTCTCTTATTTCCCTCATTATGCTAGCCAGGACGTCTTGCCATGTTACTGCTAGCCATTAGCATTTCCCCTTGAGCAATGGCTGTCCGTATGTCTTCTCGAGTGGAGTTTTCTTCCATTTCTGAGTCTTCCTCTGTTAGGTTTCAGAGTTTTTGCGGTTCTCCTCATCTTCTTTTATCTCCCCCACGCATCCCACGTCTTTTTGTTAGGCAATGCATCTTTTTTTGTGGGGTTTAATATGTAGTTTTCTGGTGAGAGCTCTGATTTAGACTGTCATCTCCTTCACTGCTGAACCAGCAGCTCCCCAACAAAGGAAAATAAAAAAACATAAATTAAATTAAAAAAAAAATCACAAATTTACAAATTTGAAAATGTACTTGAATATATATCAATGTATATGATATCTATATTTCTGTAAATGTATCGTTATGTATAAGTTTTGAAGAGCTATTATACCAGATGAAGGGTCAGTATAAACTGAAGTGACATGAATGTAAAGATGATAAATGCTAAAAATCATTTACAGCCCATGAGTAATAACTAATGAGTGAACATTTAATTGCACAGTATTCATTGTGCAAAATGTTTCAGTTTGATATATTTATGGCAGTGTATGTGTCATGATGTTTTTTAACAAATGTATTTTTTTACAGTAACAGCAGTCTGATGATTTCAGGTTGAAATTGGATCTCAACTTTGTTCCCTGATATGCACTGCACCAGTAAATATCCACATTTTTAGATTGTAGAATTAAGTCTGATGAGGACTTTGCCTCTCAGCAAACTGTACATTACATGCCAGTATTATTTAGGAAGTTAATAATTAGTTGTGCTAAGCCTGACTTTTTCTGATGTTTAGCCATTTAAATTATTCTTTTGTGTAATAACACCTTGAGTTGTAGTGACTTTCATCATCAGTGATATGCATTTCTTCAAGCAAATTAGTTCAGCTACATTTATTTTACCATTTAAAATAGTATTCATAACCCAGAACCATTACTGGCGAAATTGTATATTTGTGTTTAATTACATGGCACCAAATTACATTGTCATTTTTGGGCTTTATAGATGTAGAGGAAGGGGTCCTCATACAAATATTTCCAATTCATATCTAAATCCATGTTTGTCAATTAAATGAATTGGTTAATCAATGAAATTGATTGAAATTTTTCAACCTACTGGGATTTTCTTGTGTGTAATTACTTTGTATTTGTCCTTAATACAAATTATTCTACACATTCTAATTCAGCTTGACAGCTACAGTGCATAATACTGTGCTGAAAACTGCTTACACAGTGGCAATGAAAAAAATAAAAGTAGGGCAGATAAACCTCCTTACTTATTAAGTTTAATTTTTTTCCATACAACCATCTGTTCTGGTTGAATGTATCTAGTGTTTATGTCTAAACATACCAGGTACAGTAAATGGGAACACTGGTGCAAGCTGCTTCTTCTTTTTTAATGGATATTTTATAAAAGCATGGAGCTCTGCATTCAGCAATTAAATAATCTGAAAAATTTGGTTTAAACCTACCACTTTCTTTTTTTTTACATTAAATCTTTAAGATCAGATAAGAAGACACTTATCATTACTTACCAGATTTATAGTATTTTTTCAGCATAACAAAGGTCACTCAGCTTTAACTAAATATAGTTCCAAAATATACAGGTCTTTGTAGCTGGTTATGCTGTGAATGTAAAAACAAATAAAGTTGTTCCCTGTTACTCACTAAAAGTATACAGGTGGTCCAACATCCACAATGGAAAGCCTCCATTGCTTTAGAGCCCAATAGAACTGTTCAAATTGGAGTCAGAGGCACCCTGCTCAGAGGATCAGCGGTGTCCCATGTTCATTTCTTCATGTCAAGCCACAACTATCTTGATGCATGTCTGATGTACAATACTTGGTTTGTCTTGGCTGTTTTGTAGCTGCTTCCTTTCATTCAACCTTTATTTAGACAGGTAAATCCCATTGAACCTCGAGGACTCATTTACAAGAGAGACCTGATTTCAACAAAGAATAATGACAACAATGGACAACAGCAACAATTATAAAAAGTCATACTACATTTTTTTTTAATTTTTTTTACAAATAGGATGGCTAAAAGAAAAAGGTAACAAAAAAGCAGCTAGATTCTAAGGCAAACGTAGAAAACTAAAAACAGGAACATGTCTGCATTGGTCCCTGCCAGGAGTCCAACAGATTCTTAAAGCCACTTAGAGAGGTCAAGGTCGAGAGCTTCAATTGTTTTTGTAAGATATTCCAGGAAACGGGAGCGGAGTAGGAGAAGGCCCTCTTGCCTAGTTCAGTCCTCATTGAGGGAACACTGCAGGTAATTTTGTCCTGAGAGCGCACAACGTAGCTGCACTCAGGCAGAGACATGTAGGAGGAGATGTATGAAGGCAGCAGACCAAGAAGTGATTTAAAGATGAAAATGTACCAGTGGGAGAGTCTGTGTGAAATTAATGATGTCCAGTTAACCATTGAATACAGGGTGCAGTGGTGGGTATGATAATCACAGCCAGTTATGAATCTAAGTGCACCATGATAGACAGCATCCAACATCTGCAGGGTTCTTGTAGGAGCGTTCATGTAAATAATGTCACCGTAATCATTGGAGGGAAGGAAAGTCACAGATACAAGGCGTTTCCTAGCATTCAGGGGTAGACAGGATCTATTTCTGAAAAAGAAACCCAATTTAACTTTCAGTTTCTTTACCAAGTTTTCCACATGGAGCTTAAAAGAGAGATGTGAGTCGACCAAGATACCCAAATATTAATAGGTATCAACAAACTCAATCAGGACACCATTTGAGGATAAAATCGGAGGAAGAACTGCTGGGACCAACTTCCTATTTGAATAAAAACATCCTTTTAGTTTTGTCGGCATTTAGGACAAGTTTGAGGCGGAACAAATCTGTCTGGATGTAGTTGAATGCGGATTTCAAAAGCTGGAAAGCCTTAGCAACAGTTTTAGCTCGACAATAAACAACTGTGTCATCAGCATAGAAATGTATGGATGCATTAGGGATGTTTTTACCTACATTATGTATGTAGATTGTAAAGAGGGTGGGTCCTAAGACTGAGTCTTGTGGTACACCATTGTTGATTGTTAAACAACTGGAGGAAGTACCATTATGTTGAACACATTGCTTCTGGTCTGAAAGATAGTTAGAGAACCAGCCAATGGTGTGTTCTGAGAAACCGATTTCTGAGAGTTTATGACACAAGATGTTATGATCCACAGTGTCAAAAGCTTTAGACAGGTCTAAGAAAAGTGCAGCACAATAATCCTTAGCATCCAGTGCTTCAACGATGTCATTAAGAACCTTCAGTGAAGCAGTGGTTGTGCTGTGTTGTTTCCTGAAACCAGATTGATGTGGAGGTAAGATGTTAAATGAGTCCAGGTAATTTTTGATTTGAGAGTTTCAGTTTTTCTATAACCTTGGCTAAAATGCAGAGTTTAGAGATTGGCCGATAGTTGTTCAGTGAGGTGGGGTCTCCTCCCTTCAGCAAAGGAAGAACAAAAGCCGTTTTCCAAGTGTCTGGGATCGAGTTTTGTCTTATGGAGAGATTGAAGATGTGGGTCACAGGGACTGTGATGATTTGAGCAGCCAGCCTTAAGAAATAAGGTGGAAGTTCATCTGGACCTGCAGATTTTTTAGGATCAAGATCTTTTAACAGTTTATTAACCTCACTGACTGAGAATGGAGAAAAAGAGAAGCTGTGATTAACAAAGGATTGACTTGTAGGATGGATTTGATTTTTAGAAGTTTGGTTATTAAGTGAGGTGGCTGATTTTTCATTAGTAACTATAACTATAGTAACTATATAACTATTTTCCATTAGTAACTATAACTATACTTTCACATAAGTTTGGACAGTGAGCAAACTCGTATGAAAGATTGGACAATTGTTTTACACCAGATGCCCTTCCTGATGCAACCTGCACTCAAACCTGCAACCTTGTGGTCATATATGGTATGAGGGCAGCTGTGGCTGAGTGGTTAGAGCAGTTGTCCTTCAATAGGAGAGTTGGGGGTTTGATTCCAACAGCAGTCACATGCTGAAGTGTCCCCTGGACAAGACACTGAACCCCTCCATTGCCTCTGATGTGTGGGTGTATGGATGTGAACTAAAGCACTGGTTATTCGTTGTACAGATATTTCTGTATGGCTGGGTAAATGAGGGCACAGATTGTAGTGTTAAGTGCTTTCAGTGTCTTGAAAAGATAGAAGGGAGCTAAGTACAGTCTTTTTATCCATTTACGCAGGCTTTTGTTTAGGTTTTTATTTATTTTAATAATGCATACATTTTTTTTCCCTGGCAGCTCCAACAGAGGTAGATATTACACTCTTTAGTATAAACTATTAAGTGTTGTGGATTAATAAGACTTTTAATAATATACAATATTTATGCCAAGCATTAGTGACAAACACTCTCTTTTATACAAGATGTAATATAAAGCAGAACTATTTAGGTTTTAATGAAAGCATAATTTTTAAAGATGTAGTTAAAATGCTTCAAATGTTTAAGCAGCAGTCACATACAATTTTTTAAATTTATTTATTTATTTTTAGCATTATTTCAGAGTTCTGCTAAACTGGTTTCACCAGACTATCAGGATCATCCCTCCTCCTACAACAGCGTAAAGTGTGGCAACACCAAACTGCCAGAAAACATGCTGCTTAGGTAAAGGCTGCGGTGGATTGTAGCAAAATAACAAGCTTGCTTGTTCAGCAGAGCTTCAAATCATTTTTGTCTACATTTTTTATTTTTTTTTAATGACATTCATTCAATCTTTATTTATATAGATAACTCACATTGAGCCGTGAAGCCATTTAATTACAGGGCAGATTATGCTTTTATTAAAAAGTCTTTACCAATCATAAGCAAAAAACTACATTTTAAATGCTGCTTTGTAGGATATGGCAGTTTCTTAAAATGATAAATACAATGTTGTGCTGTGTTTTAAAATTTACACCAATATTAAAATATTGGTGTAAAAATGTGCTACTATTAATAACACATTGGTTTAATACTAATGGTAACACAGTGTATCTTATTTTAAATTGTATTAACAACAGCAAAGAAAATGTCTAACAAAAAGTAAGCACATATTTTTAAACATTTTAAATTGATACTCTGTTTAGATTTAATTAAAGTCTTCTTTTTTTTTCATTTTCCCAGTTGATGAGAATTAAGGTTGATTTGGGACCACATGGGAACTCTGTGATGGATTAGCTTTAAAAATGTCAGTAGTAATTACTCAGTTGGCTTGTCTTTTGCTTTGGGTTCTATGTCTTTGGAAGTCAGTGTTATGTGCCCTTCTGTCTTCAAAAACAGGAACATTAACCTGTATAAACAAAGGTTGAATTAATTTTATGTCCGTCACTCAACAGGAACATACTACATATGCATTAGCAACATGTTTGTAATGGTGTTTTTATTTCAATTTCCTCAAATAAAAATCAGTTTAGACTATATAAATCAGGGTTACTTGTAAACTCAAATGTCTAATCATTTTCAGATTTAATGTTTGTTTTCAGGTTTATAAAGGAGGTATACAAATTGGGGCATCAAGACACATAGTTCTGTTATTACGCCATCTTAATATGTTAATTATTATTCTAATTCCTTTCAAAGATCTCTTAAGATTATATGTGAATGTAAAGCCAGAGTGTTCCATGTGGGCACGGATAAGTCTCACTCTGGCTCTCTGCATCCATTGTGAATTAATGCAGAATGTGATGTAAGAATTGCTTCTTGATCATTTTCTTTTTCAAATGGTAGGAAGTTGAGTTTTGCATCTGTCAGTTTTTTTTTTTTTTTTTTTTTTCTGAAGTGATCAAGAATGTAATTACTCTGGTGTGTCAAGTTAAATACCAGTCTTAACAATTTTAACTGACCCTATTGATATATCACTTCCCATTTTACCCATAAAGATATTGCGTGTTGCCTTGTGGCTACCAGCACGGTGCCAAGTTTTCACCTGGGATCAAACATTTTGTTGTTGCGTGTAAAATCATGAAAAATGCAAATGGAATTTATTTCTTTATGTCATAAATATTTGATAAGGATTGAGGGTGGTGTGTGTGTGTGGGGAGTCAATCCTGAAAAAATAACTTTTTTATATATTTTATTTTTACAAATTTGAAAAGTAAGAGTAAAAAGATTAAAAAAAAAATAAAAATAAAAATCTATTTGCACTTGAGTTGCTGTGCACCAAGAAGTTTGCCTGTCAGCACCTTTTGAGATTGCATTCCCATGTAAAAGTGCAATTACAAAAAGACTGTTTGACTGCCATCATCTCCAGGGGCTAGCATTAATCCCAGAGATCAATACGTCCAGCCCCAGATATGCAGAGCAGGCAATTCATCTGTCATCTTGGCCACCTTTAAAGTCTACAGGGACAGGAACTGTTGATAATTACCTCTACACATTAATATAATTCTATGAAAATTCACAGTTGTTCTAGCTGTAGCTTGACAGCAGTTAATGACTTTTCTGTCAGAGAAATTGCTTTTGTAATCATTTTCTTAATGTTTTACTCAACTTGATAATTGCATTAGTTTGGTCACTTTAAATACTTTTTTTTCTGGATGTGAACTCTGAAAATATGTGAAATAGGCACAAGCTTTTTAACAACCCATTAATGCAAACGTGATTATTATTCCTCTAAAAACAGACATAAAATGAAGATTTTTCTTTACCCAATACAGTAGTTCCTCGATAATTTGCGGTTTGTTTTTTTCGCGGATTGCTCTATTGTGGTTTTTCAAAATAAGATTGGACGTGACACACAATTGACTGATTGGTGGATGAGCCACACAATCAGCATGCATTTTTTTATTTAAAATGAATTATTTTTATTATTTAGCACCTGTACCTTTGTGCAGCCCACACCCCTCTTCCCTCTTCCTTCCTCCTTTGTGATCTCCGTTCTGCTGTGGAGAAGTGGGCATGGCAGAGACTGCAGCAAGCAGCTTTGGATGTTATCAGCCCATTAAATGGTCATTAATAGTTGTTATCATCCCCATATGTAGTGGTGAGACTGTACCGCCTATCTCCTAGGTTTAAAGGCATGTTATTATCGTTATTATCACTGATAATAGGAAGCATTACACAGGGGTAAACCAGGAAGTGGTTTTTTTTTTCAGCTTTTGTAACCTTTTTTTTAAACCCAACCTTACACTTGACCCTGAGGATCAACCATAAATTTAACCCCCTTACCATTGCACCTAAACTTAACCAAGACCCTAAACCTAACCATTGCTTATTGTGAGTGCTAACAACGCTAACAATGTAGCTTTAAACCTGCTAGGAGGTACAGGAGGGGCAGTCTGACCACTACTTATGGGGATGATGGCAACTAATAACAAGCATGTAATGGCTGATAACATTTGAAGCGGTTGGTGCGTGCAGCCATGGCAGAGAGGAGGCAGAGTTGAAATCATAACATTCTGTGCTCTTTTGGAGCTTTTAGAGTTTAGAAACATTGTTTAGAATATTGCAAGAGCATGGGAAGAGTTTAAAACACCTTAATAAAAATACACTATATATATCTATATATATATATATAGATATATATATATATATATATATATATAGATATAGATAGATAGATAGATAGATAGATAGATAGATAGATAGATAGATA
>NC_056507.1:16836911-16840893 GCF_014905685.2 Nematolebias whitei | reverse complement strand
ATAGATAGATAGATAGATAGATAGATAGATAGATAGATAGATAGATATACTGAAATGAACTACTACTTACGACTTGTACTACTTTGTACTATTCCTACTTTGCAGTTTTTCACTTATCGCGGGGCTTCAGGGTACGGATCTCCCGCGATAAACGAGGGAATACTATGCAATAACTGTAAGAAAAGCTTTGTGGTACTGGTGGATAATTTAAAACACGATTCACACCAAGTCTTCATTTGACACAAATCACTATAAAATACTTGCGCTCTATGCACACGTTCAGAACATGTGACAGACTTGGTGTTTTATCGAGCAGTTAGCTTTACTTTTTGGTTCTTTCATGTTTGTGACTTAAGTGTTCTGGACTTCTTTTACTGACTCAACTGAGGTACAACAGCATTTCTATATTCAATAAAACAATAGGAGCAATTTAAAAATGATTCATACCCAATACATAGTTTTAAATGTCAAACAAAGCTCGTCAAATTATTCCAAAAAGTAGCAACGTGAAACAAATTACCTGAATATCACTTGGAACTGAAACTGCCTAAACAGTTATTTAATTAGAAAGATAATGCACACTTATATGCGTTTCCATAAATATCTTTTAGAGACCTTTGTTGTGCAGAATGCTAGAGGGTATCGTTAAGCGACCCTGGTGCCTTCACAGTGCACTAGCCTAGCCTTGTCCTCCTTTCCTGTATAACAATAGGAAGGGTAATAGCCTCCCCAAGGCCTCTTCTTTCAGCCTTATTGCACTGCCGGCATCAGGCCACCTGTGTCATAAAACAATTAGCCCCATTTATCAACCTTACGTCGGGGGGGGGGGGCATTGATGTGCATAAGGATAAGTTGAACAGGAAATATGTTACTTTGTTCAATATAAAACACACAAATTTCCTGTTTTTTTTATTTTTTATTTGTTGAATACATCTAGATATGAGCTCTATCTCAAAGTAGCATTGTGCCAGCCTTAAAAAAATATTTATATTTATGTGTAATCAATAAATAAAATCAATCAAGTGCTACATAAACCAACAATCAAACCTGACTAAACATTTAAAGCTTGTTTTTAATAATAATAATAATTAAAAAAAAAACTTTAGCTTCACTACTGATGAACTGTCGACATCCTGTATGTGGTTGACACAAATGAGTGAAAAGAAATGGTTCTGAGTGCACACATCAAAGAATATTCCATTCAAAGCAGAAAAAAAAGTTTATATTTTTTAAAGTATGTTGCTTTATATGATTCGGTCCTGACTCTGTGTTTTATCCATCCACAAAAAAGTGCAGCTAAAATTAATTTTACGTTGTTTTCATTTAGCACGTGTTAATATGGACTAATCTTTTGTGCAAATTTAAGCCCATTTTCAATACAGAATCTCTCTGACGTCATATGATTAAAACTACTGTATCATGTAAACGTTACGTGTGGTTTTAATTAAAGTTAGGATCAAACATCATAACATACATGTGTAAAGTAAAACAATGACAAAGACCAGCTTGACCCCCACCCCCACCCCCCCCCCCCCCCCACACACACACACACGAGAGATGTATGATGCAGCTGTTGAAGCTGAGGCAGAGCAGAAGAGCTTTGTTTTACTTTTCTTTCATTTGTCTTGTCTGATAAATTGTTCCTTTAGTTTTTCTGAGTGAGTGTCTATTTTTCCACATTAATGTGTCTCAAATAAATACCTACAATACAACAAGAAAGGTGTTTTGTGAGGAATTAATTTTGATTCTTAAGCTGTTATTGAGTATAAAAGACACAAAACCAATGCTGTTTTCTCCCAAAAGGAAAAAAGGGAGTTGGGTCTCATTTATTTTTGTTTTCATATTCCAGTTGTCATTTTTAAAATACTCTAACCAACTGTGAAGAACATTTGCTTTTCACTGTCTCTTCCAACCCTACTTGTCTGCCTATACAAGATGAGGAATAGGGATACCATTACCGCAGTGTGTGCGTGTTGGTGGTGGTGGTGGGGGGTTGACATGACACTTCATTCCTGAGTTAATGCAGTGTCAGGCCGGAAGCTCAAATCAAGTTATGTTTTAATTAATAAATTAAATATTACTAAACAAACCACTTATTGATACACTAATCAAAATAAATGGAGACAATAGACATTCATGATTTGTTAAAATTAACTACCAGCACACAATATTGCCCCTTATTGCCTGAACATGTTAAAAGTTAAATGCAACATTTATGGACAGAAAAAGCTCAAGTGTTTCTCTGTTGTAGGCTGGACTGAAGTCAAAGCCCTTAGTAAACACATGTACTGTATTATTCGGAAACTCAGACGTCTCAACATTTACATCATGTTAACATGTCAAGGATAGTCATTAACTCGCAACAGAATTAGCAACTCATTATAAAAGTCACAAAAGGGCACAAGGTCTCTGGAAACACACCCAGCTACTATGCCCCCATAATCCTTAGCTAATCGTTTATGTCAGCAGAAATGTAGTATGTGTCAGACACTAAATCATGCTCTTTACTCCTCAAATCTTTAATTAAAACCTGATCTTCATGTCCCCCATACACTTTATTAGTGTGCTTAATCCCCTGCTGTCATATCATCTTACATTCTGGATATATTATTAATCAAGCCTCTCATTTCTTTGTTTTTTTAGTACCTGACAAGCCAAGTGCTACAGGATGACTGCCTTTTTGACCCATGAAATTCGCCATTAGGGATGCCTTAAAATTACAATTATTTAAAATCTTAATGTGACATTCAATTGTCAGCCTTTACAGTAGATAAGAGGTGGGACAGTGGCTCAGTTGGTAGAACTGTTGCCTCTCAACGCGAAGATCAGAGGATCAAATCGCGGCTGGGGGCTTTCCTGGGTGGAGTTTACATGTTCTCTCCATGAATGCGTGCATTTTGTCCAGGTACTCCAGTTTCCTTCCACAGACTAAAAACATGCATGTTAGACTGATTGGTAACTCTAAATTGTCCCTAGGTGTGAGTGAGAGAGTGAATGGTTGTCTCGTTTGTCTCTACGTGTCCCTGTGATGGGCTGGATATGTCTATGGTGTTCCCCACCTCATGCACAGTGACTGGATATGACTGGTGATATATCACCAGTGCCACATATGACCCAAAAAGGAAGAAATAAGTAAAGATAAAGGATGAATAGATGGATGGAAGTGTTTATTCCCTTTTTCCCCCCCCAATAGTTGGTTCATGATGGCCTGCAAGTATGTATTGATTACCTATGTATTGAATTTTTTTATTCAGAAAGAGCAGCATTTCTGCTGCAGCCATTTTGTTACGTAGACGGTTGTTGGTGAATCTCAACATTTTTATTTTTCCATTTTCTTTTTGACATCATTGCAGAAGTACTCCTGTCTGCACAAAAAAAAAATCAATCAAGTGTGGCAACTGGCCACCCACTACAGTGGCAAGTGCAGAATGAAAAACACTTTAGACCATGACACATAGAGTTAGGTGCCACACATCAACAGGTTGTCTTATCGTGGTGCTGTGGACCATGAGCACTTGAGTGAAATGGGCAGAGAGGCTCTCTACTGTGAGATGAGAGTGGGAGACGGTGTTGCTTCTAGTCCAGTTGAGTGGATGAATACTGAGCAGCCAAAGCCAATGTGGAAGTTTGAGGATCAACATGTCTGACCAATTTTACAGTTGAAATGCAGTTGTCAACATAGATGTTGCTGGCTGCTGCAGTGCTCCAAGCGTCATCAGAGTGGCACTTGCAGCCATAGAATGTGGCCAACGCTGGGAATTGGAGTGGAGTTTTCCTTTCCTCTTGTTTCAGTGCTAGGCATTTATTTAGCCATCAAAATTACATGGCTTGACACAAGGGTTGTACTGTAATGCCTTTTTGTGACGGATTTATCGAAACAAAAAGAAGTATGAGAAAACTGTAACTCCAAGAGTAGGAAGCTGATTCATTTTAGTAACCTAGAAGGAAACAGATGTACTTCACACACACACACACACATATA
>NC_056507.1:16831271-16836811 GCF_014905685.2 Nematolebias whitei | reverse complement strand
TAGATAGATAGATAGATAGATAGATAGATAGATAGATAGATAGATAGATAGATAGATAGATAGATATAGACACCTAACATCTTGATCACTTTGGAAATTTGAGACTTCATTTATAGAGATTTTTTTATTTATTCATTTATTACATTGAAAGTCATGTTGATCTATGTTTCCTAAGCAGCAATGGTCCATGGGGAAAAAAATAACAATAATCCAAGTCAGAATATGTTAAGCAAAACTAATTTGAAAACCACAAAAAGAGGTTTAAAAAGCTTATCGCACATGCTCTTCGTATTTATTTTTATTTTTGTATCACTAGTTTACATTTGGGGTGGCACAACTAGTAGAGCTGATGCCTCTCAGCGAGAAGGTTGCCGGTTCAAATCCTTGTCCGGAGGCCTTCCTGGGTGGAGTTTGCAAGTTATCTTCAAGCATGCGTGGGTTTTCTCCAGGTACTCCGGTTTCCTCACACAGACCAAAAACATGCATGTTAGGCTGATTGGTAACTCTAAATTGTCTCTATGTGTGAGTGAGACAGTGAATGGTTGTTTGTCTTGTTTGTCTCTATGTGTCCCTGTGATGGACTGGAGACATGTCCAGGTTGTACCCCGCCCCTCGCACAGTGATTGCTGGACATAGGTTCTGGCGACCCCCTTGACCAAAAATGGAAAAAGCGGGTAAAAGATGGATGGAG
Organism: Nematolebias whitei; assembly: GCF_014905685.2. Taxonomy (NCBI): domain Eukaryota; kingdom Metazoa; phylum Chordata; class Actinopteri; order Cyprinodontiformes; family Rivulidae; genus Nematolebias; species Nematolebias whitei. Next base: position 16,836,120 of record NC_056507.1, on the reverse strand, counting down.
GGATGTTTACATTTGCTTTTATTTCCTCGTCTTTTTCCCTAAAAAATAATTTTTATTATTATTATTATTATTATTATTATTATTATTTTCCAAACTAGTATTGCTCTTGCTGCTGTGTACTTAAAGCAAGATACCAACTACTGATAATTCAATAGAACTTTAAAAAAATTATTTCTTCTTTTAGCAAAGCTGTTTTGGCACTTACACAAAAGGTCTAAAAAAATGCCTACCTAAATGATTCCCGAGATGATTAGAGAGCATGGCAAAATTTAAAATAACGAATACAGTTTCCATCTGGAGTCAAACAGTCATTCTGTCCAATAGAACAAAGACTTATTTCAGTAACAACACTGTTTCTCTTCAATGCGAGGGTTTTTTTTTGTGCGTTAGTCATAGAACAGGCTGTGCTCAGGCAAGATAAATCCTGCCCTTTTAAAAAAGTGGCTCAAGAGAAATGGTAAAACAACATACATTTGTGGTTCCTGGAAATGTAAAATGGCAACTGGGTTGAAATAAAAGTAACCTGTAGCTCAAATGACATTTTGAACTTTGATAATATTTGCGCCAGTGGAATTTACATCTTACCCATAGTTCAGAAAATGCACTGCGTGTTTCACAGCCAGTGACATTTTCTCACATTTAGATTTTCTCCACTCTTGTGATTCATAGATGGCCTATAAAAAGGACCATTAGCACTAGAGAGAAAAGGTTTAGATGGGTTTTAAATGCTATATGGTGGAAAACCTTCAATTCCAATCAAAGGGCGAAGTATGGCACATCAGCAATTATACCATTAGTTGTGAGTTGACTCTTCTCTCATCATCAAACAGCAAATATGTGATGTGCTTCTGCAAATTCTGAACTGAATAAATTAAGAGATCTATTTCTGTCAATTTAAAATTTAAACATAAATAAATAAATGGGGTAAGGGTCTTCAAAACTAGTGGGCTTTCCATTTACTTTCATCATTGGTCTAATAAAGTTTACTGATTCATCCGCACTTGATTAATATTTGTTTTAATTTTAGTCAAGCGTTGAGTTAACACACACACCAATCAATATTTAATGTTTCAGTGAATATTTATAATTGTGCGGTGAAAATTTAATTGGACAGCAGCACAGTGACCCACATTTCTCAAAGTGAAAATGGAAAAGCAAAAAATCTTGCACAATCATTTGAGACTGAGACTGAGGTAGATCGATCTATCAAAGTTGAGTCAGGTCCTCTGGACAGGTTCGTTTTTGTTGAAACATTTTGTCTTTTATCCAAAATACTTTATTTAGTATGAAGGGTTGCAACAAACAGTCTTATAAGCAGAACCAAAGGGACGCAATGGTTTGAGAAAGGAGTAAATTAAGCCATCTTTGTGATGAGAACATGACCGTCATTAAAGAGGGGTGGAGGCCTCCGTGTCCGTCACCCTCTTGCAATGCTATTATTGTGAGCATCACACAGTCCTCTGTGAATAGCAAGTGGCCTTCAGGGTACTAGAGATTGGTCCTTAGGCTGATGGTCACATGACCAGCTAGTTTTGGATGACACCATCAAACTGGTTGATCCACCATGAGAAGGTGCTGTTTGTAAGTTTGTTGCAGCTCTTCAGACTGAAGAAGTCTTGGATAAAAGATGAAATGTTTCAACAAAGAGCCCATCCAGAGGACTTAACTCAACATTATTAGATTCATGCGGGAGAAATATCCACAGAAATAGCTGTCTGAACATTTGTTGAATTGCAGTTTCTGTAAGTAAGCTTCCATGAAATTTTCTTGTGGAAAATCAAATTGTTTTTGATTTTAATTAAAGGATAGTAAGAGGACTGCTTTATATCCTGATGCATGCTCAATAATCCAGGTAGAAAAATCTAAAAAAGTTAAATCTGGTCCTCTGGACATTCAAAAAAAAAAACCAACAAAGCAAATCAACAAAAAAATGTAGAAACGTTTCGTCTCTCATCCGAGAGACTTCCTCAGTCTGAGGACTGCTTTATCTTAATCCAAAAGGGGGGAAAAGCATTTTTGCTACACTACATCTTCCAAAAATTTATATATTTTTTTAAATATATACAAAAATCAATGTACAGACATTGTAGTGATATGTTAAAGTAAAGACACCTGTAGGCTACACCTTGTTACAGGTGTGCAATAAAATAATAAATACGGTTGACCTTGATTAAATTAATGGTGGATTCTTGGCAATGTTGTGATGCTCTTCATTTGAATTAAACACACAAAATCTAGTTGGTTAAAATCACAATTATGTAATGTTTATTGTAAGTTTGAATAAGAACAACAATATGACATTATGGCAAATGGGAAATATGAATGCATAACCAATAAAGTTATTTCAGAAGGGTGAATGATATAAAATAGTTTAAACTTTGAGGAGAGATGTTATCTAAATTCAGGACTAATAGTTAAGATTTAAGGTAAGTTTCTGATGTTCGTGGAGTAAGCTAAAAAAGGTTGTCTAAAAATCTAGTTGGCACTGAGTCTAAAGTTATGTTTCATCAGGAGGAAGATGGCTTGTCCTGCCAGAAGACGTTCTCATTACCACGAGGGATAGGGTAAAAAAAGGAGCCAGTGTTTGTCGTCCCAGTAAGTTGTAAGCTCTCTCCAGAAATTCATTTATCTGGCCAGACAGCACCATCGTTCCAGAGTGTTTGAGAGAGTTCTGTGGACTTTTTCTACATTTCAGCTGGCTTGGCTCCTTCCAATATGGAAGATATAGGATGCTGGCTCACTGCAGCTTGAAAAGGCAGACGACCAGACTAATTCTACTCCCCTGAGTTTCAGTTTTATCTGGCTCTAGAAGGGGTGGGGGTGGAGGTGGGGGGGTGCCTATGCAAATTGTGTCCAGTCAACAACTCTGACCAACAAAAATGGGTGTTAACTGAGTTGCATAAATTAATTTTGATGAGATAAGTCACCTCCTCTCAAAGTTCAGAGGGAGAACAATGACTGCTTTGTTTACCTAGTAACACCTTGTTTAAAAAAATATATATCATTTTCTTCACATGTGTACATTTGGGCTTTTCACACAATACAGGTACACAACAGGGGTTCTGTTTCAAGCTCTAACTGACAAACTCCCAATCATTGCCATTGTGATCACACCTATTGTTGTCCTAGGGGTATGACAAAGTTCTGTTCAACAGGTAAATGCAGATTACAGAAGTGGCACCTTGTCTGAGGAAGTAACTGAGAGTTGATAATCTTTGCAGGAAGCACCAGAACTGTCCCCTTTGATATAACTTTTTAGGAGTCTTAAAGTCTGGTTTGCTCAGGAAATAACGTTGATTACCAGCGAAGGGTAGACCCTGTAAGGATTCATTTTGTCTGACCCAGTAAGGGGAGTAATTAGCACAGAGAAATATAGGAAGAGCTTATTTACATATAGTCCAGTGTCTCTGAGGTAAGGACGTGGGTCTCTCTGAGGGATGTAGGACACTACAACATTGTTGAACTTAACCTACTGAATGTTGCTTTACTTGTAGGTCAGAAACACTAATGTCAATCTAAAAATGTTTGTACCATGTTTCCTGACCATGTGGTGCTTTGTTTTTTGCAATAAAAACAATACATTATAAGACATTATTCTTGTTGCAAGCCTCTGTAGTTTGTTCTTCTTTTTTTTTTAACTAACCAGAAGGGCTTATTTATTCCTTGGCCACAGTTCAGCTTACACTTTCATTGTAAAATATCTGATAAAAAGAGATATTTAGAAGATGAGCAACATTTTATGGGCTTGACCTATGTTCAGCTGTCCACCGAGTCCAAGGTTAAGTGAGGCAAAAATAAACAAAAATAATGAGAGCTGTTTATGCCTTGAAATTTTGAGGCAAAGTGAACGAGTGCTAATGAGCTGTGCTCACAACATGGGTGTTTAAAATTATTTTATCTTAACCCACAGGTCAATTTCCAACAACTGGAGTGAAAAAAGTGAAAATAAAAATTGTATCCTCACTCTTTAGAAAAAAAGTATCTTGTTTGTGCTGTGTTCAGTGATTCCTCTTTGTTTGCTCAAACCACTCCGATGCTCTTTTTTTTTATGTGATCATTACAAGTAAACAATATCTACTTTCCTACATTACTAAAGGGGTCACCCTATTCATCACTGGTTATGTTTACATGAGCAACCCAAAGATATCAGCTCGATTGTGACCTGAACAGAATTACTGGATGATTGTTACTCAAATAAGGTCTTATTTAAAAGAGGCATTTGCATTGTAATATTAAAACATTGATGGGCAACAGGACTGTGGCACAAACATTTACAAACAACAGACTAAAATAAATACAAAAATAGTTTATATTTTATTTATTTTTATATATGTATATGTGTATGTTATATATTTTATCCAAGCCAAAAATGTTACACCTGGTTTTGAATACAAATGTGTCAGTGATTCAGATTTCTCAGCTGTGGAAACTCAAGACTGAAGGTGAGATGATTCCTGACTGGAGTTTTGATGATTTCCATCACAAAAAGGAGTTGCTGTAATATGTTTTTATGAACATGTAGAACATTTGAGGAGCTTTCAGTGAAACATTAAAGTATATTAATATCCAATCAGATTATGCTTTTTTCCCCAAATCAAATCTATGAAACATTTTATAGTTTTTCCGCTATAGTTTGCATCCCTTAACTTCGTTTTTAAACTGAGCAGAGATAATCTAGAGCATGAGGAGAGTGTCGTTCACAACCTGATTGATGTGACCACCATTGCTGTTCTGATGAAATATGGGATTTGTAGTTTTTGTAGTTTGAGTTTTATATACCCATATATTAGAAAAAAAAAAACATAAGAAATATATATATATATATATATATATATATATATATATATAT
>NC_056507.1:16828606-16831171 GCF_014905685.2 Nematolebias whitei | reverse complement strand
ACACATACATACATACATACATACATACATACATACATATATATATACAGTATATATGATTTGAAGTTGTTCTGTTATCTAAATTTGCTACATTCTATAGGCCCAATGGATGAAAATACAATATGATCTCAATGATCTCAACTATTTGCCTACATCATGAACATACTTATGTTTACTCATTTATAAGAATAATGTAAAAGAACCAGATGTTTAGCCCAAATGTCTGAAGAAAAAAATAAATTAAAGTAAATGACAAAGGAAGCTTTTCACTTACAACTCAATGCATTAGAATAAAAGTATTATGTGTAACCTCTTTCATCCCCAACATTTTGCATAAATCAGAGTAGAATAGATAATTTTGATAAAAAAAAAAAAAGTCCTTACTTTGTTATGTGACTGATAATAGATTGGTTTGGTTTTATGACCTAAATGTTCTCCCTTGGTGTTGACTACTTATATCTCTTACAATTTGTTTTTTTAGCTTACAAAAGTCGTACCCAGGCACACAAGTCTTAAGCATGTCTGAAAGTCTGTAAATGATTGTATTAACAAAAAAATTAAATATAACTTCATAAAATCTATCCAAGTTATTTTGGGTGCAGTTATAAAAAACAGTGATAAGTAACAGTAAGATAAGTCTTACTGAGTTTGTGTCCAGAGTCCCTTCTTCCTCCTCCGCCCATTTTGTCTCCAAGGAATTTTGAGCATAAACATCAAAGCAGAAAGTACATTTATCCAGCACTCTGATGTTGAACTGTTGTTCCAGAAACTTTCTTTCATATGAAAATTCACACAAAGTTCTTATGCCTCCCTGCATCCTAATCGTTACACCATTTGCATAATAAGTGTCCTGCAATGGTGCAGTGATACCAAAGGGAGGGTGGAAGACTAATGGACCAATGCATATGCCATAGAGGAAGTCAGATGCAGTGAAGTCATGGCTGCTGCACACCCCCAGGGCTTGGAAGACAAAGGCTGAAGACCCGCCCCACAAATGTCAGTGAGAGCACCTGCTGCCATGAATAACTACTGAGATAACAGAGGCAGGACACGTACCCACCTGCTGGGAGGGCACATTCAAGCCACGAGGCTTCACCAAAGATTGAACAGATCTCGAGAAACATGGAACACATTCACAGTATGGGAGTTAATTACTGCGACATACTGTAACACTTCAAGATTTAATATTGTTGTAGTAATGGTGGAACAGCTGTAATGTTTGTGCAGTCATTGGCAATAAGACAGAAACAATTGTATTTTTTTTTCTCATTAGAATTGAAAGAATTTAAAAAAAAAATCTAAACTGTTTTCTATCAATGTCAATTATCAAATAATAAAACAACTGAAAAAAAAAGACATCTATAGAAACTATATAGTGGAAAAACATATTCAAAATAAAACATTAATAACATTTTAAGTTTCAATTTGCTATGATGAACTAATTTCGTATCTGCCAATGCACATTTCTAATTGTGTTGCATTTTGTTTGGATGAAGTCGTGACTTATCCATTTAGAAGTTTGATGCTGTAAATCAGGAATTGCTACAAACAAATAAAAAAATACTTCACAAATACATACAAAATATGAATTAGCTTTATACATTCTATCTGAGTGTATACATTTCATAATTACAACCCTATTACAGCCCCAGTATCCCATTTATCGTGTGGTGAAATATTTATTTGAACTTTTAAAGAATAACAATTTGAGTTATGTTTGTACTATTATGAGCTTTGAGTAGTACATACTAATTTTTTTGGGGGGGTTAATACAGAGTAATCACAGTAATCAATAATGGAGAACCTCACTACCAACATAACCACTCTGCCAATAAGACCATACTGCTGTAGATGGATTTCTTTTTCACTTTTGGCACCTTGGTTTTGTGTTTCTGTTGCATGCCTTGGTATTTATTGTTGTTGTCTTTTTGGAGAGTAGAGACGGTTCTTCTTGTCCTGAGCATTCCATTGCATTGTAGACCTTGCATTGATGACAAATAAACCAAACCTGAAAGCTGAAATCTAATCAGGTGGCATTTGAACTGTAGTTTTCAATTGTCCATTTATTATGAGTACCAACAGGGCCAGATATGAAGAGACTGTCAAAAGGCTTACCACAACTTAATTTTGTATTTACATTTTAGAATTCAAATCATTTATCACCTAAAATTTGAGTAGTGATTTACAACAACCTACAACAACCAGAGCAACAGTAATCACTCTGGTGAAGGATAGATAAGATAAGATAAAAGATAAGATAAAAGATAAGATAAAAGGTAAGATAAAAGATAAGATAAAAGATGAGATAAAAGAGATAAACTATAAAAGAGATAAGATAAGATAAAAGATAAAAGATATACCAGATATACAAGATATACAAGATATACAAGATAAAAGAGATACAAGATATACAAGATAAAAAAGATACAAGATAAAAGAGATAAAATAGATTCAAGATAAAAGAGATAAAAGAGATTCAAGATAAAAGAGATAAAAGAGATTCAAGATAAAAGAGATAAGATAGATAGATAGATAGATAGATAGATAGATAGATAGATAGATAGA
>NC_056507.1:16825407-16828596 GCF_014905685.2 Nematolebias whitei | reverse complement strand
TAGATAGATAGATAGATAGATAGATAGATAGATAGATAGATAGATAGGTAGATAGGTAGGTAGGTAGATAGATATATAGATATATAGATAGATATATAGATAGATAGATAGATAGATAGATAGATAGATAGATAGAAACATAAAGTGTAGTTGTGCCTTCATATTTAATGCACATGCAAGTGCAATCTGATGTTGAGGAAGACAGATAGGTTCACAAATGGCAAAAAAAGGGTATCAGAATCAACATCTGTCTGGGGCCCCATGCTGCATTTACAGAAATATATTTTCAGCAACCCGAAAGCAATACATACAGACCACATAGCACTTCGCTATACCCTTTATGACAGTAAATGGGAATTTGTTCTTCAATGGTCTCAGGAGGGAGAAAACGTTATTTTATGTCATGTTTTTTTGTTTTTTTTCCTTAAGTTGCTGTGTGGATGCATGACATCCGTATAAGCTTCACACAGCAGAATTATATGACACATCTGGCTTTGAAGTAGCCACAGAATTATAACAGACAGACAAGCTCCATCTTTGTAAAGAAGCATTTCTGTTCTGAAAGCACATTCAATCATATACGGACAATAAAGCTTTTTAATTGGGAAACATTTATGTTTAATATCTATGTGGGTACAGAGCTGTCTCTGTATGCTAGCAAATGTATAACATTGTACTTATTTGTCAGGTTTAGTTTTCAGACCTAAAAGGTGGATACATCTGCTAATGTTCCCCATTCAGTCACCACATTCAAAATACCTGTGGCCTTTAACATATTACTTGTTTAACCACATACATAATACTTTGTTATACACAGTTCTATCTATTCTGCCTTCAGAACTAGAGTAGTATCATCAATTCCAGTAAGCAGTTTAACTATACTATTGTGGGTATAGGTACATAACCAAATGCTTGCTTGCAGCTGGGTCAGCCTTTGATTTGTAAAACCACATACACATACTCTAAAAGTCACCAAAACAAACTTTACTTGTGGTGCACATTATCTTCTATTTTTTCTTTCCCCATTTCAAATCTATGGTGTATGTTTGCATTGTATGCACAGAATTTGTTCTATGAACAAACATGTTTAATAGAGAGAGCAGGCGATGAAAATGAAGTAGGCAAAAAAAAAAAAAAAACTTTTTTAGGGTCATCAAAGTACAAAGAAAAAGTTTACTAAAAATCTTTAATCTGAAAGATGTTCTGGAACGTTTATAAGTTTGCTGTATGAAATCTTCCTAAGGACAAGAAAGTGAGCTTCATGCCTGCAACCGATTCTCAGAAATTACAAAATTAGAAATTAGAAATTACATTCATTATTATAATAGGGACAATACACATCAATAAACATTCACATGTAAGCATTCACATAAGCTGGAGTGAATAAATGTGTCTGTGTGTGCCAAGAAGAACGTTTCAAAACAGGAGCTTGAGCTTTTTGTATTGAACCATAACAATATAGGTTTGTGTGAATATTAACTAAAGTAGTCTAGATGAGGCAAAATAAAAATTCAATCACAATAGAGCTTTGTGAGACATCTACAAAATAAGCGTCAAATCCACAGAATCTCATTAGTGTTACCATTATTAATAATAATGATATTAGTATTACTAGTGTATGAACATAAATATTGACAAAACACATTTGGTAGGATAGAGAAAAAAAATGCTTCTGATTTAGAAGATCAAATCATTACAAATCCCCACTTTAATTTTTAAGAGAACTAAATTATTAATCATCGTAGTTTTACATAAATATTTTGCTTTTACTTCATAACCAAATTCCCATAAATCCCTACTAAATGTCACAATGTACAGAGGACACTTTAAAATGTGTTGTAGCACCTGTCCACTGCAGAAATTGCTTCTTTGGCAAACAAGCGTACAGACACCAGCATTGCCAGCGAGAGGGAGATAAGTAGAGAGCAGAAGAGGACTCAGTGTTGTGTTTGAACTTCACGTGGGTACAGTGATGTCTTCATTTTCCTTTCTGTCTCAGTCCTGTGCTTGCTGACTAATCCATCTTCCTAAGTCACAGTATTTGTCAAAGACCAGGGCAGTGTGACCTGATTCATGGTGATAAAATCAACACCTTTCCACTCATTGCTATATTCGCTGATTATATCTTGATACGTGCTTAAAGTGCACAGATGTGCTCAAAAATATTTATTTTCAAGTAATGAAGGCTCAACAGTGCACATTGTTTATCTGGTGTGTTTGTTTCCATGTCATTTGGGTATATTTCTCACTGGTCATGTTATTTTCTGCAAGCAATATTTTGATTTAAAATTAAAATGTGTATAGACTGCCGTTTCTGTCCCTTGGGTACATGCCTTTTTGTCTTCTTGTCTCTGCACAAACATAAATGCTGGTTGGACTGCGCTGTTTGTTGGAAAGAGGGTGAGACTAATGTATGCTGCTTTATTTATTGGTTCTGGTCCAAGTCAGTGCATTGTGCCCATAGTCCTGACATTTTAGAGATTGAAAAAAAGTGGTAAAAAAAATATGTAATGGGGAGAAAGACCTTTAACAAAAAACAATAGAGCTGGGAGAAGCATGATGGATGAAGCAAACACCTTGATTACCACTCACAAATCCCTATCTGACTTCCTGTCTGCGCAGCCTGGTATGAGGAGCGCATGTACACAGGGAAATGGAAGCACAACAGGGCTGTCACAGAGGGTGTGGTCCACACAAATATACAAAAGATAAATTATGCTGAATTTGTTCTCATCTGTGTTTTCCTATCTTCACGTTTTACTTTCATCTGTCAAGTCTAATGAACAGATGTTGCTCAGCTGCTGGAGTCAGCATGATGGACGGAGTTGCTGGCAAGCCCATACTTCTGCTGTGAGGAAGTGAAAAGGGTCATCTGGACACCGAACAGCATGCAGGGGTGCCTTGACTCATCGATGTTTCTGACTTTTTTTTTTTCTTATTGCTGCCTTCATCTCTGACATTCAGGAGCCTTTTGAGGCCAAATCCCACCCATAGCACTCTACCACCCACTGCCCTGTCCATCTGAGCCCTTGTCAGATATTCTGTTCGACTGATCACTTACCTGTTATGTGCCCTTGTCCATAGTTGGATAGACCTGCATGTGAAAAGGTTAAATTATTCATGAAGAGGTCAACAAGACTTCTGAGATGCAATGAAGGAAAAAGTATGAGAAAAAGTGATAGATTAAGG
>NC_056507.1:16821687-16825307 GCF_014905685.2 Nematolebias whitei | reverse complement strand
TATACATACACACGTTATGCTGCCTGCAGCAGCAGCATAACGTGATGACGTTGCAGTGGCTGCACAACGCAGTGCAAGTTACAAGCCGTCATTTCCAATGTCATTGAGAAGCTAACAACTGATAGCATGACTAGTTGGGTGAGTTTTACCACAGACATTTTGATGATGTATTATCCCCGTTAGCATGATTAGTCTTACAGCACAATGGATAGACAAAAACTTTGATCTTAAAAAGGCTGTCCTTCATGCACAGGAGTGCAGAGGATCCCACACTGTAGCTAGGAACCCATAACAAGCCTCCACAAGTGAGACAGCATCACACGTGACTAATGCTAATAAATAACATTTAACACTTTTCATTTAATATAAGTTAAAGTGCTATGCATATCAAATGGCTGTTACTGAATATATGTCACCAGCTCTTACAGCTGTTGCACAGTTTTTGTAGCAAATAAGCCTAAATAAGGGGGCTAGGTTCTGACAAATGAACATATATAAAACATCGGTATCGGCATTGGTTATCGGCCAAATAAGTTTTAACATATTGGCATATTGGGTATCGGCCAAAAATCCAATATCGTGCATCCCTACCAATGAGTATCAGCTGCGGTTCATCTCCCTAATGAGCTCCAGGAATATAAAAGGCTGCAGAAGAGCTCCTTTACCTGCTGGAGCGTTACATACCAACTGGTAGTAGTTACCAGCCTCCTTGTGATTTGTGAATTAAAAGTTGTTACTTATCTTAATTTCTCTTTGTGCTCCTAGTACCAGTCTCCTGAGTCTCCAACCCTGGATTCCTTATCCATTTCCTTGTGCATGCAAAACACCAACACTTACCTTCAACTGCTCAGCTGCTCTTCCACCACCAGCCCTGAAACTTACCTTTTGCTGGAATTATTTACCCTCCTCTCAATGCATCAATATCTCCACCTCTGAGTAAGAACTAAACCACCTGAGATTAACCAATCATTCCTCCTTTATTCTGGACTGACTCTATCCTTCCTTCCCCAGGTTTCCCAGGTTCACTTGTAATCAATACTGTAAAATATCACATCACTGTAAATAAATCCCTTTAATTAAACTACAAGCTTGAGTCTGGTTCTCTCTGGGTTTAATCTCATAATCTTGATAAAAACAAAAAATAAAGTAGAACTTTAGGTCACACAGTCAATAATTTATTATTATCAACTGAAAACATATAAAGAGTGAAAAACATCTGTCTGAACACTGAGCCCTGTAGAACTTCATGTCTGACTCTAGAGAATGATTCATTATTTAGGTTGCCAAATTGGAAAATATCTAGTTAATTTCAGCTAAAACAGCATAACCATCCTTATAAGTAATGTGCTCTATCCATTATAAAAATAAATGCAACTTAGTGCATTAAATTCAACCTAGGAATTTAATAATAATATAATAATGTGTTGTCATTATTGTATGTTTCCATACAATGGTGAAATTGTCTCTCTGCATTTAACCCATCCACCACCAAGTGGAGCAGTGGACAGCTATTGGAGGCACCTGGGGAGCAACTGGGGATGAGGTATCCTGCTCAGAGACACCACGAGATGTGCAATGACTGGCAATTGAACCCAGCACCTTTGGGTCCCGAGTTGGCTGCCCTGCTTCTACACCATCTTGGCCCCCAAGTGAGAAGTTTGGACTCCATTCAGTTCTATTTCTGTGCTGTGTTTTTCTCTAAATCTTCAGTGAAATTGCTCAAGCCATTCCCTTTGCAAATAGCCACACTGGAAACATTTTATGAAGATTTTGAAATCAATCAGAGCTAACTGATAGACATTTATAATTCCTTATTACACTTTGCTCTAAAGTAGGTCTTGTAAACAGAATTATTTCTGGAGAAATTGCCAGTCCATCACATGACCAATATACAGTACTTTACCAGCTGAACTGAGTTCAGCTTCTGGCACTCCAGGATAAGTTTCTCATGAGGCTCTTGGGCAAAATGAAATGCTAACCCTTGTTTCAGAGCCTGTGTTCATTGCTTTGAACAGAAAACTGCAGGGAAGGTTCTCACACTATCAATGTTACATCAAGAAACTAACATAACTTTCGCTTTTTAGTCCTTTCTTTCCTTGTCAGTATTTTGCTCCCTGTGACTTGTGTGATCCAGACAAAGGAGTCACACAAATGCATTGTTGTGTGAAACATGACTAGACTAAAAGGGACATCAGGAACCTGCAGAGCATTAGGCAGACATTTACCTCCATTTTTTTTTTTTAAGTTTGAAAAGACTAAAAGCTTGGGAACATTTGTTTGTTGTACTCAACAGAGCACTGACAATGTAAGGAATAACAGTGAGGACTGTGATACAAACGGTCATACCAACTCACACTTAATTATATATATATATATAAAAAAAAAGTTATTTTCCTCTGTGCTAAAAAAAAACCCCAACTGAAATTAATGAAACATTGGTTTCCAAGGGCAAACAGGACATCATCATAACACGTACTGGAGCAAATATCCTTAAGAATATCATCTGCAACATCTGAACATTTCTAAATTAATAAAGACATATTTTGGCTGCTTCCTTCTCAGGGGTTGCCCCAGCAGGCAAATTTAAGTGAAGACTTGGCCATTGTTCTTACACCCGACACTTCCTGACACAACCACTGACCACATAGCCACCACAGCTCACATTTGTGGAGTAGAGGGCTGCTATAGGGCACCTGAGGGAGCAGGTGGGAAGATGGGGAGCTTTTTTCAAGGGCCCACAGTATGCCAAATGAGAAATGGATTAAATAATCATAGCAGTCTAATTTTAGTAAGGTCTAAATGAAAGCTCAAGCTGGAATAAATGCTGAAATTTCATCTGTTTGTGTTTATCTTTAAGTACTCTGTGTAAAGTGAATATGACATTTAATTTAAAAAACAAAAAGGTTTTGATCTCTATTTGTAATAAAATGAAAATAATAACAATTTAAAAATAGAAACAAAAAAGGATTCATTGAGTGCATGTCAACGTTCATGTGTGAGTTCAGTCCTGGTGATATGTGACCAAAAAGAGAAAGAGAGAGAAAAAAACAGTCCAGGAAACAGACACAAACATTTTACACAACACATGGCACACTCATGTTAACAAATTAAGACTTTTTAATGCAAATTTTTGTTTATTTATTTATTGTGAGGTTAAATGTCAAAATAGTTTTTCAGACATTTAGGTTGGTCAGTTTTATGGAAGAACTGTTTTTTTTTTTTTTTTTTTTTCACATGCAGAACAATTAGCTATGATTAACTTGATTTGCCTAGATTGTCAAATAACCTATACATGGTATAACATACTGTGCATGCTAAATATTATATGTCAAATATCCTGATGCATGCTCAATAATCCAGGTAGAAAAATCTGGAAAAATTGTCAGGTCCTCTGGACAGATGCAAAAAATTATAAAAAAATAAAATAAAATAAAAAAAAGGAAAAAATAAATTGAAACGTTTTGTCTTCTATTCAAAATACTTTGTCAGTCTGAGCAGCTATAATAAACTCAGTCTTAAGAGACTCATAAGACTGAGTATATTACAGCTCCTGAGACTGACAAAGTCTTTTGGATAAAAGACAAAACGTTTCAATTTATTTTTTCCTTTTTTTTATTTTA
>NC_056507.1:16813589-16821587 GCF_014905685.2 Nematolebias whitei | reverse complement strand
GCATCCATCCAGAGGACCTGACTTAACTTTGTTAGATAAGTCATATACTTAGCACATTTTAAAAAATCATTTCTAATGAAATTCTTTTAAAGACTCACATCCTCTGTAACTTTTGAGGGTATCTGTCCAGTTGATAAGTCCTTTCAATTTCCACTGGCTTTCAGCAGTCGCTGTATGAAGTCCAAACAATGAAAAGTGGGCAGGGGAGTCCACGGTGTCCCTTAATCCCAAATCAATATGAAATTCAATTGCTTTGTCTCACATTTTACTCCCAATCTGCTTCACTCAACAACCTACTCATCTGATCTCATTCCTGAGCAAAGAGTTCCCCTGATGAGGAGAAAGAGATTGAAGAAGAGGCCTGATATTTGGCACTTTTGAGGGTATAAGGGATTAAATAAAAAAAAGTACTATTCAATAATCCAATGTAGTATACAATAATCCATACAGTATTATATTCCCATTTTCAACAATTTAATAATTGTATTATTACAAACAATTATATATAATGGCAGACACAGTTTAGGAGTAATGCAAAAAAAGAAAAATGCTACTGTCAATGAGCGCATTTGCATATGTCTGCATTCATTCAGTGTTAAAACAGAAGCTAAAACTGCCATAGAGACATCAATATTATGTAGATGTATCATATAATCAAGCCCATTAATCAGTCAGTGCATCTCTTTGTCTATGTTTTTTTTTAACTCATCAATATACATAACTTTTATTCAAAATAATTCAAATACTTTTGACAGCTCTTTATCAGGTTAATTATTTCACCCTTGCTCATTTGCAACATCACACAGCCCAAAGACAGTATAGCAATCTAATTTTAATTTCATATAATGGTACAGTGCAAACCAGATTAGCTCACCTGAAGCTCCTTATGAAGGTGATAAATTAAGAAGAGCAGAAGCAAACCCATTTTTTCATTTAAAATATATTTATTGGCCATTGTGCAATCAAAGATACATTAGCTTTTGTATGTTTCTTTTCCCAAAATGTTAATGATGACAAGAACTTGCATGCGATACAAACCCCAGTCCACATTAGGCTGATTGCTTATTAGAGATTGCCCGTTAACCAGTGGGAAAGAAATAATAATAATTTTTTTTGTTTGTTTTATGATAATTAAATAGTGGTTAAACAATTTTCTATACACTATGACATAACTCATAAACTTATCTTTGTCTTGAATAAACTTACAATATATTTACATATAAGGTCACGCCACCTCATATAGATTTTTTGACTGCTATATTGGGATCACAGCCCATGTCATTGAGAATGTTTTTCTAAGATCTGATTATCATAAAACCTACCCATGCAAATGACATGGAGACCTTAAGGGATATAATTTTCTATTAAAATATGTAAGGGACTAATTACAGATAAATGTCACATTAGCTGTGTGAGATATAGAGACCTGGAGTGGCTGAGTGGTTGAGAAGGGGTTTTAGGGGTCATGCGTGCTTATAACATGATGACAGAGTTGAGTTAAAAGAAGGGACAGAGTGAGTGGATCTAATAACAGTGTCTAACATCATTAATACATCTCAGTTTGATATGTTACAAGAAACATATGTGAATAGGATTGGAGAAAAGGGGCAACGGGGTGTGTCTAGCATACAATAATCTGATTAGTTTGTAAAAGAAACATGATACATCCTATTTATTATAAATGTTGACACAATGAAGTATTATCCTGTCTCTGCTCCATGTTTTTTCTCCTCAGGGGCAACTCCCCCCACCTCTGAGCAGTAGAGCTGTAACGCTGACTGAGGATATATGCACATGACACATTATCCAATCAGTGTTGGCCCATTTGATGCAAAAATGGGATATCTCCTCAAGCACCCGTGATGCTTGTCTGTATGACAAAGATAAATGTGTGTGTACCAACAACTTATACATCCTCCTGAATCAGTAAGATATTTTCTCAACGATTAATTTAAGAAAATAACTTTATTTCAGTTAATTTCAGTTTCAGTTCTGTTTATTTATAACATGACTAGGAACAGGCTTGGAACAGAACAGACTAGACCAGGACATGGAAAGGACTATACCCAACGACGAACCAACAAATAACAGGACTAACATATTGACTTAAATACACAGACAGCACATGAGACAAGGGTGAAACTAATCAGAGGTAATTAAAGCATCTGTTCCTGAGAATTTCATGTTCCAGTGCTCCACGTCTGTTCCTGAGGGTTCCATGTTCCAGAGTTCCACATCTGTTCCTGAGAATTCCAAGTTCCAGAGTTCCACATCTGTTCCTAAGAGTTTCATGTTCCTGAGCTCCACGTCTCCTGCTGATCCTGCCGCAGAAGATTCCGAACCTGCCTCAGAAGATTCTGATCCTGCCGCTGAAGATTCTGATCCTGTCGTAGAAGAACCTGATCCTGCCACAGAAGAACCTGATCCTGTCTCAGAAGAACCTGATCCTGCCACAGAAGACCCTGAGTCCACTGCAGCAGCCAAAGTGCTGACAGCCCCTGCAGCTGCGTCTCCTCCATCATCTGCAGGTCCCTTGGTCTCAGTGAAGGCTGTAGTTTCCCTGCGCTTATTGTCAGCTACAGCCTCACTTGACTTTGTATCTGCTGCAGAGACCATGGTCCTCCTGCTCCTCGCTCCCTGTGCTGGGCACTCATGGGTCCTTAGAGGGTTCTTCTCCTTCAGCCGGCCACCCGAACCTTGGCTCAGTGTCAGACGACCGCCCTGTCACCCACCTGTCCTGCTATGGCCCGCTGGATGGCCTCCCGGCCACCCACCTGAACTTTGGCCATGTGCTGGATGGCCTCCCCGCTGCCCACCTGACCTGCTCCGGCCTATTGGGTGGCCTCCTTGTCACCCACCTGAACTTTGGCCCAGTGCTGGACGCTCTCCGGGTCGCCCACCCTGATGTCTGATCAGCCTTGGGATGGTCTCCTGGCCATCTGGACATTTCTGTGTTCCCCGTGTGTTTAGTTTAGATCCCAGGCTTTGATCCTGTCAGTTTTGTTTTGATCCTTGTATGTTCCTTGTGCCCTCCACCCTTGCAGTTCCTCCCTCTGCCCATCCTAGTCTTTTGGGGTAGGTTTCTTGGAGACGCCAGGTGGCATCCTTAAGGAGAGGGTACTGTAAGGATGGTGCCCTCTGGTGGGCCCTCCTTGTCTGTACTCCCTAGTGTCTTGCTTTAATTATTTCTGATTAGTTTCACCCTTGTCTCATGTCCTGTCTGTGTATTTAAGTATGTCTGTTAGTCCTGTTATTTGTCGGTTTGTCGTTGGGTATAGTCCTTGTCCTGTCCTGGTCTGTCCTGTTCCAAGCCTGTTCCTAGTCATGCAAGTTTGCTGCCATGTCAGCCTCTGTACGTTGTTATTAAAAGTTTTTTTTTTACGTCTGCCTCCCGAGTCCTGCCTGCACAACTGGGTTCTTTCCTGTCCTGCCTGAAAACCCTGACATTCAGCAGAACCAAGCTGATGAGTGGCCAACTGCTTCAACCAGCTGTGGTTTGAGAGGACAGGAAGGAGAAACAGATAAACATAGAATGGCAGGTCCAGGAATACAAAACAAAGGAAAGAAGGAAAGACAAAAAAAAAAAAAAAAAAAACATGTTAAGGATATAAATAATTACAAATACAAACAGGTGGAGTGGAGCAAGTAAAGACAGCAGCAGAGTGAGGAAATGTAGTCAATTTGTCCTCCAGCCATCTTAGCCTACAGCAGCAGCACGAAGGGATAGCTCAGGAAACCTAAACTGACGCCTTTTTTAACTTAACTTAAAAGTAGACGAGGTGTCAGCTTCACGGACAGAACCTAGAAGTTGATTCCACAAGAGAGGAGCCTGATAACTGAAAGCTCTGCCTCCCATTGTACTTTAGTGGATCAATTGCAAATGAAAAAAAATAAAATAAAACAATAAAATAACAATATCTTTTGTTGGCTAGTAAGAGTATTTTAGGGTTATTTATAAGCATGACATTGCACTATATAAAGAAATACACTGCCTAATGCTATTAAAATAAAATCTTACTTTCTGTTAACGTTTTTTCATTTTCAGTAAGTACAAGTGCATTGTTCCAATCTAAATAAACACATGCAGTTAATACAATCTAATAAATGATGCCTCAAGCATTACAACTGTCAATTACAATAGGCCTTCGCAGCGCTTAGCTGCTCGGGCCTAACAAGTGCCTGACTCAAAGGTATGAAGGAAATTTCTTTCCTTTTTAAAGTTATTTTATGTCCTAATTCAGTCTTCTCAGACAATGTTTAACTTAGTAATTCAAAGTCCACAATTGTTCATTTCAATTAGATGTGCTTAAATTGCTGCCTGACCTCCAACTTAAAAAGTAAAACTTACTCTCCCTTTGGATTGAAAAACAAACAAGCTAAAAGAAATAGGGCAAAACAGGATGGAACCATAATCTACTACAGTTAGTTTAAATGTTTTACTAACTCCCAGTCATGCCCTTTATTGTTGCCTATAAATTATTTATACAAACAAAAATCTTTCGGAGCAGTTCAATCGAAGAAAGAAGATGATAACTGCCAACCCAGATGGCTGAAATGCAATTGTAGGGAAAAAAAATTCTATTTCAAGGCAAAATGCTTTTCCCCATAGACACGTTTATGTGGTTATATTGCTAAAAATGAACAGTGTAGCAATCTTAAATTGTGTGTTTGAATATCTTCAATTGAACGTTTCAGCTTTAGGATTCATAAATTGTTTGTGTTTTGTCTTGTTTCACATTCTGCGCATGCATTGTAGTCCCACCCTTGTGACTTCCTTCAGTTCAGCTGTGTTCCATTAGAGCTGCGTATTTATAGTTTTGTCCTTCCCCTTGTCAGTTAAGCTCTGTTGTTCACCTTTCTGTTCTTTTTGCCTGTTCTTTGTAGGTCTTGCATTCTTGCCTCAGTTGTTGTTACTTTGCAGCTGCACACATGTGGGCAAAAAACCTTTTATAGCAGACAAGTGTCCTCAATGAAAATCTGCTATAGTGGTCAAATGGATAATACCAAGTTATTATGTTGTCTTTGTTTACCTTCAGTCAAAATGGAATCTGAGCATTTGACTTGAAAACAAAAAAAAAAGCAAATATTTGTTTTGCAATGTCCATTATTGTTTTCTTTCATAATTTTATAAAATTATAATTTTCTAATTATTTTTTACTTGTAATATTTATTCCAAAAGGTGTGGAAAACAAGAAATGGTTAATATCCCCTTTGTAATTAAAATTGTGTTTGTTTTGTTTCTTTTCAGAAAAACAAAAGTATTTTCCTTTAAAATTGTTACATATTCTAACCTGAAATCAGCCGTGCTCTGATAAGGAAAAAACAAAAATTAGCTTTTGAACAACTTTCTCATCAGTCCTGTTTGGCCTTTTAAATGAATGCTGAATTTCTTCTTTCAACTTTTGTATTTCTTCAAGCTATTTTTTTTTTTTTTCAGAAATATGGAGGTACAACATGTGATTTTGTGCTGTTTGGTTCAGTCTAATATAGTTCTTAAAAGTTCCCAATCAAATTTTTCAGTCTTTCGCCCTCCTTAGATGGCATTAATCTGGCCTCCAGCTCTAATGTCAAATATCTTGGTGTTATTTTTGATCAGGACATGTCTTTTATCCCCCACATTAAAAACGTTACTAGAACTGCCTTCTTCCACCTGCGTAATATCACTAAAATTAGAAACATCTTATCTAAAAATGATGCAGAAAAACAGGTCCATGCATTTGTACGTCTAGACTGGACATTTGCAATGATTTATTATTTGCGTGTCCAAATACTTCTTTAAAATGTGTTTATTTGATCCAAAATGCTGTTGCCAAAGTCTAAACTGGAGTTAGTGGGAGAGATCATATCTCTCCAGTTTTAGTTTCTCTCTATTGGCTCCCTGTCAAATACAGAATATAATTCAAAATCCTACTTCTAACCTACAAAGCTCTCAACACCCTAGCTCCATCTTATATTACAGAGCTTATTGTTCCATATTTTCCAACAAAGCACTTCAATTTCAGGCTGCAGGTTTTCTTGTGGTTCCTAGAATTTACAAAAACTGAATGGGAGGCAGAGCTTTCAGTTATCAGGCTCCTCTCTTGTGGAACCAACTTCCAATCTCTGTCCGTGAGGCTGAGACATTGTCCAGTTTTAAAAACTAGGCTTAAGACTCTCCTTTTTGCTAAATCCTATAGGAAGAAACCTCCAGCAGAACCAGGCTCAGGACAAGCAGCCATCTGCTTTGACTGGCTGGTTTGAGAGGACAGAAAGGAGAGACAAATGAACACAGAATGGTAGGTCCAGATGTACCTGAAAGACAAAAAAAAAACACATGCTAAGGATAGAAAAAAATTACAAATACAAAACAGGTTGAGCAGAGTAAGTTAAGTAAAGACAGTAGCAGAGTGAAAAAGTGTGGTCAGTTTGTCCTCCAGCAGTCTAAGCCTATAGTCCGAGTCAGAGATTCTTTATTGTCATTCGCACCCCATGTGGCACATGTGGTGGAGCAAAACTATGTACACAGGGTCCCAGTTACATCCAACAATAAAATGTAGAAAAAAGACAATGATAACTTCTAAGATGTGAACTAAGAAAAGCATCAACTAAAATATTGTAAGCACTAATAGCATAAAAGCATTATGTCAAACAACAGCACGAACATGAGAATGAGTCTGTGTGAGCAGATGAGCACGCATGAACACATCAACATGAAACAGATATAGCAGCATAAGTAAGGGACAGCTCAGGAAACCCAAGCAAACCCTAACTTTTAAAAGGGAATTTTTCCTTTCCACTGTTGCCACTGTGCTTGCTCAGGATGGGAGACTGCTACAAAGCCAAAATTCAACTTGTCTGCTGGCTTCCTTAGATAGAGAACTTTACTAATTGGCTTTTTATGTATGTAAATGTTCCTGTAAAGTGCCCTGAGACAACTTTGTTGTGATTTGGTGCTATATAAATAAACTGAATTGAATTGACGAAAATCGTCTTGATTGTAAAAATAAGCAATTTTTTAGCTTTGGTTACGGCTTTAAAATATACAAAGGATCACTTTGAAATATGTGAAATCATAAAAAGTGACAATTATTACTTGGTTTGTGCAAATCTATATCCACTCAAACCAAGACATATTTGTCACTTTTTAGCAGGGAAAAAAAAAAAATGTATATATATATATATATATAAATCTCACAGTTCTTTCAAGCCTTGTTCTTCATGTTGGTATAAACCCCTAACACACATTTTTTTTCTCCTGTGAAATACAGTTTTGTGAAGTCCAGGTTATGAAATACTGTCCCAGGGGCAGTGCCTCTGGATTGGCAGACTGGGGTGGTGGTTTTCCTCTTCAAAAAGGGAGACCGGAGGGTGTGCTCTAGCCTCCCTGGTAAGGTTTATTCAGGGGTACTGGAGTTCTGTTCTGGTCGTGGAACTCTGGACTAGCTCTTTTCACTCACTACTGTCCTTGAGGGGTCATGGGAGTTTGCCTATTCAGTCTATATGTGTTTTGTGGACTTGGAGAAGGCATTAGACTGTGTTCCTCGGGGTACAATGTGGGAAGTGCTCCATGAGTATGGGATTGGGGTCCCATTGCTATGGGCTGTTCAGTCCCTATACAAGTGATGCAAGAGTTTGGTTTGCATTGCCAATAGTAAGTCAGACCCCTTCAGGGTGGGAGGCGGACTCCACCAGGGCTGCCCATTTTCACTGATCCTGTTCATAACTTTTATGGACAGATCCAAAAAAGTTCAATCTGGTCCTCTGGACATTCAAAAAAAACAAAAGCAAAACAAAGCAAAAGCAAAAAAAAATCTAGAAACGTTTCGTCTCTCATCCAAGAGACTTCCTCAGTCTGAGGTGCTGTTTTCAGCTCAGTCTCTTAAATACCACCTTCTTAGAGTGGATCAACCAGTTTGCTGCTGACAACCAAAACCAGCTGATCACATGCTCAAGAAGGACCATCAGCCTAACAATGGGTCATTAGCACACTGATGGCTGTTTACTACTCACAGAGGGCTG
>NC_056507.1:16810917-16813489 GCF_014905685.2 Nematolebias whitei | reverse complement strand
TTATTCCATTTTGGGTCACGGGGGTCGCTGGTGCCCATGTCCAGCAATCACTGTGCGAGGGGCGGGGTACACCCTGGACGGGTCGCAAGTCCATCACAGGGCCACATAGAGACAAACGAGACTGACAACCATTCACTCTCTCACTCACACCTAGGGACAATTTAGAGTTACCAATCAGCCTAACATGCATGTTTTTGGTCTGTGGGAGGAAACCGGAGTACCCGGAGAAAACCCACGCATGCACGGAGAGAACATGCAAACTCCACCCAGAAAGGCCCCCTGGACCGGGGTTTGAACCAAGGACCTGCTCGCTGAGAGGCAGCAGCTCTACCATCTAGTGCACCCAGAGGAGCAGAACCTGGGGGTTAAGGGTCGTTCTCAAGTGCCCAGGGTGGGACAAACGAGGGTGGAGGCAGGTGTGTATGCTTCCACTTTCCCACCCACATTGTTGATGTTGTTGACCCGGGGAGTCATACCACTGACACCGACCAGTTATAATATAGCCCCTCATATATATGGGGGAGTGGTGGCACAGAGGTTATAGAGGGTGAGTCTGTCATCGGAAGGTTGGTGGTACGACTCCCTGGACTGACAACATCAACAATATGGGTGGGACAGGAGAAGCACCTACACCTGCCTCCGCCCTCATTTGTCATATCCTGGGCCTTTGTGTATGTATATATGTATGTAATGTACATACAAGTGTGTGAAATATAAATAGAATTGAAATATCTAAATAAACATGAAAGATTAAAAATTGAATTCTTTAGCAGCCCCAAGTTTATAAATAAGCCAAACATGAGTACAGAGAAACAACTACAGACATGTTATTAAATTTGGATATGAGGAGGTTGCAGATGTAACACAAGATTGTCCTCTTGAGTTGAGTCCTTCGTTTTTTTTTTTAATTTATTTTGTCTAGAATTATAACCCATTTTATGTAATTATTTCACACATTATTGAACATAATATGGATATGACTTTAGAATGAATCTGATTTGATTCACAGCATATTAGTCAAAATGTCAGGTCACACCAGATTCATTCAGTGGCTTTTTTAATTTATTTATTTTAGAGTTTTAAATGTCAGTCAGGCTCTAGTCTGCAAAGCAGGCATAAATTAATAAACACTTGAACACATTTGCATCCATCAAACATTTTTTTCATGAATAAATGTAATATACTTGTAATATATTGGTAAGTAAACGTTATGCTTCATATTGTAAAGATGATTAAATGAGAATAGGAAAAAAGCATAGTTGCAAGAAACCAACATTATGAATTTGACAATAAAATAATTAAGTTTAATTTAATGATAAATATCCAAGAAAATTGGTGTTATTTTTTTCAGATATTTCAATTATTTCATTTTAATGGGCTACACAATAGTTTAAACCAAAGCACACAAATACATGTAGTATTTGGCTTACTGGCTGACTGACTGACTGACTGACTGACTGACTGACTGAATGAATGAATGAATGAATGAATGAATGGTGTTTTACCGAGGATTATTATCAATACATATATTTTCTAGATGACAAACTGAACTTTCATTTAAATGTAATATGATCATTTTAAAACATATGCTTGTCAAAATCACTTTTTGCATATTGAAGTCCCATAACAAAGGGTAAATATTCCTTTGTTTCATATTGTCCTCACATATTGAACAAGAACTCTCAAACTGTCATTTTAGAATTTGTAGAAATTGCATTCAACAGAATTGTTCCTTGCTGTTTGCATTCTTTATGTTGAATGTCTGCAAACATTTCAGACATGAATGCAATGTTTCACTTCCCTTATCAAGAGAAAACCACACTTTTGTATTAATCATTCATACAAACAGTTAGAAATTAAAATTACAGCAACAACTGAGATAAAAAAAAAAACACAGCTAAGCCAAAAATAAACATATCAAGCCCATGTGAAATGATGTAAAACAGGCTTTGAGAGAAATCATAATAGGATTTCCAAAAGCTAAAACAAAGACAAGTCAAAGCAGATTGCCCTCAGTAAACTTTTGCTGTGTAATGACAGACTGTACGTTCCACCACTTGAGGTCACTGAATGGCACTAACTTCTGCTCAGTCAGCATTTTTCCTTTCACCTGAGACTTTGTAGGACATGTGCCCTGGATGTCCTGGCATCTCTCAGCAGATGTGTCTGTGGATGACAGCAAATGCATAGAGGCCAGACAGAAATGACAAAACATTGTGCCAGACCTTCTTGGCATATGCTCTGAGATGTAGTGTAGTGCCAATGTACTATCATGCACAAAGGAATCGGTATTTCCTTTGTTTCCACTTGGGTCTCTTACTGAGGCTGCAGCTAGATTTGATGATGCCTGGATGGCGTCGGAAGGTTTTTCTTTTTTCCTTCTTTTCTTCCATCCACCCAAAGGCACTCCCAGGTCGCCCTGCAATCCTTCATTCTTGCAGCTTTGACACATTATATAAAGGCAATGTGTCATGGGGAAAAAAAAGTTTATGGCCAATGAAAAGGTGACTGTCAAAATAAAATGTGCATCACAGTGAAAAAATAAAATAAAAATAAATAAATAATAATAATA
>NC_056507.1:16808169-16810817 GCF_014905685.2 Nematolebias whitei | reverse complement strand
ATATTTTTTTTTTTTTTGTTTTGTTTTGTTTGTTTTTTTGTTTTTTGTTTTGTTTTGTTTGTTTTTCAAGGAAAACAGCACTGCACTGTTTTCACTGGAAATATTATTACATTGTGAGTTTTACTAAGATTCATACTTCTATTACTTGGGCTTATTGTTTTGGCTAAATGTGAAACAACACAGTTTATATTTGCCTATTGGTGTAACTGTAGTCCTACAGCCCTGTAATGTTATGTAGTGTTTATATTTTAACAGACATAAAATTGAAGCTCTATTCATGACACTGAAATTCCAGAAAGAAATTCAAAACAAAATAGCACAAAACTATAAAATGCTTGACGGTGATTGAGCTGGTTGAAATGGGCTTACACGCCACATTTCATAATTTGCACACCTACCTGCTCTTCAGAGAAGCACAATTACAGAGTGTCTCAGGGGTCGTTTGTGCCCCGGCTGCACCCAAGCTGCTTCTTTCTCCCAGTGCACCGCTCGGCCACTGAGGTTCTGGCGTGAAATGGCTGTTAATTTATTTTGCTATCTGTCCCACACAGAACCTGTTTTAAGCCTACATATAATTCTTTGGCCCACTGAAAAATATATAAGGATTAAAAAAATCACACATAAAAAAAAAAAAAAAAAAAATGTTTTCAACTGAAATAAAAAAAAAACCCATCAAACATTTTTATTTTTATTTTTAAAGCATGACCTTCAGGTTACATCCTATTCACAAGGATTTATTGAGTAATGCACCTACTGGCATAATACACAAAAAACAATAAATAGAATTCAAATATACAATTCAAAAATAACAAAGTGTACGAAAGGAGTGCGTCAGAAATGTTGGGCATTTGCAGTTTCACTGTTTGTGTTGCACTTAGATTTCATCAGTATTGTTTGAAGATCCTGTATCATCTTTTCAAGTTGTAGAGTTTATGAAATTGATATCGATGTAGATTCTAGGAGAAGTTTAGATCAAGCAGTTCTTCCTGAATCATATAAATTGTAACACTGATTTTCTAATAAAACTTTTATGTAGCAAGTGTCAAACGTTTTTTTTGTGGCTTCAGTATGTGTTTATAAGTAAATCATTCTGTCAAACATGCAAAAAAAAAAAGTTGTTCAAATATGTCCCTGCTGAGTGATAGATGGGCAGCGATGGAAGTCTGTGGCTGACATGTGGGCTCAAAACAACAGCATGTATATAGATAGTGATATGATGGACATGGGCACCTGTCGTCACATATTAGTCCACCTGCTGAAACTCTTCACTTTGCTCTCTGTGGGTTTACGTGAAAACAATGTGACTTTCTCTCAAATTCAGGTCTATGTGATAGAAGACATTGTACACCAGTGTTCATTCAACACCACATATATATATATATATATATTTTTTTTTTTTAATAAAAAAAAAAAACGTTGCAAATGCACTTAAAAAAAACTTGAACGTAAGGAACAGTTCTGAGGTATGCCTGTTTTCCACTGCACTTTTTTAGATGGTTGTGCTCTATTTACTTAAATTAGTTTGGTTAAAAAATATAAAATATTTTGAAAACTTTTAGTAAACCTAATATGCTTTAGTTTACACACTTGAACAGAAAAAACCCCACCTGCGTTAGGATGCTGTTCATAGACTTTAGCTCAGCATTAAACACCTTCATTCTTCAGCATCTGATTGGAAAGCTGAGCATGCTGGGCCTGACCACCTCTCGCTGCAACTGGATCCTGGACTTCCTGACTGGGAGACCTCAATCTGGCTGGATCAGCAAGAACACCTCCAGCACTACCATACTTTGCACTGGAGCTCCCCAGGGCTCTGTCCTCAGCCCACAGCTGTTTACCCTGCTTACTCATGACTGTACAGCAATGCACAGCTTGAATTCCATAGTGAAGTTTGCAGATGACACAACTGTGTTGATACTTATTAGCAATAACGAGTCAGCGTACAGAGAGATGAAATGGCTAACAGAGTGGTACAAAGTAAACAAGTTGTCTCTGAAAGTTGACAAAACCAAAGAGATGACTTTAGGAAAACAACAAGGGACCACTCCCCTCTGAATATTGATGGGTCCTCCATGGAGATCGTCAAGAATACCAAAGGCCTTGGTGTTCACCTGGCAAAGGACCTCACCTGAAACCTTAACTTCAGCACCATCGCCAAGAAAGTTCAGCAGTGTCTCTACTTTCTGAGGAGACTGAAGTAAGCTCATCTGTCACATTCCATCCTCAACACCTTCTACAGAGGAACCATCGAGAGCATCCTGAGCAGCTACATCACTCTTTGGTTTGGGAATTGCACTGCATCGGATCCCAAAGCTCTCCAGTGAATTGTGAAGACAGCTGCAATCAGAGTCTCTCTTCCATCTCTCATGGACATTTTCAACAACCGCTGCCTCCAGAAAGCTCTCAACATTGTGGAGGACCCATCTCGCCCATCACATGGACTTTTTACTCTTCTGCTGTCGGGGAGAAGGTACTGCAGCATTCAGACCCACACAACCAGACTGTGTAACAGCTTCTATCCCCAAGCAATCAGACTCCTCATCTCTGGACTATGACACCGTTCCCCCCACACACACGCACCAGACTCTGACACACACACATACACACACACACACACGCGCACACACACACACACACACACACACACA
>NC_056507.1:16801005-16808159 GCF_014905685.2 Nematolebias whitei | reverse complement strand
CACACACACACACACACACACACACACACACACACACACACAATGAACTCTGGCACACACTCATTCATGATGTACTCTGACATACAAACACACATAAAATGGATTCTGAAACACATACATGATGAACTCTGACACACACATGCACACAAACAATCTAAATACTCACAGCTACGGTGTTGTACTGTTTGTGACTTATTTTTACTTGCAAGTTTTTGCAATCTGCTCAAGTTTTTCATTTTTTACACCTCACACAATTTATATCTTAATATAGAAAAACTTTATGCTGCTAACCACATCTATCTCCTGTACTCCTACACATGTGCGAATCAACATGTGTCTCTATTCTTGTCTCTTAATTACTTGTTTAGATTGAAATGTTTAGATTAGGTTAGCTGTCTTATATGGATGGATGGATGGATGGATGGATGGATGGATGGATGGATGGATGTGTGGATATGTAGAAACAGATGACACATGATGAATGCATGAAATACACATTTGTTTCAACATTTTTTGTATAACTTGCCATCATTCAATTAAGAAGATAATATTTAAAGGCTGTCATCCTGACTAAACATTATCAGAAAAAAATATGTCTATACTCATGCTTATTCATTTACTGCATTTGAAGTTGATTATATAAACTAGCTATGACAAAGTTAAATTTGGGGGGGCAATTTCTTCAGTTCAGAGCTGAACTTGGGACATGTAGTGGATACTATAAAGATGTACATTACAAATCATCAGCTTAAGTTTGATCATATTTTCCAATACGTACAGTAGTCCCTCGCTACTTTGCTGTTCGACTTTTGCGCACTCGCTCTTTTTCAGTTTTTCAAAGAAAGATTGAACATGAAAAAAATAATGTACACGACACATGATTGTCAACTTTAATATGACTCGCATGACTGGGACAGTATTAAGTAGTGTACAGTAAAAAATGAATGAAAAAATAAAATACTGTACTTCGGATAGGCGCCGCCATTTTGTAGTTTTCTTTCAATAAGCCTATACTGTATCCCTGCCCATAACAATTACATTTCCCAGAAGCCAACAGTGGCCCGCTCACAAGCCCCATTGACTTCTGTTGAAATAATAGAGGGAAAGTTTTGATCAGATTGGACACATTTTGGAGCTTATAACAGTCACTTAGGTGCCCAATGGATGCAGAGACCCACACTAAACCCACTGAGAACAGGACCAGAACCAGAGCAAAACAAGACCTCCAGACCCATCGGCAAATCTAAGAGCTGGTAGCCGGCTCACGAGGACTTTCAAGCAGGAACGCACCGCCGTAGGTCTGGCTTCTCTCTGGAGCCCACCAACACTACCCTGAGCCAGAGAACCAAACAGAACCAGCACGGTAGGTCCATTGAAATGGAACCAAATCGGAGCGGAACTGAGCCTCTACTGTTCTGCCAAGCTGGTGAGTAAAATTTAGTAGCTACATATACATATGTTGTTAAAATGGCATAGGTTTAAGAGATTAGAACATTGCAAGCGTGTGGGAAGGGTTTCTAAAACCTTAAATTATATATAAATACTAAAATAAATATAATGTCGCAACTGCACAGATTTTTACTTATTGCGGGTGTGGGGTGTCCAGAAAGTAACCCCCGTAATAAACGAGGGACTACTGTACTGTAAAACATACAGAATGGACTTTTCCATAACATTATTTGGTTCTTTAGAGCATTATTTTGTTGCCAAAAAGCTCCTAACTGGCCAACTTCACCAGCTCCTTTGTAAGTAAATTGTAACAGCTTGTTTAACATAATCTGATGTCAGTCAAAATATTTTGTATATTTATATATTTATTAGGTTTCAGAAGAAAAAGACAGGTAGTCCAAATCTATTTCTAAGATAATTACTCTTATGACTTATGTTTCCCATTTCTTCTGCTGATTCAGCATCAACATTCTCTTTACTTTTCTATTCATCAAACTTTGTTCTTCCATCCATGATAGTGCCACTGATATCCTGTATTACTCTAGCAACAACGTTTGCTGCTTTTGGACTGGTTCCCAGTGCCAGACGTCCTCCAAGGGGGGAGTTTATCTGTCACAGAAAAGGGGGGGGGGGGTATATCTGTCACAGTAGATTAATGCTTTTCTCACTGACTGATCAACTCCCACTGGTCTGGAACCTAAGTGTACCATAGCGTGGCTCAGAAAGGGAGGCGATGCTATTTCAACTCATTGCCACTCAGGTGGTCCAGCCCTGTGAAACTGTGATCCATACATTTAATCTTTGTGACAGTGTCACAGTGAAGTAGCAGGATGCTGTTGTGCAAGATTTTGACAGTTCTGCAAGCAGTGGAGAGTAGTAAGTGGGAGGTAATCAAACTAAGTGGCAATTTATGAAGAAAGAAAACGACGTCACTACTTATTCCGATTTCACTGCAAACACAATGTAGGCATTATGTCTTTAGTGGATATATATATATATAATTAAAGTCTTTGAGGAACTATATACTGCTTTTAAATGCTAGTCCAGTTTTATGTGCATGCTTGTTTCAGAATATGAGCACCCCAAGTCTGCAAATTCAAAGCTATATTCCATTTTATGCTGATGCTGAGGTATTCCAAGAGGGAAAATGTGGGGAAAGATGCACTATAAACCATATATGGGTGTTTCACCAGTCATTAACTCATTACCTATATAATGGCATCCACTTGTCTGTCCCATTCAGGCTGGATATTATGGTTTTTGAGAAACAGAAAATGAACACCTGTGCATGTTAGAATCAGTTGTGAAATTACGACCTCAGCGGTATCTTTCTCTTCAAGCCCCTCATTAACAGTAAAGGGAAGTGACATGGAAAACATGAAAATTCTCATAACTTGAAGGCAGCAGCAATAATAAAATAATAGGGGGTCATCTATAATCGTCTCTCTCCTCAAGATGATGATGTCTTTTCAAACTCAATTACACATTAGCGGGACAATTTCTTCCTTTATCTATCACACTTCATCAACTAGGCCTTGGCTGCCTACCCTATCCTCCTCATTAGCAATCACTCCATCACTCACTAATAATAGCCTATCAACACTGTCTCAATGACCAAAGTTGCAGCAGGGGAGAATGAAATATTAACTTATGATATTAACCCAGGGTCATGTTTTAACTTTGTGGAATTAGATCAGATTTATTCAAATTTACCCATAAATTAAATACAGAGGAGCATTTTGAACAGACAAAAAGGGGTCAGAGAAAAATGACAAAACTGTATTTGAAGGCATGAAGTAATTAAAAGTCCCAGAAAAGATGGGACACAAGTCTAACTCAAAACTTCAAATGGTGTGAGCGGATGAATAATACTAAAAATAATCATTCAAGGATGGAGAGAGAGAGAGGAATAAAGAGAGAGAGAGGAATAAAGAGAGAAATAAGGAAGATCTGACACAGGCACCTTGGTTTATGTGGCCCACAATTACCATAAATGAATGCTGACTGCCTGCAGTCAGGACCAAATTCACTATCTATAAGGGTTCATTTATCTCAAATTTACTTTGCTGTTGGTGTGACGGACGGTCGCTAGTTTTAGCATCCTAAATCAGTTCACTTTCACATAGCTCTCCAGGCTTTGACCGCCACAGCCAGAGGTGCATGCAATGAGTGTCACATCCCCAACTCCTCTTGTCCACTCTGATTACCTACACATACGCCATTGCAAATGACTGTCTTGAGGTTACAGACAAAGGTCTGCTGTTTTATATTCATGTCAGGATGGTTGTGCATTGGGAGCACTTGTTCAATAGAAGTGCCACGTGAGGAACATTACCGTAGGCTTCTGTAACGACGATTAGAAAATGAGGTGAGAACTACTGTCTGGCTTTCTTTCCCACTGTAGTACAGACATGCACACACATGCACATGTAGTCAATCTTCACATGTGCCAAGAAGGCATTTAAGCAAGACAGGCGCAGGATATTGTTGACACTACTTGATTAGTACTTTGCCTTGGGTTTGTATTTTATTCTTAAGGGCCATGAGAAATGCCAGATAGTCACTTGAGAATAAACCTTCATCACTATGTTTAATTAATTAATTTATTTATTTATTTATCACATAAAACATCTATTTATCCTCATTGGATTCAAGTTTATTTTCATTTGCATCACATGTGGTACATGAGGTGGAATGGATTTGTGTACTCAGGGTTCCAGTTACACCCCAAAATAGCAAAAATATAAAGTATAAAAAGAAACAGTAAATAAGGATCTAAGATATACACTAAGATTTAAACTACACAAACGCCAAATGGTACACTAAAAGATCTAAGATATACACTAAGATTTAAACTACACAAACGCCAAATGGTACACTAAAAGATCTAAGATATACACTAAACACTGATAATGAAAAACAATACGGCGCAGCAACAGTAGCCCAAACATGAGTCTGTGGTGAGCAGATGGGTATGAATGAATACAGCAGCATATTACTATCAGCATTGATCACACTATTTATAGCAATTTCACCCTTAATACGTTTTGAAGTATAATGTAAATCATGACATCACCTCATTGTACCTTTGACTGAATCATCAATGCCCTGACAAGGCTAATTTTCTAGTTTTTGAGGGTTCTGATGCTCAATTATGTAAAACAGTTTTTCAATTTAACCTTATCTTAAACAAGTATAAAATGAATGATTTATGGTTTTCCTAGAGGCACTTAAATGTCTTATGCAAACTACAAACTGGCCTGCAACAATTGATGTTTCTATTATTTATTAATAAAAAATATACATATTATATATATATATATATATATATATATATATATATATATATATGATTAATATGTCAATCGAAGGTCACCAATGGGTTTTAACATTTCAGTACAGAGCAGTAGATTTTTTTTTCCTCAGTTTTAAAGATAACACCTGAAATGTTCTTTAATTTTATTTATTTTATTTTATTTTTTAATGCTCTGGTTTACACACGGTTACAGAGAGCTGTCAACTACTTGAGCACATCTTGTACTCTGATACAAGGTCAAGCCCCTGCACCTGTTTCACCAGGTGTGAACGAAGACCCTGACAATGCTCTCCTAATGAGCTGCCATATGGAGTGGGCTATCCATTCCACTTTGAACTTTAGAATCCCATCAAGTCTGGTCATTACCATTTTTGTTTTTGCTATCCACATTTTGATTTTGCTGAAAATTTGAAATTATCCTTGCTGATAGACTATTTTTTGTTAGGAAAAGCAGAATGTGAATTTAGCAACAAGTATGTTTATCCCTAAGCATGAGTAATGGTGCAAATTCTAATGCCCTGAACTCCACTGAGGCATTGCATTTTAATAAAAGAGCTATTGATGAGGAAAATGGGTTTCTTGTATAGCTTAAATTAATATGTTGCACAAGACTAGAAGATTAATTAATGGAAGTTTCTTACCTGGCTTCAGAAAACTCTATTTTGTAAAATATTTATAAACACTTGTCAACATGCATGCCTCACTTTAACATCTGCTCACTCAGTCTTTTAGTTTAGTCTGGTTGACCTTAATGCCTGTTTTGTCAACTTATCAGTGAACACAATTTCCCCTACATTGCAACACTACAGCTTTTCAAGAACACTGCAGCTATACTAATCAGCAGAAAATCAATTCCTGAAATAATTGTCAAGCAAGCCTTGCAGATCAATCTCTCAGTCATACCACAAAAAAAGTGGTCAGTGGAGGTAATGAGTCTGCTCATATCAGTCAGCAGCTAAATTGGACGGATTTTAAGCCGTCACTCATGTATGGACAATTTTTTTTTCTTACACAATTTTTGTCCCAAGTCGTAGAGTGAAAAGGAGGACTTGGAAATACCTTGTCCATCCGTCCGTGCATGTTGCAACAACAAAAAAATTCAAGTGAGGTACCGACTTAAATTTTGTGTGTGGCTGCATTTAGACATAAGAAAGGTTCCTTTTGAAAATTGGGTTGCCACATCAAAATCCAAAATGGCCACTAACATATTCAGTGTATATGTAAAAACTTTGTGAGCTTAATAACTTGAAAAATAAGCACTGTGGCATTTTGTTTATTTATGTATTTATTGTGTGGTTGCATGTTGACATAAGGCTGCTTTTGCAAACCAGGTTCCCATGTCAATTTCCAACATGGTCACCGTCATATGTATATTTTGTAAAGCAGCCAACCCTACCATTTGAGAAAACTACACATTCTAGTTTTTATGTTGCTTATATGTATAGTTTTCTCAAATGATTAGGGTGGCTCCTGGGGTGGCTGAAGATTAATCTATGGTGGCCAAGACCACCATTGGCCACCCATTGGTTCCACCAATTCACCTGGTAGGATATAAAATTGCTTGTTCAGCTCACCGATTTTCATCACCCTGCACCACCTCGGACAAGAAATAAATAAAATACCTCTGTTCTGACATAATGTCACTTTTACCCACTTGAATCTCTTGAAATAACATTAGTGTCTACTTGCATTCACTGTTCAATTCTAGTACGGAAAAACACTCATCTCAAAAAACTACACATATTCACCATTCAAAGCCTTCAGTGATAGGGGAACATCAGCATGTAACTTGTTTATTTGTATTGTAATCACATTATTATTGGCAGCACATTGGCTCAGTTGGCAGAGGTGCCACTGGTTCAAATCCCAGCTGGGGATCTTTCTGGGTGGAGTTTGCATGTTCTCTCCTTGCATGCTTGGGTTTTCTCTGGGTACTCCAGTTTTCTCTGACAGAACAAAAACATGCATGTTAGGCTGATTGGTAACTATTTTTTTCTTAGGTGTGAGTGAGAGAGTGAATGGTTGTTTGTCTCATTTGTCTCTGTGTCCCTGTGATGGACTGGAGATCTGTCCAGGGTGTACCCTACCTCACACACAATGATGGTTGGACATGGGCACCAGTGACCCCCACGACCCGAAAAGGAAAAGGTGGGTAAAGATGGATGGATGAATGGAATTACATTATTGATTTGCATTAGGTATATTAAAGCCAAATGTAATTGGATAATAACTTACAATTTATACATATTTTTGGATTCATTCAGTTTGGGAAAAGAAATGTGGCACATTTGTATTTACTAAATGTATTTGCTAATTACATTGAAAGGTTTTATAAGTGTTTGAGGTAAGTCTACCTTAATGCACTGTAAATATAATGGATTTCAATATA
>NC_056507.1:16795775-16800905 GCF_014905685.2 Nematolebias whitei | reverse complement strand
TATTTATTTATTTATTTATTTATTTATTTATTTATATAGGCTTGTTGTAAGATGTCTCAGGATCAGTTTTAATACAAAAGGCACGAACAAGTTAGCTCTGTAATAAATAATTTGTTATTGGAGGAAAAATAATTCAAAGATTGTCACAAATTTCTGCCATTTACAAATGTGCTCAAATTTGAATGCAACCTTGTTATTTTTATTTTAGAATTCACTCAAATACCAATAAGTTTCAGTCCATGCAGGGCATTTACAGTATTTGAGTTCTATATACATAATTTAACTTTTAGCTTCAAATGTATAAATATAGCTAGTCCATCCATCCATTGCATCCATCCGTCTTTTACTTGCTTCTTCCTTTTCGCGTCACAAGGATTACTGGTGCCCATAACCAGTAGTCACTGTGCGAGAGGCGGGGGACACCCTGGCCAGGTCACAAGTCCATCACACATAGAGACAAACGAGACGAACAACAATTCACTCCCTCACTCAAACCTAGGGACATTTTATAGTTACCAATCAGCCTAACATCCATGTTTTTTGGTCTGTGGGAGGAAACTGGAGATCCCAGAGAAAATCCATACATGCATAGAGAGAACACGCATACTCCACACAAAAAGGTGCCCAGCCGGGATTCTACCCAGCAACCTTCTTGCTGAGAGGAGACAGCTCTACCAACTGTGCCACTGTGTCATATATAGTTGTTAGTTTTATCCCCAGTCCTAAAAAGTTATTAATATATAGTAATTTAATTTTGAGACCCACAAGGTCACAATCCAATGTCCCTTATATACAGTATGTCTCTGACACTGGTCTGGCATTCTATCCTTCTTTTTTTTTTAATCTCTTTTCACTTGTCTACCTCTCTGCCCCCGCAATCTCCTTACAATGCTCATCACTTCATTTACACCCTGACCCTTTCTTTTCAGCTGAAGATCATCTCTAGTGATAGCACCTGATTGACATTAATGATACCACCGAACAGAAAGGTTAATTAAGACCAACTGTTTTATACTCATTCTTCAACACCACCTGCTCAGCAACACAAATCAGTACAGACGGTGAATGGATGTAAAGTGGTAAGTGTGAAAATATATTATTTTTCCTTTGTAACCAAATCTCTTGTAAGGAATGTTTTATACTTGTTCCTCAAACTGTAGTGACTTTGCATGTAATATTTGCCTTTTACACATGTGTATAAGCTTTGTTTGCAAGGTGTAAGATGACTAATAATTCCATCTGACAAGTTAAAAGAGTACACCACATTTCAGAACGTTTCTCACAATGAGTAGAATATATAGTGCAACAGGATAATTTTCAGACAGTATAATATTGCATTACCACTTTACTTGCATACAATGTGATCTGTTTATAGTAGAGGGATCAGGTGACTTTTTAGTTGTCTTTGTACATATGACCTTGTTTATACTGGTATGCAAACTCAAGAAATATGCACAATATAAACCTGGTTTAAAAAATAGGGTAACACTAAACTTCAACAAAAAGCATGTAGATATATTTTAAGTATTTATTTTTAAATATTTACCATTTGTATTCTAAGAAGTTGTAATCATTCTGAATTTTTGTACACAGTGTAGAGGGAGTCTTTTTTTTTTTTTAATTTGCAACAGAAAGGAAAAATTGCAGTGGGATGTGGGAAAATATTTGTTGCTGCTCTGTCATGTAGCTGCCAGGTTACTTAAGCAGTCTAAACAAGGAGGCTGAGTGCAAAACCCCGGCAAACTAAGGATAAACTGGGTAGCAGTAAAATATATACACAAAGTGATGACAAACATCTAAATATGGAGACTGGAGGGGGTTTCAAACTCTCTTTATCTTTGCTTTTGGTTTCTCTTTGTCTTTATCTTCACTAAGATTCTCAGCTTTGATCTCTGAACCTGTAAAATTCACATGCAGCGGCACACTTGACAGTAACAGAAGAGAGAAGCATTGTGAAAAGGCAATGTGAGGGGGTGAGTAGAAGATTAGATATGCAGAACATGGACGTCAAGGGCAGAGGAGGCAGATACAGCTGGAGGCAGCCTATCTAGATATGGGTGGCTTTGTAACTGCTCCTAACCTAAACAACCATGTTCAAAATGATGAAATGATAGGGTGAACACAAGTAAAAACATCAGGAACAATTTTAATTTAATGTTCATCACAACTGCAAAAATGCAATAATCCAGGAATATGCTGGTGCAATAATCCAGGAATATGCTGGTATAAATTCCCAGTCATCCTGAATCAATCAATAAAAAGACAACAAAACAACAGGACTTCTATTTTGTACTTGAAGACATTTTATGTCTGGACAGCTTTCCCAATTCAAAATGAGTGTGGAGTTCCAAACTTTTTTTTAACTGTATGAGCTTTGTTATGTAGCCTAGATTCACAAACAGATTAAACTACTTTTTTTTTTTCAACCTTTATTTATACAGGTAGTCTCATTGAGCCATGAGGGCTCATTTACAAGAGATCTGCTTTTAAACAAAGAACACAGATGAGGTACAGACAACAACAGACAATCATATAAAAAGCAAATAAAATGAAAAAGTAAATAGAAGAAATTATATAATAAAAAAAAATAATGAAACAAAAGCAGCTACTTTATAAAGTGATGTAAAATTTAAAAAACAGGAACATGTCTGTTGGTTTTTGTCATGAACTTGGCAGTCGTTTAAAATCCCTTGGAGAGGTCAAGGTCAAGAGCTTCAGATCTTTTTTGCAAGGTGTTCCAGGTTACAGGAGCGGAGTAAGAGAAAGCTGTTTTACCAAGTTTGGTCTGCACTGAGGGTACACTGCAAGTATTTATGTCCTGAGAGCATACGCTGTAGCTTAATGACTCTGGTCAGTCTGTGATCCTGGTACTCCTCAACCTTACTGCTGCATTTGACACTGTTGATCACAGCATCCTTATGTCATGGCTAGAGCACTGGGTTGGGATTACAGGGGTGGTGCTAGAATGGTTCCGTTCGTATCTGAGTGACAGGAGTTTTTGTGTTAACTTTGGCAATCATTTATCTGCTTCTGTCCCTCTTTCCTGTGGGGTCCCACAAGGCTCAATTCTTGGACCCCTTCTTTTCCCTTTGTATCTGCTCCCCTTGGGGTCCATCCTGAGGAAGCATGGTATTTTGTTTCATTGTTACGCCGATGATTCTCATATTTATCTGCCTTTAAAACCCAACAGTTCCTGCTCCATTCACCCTTTGCTAAAATGTCCTGATGACATCAAGACTTGGATGGCTGCAAACTTCTTGAGTTTTAATGATCATAAGACTGAGGTCATTGTGTTTAACCCAAGCTCTACCACTGTCACTGATCCTGTAAACCTGCACTCCCTTCAGCCACATCTAAAGCAGTCGGTTACCAATCTTGGGGCAGTGTTAGACTCTGACTTTAAGTTTAATAAACAGATAAACTCTGTTCTACAAAAAAGCTTCTTTCAGCTAATGCAGATAGCAAAGCTTAAGTTTGTTATGTCCAGATCCGACCTTGAACAACTAGTCCATGCATTTATTACAACCCGGCTGGACTACTGTAACTCACTTTATGTTGGGGTTAGTCAGGCTTCACTTTCACGTCTCCAGCTCGTGCAAAATGCGGCAGCTAGACTTTTAACAGGAACTTGTAGGTTTGAGCACATTACTCCAGTTCTGTCCTCCCTTCACTGGCTTCCCGTGCATGTCAGAATCAATTTTAAAATTCTCCCGCTGATATTCAAGTGCATTAACGACCTTGCACCCTCATACCTCTCTGACCTTCTTCATCCTTATACTCCTTCTCGGGCCTTGAGATCATCAGACCAGCTGCTTTTGGCCATACCAAAAATTAGGCTGAAGCTCAGAGGAGATCGGGCATTTTCAGATGTGGGCCCTAAGCTCTGGAACAATCTGCCCATCGACATTCGACAGGCCACCTCAGTGTCTGCTGTTAAAGCTCTCCTAAAAACACATCTATACACATTGACATTTAACACATGGTGATCAGCTTTAGTTCTAGTTTTACATTGATGCTGATTCTGTTTATGCTTTTGTTATTATTCCTAATTAACACAAGGTCATCAGATCTGATTTAGTATTTCATTGTTTCTGACTGAGTTTATGCTTTTTGTTATTATTTCCTTGACTTTTGACACAAGGTGATCTGATTTAGTATTTCATTGTTTCTAATTGTGTTTTTGATTTTATATTTTTATTCCATGTGCTGTAAATATATCTTGTTACTTTTTATTTGATGTTGTGATATTTTTGTTAAGCACTTTGGTAACAATTTCTGTTTTAAATGTGCTCTATAAATAAATCTGACTTGACTTGACTTAAGGTTTGTGTTTGCCTTATGCATGAGAGATGTTTTAGTTACATGTATAAAGGATTTGGTCTTAGGATGTACTGTCCTCTGTCTGAAAGTCCTAGTGTTTGAAATGCACCACAATGTTCTAAATTGACAAAGGTGCACGGATGGTGAGCAAAATGTCTTCAACTACATATCAGAAGTCCAGTTTTTTTATTTGTATTATTTATTTGAATTATTTAGGACTTTATATTTCTCTGGTGTGTGTGCACATTCTTGTAAATGTGCTTTTGGGGACTATGCATTTATTTCCATTCATTTTCTATAGCCTAACCCTGACCCTTATCCTAAACCTAACCACTACTAGTACATGCCTAACCCTAACCCTAACCCTAACGCATCCGCAATTCACACCTTAGTCCTAAACCTAAACCTAACCCCAAACCCCCCAAAGTGACTTCTCCTTATGGGGACCTAGCTTCGGTCCTCATAAAGAGCAGATGGTTCCCACAATGCATGATTTTTTTTGGTAAAATTGGGAACCTGACACAAAAATGTGTGTACATGCCTGTGTGTGTGTTAAAAAAAGAAAAAAAAAAACTAACTTTATTTTAGCAATTAAATATATGGGATTGTTTGCCATCCAACTCCCTCTGCGGGTGGTTTTTAGTTTTCAGTAGAACTGCAATGTATTTTGGGAAAATATGGGATAAATTGAATCACCATATAGAGAAATGAGATAAACAGCACGGATCAATATTCTTGATTGGATTGTTAACTTCAAAACATTAACAAAAAAGGTTGAATCATGTCATCTGGACTTCGTTTTTTTGTTAA
>NC_056507.1:16793509-16795765 GCF_014905685.2 Nematolebias whitei | reverse complement strand
TACCCCTGAAGTCTGGCCTTTTCACTAATGGTTTCAAAAACACAAAGCCTACACTAGGCCTCAGACCGACGAAGCCTCTTGGATGAGGGGCGAAACGTTTCTTTTTAACAAAAAAACGAAGTCCAGATGACATGATTCAACCTTTTTTGTTGTTATATACCTGGATGACTGAGAAAACAAACTTTGTGTTTTTCAAAACATTAACTTTATTTTTTGAAGGTAGCGTTTGAAACATCTGCTAAAGGTATACGTCACAACATTTTCTGTTAAAATATATACATATATATATTTTTTTTTTAAACAGGTAAATGGTAGTCAGTTTACTTGGAGATTGTACCAAATGCATGTTGAAAGTCCACACATCTCTAAAAATATATTTAAAAAATATATTACTTGGTGGTGTAGTACTTGGCTGGGCATACATAAGTATAACAATTTGATTGTCTACAGCTGAGCAATTCTTTAAAACCACTGCTGTTACACTCAATCATTTGGAAATCATTTAGATTCTATTCAAGTTGTTAGTTACCTTGTGGAATGAAATCACTAAACATTTGTTAAGCTGTTCTTTGTCCTTACATGGTTGGTTAACATAAGTCAAAGGCAGAGCATTCAGTGGAATTTTGGTGGTGAAAATGAAAAGAAAGCACATAAAAAACAAACAAACAAAAAACAACTAAGATTCTGCCTCAATATACCTACTTCAATAAAATAAAATAAAAATACACCAACAATAAAAAAGTGTATCTAAATAAAGCATAGGTATGTCAATAAAGGTCACTTGTGAATGACACACATTGCCATTTCAGTTGGTGATTTTTGGCAATAACCGAAGCATACAGTATAACTAGAAAATCCATTGAGCATGCTGAGCCAGAGAATGCCGCAATGATCACCACTGAGAAGCATCATTGCTTGCCTATTCTGCCATGCTTTCACATTGTTTCTTAGCCTTTCTTTCTTACTGCCAGGGGGATTAAGTGATGCTTCATACCCCATGCCAAGGCCTTTCTCAAAACAAACCATTCACAAACAGAAAAAGCAATCAGGCAAATGCAGTTAGCACACAAAGAGTGTGAATGCATGTCTATTGACTGTGAAAAGACATTTTAAGACTCAGCGTGCTTGTTGGAGCAATCCAGGGCATGAATATTCATTTACCCAAATTTATCTACTGTGTGTGTTTTATTAATTTTTCATATTATATGTGTTTTGCAGACACAATGGGAAAACGGCATCACTCAAACTCTCATTCAGTCTCTTTTTTTCCCCTGAAGGCATGATTCTTTCCACATTTATTTACATCATGTAGTTGAACAATGCACAATCCTAGCCTCTATGGAAAATAAAATCTATTCAATGTCCTTGGTTATGGAAGTATCAATCAGGTCCATTTAGACGTTCCTCATCTTGTTGTTCTTTAAGCTGTTAATATCCAGCTCTGAACTCAAACAGGAAACTATGTTCACACATCCACAGCTGGGAGATAATTCACCGTTTCTACTGGCTCTGAATGCTAGTTAGTTCATTGAATGAGGATGTGATGTAGACACCATTGTTGAGCTCATTCAATTCCCAAACAAAAAGACAAAACATTTGAAAGGCACATTTTTTAACAACTGTGTAAATTGAAATAATAAAAAGGTTTATGAAACAGAAAAAAGAGGGCTGATGACTCATATGAACAACTGGCTTGTATTGATTTATTTAATATTAGTTCCAACATATTACAGAAAGAGCATTTAGACAAACACTACAGGAGCAGTGGTAATTAGCAGCAACAGCTAACTGTATATGAGCATGTTAAAGGTAAAAATGCATGGAAAAACACAATAATGATTTATGCATTTTTATTTTATCAATGTCAAATTTGGTGAAATTATTAATTCTCCACTTTTCTAGTTGCTTGCCATAACACAATTTTGTACAACTGAATGTCATTTCTAAAGGTTTCTATAAAATTAGGTTCAGTAGAGCTTGTTGAATTCTTATAGATGAGAGATAGCTTGGTTTTTGGTGTACAACCATGGCTCTATTTTTGTGCAGGTGCAAACACAGCAGGGGTACAAATTCTGGCATAATGCCATTTTTATTCATAAAAGTAATTTTTTCCTCCCTCCTTCTGCACCTGCATGGTATTTGTTGACGCT
Source organism: Nematolebias whitei (assembly GCF_014905685.2). Classification (NCBI taxonomy): domain Eukaryota; kingdom Metazoa; phylum Chordata; class Actinopteri; order Cyprinodontiformes; family Rivulidae; genus Nematolebias; species Nematolebias whitei. The sequence goes on along the minus strand of NC_056507.1, from coordinate 16,793,615 downwards.
CGTTGAGCTTTGTCTGCCTCTGTTCATTCATGTTGAACAAAAGTGCAATAGCATTCCCCTTTGCTATGACCATCTCATTTTAAAATCACAAGGGAAAGCACACAAA
>NC_056507.1:16787233-16793409 GCF_014905685.2 Nematolebias whitei | reverse complement strand
CCCGGCCCCGACAACATCAAAATTGTGGGTGGGGTGGGTGAAACACCAACACTTGCCCCCACCCTCATTCGCCCCACTCTGGGCCCATGAGCAAGGCCCTTAACCCCCACCATGTGCTCCCTAAAACAGGTCTCTCTTGAAAATGAGTTCTCGTGGCTCAATGAGACTAACCTGGATAAATAAAGGCTAAATGGAAAAAAAAAAAAAAAAAATTCACTGAATCAACAGGAATACATTGTCTAAGAATGATCAAATTTTCAATGTTTTTTTTTTTGTTGTTGTTAAAGTCCTAATACAAATAACCTTTTGATAATAATGCTGCACTGTTATAGTGAAATAAACAATAGCATAAAATGGGTACAAATTAAATAGGCAGTTTAAAGGGACATCTGTCATTTTTAGCTTAAAAAAGTCAAACATTTACAGATGGCAAACTTGTGAAATTCTTCATGAAATTATTTTTTTACGGAATAGTAAACAGATTGCAATCTGCTGGTAGCAGTTGTAGTTCAAACTGTCATGATTGGAAATAAACGATCCATTTACTCTGTTAAAGTCATGTTAGACTCATATCAGAGGCACTGATGACAAAAACAACTAACATTATTTCTTGTGCACATGTTCACCAGTAGCATAATAGACATGACAAATAAACGTTTTCGTGAAAATTTTAATCTGGACAGGTAAATCAGACAGTTAAAGCAAGACACAAACAAAGCATTGTAGTTGCCATTGAGAAACAGAAAAACAATAAAATAAAAAAATCACTATATACAACATGTAAACAACACCTAATTTCCATAATTTAAACAATGTAAAACTGCAACGAAATGTCCATTCACATCAGTCTTGTTTAGTCCACTTTAATCGAACTCGTTGCCTAGAAAGTCTGGTTTGTTTGGGGAGGTGTGAATGTGCAATCGAACTCTGATGTGGACCAAAAAAATGAACTCTGGTCCACCTAAATACCTAGGTCTCGGTTCAGTTGAAGTGAACTCTAGCGTGGTTCAAATGTACTGTGAATGCAAGTGGACTGGAGACTGCTCCAAAAGCAGGAAGTGAATTATTGCACAGGGCATTCTGTGTAAATACAACCAAAACAAATGCACATTTCTCATACGGAGCTGTCTCAGCCACCTTGTGTGAAAAACAACATTCTCCATGATGTTCTGCCTCATCTTCCGCTCATGCCTTCCATTGTTGAAAAAGGTTTGTTTGGCACATGTACCACAGACAAAACAGAAATCCTAAAATTTCTAAAATTTGACGCCACTCCATTTTTGTTTTTATTTCCAGAAGTATGTTGTGCTCAGTGTCTTTTTCAGAGGTTTTTGTGTAATTTCCGTCAGTAGTTTTTGGTGCAGCACCACCCCAGGTGTGAGTGTGTGGGGTGGGGGTGTGGGGGGGGGGGTGGGGGGTGGGGGGGTGGGGGTTGGCTCGATTGACAATGCAGTGTGAATGCGAACCACACCAGCTGAAAATGTAAACAAATGTTCCGAATTTTGGTCCCCAATCACACCAAGTCTACAGAACGATCAGGTGTAAAAACAACTTAAACTTAAAGTTTAATAGAAGTAAAAGCTAAACTATAAACAACTAACAAACAGGAACTGTAAAGACGCTCTTATCTGCTGTGCTGTATTGCTCAATGTATCACAACTGTATCTTGTCCTTTATCTGTATCTGCTTGGAATTTAGATCTGCTTGCCTTTTGGTATCAACAAGTACAGATTGAACTGTCAGAGAATGTATTTGAGTTTTTGTGTACGGGACATGAACTAACTGGGAGCTACTGGTGTGTGTCCCACCTGATGACAAGATCACCAGTAAACTGGAACAGTAGAAGAAAATAATAAAACAATTCCATAAAAGGACTTCCAGGAAATGAAGACATCAGTTTGAATTAGTTTAGACAAAGAACTGTAAGAATGTGTGACACGTCTCTGGGTGGAGCTTTTGTGTTTAAATACAGAAGGAGCTGAAAGCTCCGGTCACACGCGTCTTGGGTTTTTGTTGTATCTCTGTTGGTTTGGGGTAAGAGCATCTCCTTTCAGCTGAAAGCTTTAATAAATGTTGGTAATACTTTTTAACTTGAATCTCTCTGACTGATTATTGTGTATTTTCTCCATGTAGCTCCGAACCAATGAGAGGAACAGGTGAATAGGCTGAAAAGTCTGAGTTGTTGTGTTGAATTTCCTCGACAGAACATATCACAATATAACAAACGATAGGAGCTGATTAACTCATCAAACATTGTCAATGGATACATGCTATTTTCAGTAAGGGTAACGAGGCTCATATCATATTTTGCACCAGTGTTTGCAAGTTCTGCTCTGGTGAAGCCCACAGTAATCATTTAAGGGTCTACAACAGTAGTCTTTTGATGTTCAATGATTTTTTTTTTTAATTGGATACAAAATAAATGCTATTTTTTACTCTTCGTCCAGGTCCATGCATGTCATGTAGACATACACTACAGTATACCTGCTTGAAAGTGAAGCTATAGTGCTACCTTTCCCTTTTCCTAAGAGTTTTTGTTTAAGTTGCAAAAGGCCCTGAAGTATGCAAGCACAACAAATGTAAATGTATCTCATGTTTTAAGATTTTTTTCCTTTTGTTTGAATTAGTTATGAAATCTGCAATTTAAAATAAAATATTTAAATACTGAACAAATATAGCACTCAATGTAAATGTGTCTTAGTGAGCACAAGCATGCTTCTCTTGTTAACAGTAGTTCATAGCTATGTTTTATTTATTTAGTTTTTCATTTCAATGAACTGCAGTTGAGTCAGAGTCAGAGATTCTTTATTGTCATTCGCACCTCATGTGGTACAAAAAAAAGTTGTGAGGGTAGAATCCTTTTATTCATGCTTAACTTCATTCAAACCATCTGATTTCTTAAAAGTGTACGCATTTTGTACAACCCATCTGCTCTGGAAAATAAACATTGTGAAGTTAAGGTCTCATCTTCTCAATGGATTTAAATAGTTTGAGACTGCTTTAATTGTGAAAAAATCAGATGCTTTTAATGCTCTTCACCACACTCTGCTGTCTGTCAGTCTTTGAGGATGTCTCATGGGTACATCGCCTGTGTTTTGGAGAAAAGAGACATATGGCAACATTCATGTGCAGGCATTTAACGCATGCTGTTTTCTCTGTTACTGCTGAAGGTGTTTCTCCTGTCACTGACAGCATTATACATGAGGAATCAGCTCATATACTGCTGGTGTGCCATAATATGCAGCAGTTCTCATCTTACACTAGGATTCAACAATGTTTGACTAAATAAACTTAAGGTAACTAGAGGGATAACAGTCTGCATATGCGATTTGCTTATTCCTTATGATCTGAGGTTGAGCCATTTGATATTTATTAAACAGTGTTATAACGTGTGTCTTTCAGTGAACATCTTTAGAGCTGCAGTAAGATCTAATGGTTTGTTTTTGCCCACATTAATCTGTTTATTAAAAGACAGTCATTTGATTGTTGTGCATGCAGTTCAAGAAAATGTATAAAACAGATGATAACTCTAATATACCAACAATAGGGTGAAGCTGCTACAGCCTTGTGTTTCCCCATATTTTTAATGGAATGTGATTATTTACCATGATGAGCTGTGGCATTTATGGGTTTTTTTTCATCATGAAAATTGTAACACTAGTCCCGCAAATCCACCCCCATTATGAGGAGTAAACTATATCTTTGTGCAGGAAATGACAGTTTACAGATTGAATGAATGAACTGCACAATGCATGTTGGTAATTACACATTATTCTGATCACAACTCAGTCACCTTCATCTGGGGAAGGCTCAAAAGCTTTAATCTTTGCAACACCTGGAAACACTTACAAAATAAATAAATCCAGATGAGGTAGTAGTCGTGTAAGAGGTTAAAATGTGCATATCACAAAATCAGAACATTTTTTTTCTTTATGGAAGAGGTGTCAGTTTAATCACTCATTACAAATCAAAATCATTATTATTACAATATTATTATTATAGGTTTTGAGAGTTTATGTGTAATGCAATGTGTAATGTAATCACCACAGCAAGAAAAGAAAACAATGAACAGCAACAGAAAACCATAGCAACCAATTTAAGAGAAATATGATTTTACCAGCATTTCTCAAACAAGTACTGTCTGCTCTAAGTGCTCCAAAAGAAGCACACTGCTGGGGTTTAAGATGCCCAGAGTTTTAACACTAATGTTGTCACCTGTGTAAGTCTCGTCATAAAAAGTATTTGTCATAGTTTAGAGCAAATAAAATGTCTGTTTGTAAATTAAGTGAAAGATACACACACCAAAACATCCTAGCTTGGAGGAAAAATGTATTTTTTTCAGTTAATATGATCAACAGATCATAACAAAACGTTTAATAGCAGACAATGCTGACAGTATTCTCAGTGGGAACGATGTGGAGTCATGAGTTTTGGTGATATATTGTCAGCTTTAAACATAGTTTATACATTTCACTCCTAACCTAAAATGTATTAATATAAAAAGAAAATCATTTTTTCCTTGGTCTTGTATAGAATAAACAGCCAAGAGCAAAGAAACTCAACAAATCTGAAATTACAACATAGTTTTTTTTTTGTTTTTTTTATTGTTCCAAACTACATTAAAGTACATAACTTATAGTTAATCCTTAATGAACATTAGATTAGCATACTTGAAAGTACAGCGTTTTGTTTAATACTTTAATGGTTTCATTATCCCTAGTGCCATTAGTAGCACACTCAATGGATAGACTGAAGAATAATTACTCACACAGAAACTCATGGTGAACTGAGTGGGCCATTTGTTTGTGACAACTGTTGGATTTTCATCTTTAGTATTTGTCAAAAGATAACTCCAGCAGCTGCTTATCTTTATTACCCGTAAGAACACTTGACACTGTTGAGGCTGTTGTGGCAGAAAGATCACACACTTGCCACCAAATATGAGGTTATCAAATGAAAAATATGAGCAGAAGTGCTGTCTCAGAGCAGCAAGGTTAGAGCTGGCAACTTCTTTCACTCCATCACCAAAAAAAATAAATAAAATAAAATAAATCCATCAGCTGGGGAAGCATCCTCAAAATAACTCTATCTTTTCAGTCAGGAGTTTGCCAAGCTATATTAAAAAAAAAGTAGCATCACAGACAGCTAGAGACCCAGCAGTTCAGTGACATCATGGATGTGATTGAAAGCAGTCTTAGCAGCACTGATGTAATACATCTCACCAAATCTGGATTTCTGTTGGCTCAATGTTAACATAAAACTGTTTTTACACATGAAGACTGAATATATTGTAAAAAATGTGCATTCTGAATGACATGAAACACAAGGAAAGGGATGAGGGCAAGCATCTGTCAAGAGCAGCTAGGAGACGAGATGTGATGTGAATGTACGGAGCAACAATCAATGTCCTGCCTTTACAGCATGCGGATGAGACTTACTGAGAATGAGAATTATACATTTCCACTTTCCTTTTATTTTCACTACACAGAGTAAATTAATGATGTCATATCAATGTGCAAGATGAAAGATAAGAAAGGAAATATTTTTTGTTAGTACACATAATTGCTTACATTCACAGATGCTTGCTTTTTTGGTATGTTATTTTTGCCCCTCTTTCAGAACACATTATAAATACCATAATTTCTGGACTATAAGTGGCAACTTTTTTCACATGCTTTAAACACCGTGTCTTATACAATGCTGCGGATAATTTATGGATTATTTTTTTCTTTTTTTGGACGGGCTAACAAGCTTCATGTCGCCAAAACATTTAGCTTCATCACACCTGGGCTCTCACATAGCTGCCCAATACGTCTATCTTGCGGGGTGGGTTTTCGTGACTCATTGAGACTAAAGGTATAAATAATTAAAGGTAAAAAAAATAAAAAATCTGACAAATAAAATTTCAAAACAGGTCACAGTAAACCAGTGAAACTTGGTCCCCCCCCCCCTCCCCATTGTGTCCCCATGGAGAGGGGAAATGTGATGAAGAGGACAGCACAAGCTCATGGGTGCAGTGCACAGGAGGAAGATGAATATGACGATCAATGACTTCCTAGTAGAATACTGTATTATTTTTTATTTATTAAGCAGCCGTGTTACTGTTCATAAAAGAATTTATATATACATATACATATATATATATATATATATATACATATATTTATACATATATA
>NC_056507.1:16783738-16787133 GCF_014905685.2 Nematolebias whitei | reverse complement strand
TTAGTCACCTATATTATGGCTTTATTTGATAGAAATATCAACTGTTCTTAATGTCTGGCCTGGTAAAATAAAGGTTACATAAAGTAAAAAAAAATATATAAAATTATATACCATATACTAATATTGTGGGCAGCACGGTGGCGCAACTGGTAGAGCTGCTGCCTCTCAGCGAGCAGGTCCTTGGCTCAAACCCCGGTCCAGGGGCCTATATGGGTGGAGTTTGCATGTTCTCTCCGTGCATGCGTGGGTTTTCTCCAGGTACTCCGGTTTCCTCCCACAGACCAAAAACATGCATGTTAGGCTGATTGGTAACTCTAAATTGTCCCTAGGTGTGAGTGAGAAAGTGAATGGTTGTTTGTCTCGTTTGTCTCTATGTGGCCCTGTGATGGACTTGCGACCCATCCATGGTGTACCCCGCCCCTCGCACAGTGATTGCTGGACATGGGCACCGGCGACCCCCGTGACCCAAAATGGAATAAACGGGTAAAGATAATGGATGGATGGATACTAATATTGTTACTTCCATGAAAAAAAAAAAAAACTTTTTCAGCAATATCCAAAAATAATTTTGAGGTGTGTATATGGAAAATTTAGTTTTTGAAGAATTGAGTTTGCAGATGGTTCAGAAAGTGAAAGTATATGTAGCTACACAACATAAAAATAATTACAATAGCAACAGAAGATATAAACAAATAGTGTTATGCTGCAAGCTAAATTTATGTTTTTACTAAATTACAATACAATACTAATAGTACATTACAATTTTTTTTTTTTTTTTTTTTCTTGTTGCGTATGCGGCTGTGGCTGAGTGGTTAGAGCAGTCGTCCTCCAATGCAAGAGTTGGGGGTTTGAATCCACTAGCAGTCACATGCCGAAGTGTCCCTGGGCAAGACACTGAGCCCCTCATAGCCTCTGATGTGTGTCCCATCAGTGTATGAAAGTGATAAAGCTCTGATTAGTCTCTTTAGAATGATTTGTTCAATTAGCTTTGTAGAGATCTAGTAGAGTGCTGTATGAATGGGTAAATGAGGACACAGTTTGTTGTAAGGCGCTTTGAGTATCTTGACATAAGATAGAAAGGCGCTATATAAGTACAGTCCATTTACCATTTATGCATATAGGTAGTACCTTGATGTACTCACATGAACAGTTTCACTGCCATTGCATGACAATATATCAATCACATATCATAGCATGCACTTTATGAAGCGTGAGTGTACCAAATGAAACAACACTTTAGTTCAGGATTTACTAAAGAGCCCGTCCCTTCAGCTGGTATGTGATGATAACCTATGTGTCTTCTGCTCAGAGATTAGCCATCAGGCAGTCTGTATGGCTGGCTATACTTTTGGTGCTGTGATTCAACCGAGAGAAGCATGGAGGTCAGAGTCTAGCTAAACAGCAGATGGTTTGTTGGGCCTCTGGGAGTATCTTAAAATGGATTGAATACACAAATGTGCACCAATATAAGCACTCACTTTGCTGTAATTGAGGACAGTTGTGGAAAACTACTTAAAATCTGGTTTAAATATTATTGAATCTGCCAATAAAAGCACAAATTGGTATAAATTAAGAGAAAAAAAATCACTATAATGCACAAGAACAAAAACAGAATGTAGTGTTTGTTCTTTCTCTAGTTAACAGCAGTGATTGTAATTTTGTAAACTAAAACCATAATGCAGCCTTAGCTTCCAATAACCACTGACAAGGAATACAATTTGACACTTGTGCTCTATCAACTCCATGAATAAAACATTTTACCCTTTTAATACTCTGATTAGGAGCTCTCTTTGGCTATTAAAATAAAAATGAAAACGCTAGGTGGCACCTGTCATATTACTGGGCTTTGTGTTGCGGCAGCTGTTGTTTCCTAATGTAAAGCAGCTGAACCACACTATTAGCTGGTAGATCAGAAATGCAGCTCAGTTGTTAAATGACATGCTCCTCTGAGCTGCATATTTTCTACATCTGGAGGATACACAATCACACCGCACACGGGATTCATTACAAAGGACAACCACGCATGACTTGAAACAAGTGTGTTCATACGCTTTTAACACCGAATGGAAGTCCTGGACTTGAGTTCAAACGCAATCACACGTGCTCTAAATGTGTGAACTGATATTTAATGTAGGTCACAACTCTGCAGTCTGAGTTTTATTCAAATTACAATAAAAAAAAATAAAACAAAGATGAATAAATAATCCATGCAAGCAATCAATACAATACTGGGGATTTTAATGGAAATTGCAGTTAGAGGTTTTCACTTGTTTTGTTATTAAATTAACACAAAATTAGATTTGTTATTTAGAATGTTACAAATGAATTACACAAATAATGACAGTGTTGAAAATACACTAATTGTTCTCGGGAAATTAAATAAATAAATAAATGAAAAATAGATGAATTTATCCCAGCTTGGCAGTTGCTTGCAGAAACTTTGTTTACAGTGTTGGGATGAAGTAGAATATTGATTGTGCAATGTACAAACCAAGCGTCTTCACTTTATTGCTCTTATTTGTACCGTTGCATTTTCTTTTCTTTTCTGTTAGTAAATAACATCAAATGATGTTATACTGGCACTTAGATTGATTCCATATAATTGATCTAATGGCTACTCAAGAATAAACTTCATATGATACACACAGTTCATCAAAAGAAGACAGGGCAGTTTTGGGAATGACGTTGCATCAGTTTCTTGTTTAAATATTAACCATAATTTCGGAGATTCACACATTCTGGTTGTTAGTTTAATTTAAACTCTTTTGTACATATAAACCAATTATACCTTTTATTCAACCCATATTTGTAATAATTACCCACTTGGAACTATTGCAATTTCCAGACTATTGAGCACACTTGAATATAAATCATACATACATACATCCATTATCTTTTACCTGCTTCTTCCTTTTTGGGTCGCAGGAGTCACTGGTGCCCATGTCCAGCAGTCACTGTGAGACAGGCGGGGTACACCCTGGACAGGTTGCAAGTCCATCACAGGGACACAGAGACAAACGAGACAAGCAACCATTCACTCTCTCACTCACACCTAGGGACAATTTAGAGATACCAATCAGCCTAACATGCATGTTTTTGGTCTGTGGGAGGAAACTGGAGTACTAGTGAGAAAACCCACACATGCACAGAGAGAACATGCAGACTCCACCCAGAAAGGCCCCCAAACTGGGATTTGAACCAGGGTATGAATATAAACCTCACCTGCTAAATTTAAAAAGAAAAAGAAAATAAAGTACATATATAGGCCACACTTGTGTATAAGCCATGGATGTCCACGTTGTAACATGAGATATTTACACAGAAAGATTTTTTAAAACTTTTAATTTAATACATACTGGTAAAATACACAAATATGTACAGTAAATATAATATAT
>NC_056507.1:16773071-16783638 GCF_014905685.2 Nematolebias whitei | reverse complement strand
ATATATATATATATAGTTTGAAATTACTGTGATATTTAAAATGACTGCCTTTTGATGCCTTACAGGTATAGTCATTGAACTACGATTGAAAGAAAATGTTCAACCAATTGTTTCTAAAATTATATCTAATACAACATTTTGCTGCAGTACATCGTTTGCATCCATGTTAAACTCAGGTTGATATGGTGGCGTCTTCTGATCAGTAACTAAAAACTGAACTGCTTTCCACAAAATAAATAGATTTGAAATTGACTGGAGGCAATGTCAGATGAACGCTATAGAATAAAAGTGTAATGACTTGACAGCTCTGTCTGGTATCAGGCAATTTTCCAACATCACAGCTTCTGAATTGAATGCTACTTGGGAAGCTGAAGGAAAAAAAAAATCAGTTCTGAACTCAGAAGAAACCTCAGCAAATAAATATATTTTAAAAACAACATACTGTAGATTTTCAACTTTACATAAAAAAAAAAATTAAAAAAATACAAGTTAAAGACTATGGGTGTCCTCATACAATGCTTTAGCTATTTCCACTATTTAATTTTAGAACCAAATGAAATGGTCTGAACAACAATGACACATGGAAGGTAGAGAAACCTCATTAAAAAGCGTGTAATAGTTTTCACTAATGTAAGTAGTAAGCCCAAGGGTTTAATTTTTTTGTGCTCTAGACTTGTTTCTTTCTTCCTGAGAGTGGTGAAATTGGGGTATTTAACTGCAATTGCACTCAGCTTTGATTGTGCAGAATCCTTACAAAGTGCTAAAATCCCATTTTCTACTTAATCCCCAATAATGACCATTACAAATAAGAAGTAATAAAAGCAATTTTCTGAGTTTGCAATATTCTGTTTAAAGCAACATCTTGTTGGTGCTAATGATTTTAGAACATCTCTTAATAAGGGTGTCTCTAGAGTTTTATTAATTTAGCAAAAACAGTAAAAAGAAAAAGGCAAAAGAGAATAACTTTAACCTAAAACCTCAATATTTTGCAGCATTATTTAGTAATATTAGCATTATAATCATTTCTTGAATATTTTATGTAATTATATAAACAAATAGGCATGATTTATGTGTGTTACTTAAAATAAAATGTGCATATTCCACTATAACTTTTGTAACTTACTCTGTCAGGTGGTGGCATGTTAAAGATTTGTATCCACAACTGAGTCCATTGTTTTGGCTGTTTGTGGACACAATTTGCAAATGGAAAAATATTTTTCAAAACTAGATGTGTCTCAAATAAAAGCTGTTTGACTTTGTTGTGTTGACCTGCATATCTTTGTGCTTGACCATATTTGGTAAATGGCAACTATTGCACATTTTGTTGGTCATGTATTTCATCATTCACCATGTTGAGCTTTGACCAGCTTTGCTTTTTGCAAAAAACACACAAATAAAGATTAAGTATAGAGCTTGTACCTCTAGGGTCATAATCATGCATTTAGCAGAAAAAAATAAAAATGTAGATGTTAATGTTTGAACATCAAACTGGTAAATAAAAAGCATAATATTTATACCCATAGAAAATTGAGTTCATCATGTTTAATGTAATTCAGCATCACATCTTGTCGTTTTATTTGATATAAAAGGTGATCCAAGTTGACGAACGTTTGCAATTTCAAAAGTTACTGGTCTGCTCTACAAAACTGATTCAAACATGAACTTTACTATCAGTTAGTCAAACTCTGACACAATACTGAAGTGGACCTAAATTACTGATTATGAAACTCTGAATCAGCTTAGCATTAGACACGGTGAAATGTGAGGAGATGGTTTTCACTGTTTTGCATCAGTGTACATTGACTCTAATGGTTCACTGAAATGATTGACTTGTGTATTTTGTTTGGCTTGGCCATCCAAAGGTAAATTTAGTCTTTAAGTCTCCAGATGACACTGCAAAATAAACCTGCTTATTGTGCCAGGGGCATTAACATTAACTCAGATTCATGAAGCCTATTTGGTTTAATTGTGATAGACGTGCTGACATCTTATGGTAGGTCACACAATCACACCTAATTTAATATGTTTCAGTTTTTGTGCTCCGGAGTGGGACAAAAACAATGTTGTCCCCAAGCCACTGGAGAAGATTGACACACAGGAAAGGCCCAAGTGTGCTGAGGACTCAGGCTACATATTCAGTTTGACAAATAAATCTATACAATTGAGATATCTTGATTGTGTTATGCAGTTATGTTATCTGATGTTGGAAAATGTCCTGAGACAGCCCTGCAGCATAAATAAATTAAAACAATGAAATTAAACTAAAATCTTGCAGGCCTGTCAACACCATTAATCGCATGAAGGAGAGAGAAGTGCAAAATATGTATCAAACCCAACAGCTTGGTTTTCATGTGACTCATGCGCTGTGCAACTATGAAAACAAACAAAAAACATATACTTGAAAATATTTTATTGCTTTTTTTTTAAACTCTTTATTCATTTTTAAGGTTTGTAATGTTTCAAGTAAATATGGAGAGTGGTGGTGAAGAGGTTAGAGAAGGTGGGCCTGTGATCGGACCGACAACATCAATATGTGGGTGGGATAGCTGAAGCACCCACACCTGTCTCCACCCATCATTCGTCCCTCTCTGGAGCCTTGAACAAGGCCCTTAACCCCCACCATCTGCTCCCCCATGCACCCTAGATGGCAGCTCCCTGCTCCACACAGAGGGCTGTGGTAGCTCGGTGGTCTGTGGTTGCGTCAGGAAGGGCACAGCATAAAAATAGCCAAATGTACGTGCGAGTTAGTTCACTGTGGCGACCCCTGAAGAAGGCCGGGAGAGGAAAACTAATGGTTCAACTAAAAACAATACATTACAACAATAAATTAAACAAATTGTTGAAATGTATGAAACAAATCTGATCTTTAAACATTCTGATTGTTGTTGTTTTATTATTTGTGTAGCTTAGTTTTAGCCGGTAGATGACACGCCTTGCTTTACATACCATGTTAGTGCTGACAGTGATGGAAATGTCACACTGAATATTCAAACATGAGGTTTTGCAACTTGTGATGACAGGTCACAGAGCTGTTAAATAAATAATTAGCAAAACTTTTCAGAAAAAGAAAAAAAAAAAACTGCATTAAACTTTTTTAAACTGCAGTGTCATAATGGAGCAACATATCTCACTTTTTCTTTTCTGCTTTTAATGAGTTTACTTTTCCTGTCAAATATATCAATCAGTATGGCTTCACCATTGATGATTCTGACATACTGATAAGAACTGCTACAGATTCACAGATCAACTTTTTTGGGGACAATTATATTTTAACGATGACAAGTCAAGAGTTATTTTATGTTAAGCAAAACACAAATTCTTACCTTTATATATGTGTGATTAATATGCATGAACAAGTGTGGCTTCCAACCATAGAAAATGTCTCATCATGGACTTATACATTTTCACAAGACTAAGTAAACATATTCTACCTAATTAAATCCAAACATTTACTGACATAAATGTCATGCCATTTTGCTTTAAGAACATTATCATCAGATGACATTTTACACGATGCAGAATTGTAATCATGGCTGCAGCAAATATATCCAAGTAAAAGAAAAAAAAGATGATATACTTAAAAAAAAAGTTGATTGTATCTGATCAGTATGAACACTCAATTTTAAACATATTTTGCAAATTCTATAGATAATAAATGACACATTTTGCATTCTGATTTTCCCATTTTAAAAGGTCCCAGTAAAGAAAATACAAAAAAGTTGATATTTATTTATTCATATCGATTATTGTTTTTTTTATGTCTTCCTACGTCACATTTTAATGTCAAATTAATGCTCACATATAGCGTTCACTAGAGGTTCACCTCATCAAAAGGCATCAAATCCAGAATAAAAAGATCACATCAATTTAATTCAAGTCCTCAATGACCCTTTATTTAAAAAAAAAAAAAAATCAAAATCAAGAACAATCATCTCTTTAAGGAAGCTTATTTGTATTCAAGACTCCTGCGGTGTCTTCTCACGTGTGGCTGAACGCAAAAAGAGTGAGCAAGAAGGGAGGAGAACAGCAAGAGCGAGGGAGTGCATGAGAGAGGAAGGATGGATCTAATGCATTGCAGCAGAGAACTGTGACAGAACAGGCATTTATTTGAGCAGAGACTGCTGCTCTCGGAGGAGGAACGCAGCAGCGGCGGCAGCAGCACTGATCTATCACTCACTGCCTTCACTGCAGCTGGAGACAAGGTGGACACGGAAAGGTGGAGGATCAGTTCAGGGGATGTACACAGGAAGCACAATACCACTCCTATGCTGGTACCATGATGATTTTTGGAATACCATCGTAATTTTTACAGCTTTGCCGTGTACCATAATTTATTTTCTTTTTTTCTTTTTCTTGGTGCTCTGTTCTGTTTGCATCTGGCTTGATTTCAAGGAATATTCATAGAAATGGGAAGCACCTAACTGAATGACAATTAGTTCCTGTCTTTTTAACGAATCAAACAGTTGTACTAGCAGTGGACTACAGAAATCTTTTGCACATTTTCTGAATCATTTTTATATGTCTCTGCAACACGTTCACTGGAATGAAGTCCATGGAATAATTTAAGAAGTCGCACTGCAAATAGGCCTTAGTCTTTGTATTCATCCCATCGCCACATCTGGACTCACTTTCTTTGGTCAACATGTGGCGACCCTAAAGGCCAGACAGTGAGGCTGCTTTAAACTACAACTGGAAACTCATCGGTAAGTAAAAGTTGTATTAAACTTTAGCACACGCCGTTATCTCTTCATTTAAAAATCTGTTTGCTATTATTGCCTGTTTCTAACATAATCATCTCAGATATTGTTATAAAGTTGCAGTCGTCCATCCATCCATCCATCCATCCATTATCTTTACCCGCTTATTCCATTTTGGGTCATGGGGGTCGCCAGTGCCCATGTCCAGCAATCACTGTGCGAGGGGCGGGGTACACCCTGGATGGGTCGCAAGTCCATCACAGGGACACATAGAGACAAACGAGACAAACAACCATTCACACTCTCACTCACACCTAGGGACAATTTAGAGTTACCAATCAGCCTAACATGCATGTTTTTGGTCTGTGGGAGGAAACCGGAGTACCTGGAGAAAACCCACACATGCACGGAGAGAACATGCAAACTCCACCCAGAAGGGCCCCTGGGCCGGGGTTTGAACCAAGGACCTGCTCGCTGAGAGGCAGCAGCTCTACCAGTTGCGCCACCGTGCTGCAGTTGCAGTCGTGTTAATTATCTAAAATTAAGCTTATGTTGTTTCTGTTTGTGAGACATTCCCATATATCTTTACTCTACTTTGAGTTTTTTTTTTTCTCTCTCTCTCCATAATTCTCATCATTATTGACTTGCCTCAAGGGAATGGTGGCTCTCAGTTAAACTAAAATAAAACTGACAGGCTAAATGTTGTCCAGTTAGTTTTTATTTATTTATTTTTTTTATTCTTTTATTAAATTATTTGTTCATATTCTGTACTTTCATTTTCAAATTCAATGACTCTGTCTTGCAAACAGTAGTTATTCTGTCCTGACATCAAGATTTTTAGTAGGTAAAAGAGTTTGTGGTAAACAGGTACATTTTGATTCATCAGGTCAGGTTCTTCAAAAGTTTATTCAGTCCGTGTCTGCACCACTGAACTGAGGCCTTGCACTGACGTTCAGATAGCAAAGCAAAACTAAAAGTCCACTTTCCTTTAAACGGAATATTTGTAATTCTAAATAAAATAAAAATCAACTGTACAGCAATACTTTTTTTTTTAATAAAAATAAAAAAAATCTTAGAAATCAACATTCTCTCTTTTGGTGAAATTTGGTGCATTTCTCTTTGCTCATGAGCCATGTAGTTCTTGTACATTTGTTTGACACCAGTCCCAGGTTCATGCCTTTGTCTTTCTCAACATCTTATGTCATCAATTCTAATTGCACACTACTAAAACTGAAGTAAACACGCTGGGAATCATGTACACCGTACACAGTTAGCTTGTGTCCTATGGGACTGGATCACTGAAGGTGGGTGTCTTGTATTTACTTCTTTTGCACTCCTGTTACCCACAGGCCTGCTGAGATAAGAGGGGAGCATTGTACACACATTTAGATTACACCATTGTCTGTTTGTATGCAATCAGGGCCTCTGAGAAGCTGGACAAGTGCAGTACCCCTGAGAGAGCATGTTGTGATGAACCAGTGTGCACAACCCTTGATGCCACTTGTGATTCTCAAAGCAGTGAGGTGATGATGAAAGCTGCTAATTGCTGCTGATTAAGACATTAGAAAAAGTATTCACCCACGCATAATGAAATGATTTGCACAATCCCAAATCAGCGTAAACATACTTCATTTTAGTTCAGCTGATGAAAACCTGTCATTAAAATATGATCACTTGAAATACCTGATTGATTCATAAAATATGAGTGTCACATCACAGCATCACACAACATGCATTCTTAGATTTAACACATTAAAATATTATGGCTGAGCAGTGCATTGTTGCAAGTATCACTTATACAGTAGATTGTTGTTCAGATTGTATGTTTTTGTCAATGTACCTTCAAACAGTACACATATTTTGTCAAAATATTACACAATTGCATAATAGTGTTTCTGTTTTCTTGTTACAAACAGAAACTGCTCTAAATGAGCAGCCCTATGGGGATCTGAGCATGCCAGTGCTAAACAATAGACTGTAAGCCATGCTTTTGAAGTCTAATCCAGCACAAATCCCACACCAGAAACATTAGTCTCCGTAGCAGGCATATGTGCCATATATTATTGAACAAGGAAAACAATAGGAACAGCCTCAAAAACAAGTGAGAAACAGAAGAATGCCAGTAGTCCCTTGGAGTGATCCACAACTGGCTTTTACCTAAATCTACTCCTGTGTGCTCATGTTACAAAGTGATACATTTATAAATGTATTCATGCAAAACAGATTTTATCTAGATTTACAGATGCCTTGTTCTTAAAGTTTTTTTTCATTGTGTTGAAACACGTATACATTATCTAAACATGTACTTTTAAATATAAAGTCCAAACTTGTTCTCAATTCAACGATTACGCTTCTTGCGGAAGACACAACACCAAAACAGCTAATTAGCATCACTATGACTACTATTCATTCTATCAAAATGAGCTCAGACGGTGGTCATCTAATTTTCATCTACATAAACTGGACCTTAGAATTTGGTAACTAAGCAAACTAGGACAAGGAAAAGAAGGAACACACATTCAACATTCACCTTGTAGACAAATAAACAGAAATGGTATTCTATAATTTCAGACAAGTGTTTTATTAATTATTTATCAACCTTTATTTCACCAGGGAAATCCCATTGAGATCACAGATCTCTTTTGCACAGGAGGCCTGGGTCTGAAGGCAGCCTAACATGCATGTTTTTGGACTGTGGGAGGAAACTAGTGCAGCCTGAGAAAACCCACACAAACATGAGGAGAACATGCAAACTGTACTCAGAAAGACCTCAAGTCCAAACAGGGATTTAACCCAGTACCTTCTTGCTGTGAGGCAACTCTAACCACTAGTCCACCATGCTGCTAAACATACTTCTGTATGTACCCTTTTTTATTTTATAGATGTGCCATATGAACAATTTTGTCACGAGAATTATACATACACTGTAACTACATGTATAGTGAATGTGTGCCGTAATGCTGCTTTTATTTTGCTTTGAGACACGTATCATTACAAATTACTACAAATTCATACCAAAACATATTTATGAAGATAATTTTTTTTTTTTTTTTTTGCTATGCACCTCATTAAGACTTGGATTTTAGTTTCAGTAACTTTTCGTCTACGTAAGACTTATTTATTTATTTATTTATTTATTTATTCATTCATTCATTTCATTTCAGTTAAAACAAGACTTATTCCATACAAATAAAATAAGATACATATAAAATGAAAGGCAGCGAATTCTTATCATTTCTGCCCCTTCTAAACAATATCAATTCAAAACAATCTATTCAAACAATACATAATACAACCAACCATAAAACTTATCACAATTCATTATAATTCCATACCATTATCCAACTTAAATATATTTCATCATCAATACATTCTTAATCTTTTTTTTTAAATACAACTAATGAATTCTCATTTAAGACTTGGATATTTTCCTATAACTTTGGCACAACACACTCCTCTGCTGAACAGAGCAAACCACAGGCTGTGATGAAGCTAAAGGAGGAAACACAGGAAGTGACATCCACACACTTACCTTGGCACAGAAACACTTTTTTTTTCAAATTCACATTTAAAGTTTTATATAACCTTTCCAGATTGTGAAAATAAAATAGAATATTCCTTTTACACGTCTACAACTCATGGTTTGGTTGCGCACAAGCAGCAGGCGAGTCAAATGTAAAGTCTATGCT
This sequence comes from Nematolebias whitei, assembly GCF_014905685.2. Taxonomy (NCBI): domain Eukaryota; kingdom Metazoa; phylum Chordata; class Actinopteri; order Cyprinodontiformes; family Rivulidae; genus Nematolebias; species Nematolebias whitei. The sequence goes on along the minus strand of NC_056507.1, from coordinate 16,775,252 downwards.
AACTGATTATCACCATGAATGTCAGGCTTATAATTTGGATTTATTATATTGGATTTTGCCTGAAATTTGTAATATATTCCACTCATCACTAAATAATGTAAATCTCTCCAGTAAGTGAAATCACAGATAAAAGCTTTAAACCAGCTTTTCGTTCAAATGTAATATGGTACTGAACATGTTTTTTATTCTCAAATCTCTTTAGCATGCACATATTCTGCATGCATACTCTACATTAAACCCTTAAATAATTGTGTTCTCTACTGCGTGAACAAGGGTAGTCCATGACCATTTGAAACTTTGACACACCCAAAAAATAATAAAGATAAAAATAAATTGTAAATTTATGAGTATACAGTTACATAAATCACTGACAAAATTGTGACAACAGTTCTACTTGTACATTGCACATACTGTTTTCCATATCACGGTTTGGTATTCAGATATATATTTAATGAAAATACATATTTAAATTAAGTGTTCAAGGAAGTTCAGAGATTCTTACATGGGTGGCAGAAACTTGAAAACAAAATTAGACATAAAGTTGGACACAAATGTTTTAGTGAGATACTACTCTGTTCTCTGGAGAAAAAAAAAAGGTTTTCTTGAGCATCCCTTGTTCCTGCTGCGGTCTGGAGTACATGTGTGTGTGTGTGGACATGACTTCACAGGTCAGGTCTGCCCTAATTAGTATTTCATCGTAATTACAGTGACACCAAAGACTGACAGCATAATTTAAACAAGTCTAATTCTACATATAGATGTCATTGATTGAATGTCAACATCAGCCTATTAATGATGGACATTATTAGCCGTTTTGGTCAAGCCTTATAAATAATTGAATGCACAACATATTGCAAGATCTGGCAAGATGCATTAGCACTCTCGGTAAGTTCTGAGGATGAGTCATAGCTAATACCACATCAAGCTTTAGCCAGAATCTGTAAAACTAACTGAGTTATAGCCATTTTGTGTTGGCTACAGTGAATTAGCTGTGGCAAATTAATTGTAGATGCAGATCCAATAACTACTTTGTATGTTTTATACAATTCCATTCAACAGTTTTCCAGATATATTGTGAAAATAAGAAATACACAAGCACCACCTCACATAGACTCTGGCAAAATAATAATTATTTCACCTTCAGTGAATTTCAAAATTCAATTTGAGGTTCTGAATGGAAATGTCAAGATTTCATGGAAGTTAAATGCCATTGTTTCCCTCATTTCTTTAACTGAACTTTGGACAAGTGTTTCACATTTTCCCTGTTATGTATTGCTCATTTTCTTAGAAATGTGACAAATAATGATACAGAGGACATTTCTAGGAATGTTTATAGAAATATGACAAGTGTATGTGGCCATCTAATTTTGGTAACTGGAGTTAAGTACAGTTCTGGCACAGAGTGCCTCATTCCTGACAAGGGAATGAAGTGGACTGAATACATTGTTAGTGGGAGGAATATATTAGCAGTAGATGACGTTGAAGCTGGCTTTCATAAAGTCCAATCAAATTAACTATGTTCAGCCACTTAAAAACACCTGACAGTTTCATAAAGGGTAAGATGCACATTTTAGGATGAGATAGAAAAAAAAAAGTAAAAAAATAACTCATTTGCATAAATGATATAATTTGGTAAAGTTTGAGCCAGCTTGATGTTACTATACATTCACTGCCATGCACTAAGTAGATGTTTCAGTTATAGATTCATTGATTTGTATAAAATATCTACCACATGGTAGAAAAAGCTTACCGAGCCAAAATCAACTTCACAGTGCACAACAAATGATGATGGTATTCTATCACTACATGATGAGATAGCAAATGAACTTGAGCCAAATTGGATGAAGCGGTGTCATGCCATTGCAATATTTCTAAAACCTCTGGCAGTTTGTCATCTCCTGGCTTTTGGCACAGCTACAGTGGAGGACTGCAGCCAGCACTCTCATTTGCAATGTTAAAAATGGCATTATGTTTAGCTGTAATTAAAGCACTGTGTTTTTTTTTTCAACTAAACATTTTAGGTATTTTGTTCTCCCAAACACTGAAAACAAAACAAAACAAACAAGCAAACAAATTTAAAAAAGCACAGAAAGAGCAACACATTATAACCCACTCTACATCTGGATTTACCAGTAGGAAAACCACAGCAACAAAACACCTATTATTCTACTTTAGGACACT
>NC_056507.1:16765956-16772971 GCF_014905685.2 Nematolebias whitei | reverse complement strand
TTTTAATATAAGACTGAGTTTGTTTCGGCTTCTCGGACTGAAGAAGTCTTTTGAATGAAAGACAAAACATTTCAACAAAAAGAAACCGTCCAGAGGACCTGACTTAAATTTGTTAAATCAATAATACATTTTTTTTTATAAAAAGATATTTCTCAAATACTTCTTTGTCTAATTTTGTTTTGATCGACTTGCGGAATGTAGTTAACATTATCCAGGTTTCCTGCATTAAGGTCAAACTGCCAGCAGACATTAACATGTAAGTACTGTAAGATATCATAATGAGGCTCAGAAAGTCATTTATTTCCCAGTAGAGGACCACTAACAGCTTGAAACATATGGAGTGAAAATCGCAAACCATTGTTGCTGGCAATTCAGCAGTGATTATTAAGGAACACCTGTTTGGCTGGCTGGCAAGGCGACTCAGGGTCCCGCTGAATAGCAGCAGGCTAATGAAGGTCTTCTCAGCCTAATTGTTTGGGCTATAAATAGTGACAGAGAGAGGAATCGAGTGCAGCACCACTCTCAACCATTTTTTTCCCCCTCATACATCTAGTGAATGAGCTATTAGAGGTTTGTTGTTGTGGATAATGAATAGAACAAGGAAGGCACTCATGTAATTGCCAACATTATCAATTACAAAAGAGTCATTAACAGTAAACTGTAAGATTACTCCAATATATGCATAGTTGGAGAGTTAGCTTATGAAATGTAAAGGAGACTAATAAACTACAATAAATGTTTAAGAGCTAAGTAAGTTAAAATATAATTAAAAAAGAAATAAAACAACATTCAGTTATAAAACTTAATCGCGGCATCTAGACTGCTGCCAAACCTGAATTAAGGCATTTCTCATAAGCAATTCAAATCATGGTCAAAGTGATTTCTTCTTTAAGTGGACTGCACAACCCAAGTGCTCGTATTGCTTTTGCTCTGACAGATGCTCATTGTAGGTCAAATAAAATGTAAAATGCAGCACTAATTGCAGCATTAACCACAAAGTTATCTCCAAATGACTTCTTGACAGAGGAACACAATGAGGATGAAAAAAAAGATAATCAGATTTTTTTCTTCTTCTTAATTTTCAGGTTAAACTGTGTTTGAGGCTCTGGCACTGCAGCGTCTGCCCTGCTGTTCAGGGGTCACCTTCCCTGCTGTTGTTGGAATTAGTTTTTTTTTTTTTTTTTTTTTTTTTTTAAGAAAAGTTTTACAGCAAGGATGAAAATGTTACTTTTTTAAAGTTTCTAATTTTGATATTAAATAGTTTTAATTGCACACATACACAGAATACATTAATACAACACTTACATATACAATGGTTTAATGTAAATGCTGGGGGAAAAAAAAAAAAACATCAGGAATAAAAGGCTTGCCTCAGTTTTTGAAAATCATCATAGATGTTATACTAATAAAACAAGCGTACTACTTAATGTTTCGTTTTAATATGCCTGTGGCACCTGCCAATGTATTAAACTATCATCAATACATACTTTAACTTAGGTAGTGAAATTCAGCAAATGTCCATCAGGGTCTGAGCAGCCAGACTAAGCTGCTTCCATCTTGCCTTAGCTTGGATTTTTAATGGAGGTGACCATTATGAGTGGTATTATAAGATGAAAACATTTTTAGCATAAATGGAGCATTTGTGTGTGAATTCGCTGGCGAAGATTCTCATTTATTCAGGACATGGCAGATTCAAAAATGTTCATGATAAAAACAACTGGACTTTATTTGTAACAGAAGATGTTTCGCTTCTCCTCTGAGGAGCTTTCACAATGCAAAGAACAGAGCATGTAGGGTTTGAGTAAAAAAAAAAAAACTGAGCTAAGCTTTATACATGCCCAGATTGCCCTATCAATCCTCACAATATGGGTTTGTTAAGGTTAGTTTGATTGACAGTGGAGCCACATGGATGAAATTCCTGATAAATATGAAAATGACTGGGTGTCAGGCCTAATGCTGCATTATACGTTTTAGAGAATTTAAATCTGAGACCTCCTCCTCTGTTTAAAGATGGTTTCTCTCGATTTACATAAATAGCTTCCTTCACAGCCCCCCTCAAACAATCTTTCTTCTCAGTGCAAAATGTGAACATTCTGGTCCTCAAATGAGTGTCCCTTATCCTTGAGGTGTAAGTGAACCTCTGAGTCTTGTCCTGAAGAGCTGGCTCTCCTGTGTTGAGCCATGCGTCTGTGAAGAAGCTCTTTGGTTTCTCCAATATAGAGATCTGGACATCCCTCGCTGCACTGGACTGCATACAGCACATCACACTGTTTGTGTATGGGTGCTTTGTCCCTAGAGTGGACCAGCCTCTGTCTGAGAGTCCTGCTGGGTTTGAAATGTACTGGGATGTTGTGTTTGGAAAAAATCCTTCTGAATTTATCAGATACTCCAGCAACAAGGGGTGATAATGTTGTTGTCCTTTTTCTGTTTAGTAGTGTTTTGTAGATTTTCTCACTGACTTAAAAGCCCAGTTAGGATATCCACATGTTTGGAGAACATTTTTGATATGTTTTTGTTCCTTCTCCTTCCCTTCTGTCTTTGTGGGGATGTGTTCAGCCCGATGCTGTAAAGTTCTCATGGGAGTTTGTGAGAGTCAAATAGAAGGTACTGATCTGTGTGGGGCGATTTCCTGTAGACTTCAATGTTGAGGCTGTCCTCTCTTTCCACGTGAACCAAACAGTCCGAAAATGTGTGTGAATTGAAAGAAATGGTTTTCCGAGTCACAAAGATTTGTAATCAAAAACCGCATTGACATCACATTTGAAACTGTTAAATTAAATTTAAAAAGTACCATGTAGACTTTACTGTGCAGTGCAGATCACTCTGTACACAGTTATATGTAAACTGGAAACATTTAAAGCAATATTTTACACAATAATTTTTCATTGGTGACAAAAGATAATTAGGTAAGCATTAGGCAAAATAGTTCTACACTGCATTGTGCATTTTAAAATAACCAGCTGTGGAATAATTAGTATGCCTCCACAACAGCTATTCTTCATGGATTTATTGTAGTTTAGGTTCATATTTACAAGTGAGATGCATTCCTTAAAAAAATATGTTAGCTTTTTATTTTTATTTTTCCCATAATTTTCTACATATATGCCAAGCCAGAAAAAGAACAAGGATTTATCATATAAAGTAGTTCTTAAAAGAAAAATAGAGTAGAATATACGCAGTGTTACCCATAGCATATACAACAATAACCATTTTGCTGTTAGACAGCCGTTATAGAAGGCTGCTTTAGGTTTCCAGCTACTGCTATTTAAATGTTGCACTTAGATGTGTTCACACAACAGTGGAAACTGCAGAAACATTGTGAAAATAACACATTTTATTATTTATGTAAATATTCTCAGTAAACATCTGTTTTTACTAAAACAAGAATTAGGTTAGGTTAGTCCTCTTCATACATTTTGGGACATGAGGCCACTATCAACTGCTTCCACTTGCTTCTGTCACTGGCCACATGCTGTGCTTCACCGATTCATGACCTGCAGCTGTGATGTCACTGTTCTTCACCATGTTGTTCTTGACCTTCCCTGTTTCTTTTTACCTAGCGGTGTTCAACACAATGCTACTTTAGGTATATGCTGACTGTCCATTCTCAGACAATTAAGATGATGGTGTTTTATCTCCACCCTCAAACTGTCACATTTGGTCATCTGGTATAGATCATCATTAATCTTTCTTATAGGCAAGAATATGTCGCATATTATCCAAAGACAGCTGTTGTGAAAGCCATCCAGTTTTCTCATATCGATCTGCGTTATACTCAAACACTTAGATCCATAAAACAAAACTGATTTAATGTTGCTGTTGTACAGCCTCTACTTGATTTGGAAGTGATAATGCTTTGACTTCCAGATAGGCCGCAGTCTGGAAAAAGTAACATGTGCATTTAGATGTGTTCACACCACAGGCGAAACTGCAGATCGTGAGAATAATGAATACTACTATTTATGTAAATAGTTAAATAATCTCATTAAAACACTTAAGTTTTTACTAATTGAAAGTTCAAAAAACGTTCAATACAAAAAACATACTAATTGAAAACCAATCACCCATGTCGAATCATCAAATAATTTAAATAGAAATTACCATATTTATATAAAAATAATATAAATCCTGTTTGATACCCCAGCAATCTTTTTTTTTCAGCTATGATTACTGGTGAGAGTGTGGAAACGGTGCTTTATTTTCAGACAAGCTACAACCAAACCTTTAAAAAACTTAACCACGTCCGTGCAACCCTGGCTAAGCATTGCCACATAAAGGAAAATGAGACAATTGTGTATTCCTAAGTATTTTATTTAAGGGCATGAAAACCATGTCAGCCAGTGACGTGCGGTGAGGCTTGTGACAGGTGAGACACTGTCTTGTCTGGAATCGGATGCTCATATACATGAACCCAGAATAGAAGCTTATATTTTAACTTAGCCTTCTTTTCTTTTTTTTCCTCTCTCTAATACCTTCTGTTTTGACTGAAAATCTAGTTTAGAAAAATCCTTTAGTTTTGAGATATGATTTTCCATTTTGTCTAAATGAAACCCTATCAGTGTGTCAAGATACTTTCTGCCTCATCCGGTGTATTTTCAGAGTTCATTTATGACCAATTAGAAAGAAGAAACGTCACAAACATTCATTCAATATATTAGACAGACTGTAGAACATCTGCATGTGTTGCACATGTGTAATAAACGTGTATTGGCGATATAAAGAGAGACAGCAATGGGCGTGCGTCAACCGCCTACATATGACACAGCGCCACCAGAGGTGAGCCAGAGCACTGCACTGCCTCACCCGAGTCACTCCGCATTTCTTCCATGTTTGAACTGGCAATGCGTAAATTCTGCAATTTTAACCAATGAAGTGTTGAAATAATTCAAAAAACAGTTTTATAAAACAATAAAGTAGTCAAATGTATTTTCTCTTATCATTGTTAGTATTTTAATGAGTGCTATGTGTTGTCATCATTGTATGCTCCTTTACAATGACACAATTAGTTCTCTGCATTTAACTCATCGCACTTGGGATACACCCAGGTGGAGCAGTGGGCGGCTATTTAGGCACAAAGGGAGCAATTAGTGATTAGGTGTCTTGCTCAGAGATACCACGACATGTGGAAATGGCTGGGGATCGAACCTGGAACTTATGGATCCCGGGTCGGATGCCTCTACCCCATCTCGCCTATACTTCTCATGATGCCTCCCCTAACTGCACATCACTGATGTCAGCACAATCTTTTAACACATCAATAAATAAGACCAAACAATATTGTTTATTATTCATGTGTCTTGTCCATGACCTTGTACCTTATTTATCCAAAACCTTTGTGCAGGTTGCTCATACTCTGCTCAGCTGTGTAGAGCTATTTTGCATTCTTTTTCATGTTCACTTTATTGTTTTGTTCTCTTGAAACAGTTTCTTATCTGACTAACATGAAACACATGTTCAACTACATGAATATACAGCATCACCGTTCTAAAATAGACTATTTTCAATACACACAAATATACACAGAGTTGTCTAAAAATAAAGTTTTCACCAAAGTCCACGTTCCATAATCCATGTGTAAAATCCAACAATTTTCTCGGGTCATCTGACGGAAAATTGTTGGATTTTATACCTGGATTATTGAACATGGACTTTGGCGTTTTGAGCCAGTTTGACATGACTGTCGACGAGGGAGAGAGCCGGCAACTGAGCAGAGGGCGTGCCCCATAGACCATCTTAGCACCAACATAACTGTTTTGTTTTCCACTTTGGAGTAAGCCATTGGGGGAGAATCAGTTTTGTTTGGTGTTTCCTCAGACTGATGAAGTCTTCTGGATGGAAGGCGAAACGTCTCAGCACAATAAACGTGACCGTCCAGATGATCTGACTGAAAATTGTTGGAAAATAAAATGTTGTTATCTAAGAAGCTTACATCATTTCAAAATAATAATTAAAAAATATTGGTTTACAGACAGCTTGTGTTGAAAAAAAATCTGTTAAGTGTTCATGTGGATGAATAATTTGTTTCAAAACATTTTACTCATGGAACAAAGATTTAGACAAAAAAAAAAAAAAAATCTTGTGTGTTGTAAGTCACTAGTTGAAGAGATTTCTCTAAAGAATAAAGAGCACCGAATGTAGGTATATAAACAAGCATGGTGCTCTCTGTTATTTTTAAAAATTTTATTCTAGATGTGTGATGCTATATTCAGTTCTGTCTATATGAGTACTGTGGCTGCTGCCATGTAAACAGAGAAGTTTCTGGCATGTGGTGGGAGTCAGCCTCAGATTTAAAAATGGTTTCTGCCTTCTCTTCAGGCTCTCCTGTCAAATACAAGAGTTTGCAAAAGTATCACAAATAACAAAAAGCTAAATACCACCAGTGTCTGCGTGGGAGACAGTAAATACATGGCAAATTGCAAAGTGTGCCACTGGGTATTTTCTGTCACCAGTGGAGGAGTGTGTGATGTTAAGCAACATGCCCTGTACTAAAACATATAAGAACTTGAGCTCAATTTTTACATTGATTTCCCTCTGCATCACAACAATACATGCAAAGTGACATTAAAATTAAATGTATATTTTTGTTATCTCTATGTGCTAAACCATAATTAGTTGACTTGTAGTTAAAATGACTAGCTATCACATTTCTCACTTATTTTAAAACTGAAAGTTCAAATAACTGAACATTTTTCCAGTTTCTAAAAGAGTTACGTTTAAAATAGTTTTAAATAATTCCATGTAATAATACAAGGCATGGCATTGTACAATTCAAAACAAACACGGCACGCTCTATCCTTGAGGTAATACAAATACATGATTTTGCTATATTTTCTCTTTATTGTGAAGGAAGGAGTTTAAAAAGTCATGAAAAATGTCAGTGTTATATTTTTGCATTTAATAGTATTATGCAAATAAAATGAAGGTTAATGTAAGGCCTCTTTATATTATAGATGGCAATTTTAAAAATAGTCTCACTCTCTCTCTCTCTCTCTGTGTATATATATGTATACATATA
>NC_056507.1:16754574-16765856 GCF_014905685.2 Nematolebias whitei | reverse complement strand
AGGTCTTTGTAGCATTCATCTGTAGACTCCTTGAGCACAATGTGCATATTTATTTGTGTATGATCCACCCTGTAATTTTTGAGCATTTTATTTCTGCTTCTGCATACATTTTATTCTGCTTTATAATATACATAAAAAAATAGACAAATCAAATGAATGAAACAACATATACAGTGTGATTCTGCAAATACCTTGACTAATTAAGCTTTAATCTGCACCCATTTTCACACTGAATTTAGAGCCAAGCTGACTCCAGGGAATCCAAGCAGCATGACTGGGCCAAATATGTCCCTTTTGTCTGATGGCAAACACACCAACTGAACCATAAAATAGCAAAAACTAATTTGTGTTTAATATTCTTTGTTTACTCCAGCTTAAATATTCTGAGTAATCAAAAAAGTAATTAAAAACACTTAAACACATACTGAATAGGAACATGTATTGGTACCTCAAGAGCATCTTAGTGTGAAATCACTTGTTTGAACATTGAATGGCATTAAGAGCTACAAAAATGTATAACCTAAATAAAACTATTGTCAAATGTAAAAATGTTTGAAAAATTTTGATGGATACTTTATTAGAATGGTGCAAGCATCTGTCGTGTAAGAGTAAAGTCTTTTTTTCAACCCTCTAATTCTTGACTGAACTGCTGTTTGACATTTAGAGAATAAATCAGTTCAGTTATGATAAAGATCACAGTCTGCCAGCTGTTTCTGTACCACTGTCTTTAGTAAAATATACAGCTCAAGAGTGACTTTGACAATGTGTTGTACGTACCACTGACTGTGGAAATGACCTAAAGGCTATACGATGAAAGGTTCTTCAAAGTATGTGTGACAAGTTCACTTCCTATCTGTGACACAAAGTCTACTTTTTAGCTGAGGTAGAAGTATATGACATGATGACCTGTGCCAACTTTTCATCTAATCGTCTGACACTCCAAATCGAGAAGCGTGTCAACAAAATGTTGTTGGCGTTCCCTTTATGCTTTGTGTCCCTCGTGTTAGTATAGAAGACAGGCCGGCAGCAGGTTTTCTTACTTTCAGCCAGCTATGAAGTAAGAGGTTGGCAATTGCACATGTACAAAACTGCTGATTAAATGGAAAACAAAAAGTAAAGTTTGTGTGACTATATTACAACAAAATGCAGAGTCCTTACTTCTATTGTTACATTGTTACATTACTATATTGTCCTTATTCTGGACTGCATTTTGACATGGCAACCAAATTTTTGATAGGAACCTTTTTACACATAGATGCAGAGACAGTATATGTGTGCATCAACAGAAAGTTTGCACATTGCTCAGTTTACAAGGTATTCAGTTCACAAGACTTACATATGTATATATACACACAAATATATTTAAGTTATCTTGGATTTTGCTGTAACAACTCAATGCTGAAAGCAACCTTATGCCTAGATGTTACCACACACCAAAATGGAAGTCAGTGTATTGCCTATTTTACAAGTTTTTCAACTCGCAATGTATGTGTGTGTGCGTGTGGGTTTATGGGTGTGGTGTTCATATTTTTCATGTTATAATGCTCACAACATGCACAGACAGACGGAGTGCATTTCCAATTTCACCTCTTTGCTTTGTGGTGGGAAATGGAACAATTCCATAGGTCTTATCTGCATCATGATCTTTGTGAAATATCCATCTATCTATCTATATAGATAGTGCACTAGTCAGTTCTCACTGTCCCCCCACTTGACGGGGAGAGTGAGTGTGAGAACTGGCACGGGGCTGAATCAAAACACAAGGGATATGAAAATAATGTAAACCACTATAAAACTAAACCAAAATGCAAATTAAAAAACAAAAAAAAAACATTATGACTGGTAAAGATGTGGCAATAATATTTTAAATTGTCATTGTTTTGTGTGTCTATTTGTTGTCAGCCAAATTTCTTATGAGCCAGAAGTGCATTGATTTAAATTAAGCTCTCAGAAAGTAACAATTTAATGTGCTTCTACAACTTCTAAACTTTTGTAGACCTAGACATCTGGCATGAAGCCAAGACAATGAGCTGCTGTAGGAATCTTCTTCTTCTTCTTGATGAGTTTAATGGCGGTTGGCAAAAAACTGTAGGTGTGCATTACCGCCACCACTGGTATGGAGTGTGGTTCATCATGGGCTAATTCTATGTGTATGTGTGAGTAAACTATATATATCTCAAATTCTATTAATCAACTTTGTTTTCTTAAAATATCTAATTATAATTTGTATATGTTTGCTCTCCAAGTTGTGTTGTAGTGCATCTATTATATTAAGTTTTTCTTTTATCTTTTCAAACTGTCTCTTCATAAACCTTCGTTCTGCTGCATATTTCTGACATTCCAGTATCACATGTTGAATAGTTTCATCTTGTCCACAGTGCTCACATTTTCCTGTATTGTGTTTCTTTATTTGAAATAATGAATAATTCAGTCCCGTATGTCCAAATCTCAATCTTGTTATTAATCTTTCTTCCTTTCTGCTCCTTCTTCCAGTTCTTGTTTCTCCTACTGTCTTTTTGATCCTATAAAACCATCTTCCTTTTTTTCCTTCATCCCATCTTTTCTGCCATTCTTTCTTCAGTTTTTGTTTGATGATACTTTTTACCTCTGATTTGCTTATATTTACTGTAAAGTCAATGTTATTCTGAGTTGCCTTCTTTGCCATCTTATCTGCCATCTCGTTTCCTTCAATCCCAATGTGCGCTGGTACCCATAAAAATGTCACTGTTAAACCCATCCTTTGTGTTCTGAATAATGTGTGGTATATTTCTAATAAAATATCTGGCCTACTGTCTGAATGATTGTGCTTTAAACTGAGTAATGTGGAACTTGAATCTGAACAGATTATTGTTTTTAATGGTTTTACTTCCTCCACCCACTGCACTGCTAATAACACTGCTAACATCTCTCCTGCATATACGGATAAGTCGTTGGTGATTCGTTTTCCTATTTTTATTTGAAATTCCGGTACTATAAAAGCTATTCCTATTTTTTCATTTGTTTTTGATGCATCTGTATATATTTGAATGTACTGGTAATAATTGTTTATATAAGTCTGTACTGTGTGTGAATCTATGATGTATGTCCTGTCCTTTTTCCTTTCCATTAGTGTCATGTCGACTGTTGCTGTTGGTAATATCCAGGGTGGTAAAACTGATAGTGGTAAATGTGGACTTATTTCTAAATGATGTATTTGAACTTCTTCTGTTTTCTTTCTTATGATCCATCCAAAACTTCTTGTTTGTTTTTTCTCTTTCTCCCAGCATGGGATTAGTGTATCGAGTGTTGGATGATCCGGGTTATTGCTTTGTAAGTTTATCCAGTAATTTATTGCTAGTTGTGTTCTTCTTAGATCTAAAGGCATCTCTCCCATTTCTACTTCTAGCGCTGTTGTTGGTGTAGTTTTGAATGCTCCTGTGCAGATTCTTAATGCCTGATGTTGTATTGTATCTAATTTTTCCAGATGAGTTTTTGCTGCTGATCCATAAATGATGCTTCCATAATCAATGTTTGATCTGATTAATCCGGTGTATATTTGTTTTAAAGCTCCTCTATCCGCTCCCCAGTCACTGCCAGCCAAACATCTCATAATGTTTAATATTTTTTTACATTTATCGATAATTTTCTGTATATGTATCTTCCATATTATTTTTTCATCAAACCATACTCCTAAAAACTTTACACTTTTTACTTGTTCTAATTCTTGATTATATAATTTTAATTTTATTTCCTCTCTTATTCTTTTCTGTGTAAACACCATAACTTTTGTTTTTTCTATTGAGAACTTAAATCCCCATTGAAATGCCCATTTTTCTATTCTAATTATCATATCTTGTATTTTTTTAATAACAAATTCTGTATTTCTACCTCTTTTCCATATGGCTCCATCGTCCGCAAATAATGAACATCCCATTTCTTTCTCAATGTCTGTAAATATATCATTTATCATTATGGAAAACAATAACGGACTTAAAATGCTTCCTTGTGGCGTCCCATTTTCTACTGTAAATTTTCTTGATAGTTCTTGCCCAATTCTCACTTCTATTGTTCTGTCTGATAAAAAGTTTTGAACCCAGTTAAACATATTTCCATTGATCCCCATTTGACATAATTTAATTAATAATCCTTCTACCCACATCATATCATATGCCTTCTCTAGATCAAAAAATACAGCGACTACACTTTCTTTGTTGATTTGTGCTTTTCTGACTTCATGCTCTAAGCAAATTGTTGGGTCATTAGTATTCCTCCCCTTTCTAAACCCACTCTGATATTTAGATATATACCCTTTGATATTTAAATAATAAGTTAATCTATTATTAATCATTTTTTCCATTATTTTACACATATTTGACGTTAAAGCAATGGGTCTATAATTTTCTGGGTTTGTATTGTCTTTTCTTGGTTTGGCTATTGGAACTATGATCGCCTCCTTCCAGCTCTCTGGCAGCTCCCCTTCCTCCCAGATTTTATTGTAAAATTCTAATATTGTATCTTTTGATGTTTCACTGAGATGTTCTATCATTGTATACCAAATGTTATCTTTACCAGGTGCTGTATTCTTTGTTTTCCTTAGTGCATAGTTCAGTTCTGTTTTAGTAAACGGTTCATTCAATAAATTATTTGTTTCTTCAGTATTTTGTTGTAAATCTTTGTATTTTAGTTTTGTGGCTTCCTGACCTTTCCTTCCTTCTTCACTCATGTTACTAGAACTATGAATTTTACTAAATGTTTCTGCTAATATTTCAGCTTTCTCGTCATCTTTTGTAATAGTTTTGTTACTTATTTTTAATACTGGATATTCATATTCTTTTTTAATACCATTCATTCTTTTAATTATTTTCCAAATTTTTTCAATTTTTGTTTCTTTTCCCACTGTGTTACAGAATTTTCTCCAATATTCTCTCTTTGTGTTCTTAATTATTCTCCTTACCATAGCTTGTTTTCTTTTATAATCAATTAGATTCTGATAAATTGGATTCCTTTTAAGTACTTTAAATGCTTTATTTCTTAACTTTATTATTTCACTACATTCACTTGTCCACCAGGGTACAATTCTCTTGTCCTTCTGTCTTCCTCCTTTCTTTATTGAATTTTCTGCAGCTTCTAGTATTACCTTATTTATATATGTATTTATATTATTTATATCCATTGTCATGTTGACTTTTTCTAGACTAATTTGACTCAAATAGCTAAATTTAACCCAGTCTGCTTTATTAAAATTCCATTTTTTGTTTATTTTTATATTATTGTTATTTATTGTTAGTCCTGCTCTTATTGTAATGGGATAATGATCGCTGCCTATAGTTGTGTTTTTATCAATGTCCCACTCACAGACACCAGCCAGTGAGTTTGATACAAATGTTAAATCTATGACTGACTCTGCTCCTGTTCTTACATTCAGTCTCGTTCCTCTTCCATCATTAATGCATACTAAATTTTTGTTTTCCATTATTTCTTCGATAATCTGTCCATTTTTATCGTTACATTTACCCCATACTGTGCTATTAGCATTAAAGTCCCCACACCATATTACTCTCCCTTCCAGATGTTCCATCACCTCTTCCATCAACTCCAGTGACAATGTTTTACATGGATTATAAAAATTTAATATTTTACAATTTCCTTCTTTTCCCCAAATTTCTATTACTATATATTCCAATTCTTTACCTTTCCCTATTATTTGATATTGCCTGCCTTGTTTTATAAATATTATACACCCTCCTCCACTTCCTTCTTGTCGATCCCTTCTTATATTATCATATCCTTTAATACTAAAATCTATTGTTGGTTTTAACCACGTCTCCTGTACACAAATAACGTCTGGTTTCTCTTGAAGTTCGTTAATATAACCTTTAAGTTCCTGTCCATTAGCAATTAAACTTCTAGCATTCCATTGTAATATAATCATATATTGTCACCTGGTGTTCCTGGTCTTCCATCAGCTTCCAACCTTTTGTTAATGTTTTCCCAAGATCCCTCTTTGAACCCCAAAAATTTTTCAGCTCCTCTCACAATTATTTTAATTTTCTCTGTTTTATGTTTGGCCTGGTCAGTGCAGTTTATGACATATGCTATGAATAATATTAGGTTTTCAACTGGCATTGTGATGTTTTCCTCTGTTTGCTGTTTACTGGTACTTTGTTGTGGGTTCTGGTTCTCTGTTTGTCCTGTCGCTCTTGTCTTTTGTTCTTTGACACTTTTGACTGCCTCTGCATATGTGGTGTTTTTACTTATTTTCACCTGTTGGATTTCTTTTGCCGTTTTCCTCACTTCACACCCCCCGTATGTAACTCTATGTTGTCCTCCACAGTTGCAACACTTCTCCTTTTCTTCTTTACATTCTTCTATCCTATGGTCTTCTCCACACTTTGGACACCTCTGTTTACCTTTGCACGCTGCTGCAATGTGTCCATATCTCTGGCACTTGTAGCAGCGGAGTGGTGGTGGGATGTAAGGCCTAACTTGAAAATTTAAATAACCTATTTTTATGTTTGCTGGTAATGTTGTCTCATCAAACTCAATCATAATTGATAAACTTCCTACTCTTTCCCCATTAACAGTTCTTGATAGTCTCTTCAAGTTGTTTACTTGTGCACCAACAATGTTCCTTTTTATTTTATCTAAATCTTCATCCACTGGGATCCCGTAAATAACTCCGCGAACTGTTTTGTTTTCTCCTATTATCTTTTTTTCCATGACCATTCTTTTACAGATGTTCTCGACGTGCAAAGCCTTATTTTTTTGTTCTTCAGTTTTACATGATATTAATAAATTTCCATCTCTTAACACCTTCACCATTTCTACATCCCCAATCTTCCTTTTTATTTCTTTTGATATCAAAATGGGGCTTATGTTACCCTGCCCTTCCTCATTTTTTAGTTTTAATATTATTTTAAATTCATCCCTCACTACTTTTCTTCTTACTACCCTTTCTTCATCAGAGCTGCTCCCTTCCATCTCCCTTTTATTACTCTGGCTGTCATTTGTCCCTTCCTCCATTTTATTTCTTCCGCGTCCTCTCCCTCTACCTACCGGTGTCCACCCCTCAAAATCCATGTCTGCCTCGTCTCCTACCTGTTTTTCCATCCGAACCATTCACATACCAGTTTATGCCAATTTCCGCCTGTTCCAAAGTCCAAAAAATGTCAAATACCGATAATCCGTCAAAAATTGTTTTGAATTCCGCGCCCAACAGCTTCCTCCTTCCTTCACCACCAAAAGAGACTAAGCAGTCCTGCTGTAGGAATGGTGATCAGGAGTGGTTTAAAACAAGCGGGGAATGAGTGAAAGTGACAACACCTGTGTGACTGCTCATTGGAAACAGGTGAGAGTGGTGGGCTGAATGAGAAACAATGTAGAGGCTGACGGAGGGAGAGAGTGAGAACTGGCACAGGGACCATGGGGCTGAATCAAAACCCAAGGGATATAAAAGTATCATAAACCACAAGGACAAAACAAAACCAGCATGCAAACTACGTAAATAACTGGGGGAAAAAAAAAAAAAAAAAAAATAAAAAAAAAAAAAAAAAAATACTATGACAGGGTGGACAGAGTACTAAAACACTGAACACAAGTAAAAGTAGTTACTCTGTTGAAACTTTACTTGAGTGCAAGTAAACATGCCCATGCAAATATCCAATTAGATAAAAGTTAAAAACGAATAAAAAGTACATCTTTAAAAGTTTACTTTTAGTAAAAGTTACATAGTCACATTTTTTTTTAACACATGTGGTAGGGGGAGGACTTTTAAGTTTGATGCACAGAAGACAAATGTAAATATTTATTTATTTATTTTTTTTAATTTCTTAAATAAAATATGACACCTCACAGTTTAATATCTATCTACCTATCCCTACCTATCCATCCATTTTCTTTTACCTGGTCTTTTTCATTTCACGGGGGGATCTGGTGTTTATCTCCAGTAGTCAACTTATGAGAGGCGGGGGGGTCTCCAGTCCATCACACAAACAAACCATTCACACTCTCACATACACCTCAGGAAAATTTAGTTACCAATTAATCTAACATGCATGTTTTTGGTCGTTAGGAGAAAATCAAAGAAAGCCCTCATCTATCCATCCATTATCATTTACCCACTTCTTCCATTTTGGGTCATGGGGGTCGCCGGTGCCCATTTCCAGCAATCACTGTGCGAGGGGTGGGGTACACCCTGGACAGGTCTCCAGTCCATCACAGGACCACATAGAGACAAACGAGACAAACAACCATTCACTCTCTCACTCACACCTAGGGACAATTCAGAGTTACCAATCAGTCTAACATGCATGTTTTTGGTCTGTGGGAGAAAACCGGAGTGCCCGGAAAAAAAAACACGCATGCACGGAGAGAACATGCAAACTCCACCCAGAGAGGCCCCTGGACTGGGATTTGAACCGACAACCTTCTTGCTGAAAGACAGCAGCTCTACCACTTGCGCCACTGTGCTGTCCTATTTGGAGACCATACATCATAATTTCATTGTAGTCTGCACACACAAATCTGTTGATTAACAAAGCATGTTAAACAATCCACAACAGCACAATGACTTACAGGTGAGCACTGTTGCTTCACAGCAGGAAGGTTCAAGCCCCAGTTTGGACCTGGTGTTTTTTTTGTGTACAGTTTGCATAATCTCCTCTACTTTGTGAGTCTTTTCTCCAGGTCCGCTGGTCTCCTTCCACAGTCCAAAATCATTTTAGACTGCCTTCAGGCCCAGAAAAGGAAAATATCTGTGATCGCAATGGGATTTAACTGGTTAAATGAATGTTAATAAACAAATAACATTTCTGTATGGAGTTCTAGTTCACACATGGGTTTCTTCTGGGTATTCTGGTTTCCTCCCACAGATCAAAAACATGTTATTAGGTTTGTTAGTAACTATAACTTGCGTTTAGGTCATTATGAGTGGTTGTTTGTCTCTGTGTCCCAGTGATGGACTGGAGACCTGTCCAGGTGTCCCCCACTTCTCACACAGTACATTTGACATCTACAAATAAAAATGCCAAATTAAATTTCAATTAAATTAAATTCAGTGTATTTATATAGTGCCAAATCACAACAGAAGTCATCTCAGAGCACTGAACAGAAACATGTATTTATAAAAATAATAAGTTAACACCATTTAACTGAGGAGCAGACTGCTTTGAGTTCAACTCAATCACAGAACTCTCATCTTGAGCAAGCATGAAGGCGACAGTGGAAAGGAAAAACTCCCTCATGAGGAAGAAACCTTTATCAGAACAATGGACCATGTCATAATAAAAACAGCACACACTAGTTATTGTTATTTGTAGGCACTACTGCAATCAATAAACATATTCTAAATCCATATTTCACTTATGGTGTTTAGACGAGTTGCATGTAAGAATTTACATTCATATTTCTTTATAAATGTTACAGAGAATAAATAGTTTGATCAATAACATTATTTTCATTGCACATGACATTCCCTTGCACTAGTGTGTTTCTCTGTTCAAAGCCTTTGTAACAATTATGTCTAGTAAATTGAAACGTCTCCTAAAATCAACCTGTTTTTTTGCACGCTCTGTCCTGCTGTGACTGTACTAGAGTCTGAGGCAGTGGGTATCACCAGATAACATAACTTCAATCACCCTGAAAAGTACAAGTAAAGTTTATATAATTTGACATAAATGTGACTAAAATAAGAATGAAACCCTGATCACTTAATTTAATTATTACCTAAATCAAATATGACCTTCTTTAAGGTAATCTCATAATTCTGTTTAAGAGGCGTTGCTTTATTCAGACTAAGGCCTTAATCAAGTTACTGTCAAAATATTGATGAGCATGTGAACACATCGTCTGATGCATGCCAAAGAGGTGACCGCTATAATATGAGAGAAACTGTGGAAGCAAACCACATTATATTAATGAGTTCCAACATCAAGTTGGAAAAATGACACATAACCCAAATAGCAGAACAGTATTTGAGGTCACTAATGTTTATCAAACTGTTTCCACTGACATTTAAAATTGTCTGCACTGCCCACTTGAATATGACACTACAGCACGATTTTAAGATTATACTTTATAAAATTAATTTATACAAACAAACATCTTGAGCTGCTCTGTGTGTCATTTGCTCTTAGTAATTTTGCTTTTGGATTATATACAATATCATTTACCATTTAATAACGTCCAGATCATATAAAACACACAAGGCTCAGAGTGTACTGAATTTTGAATGAAAACAAAATCTAGCTCTTACTGGCAACGGCAAAGGGATGTCATACATTTTGTATTTCACTTTGGCAAGCTACACTTCACGCTCATTAGTTTTATCGCCTTTTCAAAATGCTTTAGAGCATGAATGTAAGGTTTTAGTGGGAGAGCATGACAAAAGTATCTACAGCAATAGTAGTTTGTTTTAAGCAAGAACACAGAACAGAAGTGTCAGTTTCAATTAACTTTTTTTTTTTCATTTGTACCAAAATCTTGCTGTTCTTTTGAAAAAAAATTGTATGTGATGTTAAAAAAAAAAAAAATAAAAAAAAAAATAAAACTTAAGACAGTGAGCCACTGGAAGATGTTTTGACAATGCAGTTGCAATATCCAGTTGAACAAAATGTCAGTGATACGCAGTAACACAACACTTGTGCATGTCGTCCCTGATCCCAGGGGAGGATGCAATATAGCTGTGACATTTAGAGACAAAAAAAGTAATAAAATAATAACCAAGTACAATGGCAATAATAACAAGATATGATGGCACTGTAATTAATGTTATGTCCAGTTCTTAATTAGAAACAGACTTTCTGGTTCTATTTTATTATTATTATTATTTTAAATTGAAAGGTTTTCCACTCTCTGCCTGCCCGTAAGACAGACAAAAACAGTACCAAGAATGAAAAGTATTCATATTACAATGCTCAATGTGTTTTAAAAGCATGACTAGTAAATTATTAACTCCTCAGAATACCAGTTTGTGTACACAAACTATTAACTGATTGTGCAAAATATGATATACTTGTGAAAGGCAATGATAGTTACACTTACTTGGTATTGGTATAATGTGAAAATTAAATGTTATGTTTAAGTAAAAAGAATAATCTTTAAACTGTTTTGACTTCCCTGCAGTAATTCCTGGTTATACAGGAAAAAAAATAAAAAATAAACTCTGAAATAACAGTGACTTTGGGTGTTTGAAATGGAGTGTTTAATTATGTTTTGAATATTAAAGATGCAGGGATGAGACAATATATAATATATGTGTGTATATATATATATATATATATATATATATATATATATATATATAT
>NC_056507.1:16752484-16754474 GCF_014905685.2 Nematolebias whitei | reverse complement strand
TTAATTCAAAAATACTTTATTAATCCCAGAGGGAAATTAAATGTTGTTGTAACTCATCATCCTGGTTTCATTAAAGAGTTGTTCTAGATGCTGATGGCTGTGGGCAGGAAGGATCTCTTGTAGCGGTCTGTCCTACAACGGATTTGAAGAAGCCTCTGACTGAAGACACTTTGTTGTTGTATGACAGTCTGATGAAGAGGATGCTGAGGGTTGTCTATAATGTTCTTCATTTAATGAAGAATCCTTCTTTGAACAATCATCTCAAAAGGTTCCAGAGGAGTCCCCAGAACTGAGCCAGCCTTCTTTATGAGCTTGTTGATCGTTTTTAAGTCACTTGCTCTGGTGCTGCTACCTCAGCAGATGATGGCAGAAGAGATGGCACTCTCTACAACAGACTTATAGAAGATATGCGGCATCTTGCTGCAAACGTTGAAGGACTTCAGCTTCCTCAAGAAGTACAGTCTGCTCTGTCCCTTCTTGTAGACGGCTTCATTGTTGCATTTCCAGTCCAGTCTATTGTCCAGGTGAACTCCAAGGTATTTATACTTCTCCACCACCTCCACTTCTTCTCCCATGATGAAAGTAGGGTTGGATCTGTTCCTGATTCTCCTGAAATATACAATCATCTCCTTTGTTTTGTTCACATTCAAGATGAGGTGATTGTTTCCACACCATGCCACAAAGCAGTCCACCAGTTCCCTGTACTCAGCTTCTTGTCCATCTCTGATACACCCGACTACTGCAGAGTCATCAGAATATTTCTGCAGATGACAGGAGTCTGTTTTGTACTGGAAATCTGAGGTGTACAGAGTGAAAAGGAATGGCAAGAGTACAGTCCCCTGTGGTGCTCCTGAGCTACTGACCACCTGGTTATACACACAACCCTTCAGGCTCACAAACTGTGGTCTGTCTGTCAGGTAGTCTTTGATCCAGGTGATTGTTGAAGCCTCCACCTGAGTCTTCTGAAGTTTCTGACAAAGCAAATCAGGCTGGATTGTGTTAAATGCACTGGAGAAATCAAAGAACATGACTCTCACAGTGCTGTCTGCCTTTTCTAGATGACAGTGATTTTGCTGAAGCAGGTGTATGATGGCATCTTCAACTCCAAGTCCACGCTGATAAGCAAACTGCAGTGGGTCCTGAAATGTGCTTGTTTGTCTAGTCAGGTGGGTCAGCAGAAGTCTCTCTAGGACCTTCATGATGTGGGATGTCAGGGCAACAGGTCTATATTCATTGAGGACTGATGGGTGCGTTTTCTTTGGCACTGGAACAAGACAGGATGTTTTCCACAACACTGGAACCTTCTCCTGGGTCAGGCTAAGGTTGAAGAGGTGCTGCAGAACCCCACAGAACTGCTCTGCACAGACCTTTAGGACTCTGGGACTGACACCATCCAGACCTGCAGCCTTATTCCGGTTCAGTCTCTCCAGCTGCTTCCTCACCTGACTTCTGGAGACGCAGAGGGGGTAGGCAAAGGAGGTATCAGCATCTTCTGATGTATTTGAAAACCAATAAGTAGAAGAAGGATCCATGACTTAGGTGGTAGATACAATATTTGAGGTGTGACAGGACAGCCTTGGGTCAATGGAGGGTGGTATGTATGTTTGGCTGTGGGCAAGAGAGGAGGATGCTGAGCCTGTTCCTGAACTGAACCTATTGAAGAATGTGTTCAGTTCATTGGCTCTGTCCAGGCTTCCATCCTTCTGATCCTCATTCTGCTTGAAGCCTGTGATCTGTTTCATCCCTGACCACACCTCTCTGATATTGTTCTGTTGGAGCTTGCTCTCCAGCTTCTTCTTGTACACCTCCTTGCTGTTTCTTATCTTGTCTTTTAGTTGCTTCTGTGTGCTCTTCAATAATTCCCTGTCTCTCTCCCTGAAGGCTCTTTTTTTCTGGTTTAGCAGTTCCTTCAGGTCAGTGGTAATCCAGGGTTTGTTATTGGGGAAGCATCTCACTGTTCTGGTGGGGATGGTGTTGTTTACACAGAAGT
>NC_056507.1:16749933-16752384 GCF_014905685.2 Nematolebias whitei | reverse complement strand
TCTTTCAGTCACCATTAGTGGCTTTGCTCTGCCTGCCATTGTTATTGATGACTGACAAAATGTCTCCAAGGCCTCATGCACTCATGTGTGACAGAATGAGAGAAGCTGTGTTGTCAGTGAGAAAATATTCGTGTTTATCAGTCAGCACTGCTAGCCTCAATAAAAGGCATTCGGCTACTTACTGTACGTAAATGGCATGCCGCAATGCCTTCTTGCTTCTGATTGCTTCCCCCTGCATCGTCCCCTGTTGTCCCTTTTGACAGAGGGGCTTGACAGATAGATCACAAAGATGCACAATCATTGCATGGTAGAGACTCAGATGGAGTGCGCCCATTATTCTAAAGCAAAGCTGTCTGGCGTGGCAAGGCCTGCAAGCCACATGGTGCCATGATAGATGGGGACCATTAATCAAAGCAAGACGGAGTCCTGAGATTGATGTGCAGAAATTCAAATGCTCAAGCAGCATTTGGAAGATTAAGGCTGTGTGGGCAAGGATGGGAGGCTTCTTTTCTATTGTTCAAAAACAGATGCGATTATAGACAATCTAGTGGAGACCAAGGATGAATGTTCATAAATATGTAGTTTTAAAAATTAAAAATAATGTGCTATAATCAGAGAATATGCAAAAAAACATAAACAAGGCAGAACTTTAGAGGATTGTGTTGCAGAAATGGTGAGGTGCCTTCAATGCTAAGGTTTTTAACGTCCCTTTATAACACATTTTTTCAGTGCATACTACTTTTCATTAATTTTCATAAAACGGCAGGATGTCAAATAAACCATTGTCCAAAGCTGGTGATACCAGAAAGGCAATTTGCAGCAATTTCACTTAGTATTTGATACATTTTCGGAGTTTGATTTACTTAAGTTTTGTGCAGCTAAATAGGAGTAAACCAGAGATCTTTCATTTATCTAGTTTATTAAACACTTGACGTGCACATCAAACTGTGATGGTGTTTTTCTTTAGTGGTGTAGTTTGCTCATTTTAAAAATAGGCTTCATTCATGAATTTAGAGAATAAATAACCTATAAATATGAAACTGACTACTAGAACAAAATATATATCTGATTCTTAAGAATACTGCTGTTTACAATACAGCGTTAGCAAAAAAATTTAGGTTATTGTTGTTTTATATTTGGTAGTCGGTGTGATTCATTGGACATGCAAATCTGTTGCATTGTTGACTTAAAAAAAAATGCAGGCATATCATTAAATCCTTAACTCAACATTTTTCCTAATAAAGTGTATTAGAAGCTATGCGCATGATTATTCTAAAATGCTGATAATTTATCTAAAATATCTAATTAGTGTTTTGCATTCAGAAAATAAAACGTTGGTATTTTAAAACGGTGAAATAATGTAACAGCTTATGACCAATAATGCTCATGCTCAATAATCCAGGTATAAAATTCAACAAAGTTCAGTCAGGTCATCTGGACTGTTTCTTTTTTTGCTGAGATGTTTCGCCATTCATCCAAAGGACTTCATCAATCCCAGAAGCCACCAAACAAAAATGATTCTCACAAACAGCACTCCATAGTGGGGAAAAAAAAACAAAAAAAAACAGTTGCTCAGCTCAGCTGCTCTTTGCCATCTGCAAGCACTCATGGCCACGCCCTCTTTTCCACTCTACATTGTGAACAGCTGATCAGCTGCAACAGGAATCTTATCCTGCAGTACTGCAATATGGACTGCACAAAGGTGCAGGAGGAAGCTTTTTCTGCTGCACAGGGTTGCACAAATGCGCAACAGGTGCTAAATAATTTCAAATATATTATTTTAAATAAAAATTCCATGCCAATCATGCGGCTCATCCATCAATCTGCCAATTGTGTGTCAGGTCCAATTTTATTTTGAAATAACGAGCTAGAGCGAGTTCACAATAAACAAACCACAAAGTAGTGAGGGAATACTGTAGTTTTTTTTTTTAGTTTTTTTTATATAAAGTGTGTGTACTGTATAAAGTGTGTGTACTGTATATATATATATATATATATATATATATATATATATATATATATATCCCTCTCTACTTCTCAGTTCATTTATCGTGGATTTGCTCTATCGTAGTTTTTCAAAATAAGGTTGACCATGGCACACAATTGGCTAATTGATGGATGAGCCACATGATCTGCATGGAATTTTTATTTGAAATACATTATTTGAAATTATTTAGCACCTGCTGCACGTTTGTATAGTCCAGAGCTGCAGAAAAAAAAAAGCTTTCTCCTGCACCTTTGTACAATCCACACTGAATTATACACTTCCTGCTGCAGCTGATCAGCTGATCTCCGTGCAGAGTGGAGAAGCGGGCATGGCCAAGAGAGCTTGCAGGTAGCAAAGAGCAAATGAGGCAGGGAGCTGAAATCATGACATTATGCTCTCTTTTAGAGCGTTTAGAGTTTAGAAACATGTTTTAAATTATATATATATATATATATATATATATA
>NC_056507.1:16745161-16749833 GCF_014905685.2 Nematolebias whitei | reverse complement strand
ATATATATATATATATATATATATATATATATATATATATAAGTTTATCTATATTTACTATACTCACTACTTGTGCTACAATTCCTATTTCGTGGTTTTCACTTATCGAGGGACTTCGTTGTATGGATCTCCCGTGGTAAATCAGGGACTACTGTTGTATATTTTAAAATAGGACTTCCACATAAAGATTTTTAATAAAATGCTACATCCTTTACAGTATTACATCTTCTCTTATTTTCTCATAAAAAAATGTTTTCATTACCAAGCTGGTCTATATTTATCCATGTCCTGCTGATTTCTTGTTCTGTTAATATCATCTTGTCAGGAGCAGTCACTGATGACGTGGATCACTCAAAACAAAGGCTCAGTTTTGTAAAGTACAAGTGTAACCATAAATCACACTACTTAAATTGCGTTGTATTAATGAGAACCATAAAGTAATAAAGGTTTTAGAAAAGGTTTTGTATCAGAAATTAAAGATTTATTTTTCCATGTCAAACAATTATCAGTTTTAACATGCAACATTAAGATTTAATTGTGCTTTAATGGACTTTGATGCTGAATTATAAAATACAAATTAAGAATACTGGTCAAGCTTTACAACTGTAAAATAGAGCTCATTCTATATTAAACCACTACTCATTACATTTTATTTCCTGTCACAGTGTGTAACGTTAGCCATAAATTTCCATTGTAACCCAACAGTTTCATTTAGACACCACACAGCCTTAAACAAACAGGATGCTTAAATATGAAAAATAGATTTATTGTACTGTCTTGTGTAATATTATGTGTATATTCAATGTAAAACACAATGGTTTTGACTTTATCTCACTCTGATAAAAAAAAAAAAAAAATCTGTTCAAATCACCAAACATACATAAGAGAAAATTTGTTTCATACGTCAATAAACATTTTTGTGTCGTATTTTTCATTGGTCAATTAAATGTTCAGCCATTTTCTGGCTTTTAAATTGTTGATATCTATTAAAGTTACAGCTGTGTTTTACAAAACAGTCTCTTTAGTGTTGCATTTATTATTAATCTTTACTGGATCAGTTATTTTATATGTGTTTTAGTCAAAATAAATAACTTAAAAATACAAGCTTCGTAAACTACATTTGCTAATTTGTAGAAATGTGAGTGTTCCAGTTACTGTGTGTTGCAGAACTATTTAGACAGCTCTGTGCTTTTTCTCCAGGCACATTGAGTCATTCTATAAATACCTACAGCATTTTTCAAATGTAGTAGTACAGATATTGTGTTGCTTTCATTTCTTTTTTTGTGTGTCATTTCCATCTGCTGTACTATTTTTAGGATTTGATTATATAAGACATTAGGTGTTGCTAGAGGATTATGCCCTTGTGTCATGGACATATTTGTCAGAATTCATTTGCTAGGATTTTTTAAACCATTTTTATTTGTATTTTTTTTACTGTAAAAGAAGGACTTGATGCCAAAAAATATCAAAAATAAATAAAAAGTTTGCATATTAAAAAAAGAATAAAAACAAAACAGATGTCACATTATTAAATTGTAGGCATTTAATCATAGGCAATCGTAATCATTCTCATTATGTTAATTCAGTCCTATCAAATAATGTTGGTCACGTCTCATCTTTACGTTAAACAAAGTGAAAAAAGGAGAAATAAAACTACATTGACCTTTGATTGTTATACCATCTGGAAAATGTCAGCTTGAATCACAATTAAAGAGTAATATCTCATTTTATCTGCTGCTATCTACTAACACACTTCTAACTTTATACACTGGTCAGTTTGACTGAGGAACATTTTTCACATACTGAAACCTAAGAAGGTGATAGTAGCACAGATAGGTAGAAATCAACAAAACTAAAACAAAAGTTGCACAATTATCACAATGACCATACTTTGCAGGTGTCAAGGAACTCATAGCAAATGTAAGGAAGTATTACCCAAAGTGGAACAAACCAGTTCTGCTTGTGATAAGATGGTCTCTTTGGCACGCCCCCTCCTCCATTGCCGGCCCTCTTCCTTGTTGACAGTCTTGTCAAACTGATTGAAAACAACCAAGTCCATGCTCAATAATCCAGGTATACAATCCAACATTTTTCAGTCAGGTCATCTGGACAGTTATTTTTTTTTTTTGTGCTGAAACGTTTAGCCTTTGGTCCGGAAGGCTTCATCAGTAAAGGAAACACACAACAAAACTTATTCTTCCCACAACAGCTTACTCCAAAGTGGAACAAACCAGTTCTGCTTGTGATAAGAGTAAGCTGTTGGGGGAAGAATCAGTTTTGTTGTGCATTTCCTTGACTGATGAAGCCTTCCGGACCGAAGGCAAAATGTTTCAGCACAAAAAATGAAACTGTCCAGATGACCTGACTGAACAATGTTGGACTGTATGTATAATCGTCTGTAAACAGAGGAAGTTCTCTGGATGAGGAACGGAGTATTTATCACTTAAAGAAGATGGTCCTGATGACACAATTTAACCTTTTTTTGTTGTTGTCTACTTGGATGATTGAGCTTACAACCCTTATTCATTATTTACATTTACAAATTGGAATTTAGCAGATAACTATGATTTGAACTATTTAGAGCTTTGGTTTTTTATCTTTGAAGCTTTGGATTTCTTTTTTAGAGCTTTGGATTACTGAGCATGAACTTTGGTGTTTTGAACCACTTTGGCATGACTTAATGAAACTTCACTTAATGAAACTGGTCCAGATGACACGATTTAACCTTTTTTTTGTTGTTATCTACCTGGATGATTGAGCTTACAACCTTCCTTCTCATATTTGTTTAGCTCCATTGCCTCAATCAGCGATTGTCTTGGTTGAAACTCAAAATTCAATAAAGAGTTTTACAGAATTTATTATCAGTGTGTTCCCAAATGTATTTGAGTACTGAGAGTCAATTGTCCATGAAAATGGTGAGTGTGATAAAGAGGTGCAAAAGAGAGTCCAGGAAGGATGGAGTGAATGGAGAAACATTTCAGGAGTGATTTGTAACACAAGGGTGGCAGCAAAGGTCAAAGAAAAAGTTTACAAGACACTGGTGAGACCAGCTATGATGTATGTCCTGGAGACAGTGGCTCTGGCAAAAAACAGTGGCTGAAATGAAGATGTTGAGGTTCTCCTTAGGAGTGATAAAAATGGATATTATTAGGAATGAGCTCATCAGAGATACAGCACAGGTTGAACAACTGGGAGATAGTTAGAAAGGCCACACTGAGATGAGTTGGAGAAATGCAACTGTTAGTAAAAAGACAAAGACAGAGGTCAAAGTGGAAATATATGGATGCAGTTAGAGAGGACATGGAGGTTGTTGAAATGAAGACAGAGTGAGATGGAGGAGGATGACTCGCTGTGGCAACTGTTAAAAAGGGAACAGCCAGAATAAGAATGTTTCCAGATGCATACATTGAGATATTCAAACTGTTATAGTTACTAGCGGTGGTGGGCACATTTCTGTTAATCAGCTAACAGCTCATTGTGAAACATTTTTTTGTTTAGCGGATTAGCATTTCCGTTAACTTTGGGAACATTTAACAGAATTAGCTTCTGCTTAGTTAGGTTTTGACAACTTTAAGTCTTCTAAAAAAAAAAAAAATAACAAGCTTGTTCCTGCCTGTTGTTGGCATGTCTCAAAGAGTCCGTTAGGAAGTCTTTTGGCTGTGACAATGGCTGTGACAATTGGCTGTGCATGTGATACGGTGAGATTGGTCGATGCAGCTTCAACTGGAATGAGATAAAGACATTTGACGCTGACAGTCCTGTGACAGCAATCTTGGTTAGCAGTTAAGTGTTAGCTTCCACTACTTTATTTATCTATTTATTTATTTTTACCCATTTAGCATTAGTGAAGCTAATATTTTACTTAGCGGAGTATGGATTAGCAAAACTAATTTGTGACTAGTTGTGCCCTCCACTTGTTACTGAGTTGTTTTAAATTATCTCAAATTTAATTTGTCACCATGTAGCAGGATTTATAAAACACACTAGGTGACATGTTGCATGAAACAAATGTTAAGTTTGCATCTTTGAAGTAGATTGATGCTTAAAAGTAATTTATATTGTCATATCTAAAGTCACGTTTTTAAGAGAAAAAAACAGGAGATCTCTTTAAAATGTCAACGATATTAATCATAACATAAAAATATCTGCACCTAGAAAAAGCAAAAGGACATGAGCTGTGATTTTCATCAGAGCAACCAGCAAAGGCAGGAAATAATGCAGCAGAGTCAATAAAGAACAAGATGGGTAGGAATAACTTGTGAATATGACTCAAAAGTACACCAGGCCTTGTCCAAGCACAAAGAAGTGCTTTGACAACATGAAATACATCAAGGAAGCCCTGGAAAAGCTTTATCATTTTTATATTGTTCTCATGACAAGAGAAACCTTCAGCAACTCTAAACCTATCCACAGAAGTATCATATCAGACTGTTTTTCCCCATGGAAGACTTAAGCCTTTAGACAAGAAACAGAAGGGAGGGAATAGAGTCAGGTAGATACGGAGAAAAAGAGGTTATAAAGTGAAGGAAGCTGATGAATTATCGCTATCGCTGATGAATATTTCCATTGGGAAAGTGCAAGCACGGGTTCAAACATATTTCTCACCAAAAAAAACACCTGAAGGGTGTGGAAAATAAATAATTGTTCTAAACTTAAAAAACTCTTAAAAGAA
>NC_056507.1:16743674-16745061 GCF_014905685.2 Nematolebias whitei | reverse complement strand
TAAATAATATTTAAACAATACATGTTAGTTTATTAATTTTTTCACAAGGGATGTAGAAGTGACACTTCGATACTGCACTTACCAAACTTATTATTTTCCCCTTTTTAATTTTAATTTTTACGTACTTAAATAGTGTAAATTAACAATAGGCACAATAAGTAACCTATTTCTATAACACATGAACCATTTTACTTTATTTATAAATACAAACTTTCTGCCACGCAGCTAAATTTGAAGCAATAAAATAGGTATTTGGTGTTGGTTCTATGATCATTCAGAAAAACTAAACTGTCATCCAATTGGTCCATCAACAACAATTGCTCAATTATATTCCTACAGTGCTGAGGCAACTATGATTAACATTTTTGTTGTTGTTGTTATTTATGGTGAGTCTTGTTTCTTTTAAATTATGCTGTAATAAAGAGATGGCTTTTTAAAATTTATTTTTGAGCAACATAAAACAATTTTTAAAGTTTCCATATTTTGGTTAAGAAGATTTTGTAGTTATGTACAGTGCTAAAATGTTAATTTTAAAGAAAACATGGTAAACATGAGACAATTCAAATAAGATAAGGTTGAATAGCTTATATATATATATATATATATATATATATATATATATATATATATTTATTTATTTTTTTTCATTTATAATCATGTGCTAGAATTTGAATAAAACTATTTGCAATGTTTGCAATACTTTCCTGTCTTGATTTTTGCTTTGAGTTTACTGTTTTTCCCTGGCCATATCTCATTAATACAGTGGCCAGGATGAGGTGTAAATGAACAATGTTTGAAAAAAAAAAAAACAGAATTACATTTCAAAACCACAACAAAAACACAACAACATTTGAAAAAAAACTGAATTACAGTAAGCCAAAGCGGAAGTGGCAGAAGCGGAAGTGGCCGAAATCACATTTGAAAAAAAAACAAAACAGAATTACATTTGAAAAAAGTGGAATTACATTAAGCCAAACTTTAAGTGTAATTCCATTTTTTCAAATGTTGTGTTTTTGTTGCTGTTTTTGGAATGTAATTTTGTTTTTTGCACCTCACGGCCACTCTACATTAATGACAAGGCATGTATGCCAATATCTCTGACTTTGTTCTTACTACGCATCTTGCTCTTCAGTACCTGCTTCACTTTTTGTTGGTCTACTTGTCAATTAATTCATTTCAGCCTTCGTGCTGTTATAATTTTGTAGGAGCCCAAGGTATATTTCACAGACCTGAACATCAAATATTTTGCTTTCAGGTAATTTAGTGACTTAAGCTAAAATCAATGTATTATTTGGGTACCATTTTATCAATTCTACATTTATTCTGATTAACAGCAGAAGAAAGGAGTACCTTCAGGAGGATTAATCCGCACAAAGCAACTGGCCCA
>NC_056507.1:16741227-16743574 GCF_014905685.2 Nematolebias whitei | reverse complement strand
TATGTATGTATATATATGTATGTATGTGTATGTATATATATGTATGTATGTATATGTATATATATCATCACCATCACCATCACAGACATCTACACCTCCAGATGCAGGAAGAGGGCCACCTGCATCATGAAGGACCCCACCCACCCAGCACACACACTTTTTGCCCCACTCCCCTCAGGAAGGAGGTTAAGGAGCATTAAGTGTAGAACCACTAGACTGAGGAACAGCTTCTACCCTGAGGCTGTTAGACTCATGAATCTCTAACTAGAATAATCACTGTGAAAAACCATATCATGTTGCTGCTGATCTGTTTCATGTTGCTGCTGATCTGTTTCAATGTTGATGTGTTCATGCGTGCACATCTGCTCACAGACTCATGTTCATGTTTGTGGTGATGTTCAATGTTTTATGTTATGAGTGCTTAGTGTATATTTAGTTGATGTTTTTCTTAGTTCATATCTTAGATGTTATTACTGTTTTTCTTATACATTTTATTGTTGGATGTAACTGGGACCCTGTGTACATAATTTCGCTCCACCACATGTACCACATGAGGTGCGAATGACAATAAAGAAACTCTGACTCTGACTCTGACTGACATTGGAGCTGGATTATTGAGTCAGTCTTTTTCTCATTCTTGGAATAAAGTTTGATGCCATCTACTGTCTGTAAAAAAAGGGTGACTTATGATGACTCATCTTCAAAATGGGTATCAGTTGTCACCCTCAGATATATTGTATTTGAGGGGTCCAGGCCTGTTCAGAACAGAACTAAGAAATCTGTTTCTACATTTAATTTAACAACAGATCTTCATTTGGCTCTTTGTTTTCAAGATGGTCATATAGTCACCTATTGAATCTGATGTATTTTTGCCTCACGGTAAGCACAGCCTGAGTACCAAGACATCTCAGATGACACATGTGTTCTCTCCATAGTCATTCACTTTAATAATCGTTCTGCTGTATTTTCAAATGCACCAGACCTTTCACAATGAGAATGTTTTTTGTGTGAAAAATTGGGCCACCGTTCATCAGTCCTTAGTGTGACCCTGTTGTGCTCTCTCAGCAAGATTCAGGTAGTCCACAACTTTTCTGTTTCACCATTTTCAGCTTGCATCTGTAGAACATAAACAATGCAGTATTTGTAATGAGAAATGGCAAGCAAGGAGAGAGGCGAGGGATGAGACCTCATAGACTGTAACCTCAATGCTCCCTCTCTATTTCTGTGTGCAAGTGAAAACAAGTGGACTGCCAAGGGGAGAGAGGTACCAAAAATTGCTTCTGTTGAATGCAGTTCTATGCCTTTATTGCTTCCTGTAATTGCTTCTCTGACAGGTAACTGGCCTTCTCTTGTCCATGTTTTTCACTGTTGAAGAATTGTGCCTACAAAATATGTAGCAAACCACACCTGAGTCTAAAACCCTACTTTAAAGCAAGGCTAAAGAATGCTTATATTGATATATTAATCTTAAATACATGCAGAAGTAGGTCACTAAAGAGTATATTCTCTCAACAAGTATGTTTTCCTTACGTATCTAACCTATTATTGCTGTCAACAAAGATGTTTTGCTAATAATTAAAAGCAATGCTAGTGCAATACCTAAAAAAATATTGTTCTAGCATATTTTAAAAATGTAAAGGCACTGCTATGTTACAGCTACAATATTTATAAATGCTAAGTGCTACACCTTGAAAAATTGCACAAGGTTATGTGCCCACACTCATATTATACTTTCTTACTAATGTGCGTGTTCTCCTATAGTGTTGATGTGCACAAGCAAAATTGCTGTGAAGGTTATAGGTTTAATTCCTAGTGAAAGCAACAATGCTAATGGTGCATGCACTCACTGCATGATGAATACAGCACATCTGAAACACAGACACTGTGCAATGGCATACATTAAAACGTGAATTTAACATTAAAGTAGATATAAGTGCTTTGTCTCTGCTGCTGTTTAGAAAGAGTTGCAATGAAATGTAAAACACTGATTTCTATACTTTGGACCCCATGGTTTTACAATAAGAGCAACTAGAGAAGTAGCTTTCTGTGTTATTGTTATGCAAAACGTAGATATGACATGGAGGTGTATGTTCTTACTGCATTCTAGAGAAGGAAAGCAGAACAGTTTTAGATACAGACAGGTGCTTCATAACCAAGATAGAGAATAGTGGTCATCTTACAAAAATTAAAATAAAAAAAAATATAAAATACAATAGTTTTCACATGTGACTCCACATAAATATGTTGACATTTTTGCAGTAGTGGTTCCACATGTGAAGTTCATGTGAATTTTCAGTTATTGTGATTAAGAAAACAACACCTGTTAGCATTTATTTATTTATTTTTT
>NC_056507.1:16737953-16741127 GCF_014905685.2 Nematolebias whitei | reverse complement strand
TATTTATATATAGTCAGGGCAAAATCCAGACATGTAGTTCTTTGTATTTAGAAGGAGTATTTCATTTTTATGTTTTTATTTTTTGCGATGCAGTGGCACAGTTGATAGGACTGTTGCCATTCAGCATAGAAGGTGGAAGGATTGAATGCTGGTCAGGTACTTTTTGCGTGAAGTTTACATGTTCTCTTCTTGTATGTGTGGGTTTTCTCCATGTACTCTGATTTTCCTCCAACTGACAAATATATGTATATTGTTTGTTTCATTTGTCTCTATGTGGCTCTGTAATGGACTTGTGATCTTTCCCCCGTCTCCTGCATAGTAATGGCTGGATATGGGCACCAGTGTCCCCCACTACTCAGGAAGGAAAACGTGTGTAAAGATGATGGATTGACTATTTTAATTTTTTTATATTGATTCACCAAAATACTTGGAAGTGGAATTTGTTACTATGAAACAATGTATTGTACACATTTTCGGCACATAATAAACAGTGTTTATGTGAAGGGAACTTCACATATGGATCAAGGCACTCCACTTCCTAACCTATGTGTGTGTACATAGTTCAAACTGCTGTCATGTATGCTGCTCTGCACCCAAGTTCAAATAATTTGAACTACAAATTATTACTCACAGCTTCACAAAGTTAAACTACACAGTGTGTAGGACAGCTCTGTCGCCACCTCACTGAATCACACACACAAACAGCAGAGTTTATGTGTGTGAGAGCACCATTTACAGTGAATCAATCACACAGCAGATTTAATTTGGTCTTTATCTTTATGACTCTTGTTGCAAATCTCCCCCATAATACCAACAGCTGTTGGGATGCTCTTTGCTCAGTCTCAGAAAATCCTTGAGGCAGTCTTTGGACTATGTGACTAAAAAATCTTAAAGACGCCAAAAGTTATTAACCCACACTGCTGCTTGCTTCTTTGTCCTCCTCCTAAGAAAATATGTCAGGAGTTATCTTTGACAGCCTAATAGAAAACAATCTCAGCTGGAATAAAAGACCCACTTCCTTTTCAGTCTGGCAGTTACCAACACCAAACTCGGCTGCAAGTGTGCCTTCTTCTTTGCTGCTCTGGGCTCTACTCCCATGGTGCACACAGCTTAAATACCACTTGGGATGGGAAGGGCTAATAAAATAAAAGTGAAGAATATCATGTGTAACAATGAAAAAAATAAAAATAAAATCACGCATTTAACAAAGGATGGTGCCTTAATTTCTGTCTAACACTAATATTTTGGTCTACACTTTCCTAACTGTTGGTGAACTGTTCTGTGAAATGTGAGACCAACCCATTATAAACATAACCCAGAAAGTATTAAACAAGATGCCAACATTTTAAAGGATACCCCACAAGATGACAAACTGATACACATGCAACTTCAAAAATGTGTTAGTCCTGACTATAGTTTATAAACATCAAACTCATCTCCAGAGATCAGGCAATAGAAAACATTTCACTCATTCAATGGGTTTTATCGTTTCTAACACCAAAGGGACAAAAAAGCCCATTTCTTTCTACTCTGGCTTCATTTGCAAAAAGAAAAAAGAGAAATTGTTTTAGTTTGTGGCAAAGTAAGATGGACAAAGTTGCAAATACTGTAAATATGCATGACAGTTTAAAAAAAATGTAATTCCCAATTTGTGCCTTCTGAAAGTGCATTATCATTGGCACCATGGTGATGTTTCTTAACTGATAAACTTTTCATTCATATTTTATGTTTTATTATCCCCAGTAGAGAATGTTTCATAAAGCCTTTAGGTCATTTTAGAATATACTGACCTTTTCATTGGCTCATATCAAATATGTCACCACACCCTGAAGAAGTGTGTGAGGACATTTATTGGTTAAACATGTGGGAGCATTGCTATAATTTTGTGTTTTAATTACCTAAATACTTAAACATATTCTGGTATGTATGGCCATTGTTTATGCATGGCATTTTATCTTGATAATTATTAATATAAACACAGATGACTGATTAAACAAATGCCTTGCTGCAGTGTGTTTATCCTATCTCTACAACACTCGCAATTTTGCTGTTCTCACATTTATCATAGTACAATACAAAAGTAAGAAAAGTGCAATTAATGCTGCTTTGGTGGGAAAGCATGAACCAAAATATGTTAAAGCATTTTTTTATATATTATAATGGTAGACAATCAGAAAAAAATAAAAATCAAATAAAAATATATTAAAAAATCTAGTAATATGCATGATTTTCCAGCATTTATATGTGTTTCTTATAAACAAAATACTAGAAACAAATTCCAGTTATTTTATTTTTATTTTTATTTTTTTTAATTTTTGTTAAAGTGTCATCAATAATAATTCAGCTTTATTATTTGATGTAGGAAAATACTTCTTTTTTTTTTACACATTATCAACAACATTGCACACTTTAAGCCAATTTTTCATTTGATGCATTATATCTGCAGTTGTTATGGGGGCAATGGCTTAGACCGTTCAGCTCTGTGTACTGATGTGCACTAAAAAAAGTTGACAAATGGCTCTTGACGCAGTGAATGATAGACTATATCCCCTTGTTGCTTCCTAGAGTGGCACAGAGTGGAATAAAGCATAGCTTTGAGTGAAATGTGTACACAGCTGCCTACAGACAGCATTTGTGTGTATGCTGGTGGTTGTGTGCTTAAATATGAGTCAATTACAGGATTTCTACTAGTGACATCATTTAGTTAAATGTTCAACAATGCTTTCATTCCAATAAATACATTTTATTTCAGGTTTCAGCACAGCCTTTGTAATTAGTGACTGGTTTGAGTCTTCTATTTTTGTTTTTATTATTGGATTTATAATGATTGAATAAACTGGAACAAACTCCAAACGTCTGGAAACTACAATATTCTCTAGAGTCATATGTTTTGCTAGTAAGGCAGGGAAGAATCTACATCTGTAAAATATGCAATTTTATAGTTTATATATATACACTGGTGCAGATGAGCAAAATATGACATATCACAGATGTTTTTAGTAATTCTATAACCTTTGACTGAGGGTTTCAGTGATATTGGGGAGGATCATGTTGCCAGGGTGGTCTCACCAGCTTTGAGAAACATTTAAATGTTTTTTTTTTTTTTCTGCCCCCAAAAAATAAGCCTTTTATCCCCTGCATTTCAATATTTTATTTAGTTTGAATATTCTTAAG
>NC_056507.1:16730648-16737853 GCF_014905685.2 Nematolebias whitei | reverse complement strand
TATATATATATATATATATAAGTGTCATACTTTGTCTTAACACTCAAGACTTATTCTGACAGCATATGGTCATTCTAACATAAAGTGAGCAAGTAAATGTATGACAGTTTTTAGTGTCTGTCAAAGTTTCATTTGTGGTTGAAATAAGAAATCTAATTCCAAGCCTTACACGTATTTATTGGATTTGCTGTGACACAAAGCTTACAAAGATTCCTAGCAGTGCCCCAAGTGGTAGTTCAAAATAAAGACAACTCAAACTACTCACAGCTGCAGTATACTTTTCTTTTTCTAAAATTTTCTCTCTTTGATTTTACCTACACATATATAAATGGTGATAGTGTCATAAATGTCAGGTCTTTGCTTATTTCTCTTTTCCTACTCCAGTTTGTCATTGTAGCTCTGAGGTGACTATAGTAACAGTGATGGGTGCAGGTTTATTACATCAGCAGGTTTATATTTGCTTTTGCTAAGGTTTTGTGTTACAAGTCATGAAAGTCTCCCTTTGCATAGTTCTCTGTGTGGCCCTTAATGTTTTTTTTGTTGTTGTTTTTTTTCTAATTACCGAATAGCATTTCACTTAGGTGAAATCAGAAAAATAAGCATAACCCCCCCCCCCCCCCCAAAAAAATAAAAAAAATAAAAAATAAATAAATAAAGTCAAAGTTGCTTTATTTCTCATCTGCACCACATGTGACACGTGGTGGAATAGATTTGTATACACAGAGTCCCAGTTACATCAAATAAAAGTATAAATTGTAAAGAAAAACATTAATAAGCTCTAAGATATAAACAAAAAAATAGACTAAACTAAGAATACACTAAATACTACTAGTACAAAAACAATACGCCAAACAACAGCAGCACGGACACGAGTTTGTGTGAGCAAATGCACACGAATGAACACAGCAGCATGAAATAAATCAGCGGCATAAGATCAGCAATATTGATAATCAGCAGCACATATCAACAACCAAGTGGCATTACAGTGATTATTATTATTACTATTTTTTTTTCACAGTGATTATTCTGGTTAGATATTCATGAGTCTAACAACTTCAGGGTAGAAGCTGTTCCTCAGTCTAGTGGTTCTACACTTAATGCTCCTCAACCTCCTGCCTGAGGGGAGTGGGGCAAAAAGTGTGTGTGCTGGGTAAGTGGGGTCCTTCGTGATGCAGATGGCCCTCTTCCTGCATCTGGAGGTGTAGATGCCTGTGACGGTGGGGAGGCTGACTCCAACGGACTTCTGTGCAGCCTTCACCACTCTCTGCAAAGCTTTTCTTTCTGCAGCTGTGCAACCTCCATTCCACACGTTGATGCTGGAGCACAGGATGCTCTCCACTGCACACCTGTAGAAGGAGGTGAGGACTGAGCTTCCCAGACCAGCTCGTCTCCGCCACCTGAGGAAGTCTAAAACCTGCACTTTTACCAATTTTTGATATGCAAACAAATATGTTTTTTTCTCTTAAACCTTAAAAACAATTTAAAAAAAAAACTAAAAAAAAAAACTTTGTAAGTATGTCAGTGGGGTTAGTGACCCTGAACAAGAAAAAAGGCAAAACATGAGACCCCGTTTTGCCTAAGAAATAAAAACTAAGAAAAACCCTTCTGTTTGTGACTTACTATTCTAACCAATAGCTAAACCTGATAACCTAAGATAAGTAGATATTTAGAAATTCAGGAATGGACTAATATGTGCTGCTCAACATACATAAATGCTTTCTCCGTAAACACCAAGACATTATGTGAAGCATCTCGAAAGCACTGTCTAACTCGTGTCCTTTTATGTGGAGCATGTCCTTCCTAGAGCATGTTGTCTTTTCAAGAACGTCCAGCTTGTGCACTGCACCTACAACTGGGCCTCAGGAGAGTTACCAGATGCAGACTGCATATAATACCTCAGCAAGACACCGCACAGGCGTGAGAAGCATGCAATGCAATGACTTTTATTTGCATTGACATACGTGGTTGTGTTTGCCAACTCTGCTCTGTGAATTGCGATAAGCGCACATACGCAGGTAAAAACAGCAGGATTAGATTTGGCTTTGTTCCACACAGATACCACGCTTCTCACCTGTTTCAGTGTTTGCTTGTTTGGGCATCTTTGTCTAGGCAACATTGCAAATAAAAGCATGAAAAGTGAAGGACATGTTTTCTCTCTAGAATATTTTATAAATCAAACACAAGCAAGCTTCTAAGCATAACATGTGCAAAACCTATGACTATGAATAGCATTTGATAACTGGTATTTTTCAATACTCAGAAGCATTTTTTTTTTTTATAAAAAAAATTGCATCTTCTTTGACTGCAATAACTTACAAGCTTGACATCAGTGCATATATTGCAGGTGCAGGGTATTTCAGTATCAACGTATTTCCCTTAGCACAGTTAATCAAAGCATGATTTTTTTTTTTTTATCCCAGAATCAGCTGTTCTTTCTTTACATTACCATTATTTTTAACATGTAAAGTAAAACAAATAAGCCTTGTCTCATTATGCTTGTCTTTTCTTTATTCAGTCTTCCACACCAATATTATATTAACGCTGTTAGCAAAGTATGTTTTTAAGGGTTGTAAAAATCCTCTAAATTTCAACAGTGATGTGAACATGAAGCCACATCGGAGCAGAGTGATTGTGTTTTCTATAAACCGCTTCTTTTTTCTGTTACTCAAATGTAGAAAAACTCGATTTTCTTTTTTAATGTGTGACTTCAATAAGTCTTGTGGAGTCTGCCCATTTATTAAACAAAAAAAAAAAAAAAAGAAAGAAAACAAACGTGACACTGAAAATACTGTGTTACTCTCAAATCAGCCATTTATTACCTTGTATTATTTGTGTTGCTTGTCTTTTTAGGACAATTACTTTATCTTTTTTTTTATTTATTTATCTTTCCCTCAGTTTACAGAAATGCAAAAATCATCAAAGTGTTATCTCTATTTTTTCAATTACTTTTTTTTTTCATTTTCACTTTCATCCGCTCTTATTTACACACACTATGTAATTACTGTGTGCCCGTTTGATATTTCCAGGAATAAGAGGAAAACTAAACAGGAAAAAGCAGCTGAACAGTTTTGCTTTTCAGTTTCTGGCGAAAATCACACATTTAATGTCATAGATATCAAATAAATCCATCCATCCATTATTTTTTTTTACCCTCTTTTCCTTTTTGAGTCACAGGGTAATAATTAATTAATGTATTAATTAAATTAATAATTATTTCAATAAATAAATAATTGTGTGTGATGGACAATAATGTAAAATGTTCCTATTTTCATGCTTGACAACAATGTTGCTTTCTAAATAGTCATTACTTATTATCTGAACATTTTTGTGTAACTTCCTTCTCATATTTATAATGTTTTGCTCATTTATGGTGAATGTGGTGCCTTTAAATTTATACTGCTCCCATATTGAATAAATATACAGTATATGTCAATGGCGGGCCATGCATTTCACAGCTAGGCCCACAGTGGTGTCCTGCCTGAATTTGTCAACCTCTTAATACCGTCATGACACCACAGCTGCAAAATCCATCAATGAAATACAGAAACGAAGTATAATAGGGCACTGCATCACAGACAGGGATCTCATGTATCGAGAATGTACAATCACTGGTACACTATTACTGTACCTGTTTGTAGTTTGACAATACTTGTCACTGTTTTTATTGTTTCCAGTGCTTTTTTTGATTAATAAGAATGAATAGTATGTTTTAAAAAATGTTGATTTATGCTGTTTGTTTTGCGGTTTTGTCTTTTTTTCATTTCAGTGTTTTGTCTACCTGTGTTTCTACCTATTGGCCAGGTTGTCGTTGTAAATGAGAATCGATTCTTAATTGACCTACCTGGTAGGTAAAATAAACGTTCAAGTTCAAGTAGGTTTTATTATCATTCCCATCTCATGTGGTACATGAGGTCGAACAAAATTGTGTACGTGGGGTCCCAGTTACATCAAACAATAACAAAAATAGAAACTGTAAAAAAGGAACAGTAATAAGATTTAAGATATAAACTAAGAAATACGCTCAACACTAATAGTGCAAAACAATACGACGAACAACAGAAGCACAAACATGAGTCTGTGTGACTACAGCAGCATGACATAATCAGTAGCATGAGATCAGCAGCATGGATAATCAGCAACACATATCACCAATCAAAGTGGGATTACAGAGATTTATTTTATTTATTTTTTCCCACAGTGATTATCCTGATTAGGGATTTATGAGTCTAACAGCTTCAGGGTAGAAGCTGTTCCTCAGTCTAGTGCAGGGCTAATTGCTTGGGGGGGGGGGGCAGTTTCTGAAAGCCAACAGCTCAGGGGCCGGACAGCCAGCAATTTAAATCATTATGTAAATAAACCAAAGTTTACAATTATTTTAATGCAGTGGGCTGGATTTAAGTCACCCACGGGCTGGAAATGGCCCACGAGCTGCCAGTTGAATAGCCCCGGTCTAGTGGTACTACACTTAATGATACGCAACCTTCTGCCTGAGGGAAGTGGGGCAAAAAGTGTGTGTGCTGGGTGAGTGGGGTCCTTCATGATGCAGGTGGTCCTCTTCCTACATCTGGAGGTGTAGATGTCTGTTATGGTGGGGAGGCTGACTCCAACGGTTTTCCGAATGTTCAAAATATTATTATTTATTAACATAATCTAATTGTGATTAAGTAATTTTGTGTCATATTGGGTACATGTGCTAATATTTTTTTTTCTCAATTTTCTGAAAATGCCCAAAGCCCTTCACATTCAGCAATGTAATGTGTGAAACTACTTTTCCCTTTTCCAAACAGTTTAGAGCCTTATAATTCAAGGTCTCAAACTGCACCAGCATTTAAGTTATTCTGAATGAAGCCCACTGCATGATGTTGAAATACTGTATGTTATATAAAACTTTTCTGTTGGAAAGAGATAACATATCCTTTGTGGTTGTTGGCCTTGGCGTTAAACCTTTTACATAATCTGGTTTTGCAGCAACTGAAATGTTACTTCTCATTCCATTGGTATGCAAAGAAGCTGCTGCTCTACAAACTCTGTGGTATAATAGCAGTGCATGAAGTAAATTCATACAAGACATGGGCAAAATATACTCCAGATGTTATTCAAGGTAAATTATGCTTGTATGTGTATTACAGCCATCATTTAAATTTTAATTTCTGAGCTTGTTCAGTGGACACCCTGTGTCCACTTATCAAGTTCGGTCTAAGCTTAGCTTTCGGTTTCAAATTCAATCAAATTAAATTAATTTAGAAAAAATCTAATTTAAGAGCACTTCATAGCCTTAGCATCATTTAACACATTTTACATTTGCAATATACATTGCTTGTTTTGTTTCTATACAATATATGTAAATAAAGTTGAAACAAACTTTTGAACTTAAATATAAAGGGAAAAAAAATAAAATAAAAACGAGCAT
The DNA here is from genome assembly GCF_014905685.2 of Nematolebias whitei. Lineage (NCBI taxonomy): Eukaryota > Metazoa > Chordata > Actinopteri > Cyprinodontiformes > Rivulidae > Nematolebias > Nematolebias whitei. The sequence goes on along the minus strand of NC_056507.1, from coordinate 16,732,443 downwards.
GATTACATTAGTACCTTTTCAAGAGAGTAAAATAGACTGCAGGGTCATCAGAGGGTTCCAGTGGTTAAGACATATTAAGAGGCCATACATTTTTTTGGATTACTTTATTTTCAATTGTAGTTATTATAAATATACTGGACTATTGCAATGGTTTGTTATCTTGGTGACCAAATACTTCTTTAAAAGAAGTCATCAGTTAATCCAAAATGCTGCTGCCTGAGTCTAAACTGGAGTTGGTAGGATAGAGCACATCTCTCCAGTTTTAGCTTCTCTCCATTGGCTCCCTTTTAGGTCCAGAATTCAATTCAAAATCTTACTTCTAACCTACAAAACTCTCAACAACCTAACTCAATCTTATATTAAAGATCTTATTGTCCCATACTTTCCTAACAGAGCACTTCACTCTCAGACTGCAGGCTTACATGTGGTTCCTAGAGTTTCCAAAAGCAGAATGGGATGAAGATCTATCAGTTATCAGGCTCCTCTCTTGTAGAACCAACTTCCAGTTTTGACCTGTAAGGCTGACACATTGTTCAGTTTTACAAATTGGCCTCATTTCCTTAAATGAAATGTTAAAATGTAATAGTTTTCCTTTGATACTCTTTCTAGCTTAGCATGTGATTCTTGACCTGCCATTGTGTATCTGATCCTACCAAACACAACCAGTTGAAGCAGATGGATGCTTGTCCTCAGCCTGGTTCTGCTAAAGATTTCTTCCTCATGACATAATATTTCCTTTCCACTGTCGCCTTCATGCTTGCTCAAGATGAGAGTTCTGCGTTCTAGTTAAATTCAAAACAGTCTGACCTCAGATAAATAGTGTTAAATTATTATTTTTATATATAAATGACTTATGTTGTGATTTGGCTCTATATAGATTAACTGAATTGAACTGAATTGAATTGGAATAAATATTAAACAACTAGTTTTGAGCAACTTCCAGCAATGTTTTCTATCTAAACCTGATGATTTGTATGTAAATAACTTGTGTTAAATGTAATTTGGTCAGTTTATTTGTTCATCTATTTAAGAAAATAAAATAAAAAGTGTTTTCTAGAAGGGTAAAAAGTAACTTGGTTGCTGCCTTCATTACCTTTAAAGCCCTGGCTGTATGAATCCACTTTTTGACTTTCAGTTTGTGAGACTGACAGAACCCTGCTGTTTCAGGCACAAAGTTTCAGCTAAAAATGTTGAGTGCATTTTTTTCACTCATGGCATTTTCTTCACACGAACATTTCACAGACATGTTAAAATTCTATATTTTTGCAGGACATAGGTGTGTTCAAATGTTTTCTTGCCTTCAAGTCAGTTGAAATTTGAAAAGCTTTGATGCACCTCACCACGCTGCATGCTCACAAACCGTAGGGTTTATATTTAGGTATTTAATGTATGCACTCTTAGATGGACTGTGATTTATTCTTGAGCAAGTACTCTTATTTTGAGCATGCTCGAGTCTAAAGTTAAAACCTGACAATCTGAAACTATAATGTCATCTTTAAAGTTTGAATCGTCGCCTGGCAGGAGCCACATTATGTGTGTGAATGAGTCAGACTGCACCACCCGGCTTGCTGCTTAGTTAAAAGTGCTAGATTCACTACCAAAAAAAAAAAAAAAAAGTGTTAGACATAACGATTTTATTCAACTTTTGCATGAATTCAAGTATTTTTAGAATAAATAAATTATAATGGATAATATAGTGGATGTGTGGTATAAATTATGTCACTTGGCTTTTACAGTGTGAGGATTACCAAAAAATAAATAAAAAATAAAAAATAAAAAATATATACATATATAT
>NC_056507.1:16728779-16730548 GCF_014905685.2 Nematolebias whitei | reverse complement strand
CACTGTATTTCGGTACAATGATAATAAAGCTTATTCTGATTCTGATGTCCAATCTTATTTTGAAAAACCACGGTAGAGCAAGTCCGCGAAAACCGATTGCAAAGTAGCAAGGGACTACTGTATATTTATATATAAGTGGGATGTCGTGGCGCAAAGTTTAGAGAAGGTGGGCCTGTGATCGGAAGATTGCCGGTTCAAGCCACAGTACCGAAAACGTCAAAAATGTAGGTGGGGTAGGTGAAGTACCCACACCTGCCCCCACCCTCATTCGTACCACCATGGGCCCTTGAGCAAGACCCTTAACCCCCAATCATCTGCTCCTCCGGGTGTAGCAACCCTCTGCTCCACACAGAGGGCTGTGATAGCTCAGTGGTCTGTGGTTGAGTCAGGAAGGGCATCTGGTGTAAAAATAACTGCCAAGTCTTCGACTTAGTTTGCTGTGGCAACCCCTGAAGAAGGGAGCAGCCGGAAGAAGAAGAAGAAGAAGAAAAAAATATATATATAAATATTTGGTATCTTTAAGGATTTTTAATTACTCTATTTTGTTAGTTTTTATCATATAGTTATTGATAGCACACCTTGCGTCCAATGTAAATCGTATATATATATATATATATATATATATATATATATATATAAAAAACCTTTAGAAATTGATCGCAGACATATACACACAATTGCATGTTAACCTTGTACTGTTCTCTTCTCTGACTCAATATCTATAAAGTGTTGCTATTTAATTGGCAGAATCTTCACTCCATGTTAATGAATCCTCAACCCCCCACGCACCCCACCCCAAAGTGAGACGAAGGTGGCTCTGTATGGCAAGCCAAGTGTTTCATTAATAGCCACTTTTACCTATTAATGAGACACTTGACTTGCCATATTAGCCGAGGGCCCTCTAGTGACTTAAAATGGTAGTGTCAATATTTTTCATGTCAGAATGAATTAATTCGTCAGATCTCAGCCAAAAATTGGGTTATAGATATGGGGGAAAAACGTAAATAAGTTGCTTCGCTGTATAAGTTGCAGGGCATACAAATTTATGCAAAAAAGGTGTGACTTATACAACGAAAAGTATGGTACCTGCCTTTTTAGGTTAATTTTAGCATTGCATGTGGAGTTGGCCTGTTTATTGTCAAACATAGTCTTCCAATGCACACTCATGATTGTGAATCAATTAGTAATAAATATGCATCAAGGGAGGACTTGGACTTCTGTTAAACCTGTTTCTCTTGCGCCTAATCCCACTCTAGAAATTGTTACACTTGAACCTGACACAGGCGCTCAGAGGTGACTTTGACAGAGATATCTTAGAGCTTGGGAAGAATAGAGGCTGCAGAGAATGAGATGCCAGCTGCAGATTTACACGCCTCCACTGGCTCACTGCACATCATTAAAGCCAGAGGCAGCTAGCAGGGGCTTCATTTCTGTCCTAGCCCACACAGGCTACATCAGGACCCTGCACATTGATTTATCTCAGCTGTCTTTCTGAACGGCTTTTCCCGCCAAGAGAGAGATGTGGGCTGACGAGATTTACGTGTGTATATGAGATGAAATTCATTTTAGGAACAGTGCATGATCCCTGTGACAGAAAAGAACGTTTTATTTTTCTCCTTTTTGCCTCTTGTTGCCATTCTCTCTACCATGCTCTCACCTGCCACAGACACAACCATCATTCCAAGAAACAGTGATAGACATTATGCATTATGCCCTTTAAAATACCTCCAGCGTAAACCCTCTAGTTGATTTTGTTCAAAGGATTAATG
>NC_056507.1:16726394-16728679 GCF_014905685.2 Nematolebias whitei | reverse complement strand
TACACCAAAATTCAAGAAAATACATCTGCTTTTTTCAAAATTTTATTGGGGAGAACCCCCACCACCACCACCACCTCCAGCCCACCTACTAGTTGCACTCCAGCATTGATCAGTTTACAAATTAAGCCGTGTTACTTAGTACGATTCTGTTAAGTTTTATGTAAAGAGTTGTCTGTAATAATTTGAAGAACTTAAAGTACTGTTACATATGTTCATTAAGTGAAAAGGTAACGTTTTAAAGTGGTGTTTGATACTGTTCATTTTCTCAAAACTGTAACTTTTGGAAGCTGAAATTAAAAATGTTGTTAAGTAAGTGTGTCTTGAATGAAAAACACCCAATGCTTAAAAGTATAAAAAAAAGTTTTATCAATAGTAAACAGGTCTTAAGTATTTCTGTTACACAAATACTTTGTATTTCCATTACATTAAAGAGACAATTTGAAGAAAATTATTTAATAAACATGAGGGTTATGAGGGGGTCGCTGAAACTTTTTCTCCCCTGTAAGGGGTCCCTGAACCCAAAATGGTTGAGAACCCCTGATGTAACCTACACTGAATATTACATATATTAAAGGGGCAGCTGTGGTTGAGTGGTTAGAGCAGTCGTCCTCCAGTGCGAGAGTTGGGGGTTGCTGAAGAGTCCCCTGGGCAAGACAATTAACCCCTCATTGCCTCCGATGTGTGTCCCATCATCGTATGAATGTGATAAAGCATTGGTTATTCTTTATACATAAATAGAGTGCTGTATGAATGGGTGAATGAGGGCACAGATTCTAGTGTAAAGGGCTTTGAGTGTCTTGATAAGATAGAAAGGTGCTATATAAGTAAAGTCAATTTACCATTTAGTATCCTTACTTGTGTTTGCTTAAAAAGACAATTTACAATTTGCAAGGTTGAATGAATGAATATATCAAATGTTAGTATGTAAAAGCAAGTATTTTCAGTAACTTATTGAAAACAATAAACCTAAACGTGTTTCTATATGTTTGATGAGTTGCTTTATCCATTTATTTTAATTCAATAAGTGACTATTTGCTTTTCACTTTGACTAACAAAATTAATTTGTTCGGATTATTTAATGTAACTGTTTCACAAATATATGAAGTTATGGTAACCTATCGGTGCCACCAGATGCAGATTTATTTCCTCTACACACATTTGGACATTTCCTGTCTTGTACTTGTTCAGTGAGGTAACCACAACATGGCTGTTTCTACACTAATTACTCTCAGCGTCTCGATAAAGCTGATAAATGACTTCTTACCTCTTCCTGCTGGTGACATTCTGTATTCATGGTGGATGACTCTACTCACAGAGAATTGTCCCATGCAGTCTATTCTCTCTTCCCAGCCACTTTTACTCCGACCCTCAACTTATTTTTATCAACTCAAGGAAAAAAAAGGGCTTAATGCCTTGACGGTGAATTGAAATTCACCGAAGCTTTTACATGACATTTAGCAAAGGATGCATAATACAGGAATAATAAAACATGTCAAACTGAATGGATATGCTCTCTGCCTTGTGCTATCTCATCATTAAGCCTACACATACAACAGTAAGAAAATATTTTGACACATAGTGACTTTGTTTCTGTGCTGTGCGTGAAACGTGTAGGTGGATTTGTTCTTGGGAAAATTGTAGTGCCTCAGTAGTCCAATGCATGCATATATGCAATTAATTTAAATATAAATCATTTACTTTTATTCAAGTTCAAGGTTGCACAAGATTTGAATTAATTGTAATACCCATTCCATTGCATGTTAATATGTATTTGTTGTGCTTGTCTATATGCTGCGGAATTGATAATAATTACACATTGGCAACATCAGATATTGGGGTAAACTTTTTTTTTTTAGAATTCTTTCATTCATTGGCAAGTGTGGTTTTGTTACTTTGACTGACTAAAGTGTTTTTATGTACCTGATTTAATTGTAAAAACAGTGAACATTAGAACGTTTGGTTATATTGCCATATGTGAATTTTATATAAAACAATAGTGATTGATTATGAATTACTGCCTATATTATAATATATGTTTATAAATCTGTCTATTCCTAATGAAATAGCATTATTTTATAATCAAAACTTTTAATTTTTTTAAAGAAAATTGGATTCACAGAATCCATCTCTCTGTCTGACCAATTATCTGACCATCCATCTATCCATCCATCCATCCAACCATCCATCCATCCATACATACATACATCCATTCATCCATCCATCCATACACCCATACATCCATACATACATACATACATACATACAAACACACATCCCTCCATCCA
>NC_056507.1:16722852-16726384 GCF_014905685.2 Nematolebias whitei | reverse complement strand
CCATACATACATACATACATACATACAAACACACATCCCTCCATCCATCCATACATACATCCATACATCCATACACACAGCCATCCATCCATACATACATACATACATATATACATACATACATACATGTCTAACTGCTAATTCTGTGAATACCTGTCTGTCTTTCATCTAGAATTTTATTTCACATAAGGCTTAATGGCATTGCATTAATCAGCATGATCAGTCAAATGTAGCACTTAGTTTGCACAAAACCTCCAAAACCTCCAAAGACATTTGCACAAAATTGCTTGATGTAATTGTGGTTAGCAAGATTTTCTCACAACAACGAGATGTTTAATATGAATCAACTAGCGGTACACATAAGTTTGTTTTCAAAGTTTTCACATGGTTCTTGTACATGTGTCGGTCTTTTTTTAGGGAGGCTCTACTGTGACTTTCTTTCAATGTCCAAACCGTGCATGTTTGACCAGTCTGTGTGAGTTTGCACTTCTGTGGGTCTGTGGTAGGCTAGAAACTTGTCTGGGCTGTTATTTTTTTTCTCACCAGCTGAGATCTGGATGAAGCCTGAAACGGACAAAGAAGATTTAAAAAAATATATAAAAAACGTTTGCATTCAAAGAATAGATAATTTTATAATGTTCAGTAAAGGTGAAAATGTTATGCAACGTGGGAAGAATGTCAGAACAACACAACACAATAAAAATAACAGCATGTTTTGAACACTACAAATCATAAAATAATAAGCTAGTCCACTGCACTGGACATTATTGGCATTAAGGTAAACAATATAAAAGACAAGTTTATTTCTCTGCTGCTCTCACAAAAGAATAACACAATAAATAACAAATAAAAAAATAAAAAACACTGTCCACAACATCAGCTACAATCTACCAGCTCCTTATGTTCATTTTTGTTCGTTTGTTTTGTTTATCCATCCATTATATTTACCCGCTTCTTCCATTTTGGGTCATGGGGGTCGCCAGTGCCCATGTCCAGCAATCACTGTGCGAGGGGCGGGGTATACCCTGGACGGGTCGCAAGTCCATCACAGGGACACATAGAGACAAACGAGACAAATAACCATTCACTCTCTCACTCACACCTAGGGACAATTTAGAGTTACCAATCAGCCTAACATGCATGTTTTTGGTCTGTGGGAAGAAACTGGAGTACCCGGAAAAAATCCACGCATACACGGAGAGAACATGCAAACTCCACCCAGAAAGGCCCCTGGACTGGGGTTTGAACCAAGAACCTGCTCGCTGAGAGGCAGCAGCTCTACCAGTTGCGCCAGCGTGCTGCCCTTGTTTTGTTTAGTCCTTTTTTTTTCTTTTCTTTTTTTTTTACATTAAAGCAAAATAAGTCACAATAACTAAATAAATAAATATGCCTAATAAGATATATTATATTACCAAAAATAGCACATGCTAAAATAAAAGTCAGTTCAAAGTTATGTCCTGATCTTTTGTAAAAAGAACACCTGTACTACCAAAAAAAAAACCCTCACCTTGTTTAGTGACGCAGTTGCTCTTAAAAAAGGAACAGATCATAGAGTCCAGCTGGAAAACAATTTCTAGAGGCCCAGTACTAAAACAACTAGATACATCCATATTGAACACAATTTAAAAAGAGACAAATAAGAAGAGATGGACATGTACAAATACTTTTATATATATAAATATATATATACTGTATATACATATAAACACAGGTAACATTTTTGAGCAGTGCACTGTTGGCCAGGTGCCTGTCAGTGTTCTTGCTGAACATGACATGTCTTCAACCTTACTAAATGGCCAATGCATGTTCCTGCAACATGATAATTGCTTTTACGGTTTTGGGTCCAGCTAATGCCCTGACATGACAACATATGAGAACTGTGGGGAGCACCTTACTTACAGCACCACCATGTCTAACCACAAAGCAGCAGAGAACTACACCACGTTCACTTCCCTTGAAATGCATGCCTTGATGTGAATGGTGCAGTCATCCACCACAGAGAACACTCAAGAGTTGTAAAATCCTGGGAGCACTGTAAGCATCATGTCTTTTTTTTTTTTTTAAGTTTCTAAATCAGTTCAACCATCAATGCTCAAGGAATGCTGGAACCAGAGGAATTAGATTGTCACATGACTGCCCAGACTATCAACCAGCTCATAACAGACAGTTTTGAGGCTGAATGTTTATTGCGGCTCTTCTCGTTTCTCTTCACCTTCTCATCAAATTGCAGACATGAGATGAACTGCTATTACTTCATGAAATCCTTCTTTGATACAGCCATCATATACCATGTTCCAGAAGGGAGTAAACTGCAATACAGGAAAGTCATAACCAACATCTGCTTTTGCGGTACAATGAATCACATGAACATCCATTGCCATCAAAGGATATGGTAATGGTTCTTTCATGTAAGGCCACCCGTTTTACACCAGTAAACCTCCAGGGTTTAAGCACTGAGAAGCTGGAGGAGTACATATACCTGTGAGTGGCACATTTTCTACTCTCACTTTGTCCTTCTACACAGATGCTATATAAAGGGAAGCCAATGTTGCCTCCATCTGCTGAAGGAATCTGAGGTGTTCTGCAGTAAGCAGGACACTGCTGCAGCCCATCTGATATTGTGGTGGCTGGTTATTTATTTATGTTTTTTTTTTTTTTTTTTTTTTTTTTTTGTACAGTCTGCTGACCACTGAGATATGAAAGAGATGGGAAATAAATTCATGGAGAAAGTGGGTGAGTAGAGGATGTTTACAAAGGTTAAAATAAAATAAAAAATCCCTCATGGACAACACCTCTCATCCCCTGCATGACACTGTGGGGGCTTTTTCAGCAGAAGACAGCTGCATAAAAGCAGCAAACTGCTATCAGAAGCTCTTCATCTCAGCTGCAATGACACTTTTAACACCACCATGGCTCTTGCTGTTTTCTGTTTTTTTTTTTTATAATGTACACTACATACAGTACATTTTTGCACACTCTGATTTATTTTGAATGCCTTCTGTACATAGTATTTTAACATCCCACATCCCTATTTTAGTTTGCAATGTATAATTTTAATGTAAATGTGATCAAATCACTGGTTATCAGTTTTAAATGGCCAAATGACTTTGTTAAATTTTCTATGCAAAATGTATACAATTTCACTCATCAATATGAAGACAAAAAAAAATTACTAGCTACAGAAAATGTATTTGCGCACACCTAATTCCTGTCGCTTTGTTTTCCAGGCCTACTAAAGTGATCACATTTATAAAAAGACACCCTCCCCCCCCAAAAAATAAATAAATAAATACATAAATAAATAAAGTCCTAAATCTAGTACACACATAAGACATCATTGTCTTTTTTTATAAGAAACACTTTACATATTAATGTAGATTCATCACATTTTCAAACAGCCATTACAAATACTTAGGACTGATCAATTAAAGTAGTAGTACATTTCTTGATTGTGATTATTAACGCCAGTACTAAAACATTAGTGTTTTAATTTCCAATTTAGGAGAAAAAGTAATGCAAACACAATCAAAAA
>NC_056507.1:16690034-16722752 GCF_014905685.2 Nematolebias whitei | reverse complement strand
ATATACACACAAGTATATATATACTGTATATGAAATTGGGCAAAAACATTCAAAAACAAACAAAAATCAAAGTAATTTTAAAATGGACTGTGAGTTTTTTTCAGTGCTTGGAAATGTTACAGCAGATCAATGTGAACAAGGATTTTGGATTCAAACCAGAGATTGATATTCTACTTTAAAAAGGCAGTTCAAAGTCAGCAGAAGAGATCTCCAGCAGCACAGCTGCAGAACAAGCAGGTGGTTGTGTTCTTGTCAGGGTGGAGTCATTCTGTATCAAACACTTGAGATAGCGCTACATGAAAAAAAACAAAAAACTTTTGATGTTGAAATAAACTGGAATATATTTTGAGTGATGCAAACGTAGCACCTTGAAACTTGCATGTTGCACTCTTGAAGTTAAGATGTATGTTAAGGTTTAAAGCCTCCTACCCTCAGTGTTGAAGATGCTGAAGATTACAGTCTCTGAAATCAGAAGCTGTCAGAAGATTATTCATGAATTATTTTAATTGGTGTACTTCAAATATGAATTATAGTGTTTTTGCTAGGCAAGACTAGTTCAATTTTTCATTTACAGTAATTGTACATTTGATGAATCTACGAATGAGAGATTAAGTGCCAAAACTAGTGATGTATTTAACTTTGAAGGGAATCATTTTACTTTAGTACTGCAGCTTTTGAACCACAATAGTTTGTCCTTCATTTAATGTGACTCACCTGCGTTGCTTCTTTCTGAAGACGTGTGATGTTTGAATGAAAGTATGATCATCAAAGTGAGGAAATAAATGTATTTGTGTGGAGAAATATAACAAATCTGCATAGGAATTGACTAAATAAAACATTTTATTTAAACATGTACACTTTCAAATGTACAATATTGTCATTTCTTGTCATTATGTCACTGCTGGTTCAAAAAGGACAGGGACTATTTGATCACTTTACAAAAACGGCTTTAAGAGAGGGGCACAGTTGGTAGAGCTGTTTCTTCTCAGCGTGAAGGTTGTCAGGTTGAACCCTGGCTGGGGACCTTTCTGGCTGGAGTTTGCATGTTCTATCTGTGCATGCATGGGTTCTCTCAGAGTACTCCGGTTTCCTCCCACAGACCTAAAACATGCATGTTAGGTTGATGGGTAATTCTAAATTGCCCCTAAGTGTGAGTGAAAGAGTGAATGGTTGCTTGTCTTGTTTGTCTCTATGTGTCCCTGTGATGGACTGGAGACCTGTCCAGGGTGACACCTGCCTCTCGCACAGTGCCTACTAGATATGTGCACCAGTAACCCCCGCAACCCTAAAAGGAAAATGTGAGTAAAGATAATAGATGAATGACTTTAAGAGATATAATTGCTAATAGATGTCAGTTGTGCAAAGGGCAAACAGTTGTACATTTTAACTGGAGTTTACACAGTAGCCGCTGGCTTTACAATTAAATCCAAAGGTGGCCATATGTTATGCAAAAAACAAAACAAAAAATATACATATATATATATATATATATATATATATATATATATATATATATATATGTAGCGCCCCCTAACGTCCTTAGCGTTATGGGGGTGGCTAACCCGAGTTCTTTAAATCGGTTGGTATCTCTACCTGAATATTCTAAATGTATACCTCTTATACCATGAAGTATAACACAGTAGAATAAGCATACGTTTTAAACAAATAAACAGTTTAATGAACAATAGCACAGTTTCTTCAGTCAGTAATGAAATAGAACTGGTACGATTAACCTCGTTAAACAGAAAGGAAACTTAAAGCCGGCAGCTAAAAATTAGTCTCGGTCGTTGCAGGCACTCGCGCGCTTCCCGCTCTTCCCATTAACGTCCCCAACAACCATGTCCCCCATCACCTGAATACGTCCCTCTCCAGGAGGTCGTACGTGCCGTAGTCCGTCTGCTTCTGTCTAATGTTCTCCCCAAGGTTGAAGAATCCACGCCGAGGTCCTCGCGTTACACACAGCTGGCTATCCGCCAACAGTTCTCCGAGGTCCACGCGTTTCTCACGGCTGGCTAGCCACCAACCGTTCGCCGAAGCCCACTAGCGGTAGCCACAGAGCTAGCGACCTAACGGGATTGTTCTCCACGGGGTTAGTCACCCACGCAGCTTCAACCTCCACAGGTCGATGGGAGTCCTTTTCTACCCCCTCACTGGCAAGAACAGCAGTTCAGTGGGGTGTTCCCCCACCGCAATAGTCCACGGCAGCAGTGACAGTTCACAGCAACAGTGATGTCCTCCATCTTCCCTGTCACTCCCGTCACGTCCCCTCTCGTACCGGAAGCCCTCTTTCCCTGACCACCAAAATAAAATCCCAAGCAACCACATATTACAGTTACATTGTTTTTTTCTTTTTTCAAACAATAACTGAACATATATTAAACTCAAAACACAATAGGTTTGCATATTCCATAAACACAAACTGAACATATATTAAACTCCATGTTCTTATTTATGAGTTCTCTAATAATTACAACAGACATGAACAAAAACCACGGGGTTACACCTATATATTTTTTTTTCTAAACGTAGTCAATTAGAGATCAGTTCACATGCACTTTTTGAAAGTTGAAACTAGTTTAAATCAAACCCAGCTTTATGTGGTGACGTAACTAATCCAATTGGAGAAAATCAGGCATATTTTAATAAAAGAAGAAAAAATGGGGTGGGGGTGGATAGAATGGGAGAACAGCTTATCTTGGTGGTGACCTGTCTGTTCTAAGGATAATATAAATTCTCATCCTCTTGGCTGCTGCTTGTCTCCTTGTCCTCCTCCTTATCAGTAAAAGTAATGAGAGAGCTTTCCTCTGACATTGTGACAGCTACATCCTGTATTCAAGGCTGCAGCACGAAACACTTCCATATTCCTGGCTATATTTGTGGTTGCCAAAAATCTCCTTTTGCATTTAAGAGACAAGTGCAATGACCACCACCTACTGTGTTAAAATACCAATACAAAAAGTAAAATCTGATAATTCATTTTGCAAGCACAAGGAGTTTATTTCCGAGGCCCACGCCTTACACGTTGTGTCATGCATTCAATTAAAAACTGAATTATTTCAAAATGTGTAAAGCATGCATCATATTGGTTCCCAAGTGGTGTACTTTGGGTTTGTTTGTATTTTATTTGTTTGTTTTGCTGATGCTTTGTCTCATTCTTTGCAAACATTTTCAGTCATGGACCAACTTTTACAGCATTTCCACGTGGAACCTGAAAACAGGCTTAATTATGTTTTATATAAAACTGTATTTCCTACTCATATGCATGAGGCTCTAATAGAGCCTTATTGTGTGAAACATATGTATGCATGAGAGGATCCAGGTGTTTGGTGGGCGTGAGTAAAAGCTCTGTTCGCTGTAGTTGGCTCTCTGCTGCATGCTCCTCTACGCTCAGACACTTGGACAGACCCCTTCAGCATTAATTACTGTGGCCATTAATCAGACCAGCACAGATAGCTGTGTAATCCCTCTATAATGCAGTTTTCTGGATGGGGCCACCAGTGTTAATTGGATTTGATTGGATACTGGTATGATGCTGCACACAGAACATCTTAAGGTAATAATTAGAAGATAGATCAATTGGTCCTTTGTGACATTGATCCTATAGTATAAGCTGCGCTGCTTTTCTGAGAACTGTTTAAATGAAGAGAATATGTCTGGCCTCAAGTATGTAGCAAATGTACCATATATGTCATTATGATTGAATATAATTTAAAAAATGTGCAATTGGGTGTTCTATTTTAAAAACAAATAATTCAGAAAAAAATAAAAATATAATATACTGCGATAGACTTTAATGGTGCACTCAATAATTTAAACACGATAATTGTTTTTTTTTTGTGTGTGTGTGTGGTGGTTTATTATATTCTACAGTAGGTTATAAGTTCAGCAGAGTACAAAAAGTTTAGAAATGTTGTGTTGTAAGTTAAATGGCAAACAGGATCTTTATTATTAGATGAGAGCTCTTGATTTGAGCAAATTCAGACCCACAAGCTAGTCAGCTTCCTGGAAGCTCCCCTGGTCTGAGCATGCCCCAGCAAACACCAGAACCAAAGTGGAAATGAGTTTTAAGAACCATGTCTGCTCATTTCTAGTTCAGAAACAAACTAATTAATAATTTATTATTAGGTAACCATAATGAGTTGTCCTTATTTGCAGGAAGTCATAATACCCTTTTTATTCACTTATAGTAAATATTCCTTTTCCATCAGTCATAACATGATATGTTTGTATACACAGGAGAGAGATGACTAAAAAAATTACAGTTGTTAAAAAGACAAAGGATTTATATATATATATATATTTTTTTTTTTGGCCTGGTTTTTAGTTTTACAGAGAAAAATAACATCACTTTCAGGACTGCAATTTGTTTATGCATGATTTTTCTGTTGTTCCTTGGTGTCTCTGTTTTTTTTTTTTTTTGCCATATGAGGGCAGATGTGAGAAGCATTCCACCCACAATAGATATGTAGGAAAAAATATATATGTTGCTCATGTCAATCAAACCTAAAAATATTTGTTTTCTGAGAAGCACAAGACAGTATGTGCAGATGATTCAGGGGAAAGTTTTTTTTTTTTTTTTGTTCTGGAAAAAAAAAAACACCAGTGATGCTGTGGTAATAATTTTATAATCGAAAAGTAAATTACAACTCAATCTAAAAAAGTTAAGTCTGGTCCTTTGGTCAATCAAAAGAAAAAGAAAAAAAAAAAAACAGAGCAAAACAAAAAAAGTAGAAACGTTTTGTCTTTCATCTGAAAGACTTCTTCAGTCTGAGGCGCTGTATTCAGTTCAGTCTTATAAATAGCTATTTATAAGACTGAACTGAATACAGCACCTCAGACTGAAGAAGTCTTTTGGATGAAAGACAAAACATTTCTGCTTTTTTGTTTTGTTTTGTTTTTTGAATGTCCAGAGGACCAGACTTAACTTTTTTAGATTGTTCTGCCTGGATTATTGAGCATGCATCAGGATATTTTGAATTACAACTCAGTATTTTATAACAGCTTTTGGCTGCTACTGACATAAAACATTACTAAGATACCAAATGTCATGCTCAGTAATCCAGGTAGAAATCCAACAATGTTCAGTCATGTCATCTGCACGGTTTCTGTTGTTTGCTGAGACGTATTACAAAAACACTCAATGTTAGTTTTTACAACTAGAGAATATCAAACTATTATTCATTTTTACCAGAGAGACTATCTACACAAATATATATATATATATATTTAATATAGTTTCCAAATCTAAATAAACTCCCAACTTATTCTGCTTCTCTGCCATCATATAATTCAACAATCTAAAATGCAAAGCAGAGTTTGCTTTATTGTAGGAGAATCTGTGATGATAAGTTCACAGCAACATCAGTCAATGTGAAACACTTTCCATAACACACAGTGTCATTATTATGTCTAACCTAGAGTGAGTACACTGCACTGAAACAAACACAGCCCAACATTATCCTGCTATTTGTCACTATCTCCCTTTATTGCTTGTATTGATTACTGTATTAGTATATTGTTGCATTGATTATTGCAGGTTGTGTTGTCCAATCGTGTGTTTAAAACTAATAAAACATCAACACAACTCTAAGCCAAGGACATTGTCCTTTCAAAAGTTGAATCAGGTTTTGCTATAGATTTTCTCAAATTTAAACTACCGTACTTTTCGCCATATAAGTCACACCTTTTTGCATAACTGTGCATGCCCTGCGACTTATACGATGAAGCAACTTATTTATGTTATTCCCCCCCATATTTATAACCTAATTTTTGCCTGAGAACTGACATTTTCATTCAATCTGACATGGAAAATATTGAATATTGAACCATTTTCAGCCGCTAGAGGGCCTTCGAGTAATATGGCAAGCCAAGTGTCTCATTAATAGGTAAAAGTGGCTATTATTGAGACACTTGTCTTGCCATACCAAGCCACCTATGTCTAGCTCTGGAACTCCTGGAGCAAACATCAAATCAGCAGCATTTTGCCGCGCCGCCCAGGTGAAATGCAGCTGATGTGACCGTTAAAGTGCATTTATTAAGGAAAAGTTTAACTGAGACACACCTTTACTATAATGTCGAGCAAACAAATAATTGTTTTTAGGTGGTTATCTTGTTAAACTTGGAAGAAAAGCACAGCGAGTACTCTCTCTGTGCGCTCCCGCAGCTGCAAATCGATTTTTGAAATGCAGCTGTTGACCGTTAAAGTGCATTTATTGAGGAAATGTTAGACTGAGACACACCTTAGCTTTAAGTTTTACGTTTTAACCTTGTTAAATTCTTGATAAAGCCCTCCCATGCACACTCCCGTGGCCGCTAATTAGCAGCCAATTGATTTTTGGCGCAACGCTGGCCCACATTTCCGGTTGGTCAGTTGTGACGCATAACAAATGCGACGCATCAGCAATGATGCATAATAGATGCGACCTATATGACAAAGTTACTTATTAATGTTTTTTCACTTTATTAGACATATTTTCTGATGCAACTTATACGGCAGTGCAATGTGTACGGCGGAAAGTATGGTAGATCTAATCTAAAATGGAAGCATCCATAAAAAGATAAGTTCATGGTCAGTAGGAACATACATGTCAGACACCCCCCCCCCCCCCCACCAAAAAGGAAAAATAATATAATAAAATAATAGTAAAACTACAAAGAACTCGAGAGTGTTTGTAACGTCATAATTCAAAATCATAAACACATGTAAGGATTTATTCCTCAGTGTGTTGGTAGTAAAATGCTGCCTTGTTTCTGCATAATTCAAGTTTATAAAGTCAATTATAGTTTATTACTTTGTGCACTTTGTTCCACATTCTGACACAGCTAAATAAATAAAAATAAAAATATTATCCACCTCTCCTCGTCCTATTTTTATTTTATTTTTTTGTCATTTAAAGGGACTTGATTCACTTCCTGGTCATGCAGTCATGTGACTAACAACAAAAGCTTTTTGTATTTTCTATTTTATTTTTTACTGTTGAGTAAAATGTCAGTAGAGTTTTAAAATATAACAGATTATTAAACATCTGACATGCATCCATACGCAATATAAAATGCAAATGCAAAAAATAATCACAACCACAGAGAGACTGTGGTATGGTACTAATGGTACGATGTTGGCGTGAAAACATGTAAACAAAAACTGGCATCATTAAACATTTTTAATGAGCTCACTTTGCCACGTGAAAATGTGTGAGAAACTGTCAAACTGTATATAATATGGGTGTAATTTCCTCAGTCTAAATATTGTTTAGTCCATGTTACATATAGATTTATTTTGGCATGAATTACTGTTTGCTCTCAATGAATAATTGTCACTGATCTGAAGCAGTTTCACAAGATTTTTAAACAATAAATAAATGGAATATGTTAACAAACAGAAGACATACGACCAATTAACAAATCCACTAAATCAAACAAAATTATTTTTCAGACGCATTGATTTACTGTGGTGTCTGTCATTATACTATATGCGCACTGAAATTATGAAACCAGGTCTATTGTTCCTTATCAGAGACTCATTTAAACATTATAGCAATATTATTGTTGTCTACAAAAAGTCAAAAAACTTGAGTTTAAGTAGATTAACAAGACATTTTTTTTTTGTTTTGACCAAGGCTCAAACCCCATTACCTCAATCAGAAGTCAAGTTAGCTAACCACTGTGCTGCAGAACACCAATGTAAATAACATAAAAGCTAAATTGTGTCATCTTGACAGTTTATTCATTGGAAGAAAACATTTAATCCTTCATCCAAAGGACTTCATCAGTCTGAGGTCTGCCAACAGGATTTGTTTTGTTAAGTAGCACCTTGTTGACCTATTTCAGACCAGTCTGCTGTTGAGTACCCAAACAGAATGACTTTATATAAGCAAAATGGAGTCCCATCAGTCTAAAACAATCAATCATCAGAGCATAACGATCAAATGTTATAGGCAAAATGGCCACTTACTACTTACCAAACCAGCCCGAGGACAACCTGGCAACAATGGTTAAAAACAAAAAGAGTAGGTAGGCTCAATCATCCAATTGGGTGATTGGCAGTAACTCACCAATGTCAGTAAGTACACCCTTTCAAAATGCTGGTGCAATCAATCTGGATTTCACGTTAAAAAAAAAAAAAACATAAAAATATGAATACCACATTACTGATTCTAGTAAAATGTGTCAAATCAAGAGACACACAGCATAAGCAGCTGCTTTCATGGTGTTAAACATCTGACCTCTTACAGCAAAGAAAAGGTGATTACAGAAGAGAACGTGTGATACATGAGGTAAGTAAAAACAGTTTATTCACTTGGCAAGCGCTAGTCGAGATTTAATACGAGCGTTCATCCACAGTGCTTTTTCTTTTTGCTACGCTCCAATAAATCTTTGACTGGTGAAGAAACTGGGCAACAGTTCTATGTACAGTCTCTCGCAGCTCACCTGCTGAAGCTTGTAACTCCTTCAGTGTGAAATGTCCTTGTTGCACTTTCACTCAGTTTTTTAAGGGCAGTCGGCTTGTGGTAGATTTACAAATGTCCCATATTCCTTTCATTTCTTGATGATTAACTTCCTGGGATGTTCAGGGACTTTGAAATATAATTTATATACATATCCTGACTTGCTCTTTTCAGTAATCATTTATTTTCATTTTGTCCAAATTTTATTTAATTTTGACACTGAACAAAGTATTTTGTGAAAAAGAAAAAAAAAAAAAAAAGAAAACAGTAAAGAAGCTACATTCAGGTTGACAATGATTGAGTTAAGAAAAAAAATGACAATAAAAGCATAAAACATCCAATAGACAAAATATTTTGTATTCACTATAAGAATGCAACACATTTTTTAATTTCTCCTTCTGGGACACTGACCACAGTAAAAAGATAATTTAAAAAATAAAGCAAATTACATATTTTTAAAGGCAAATGTTAAACAAAATTTAAATTATAATTACTATGTATGGCAAATTTACATTATTTAGCAAAAAATAAATAAATAAATAAATCCCTTTCTATTAGGAAAAAATAAATAAATAAATAAATCCCTTTCTTTGGCAGATTAGTACATCAACCAGATTAATTTTCCTTTTAGACAGCTCTGTCTTGTCATGCATCATCGAGTATAAAAAAATAGCAACTGCCAGAGATTATTATCTCATCATTTACTGTACATAGTCATTAGGCATGAAGATAATTACAAAATAATATGCAAATGCTGCAACTCAAGTAAACCACTTTAGGACTCTATAATAAACATCCTGCTACATGCACAAGATATGGTTACATGTCATGCAGAGACTGCACTTGTTGACAGAGAAAAATCACACTTTGAAACACTGTCACACATTCATATGGAAATTCAGAAAGTTAGAGAGATTTTATGATTGCTGGGGTACAGGTTGCTTCTTTTTTTGTAGTTGTCTTTCCAACTACAACACACACACACATTTAGAACCAGTGAGTGTGTCTGTGTGTTTAAAATTCCCTGCAGTGATGGGAAAGACTGTTCCAGTGATGAACTGTGCAGTATTTAATCACACTCTTAAGAGTGTGGACTCCAGTTCTATCTGACTGGTGACTTTCTAAATAAAAGGCTACTTAATAAAAATGCCTTGAATGTGAGCTGCCACAAGCACAAAGACCTGAGCAAGAGACAGATTGAAGACGTCTGTAAACAAAATGATGAGCAAAGTCTGATCACCAGTCCAGTGACACTACCTAGGTACCTGCATTCCATGGGTCAGATCTCCAAAGAGCTGTCCACATAGCTTTAGATAACACGGAAAGAAGTGTGTCTTGTGTCTTATTTGTAATTTTTGTTTGTTGTTACAAGCCTGGAGCGAGCAAGGAATTAGTTCATTTTCATTCAACCTTTATTTATAGAGGTTCATTGAGCTCTTTGAGCCTCGAGGACTCATTTACAAGAGAGACGTTTTGTTCAGTTCGTTCAGCAAAATAATTTGTATAGTAAGTAACTGATTCATTGGTGACCTGTTTCCCATTTTCAATATGTGGGAGTTCCAGAAATGGTTCAATTACAAGAAGAACCAAAGAATAAATTATTTGATTTTAAACAGTGGTATGACGACAAGAGACCGGGACCAGGGTTTTCACTTAAGAACAGTGACATGTTGTCTGTCAGGAAACAGCATTCTGAATGCTGTTCATATATATACATCATATATAGGTGTTTTAAACCCTTCCCACACTACTGGAATATTCTAAACAATGTTTCTAAACTCTAAATACTCTAACAGAGCACAGAATGTCATAATTTCCCTCTCTCTGCCTCACTGATCTCAGCCACCTGCAAGCATTCTTGACCACGCCCACTTCTCCACTCTGCATGGAGAACAGCTGATCAGCTGCAACATGACGCTTATCCTGCAGTGTTGGCTGCACAAAGGTGCAGCAGGTGCTAAAAAATTTAAAATAATTTATTTTAAATAAAAATTCCATTCCGATCTTGTGGCTCATCCATCAATCAGCCAATTTTGCATCGTGTCCTAGATTATTTTGAAAAACCGTGATAGAGCGAATCCATGAAAAATGAACCACAAAGTAGCGAGGGACAACAATTCACTCATTCACCTCACCAGGATATACAGTAAGGACATTGAAATTCCATTCAAACTGGAAAATGGAGTTAAATTGTATGCGAGTGGCAAGGTGATCACAACTGAAGCCAATGAAGTACTTGAAGACAACATGCAATGTTGTCAGATGTTCAGAGCATCTGTCCAGAAGAAGCCATCGGAACACTTGATGTGACACTCAATTTGAAAAAAAAAAAATGGCACCAACAGTTTCCGGGAACAACCTCAGAGATTTCTGTTCACATGTGTCTGCTTAACCAACTGGACAATGAGGTGGTTGACAAGCAAGAGAAGGAAGCAGTGATGATAGATCTAAGAATCCCAATTAACTGTAAGATCAAGAAGAAGGAGCATGAGAAGCTGGGAAAATACCAAGGGCTGAAAGTAGAAATACAGAAGTTGTGGAGAGTAAAAGTGTCAGTTGGCCCAATGATCATTGGAGAACTTGGTGCTGTAACCCCAAAACTGGAAGAATAGCTCCAACAAATCCCATGATAAATCTCAGAGATTTGATATAAGGGGAGTGCACCTAAACTTTTAAAGGTCAAAAACTGTTTCCTTGGTTTCATGTAGCACAATGATTATCTGACTGGGCTTTTGTGTGGGGAAATGGGGTTTGAGCCTCCGTGAAAATTCAGAAAATTTGTTATTCTAATCAAACCAAAATATTTAGGCTTTTTTTAATGGCACCAATACATATTTATATAATGTGGTCCTGTGATGGACTTGCTACCTGTCCAAGGTGCACCCCTTCTCTCACACAATGATAGCTGGACATGGGTATAAGTGACCACCGCAACCCGAAAAACGAAGAAGTGCACATGCACCAGCCACTGTATTAGGTACACCTTGCTAGTACTGGTTTTGACAACCCCTGTGCCTTCATAACCACCTTAGTTATTAATGTCATAGATTCAACAAGTCGTTGAAAACTTTCCTGTAAGATTTTGTTCCATGTTGACAGGATAGCAATAGCATCATGCAGTAAGTGAAGTTGCACACACATGATGTGACTCCCCCATCTCACCACAACTCAAAGGTGATTGATTGGACTGAAATTTGGTGACCATGGAAGCTATTTGAGTCCAGTGAATCCAGCCTTTTTGGACAAAAGCAATGTTTTTCCAATCTCTTTGTCCAATTTTTGATGAGTCTGTGTGAACTGTATCTTCAGTTTCCTGTACTTAGCTGACAGAAGTGGCACCCGGAGAGGTCTTCTGTAGTCCATCTGCTTCAAGTTTACTCATGTTGTGCATTCAGAAATTGTATTATGAAGACCTTTGGATGGATACGAGTGGTTATTTGAGCTTTTGTTACCTTTCTGTGATGTCAAACCAGCCCACCTATTCTCCTCAAACCTTTGACATTTACAATCCTTGTTTTGTCCACACAAATGCCACATCATTGTTTTTTTTCTCTTTTTTGAGGCAATTCTCTTAAATTCTAGAAATGCTTGTGTAAAAATATCAGTAAATCAGCAGTTTTTGATATACTTTGATACTGTATGTCCACCTTGTCTTGGACTAACAATCAGGTCCCATTGAAAATGACTTAAATCTCTTTTCCTCTTATTCTGAGGCCTGATTGGCGCTTTAGAATATTGCCTTCGCCACATTGATTTACCAAAAGGTATTGAGTTATTGTCATGCGATTGGCTGAAAGGCCATTTGTGTAAAAAAAAAAAAAAAAGTTATAAGTGTAT
Source organism: Nematolebias whitei (assembly GCF_014905685.2). Lineage (NCBI taxonomy): Eukaryota > Metazoa > Chordata > Actinopteri > Cyprinodontiformes > Rivulidae > Nematolebias > Nematolebias whitei. The sequence goes on along the minus strand of NC_056507.1, from coordinate 16,710,471 downwards.
CTAATGAAGTGGCCAATTAATGTACATGCATATAAATGTGGTCGTGGGCTCCTTTTGCTTGACTGACAAAAAAAAAAAATACTGCAATTCTAACACATTTGTCCATGATGCTAACATCATCCATGACATGTGTTCACACAGTGAAATTGGACTACTTTCTTGCATTTCTAGGCTTTGTGTACCTAAATTAAAATCGCCATGCTTCAAATATGGTAGCTGTCAAATACTGAAGGGAACCGACCATGTTTGGACATGACAGAAAATAAATTATTACATCAAAGATTGTAGTCAGCAAAAGTGTCTACTACTACTTTTGTTATGTCTTTTTCAACTCTCAAAAACGGTAATACACTCAGCAATGTCAAGCTTAACATATAAGAGCAAGTCAAAGACTGCTTTTTTTTTTTTCCAGTGATTTTATGCATGAAATAAACTTGTAGAACCACTGTAATCAGTAACTATATAGAGAGTTTTGATCATGAAGTCAAAATATTTTATTATAAGTAACCCTACTGGAAAATGTCATATTGACTTAACAAGAAAGAAAAAGAGAAGTCAGCTAAGGAGTCATGAAGACAAAGTAACCAAACCAATATAAATTAGAGCCATCTAAAATATGCTATTTTGGTAAAAGCTTAATTTATTAATTTTTATCATTATTTTTGAATATTTGTTAAAGAACATCAGGAAAAAAAATGCCACAGTCAAAACTGCATCACTAAGATTTTCTGACTTTTACCTTGTTATACTTATTTTTGAATAGTAATAGTAAAGCATATCTTCTTTTATTTTACTTTCTTGATACATTTCCAACTGTGGCGAATAGTCAGTTTTATGCTAGAATAAATTGTCTTGTAGCCACATGGATCTTAAATGGCGCAGTATACTTTGAAAGTGTAGGATTCTATTATGAGATTTAACATTGGTAAATCAAAGAGACTTAGTAGAAAGGGAGGTTATATAATCATATTTGTTTTGTATGCAAAAATATAACAGAAGTCTTTAAGATTTTTTTTTTGTGAATTCATAACTTTAAAAGCTGCTCTGTAAATCCCAGACAGGTTTAAAAAGGCATGACATTTGAAATCACTGGAAAATACAGTTGAGTCACTTGTAGGAGAGTATCAAAAATATTTTTTTCTATTCTTTGTGTTTTATTTTTATTTTTTTTAAAGTTACATAACAGTGTTACAGTTACACTTTTAGTGTCACAATTTACAATATTCAGATTTTAAAGAAAAAGTCATCACTGCAGCCTGCTAAGGCTTAGATCATTAAACAATCATTCACTGAATTTTAGAGCATTTCAGTGCATTTAGATATAGACAATTTAGGCTCCTTGTCAGTTTCATAGCACCATTTTTATGCAAAAATGATCACTCATTACACTACTAGATATAAAATTTTAAACCATTGTCCAGCAGTTGTTAAAATAACCCAAATCACTGGTGTCAGACTGCCTTTGCAGTGTCCTAGATATTGTAAATTCTTGTTAATACATTGCAGCAGGTCAAACAAGCTCTTAGCTTTTCCTGAGATATTGTTTTAAAGGCATAAGTAAAATGGTTTTGTGATAGACCTATAAATACTCACATTGATGGATATTTGAATATTGTGATACTCGATGACCTTTCTAAAATCTAAGCTCCAATTTGCTGTGTATTGGAAAGCTAAATCAAAACATACTGATATACTTCAAAAATTAATTGTTCATGTTTTTTTTTTTTAATCCTCCCATTCAATGTTGGACATTAACCATTTGGATATTACAGGAAAAGACTTGAGTATCAAAATCAAGGGTATCAAATGTTTAAAGTAAAATTCTTGAACAGATTATATATTTTGCATCCTTTTCCTTTGGTTCTTTTATCTCAAAATTTGCTAAGCATGTGACACTTTGGGCAGAGATGGTTGTGAAGAATGTATTTACCTCTGTGGTAAGCACTACACTCTGATCTGCAAGGACCAAAGTATCCAACCATCTGACCTCAGATAGCCTGAGGTTTGTTGTTGTTGTGGCTGTTGTGCAAAGTACAGAATGAGTCAAAGTCAAGGGCTTGACAAGGGTACTTCCCTCTAGGGGTTCCCAGGGCACACAAATTACATCATGACTACCAAGAGCTGTTGGCTGTGGTGAAAACACAAATGCAGAGATCATGTGGTTTGTATTTCATGTGCAACTTACAAGGTTTGGAATAGGATTATTTTATTTTTTTTGTTCATGTTACAGTGTATTTTATAAACAGGTCTTCTTTAGAAAGTAAGATTTGAAAGAATGGTCAGTCTGTAAAGATCAGCAAAGCTATTGTGATATAAAAAGAAAAGCTATGTAGCACAAACATGTTGTTAACAAAACTCCTAATAACACATGTTGCATGCAACACTTGTTCCGGTGTTTTCACAATCCACATTATAAATGAGAATTTAAAGATACAATTTAAAGATGTTTTTGTTGTTTTGTTTTGCAAACATTTGGTTTGAACAGTTCTTTGAATTTTCTGACAAATTAATTTACAGGTGCCACAAATAAGCTATTTGCTTCATTTTAAGGAAAATGAAAAAAAAAATATATATATATATATTTTTTGAACAACTTGCACAAAACTAAATTAGACAAAAATGCTCAGTCAGGTCATCTGGAAAGTTTATTTTTTGCGGAGACGTTTCGTACTTCAGCCAAAGGACTTCTTCAGTCTGATCAGTCCCAAACAAAGTCCCATAAATACCACACTTCCACAGTGGACAAAACAGTTTGCTGATGCTAAGATGGTTTCTAGGGTCCACCCTCTCCCAGTCTGACTTCTCAGACTGAAGAAGTCCCTCGGATGAAGGACGAAACGTCTCATCAAAAAAGAAAACATCCAGATGACCTGACTGAACATTGTTGGATTTGTACCTGGATTATTGAGCATGAACTTTGGTGTTTTGAACCATTTTGGCATGACTGCATCAGATAAGTTGAGAGGGGGGGAGAGGGCTGGCCCTAGAAACCATCTTATCACCAGCAAACTGTTTTTTTGTTTTGTTTGTTTGTTTTTCCCACTATTGGAGTGTGGTATTTATGGGGCTCAAGTTTGTATGTGACTCCTCAGACTGAATAAGTCCTTCAGATGAAGAATGGAATGTCTCAGCAAAAAAATAAATCAGCCAGATGACTTGACTGAACATTGTTGGATTTGTACCTGGATTATTGAGCGTGAACTTTTAGTAAATTAGCAAAATTGTCAGAAAATTACATTTAGAGAAGCATCTTTATCAAAACCTAAACAAACTACTTTGTATTTGAATTGTCAAAAAAAAATGTATGAATATGTTCATAGAGGATAGACTTGCTACAATATCTACTGGAAGCTTCAGCAAACTTTCTGCACTGTTAGTACTTGTTATTCAAGAAGCCAACTTAACACGCTTCGAGGGATGCAAGTGAATGTGAAGCAGATAGTAATTGGAGCAGACAAGCATCTTCTCATTTTGACACATCAGTCAAGGTGGATGTCAGAACATGTAGCTGCCAGGTAGAAACAGGTAGACAAACGGTCACTGCGCTCCCTTGGAAAAGTTAAATAGCACATTCAAATGCATATCAAGAAACCTTGATGCTTCAAGCAAACGTTTTAGTTTCAAACGTGGTTATTTAACTTTAAATGCAAAAGGAAATTATATTGGATTGTAAATCTACATGTATAGTCTTACTCTCAAATAAAGAACATGGGTGTTTCTAAAATGTCATTTTAAGTTATAGAATTTGTACTATTGATGCAAAAAATACTATTCCCATTATTTGGTTTAATACAGCATAGTTTTAATTAGGCCCCGAAATAAATCAACTCAATATTGTCTTGTTATAGATAACTTTTGTACTTTACCTTAAATATAAAAGTCATATTTATGTGCCTGTTTTTACAGTGGAAAAATACTATGTTCTGAGTGTTTTGGAATAATGATGAATCATTTATCTCCCGTTTAATCTGACTAATACATCTCATGATTGATATCTTGTCTAACTGGTACATATTTAAGCTAAATATAACAGGAGTACGTAAACAACAGCCCAGTAATCAAAGAACAGAGCACAATTCCTTTCTGACCTATTTTATTTGTATTTGATCATCACATGAACGAGCTTTAAAACTGGATTGAACCTTTTGTTATACACACTACCTCCGCAGGCTGTATGACCCGTGTCTGTTTATTGCAATAAACAAATTCAAAGATCCTTTTTGAAGACATCTTAGAGCAGAAAAATCCACAGCAGTCTGTGAAGACCTATTTGTGTAAATATGGGTATGCAACACAGTGATTCGTTCCTTCTAAAATGTCTGTGAAATGTGACAAAGTCACATTAGTGTTTATTGATTGGGTTGACTCACATATGCCGCTCTATGATATTGAAAGTGACTGCCTTTTCTTTCCCTGTTACATCCTTTTATATGTGTCTGTCGCATAGCAGTCTGGACAGAAGGTCAGAGAGTTGATAGGTGCCAAAACTCTGAGGATCCCCTCACCCCGCCCTCTCCGTTTTCTCTCTTTTTTTTTTCTTTTCATATATGCAAATACTGGACCTCCTAATGAGAGCATGTTACTCCCAGATACCATCTGTTCCACTTGCAGCGTGTATGAGAAAAAAAAGTGACATCGTTCCAATGAGACTAATCTATCAAAGTCATGGAGTTGTTACCCTTTAAAGAGGTTTATCACAGACTATCTTCCATTAATTTTCCGTGGTTAGTTTTAACAAAATGGTTTGGTACTAATGTCTTCAGAGAATCTACTTGGATTAAATACAAAAAAAAAAAAAATGTTCTGAGGAATCATACTACCTCTTTTTCTAAAGTTAAAAGCTTATGAAAGGACTGATAGCATAGAAAACTTGTTAATTATGTCGTGTTTTTGCAGATGTCAGACTGCAGTCATGATTTTGTTGCGGACCGTCATTTGTACCTGATATCACTTTAGGTTTGAGAGGAAAAAAGATGTTCTTTAACAAATCTGAATGAAGCCCAGTCAAGTCTGATTTTTTATTTTTTTTTTCATTTTGCTGAGTAACTACTAAAATAGAAAACAAACATTTTTCTCTGTCGCTGTCAAGATAGACATGTCTGCATGCTCGATGCACAACAGTGTTATTCCAATCAAATCTAGTCTTGTCTGCGAGTTTGAGCATCTTCCTTTTACCAAATAAGAAATGTCAGCTTGAAATGCTGCTCCAGTAGGCCCATCAAAGAACAGCTCCCGGATGTCTTATAGTGATTACTGGGACAATCTATGCTGGTCCAGAACAAGGCCAGAAGCTTCCAAAAAAAAAAAAAAGTAACTTAATAACACCGGAACAGCCAGCAGTCATGAAGCCTTGTGCTCAGCACACTCATCTGGCATGGCAATTTTAGTTACAGTGAGGTTTCCACCAAAACAGCTGGTAAATTACAAAACACAACCAAGGTAAGCTGCAGGTGCCTGTGGAATCAAGATGTTTGTTTGTATATATACTTATATACATTTACGTTATGTAGAATATATTTTGGGGCAAAAACCTGTAATTAAATAAAATTATTTTGTAAATTTAAAAAAGTACAATAATAGTCACATACTTTAAGCTGAATAAAGCTGGTTTTGTTGTGGTCAAAAACATGTGTACCTTGTTAAACTGGAAGCAACAGCTTGCAAAAAATACAATACAAATCAACCCCATGGTGTACCTATTTGCAAGAAAGTTTGAAGCTCAATTTCAGTTCTACAGTATCTTTTACTTTTATGGCTCAGTAAAACATTACAATGAGAACTAATTATTAAAACTTAAGGGATGTAAAAAAAAAAAAAAACTGCACTAACACAAGCAAAGAGGTGCAGTAAAAGCATATCATTCTTAGTGACAGAGTCTGATTCTAATTAGGCTCTTATGTTCAATTTAAATGCAAATTTAATTTAATTCAATTCAAAAAGACTTTATTAACCCCAGAAGGAAATTAAATGTTGTTGTAACTCATCATCCTGATTTCAATAAAGAGTTGTTAAAGACGCCGGTGGCTGTGGGCAGGAAGGATCACAGGTTTTACCAAGTGTCCAAATTTAGTGGCCTGTGTTAGCTTGTTATATTTTTTTAAAGCTTAACAGTATATGTTTCACATCCATTTAAATAATAATAATGAAAAATAAAAGGATTTATCCAATGTTTTTTTGTTAATGTTTTTATTAACTCTGGCTCTATTCTCCACACAATGCCATGCATTCTTTCTGTTTTTTTTTTTTTTTTTTTTTTTTTTTTAATACTCCAATCCTATAAAAACTACATCTTATTATACAAATTGAATTATTCTTAGAAAACATATCACAGCTTATTTCACTACACTTTATTAAACACGCACACACACACACACACACACACAAACATATATAAATATATATATATATATATATATATATATATATATATATATATATATATATATATATATATATAGTACTTTTTATTTGAAAAGTTGCTAAAGAGTTGTTAAATACTTTAAAAAAAATGCCTGAAAAAGTGTTTCATAAAACCTGTTGTTTGAAGGTTTATCTGATGGATTGTCATGAAGCTGTTTTGAATCTCCAAATCATTGTGACAACCAATACGCCCTGGGCTGTCTTTTGCACAAAGAAGAGATTCAGGATGCAGTCTACACAGAGACAAAAATACCAGCTGTTATAGCACATCTGCCACTGTGTCGTAACTCGTAACACCGTCATAACTTTGTATAAATGTTTAAGTATAAGATGTGAGTAGACAAATAAATTAAGCAGTACAGCTGCAGTGGTGACTTTTTCTATTAAAAAATGGGTTAAAATTGATATTTTTCCCCACATGTGTACTGACTGCAACAAGTTTATATGATCCACCCCCCCCCCCCCCCCCACCCCCCCCCCCCCCCCCCCAAAAAAAAAAAAAAACAAGAAAAAGAAATTATAGCTTTGCCCAAAACAAACTGCGTGATCATAGTTTTCCTGTTTTTACTTATTTTTCTGTACTGAAAAAAAAATGTCATATTTACATTTTCATTTCTATAAGCGTTGTACCCAGTTGCTGGTGCAGTTATACATCAGCATCTAAACACTTCACTTGAGTTGGTTTCAAGGGGCAGTTGGAGCTTGATTGGTTGATGCATGCTCAATAATCAAGATAGATAAATCTAACACAGTAGAGTCAGGTCCTCTGGATAGATTCCTTTGAAGACTGAAGAAGTCTATTGTATAAAAGAGGAAATATTTGAATTTTTTTTTTAAAAATCTGTCCAAAGGACCTGACTCAGCCTTGTTAGATTTGAGTGGTTAAGTTCTTTCGGACCCAGAAGTTGAATAGAGAATAAAAAATTACTTATGAAAGCTTTGTCTTCTGTAGGAATCATGTAGATGCACACACACACACACACATAGAGGGAGAAAGACTTCTGGTGAAATTCATCAAAAAGTTGCTAAGGACTGACCTTTTAGATTGTCGATGCTGTTAAATCTTAAAATAAATAAAAAAGCTGTTTAATGTTACCACAGCATAATGAGCTCCGCGCTCAACAACTCTATAGTTCAGACTTTGTCTACAAATGTTTTCTCATGTGACTTGTGTTATAAATCCTTTGACACTTGAGGGTTGTGTTTCATCAGGGACATTTGATACAACACATTCCATGAAAATATAATAAATAACATTTCAAGTCCCTCCATAAAATTGTCTGCACGCAAGTCTCAGTGTAAAGGAAATGAAATCTCAAGCCTGTTTGATCTTGTGGCAAGGGCCTTTCCATTTACAGTAGTCCCTCTTTTATCGCAGGGGATCCGTACCCTGAAGCCCTGTGATAAGTGAAAAACCACAAAGTAGGAATAGTAGTACAAGTAGTAGTTTATTTTTAATGGTAATGATAAATGAACTGTAGCTATATAGTATCCTGATGCATATAGCACATTTCTATCTTATCAAGATACTCAAGGCACTTTACAAAACAATCTGTGACTTCATTTACCCATTCATACAGCACTCTACTAGATCTCTACAAAGAATAATCAGTGCTTTAGCTCATTCATAAACCAATGGAACACACATTGGAGGCAATGAGGGGTTCAGTGTATTGCCCAGAGACACTTAAGCACGTGAATGTTGGTGGAATAGAACCCCCAACTCTTGCAATGGAGGACGACTGCTTTAACTACTCAGTCACAGCCACCCATTATATATATATATATATATATATATATATATATATATATTTTTTTTTTTAAACCCTTCCAACAATCTTGTAATATTCTAAACAATGTTTCTAATCTCTTAATGCTCTAAAAGAGCACAGCATGTCATGATTTCAGCTGTCTGCCTCCTCTCTGCCACAGCTGCAATCTGCTCTCGGCCACGCCCACTTATCCACAACAGGACAGAGATCACAGAGGAGGAAGGAGGAGGGAGGAGGAGCTGCAGGAGAACGTTTCTCCTGCAGTGTGGGCTGCACAAATGTGTGGCAGGTGCTAAATAATTTAAAAGAATTCATTCTAAATAAAAATCCCCAGCTGATTGTGCAGCTTATCCATCAATCAGCCAGTAGTGTGTCATGTCCAATCTTATTTTGAAAATCTGCGATAAAGCGAATCCTCAAAAAATGAACTGTGAATTAGCAAGGGACTACTGGATTAGAATTATAGAATATTATAATTTTCAACAAAATCATCCATCCATACAAAATCATCTATCCATTCATCCATTATCTTTTACCCACTTCTTCCTTTTGGGGTCCCGGGGTCAACAAAATCAAATATTATTATTATTTTTTAATGTATTTAGCTGACATAGTTGTGCCCCATTCAACACAACATTAATTGCTCAAAAGAGCAATATCATAATAGAAAAGCATTTACATCAGTGTTTCCCCACCCTATTTATTTATTTTGCAGTATTTATCAGCATTTAAGATGCTCTGGAGTTTCTTGCAGTTTCCCTTTATGCTGTCAAAACCATTTTAACATTGCTTAGAGAAAATATCTTTCTATGTAATATGAGGCTCTATAAAACATATGTTTTTGTTTTTTTTAATTTAATATTTCTTTTAGAATTTTTTTGTTTGTTTCCTGTGATTTGTTTCTTATTCAAACATAGAGTTATTAAAGTTTATAATTTAGACCTGGATTGATGAAATATTGTGCTTGATATTTTATCAAATCACACAAAAAAATAAAAAAAAATAGTCAAAAGCTTCCACAACAACCAAGTGACGACACAAACAAGAGCAACTTGCTGAAGTTCCAAAGTATTTAGGCATATTTAAACCAGCATAAAACTGTTGGCAGCTGTTCTCTTGTTTGTAGCCTAACAGCATTGAATGTAGTTTGAATTATAAACCTAGGCGTAAAACTCAAACCCAAATCCCAGATGGTTGTTCTTTGTGGTGTTTTTTTTTTTTTTTTTTTTTGTTTGTTTTTTTTTTTTTTTTTGGTAACAGTGACAGATTTGAACCGATTGCAAATGCAGCAATTCTCAATGGTGGCAATGTTAACAAAGGAAGCCTGTGTGAAACTGTGGCAGCTGTGTGTACATGCAGCATAAATGGTGCAGTGGAACTGCTGTGGTTCCAGATAAATATGTTCTGCATCATACATATCACAGGCACAGCAGATTGAAAAGAGAAGTGATCTTTTTATTTCTCTTTTCATATTAGTCAAAACTTTTTTGGTTGTTTGTCAGGTTTAAATAATGCAACATCTTATGTGTCATTATTTCACCAAGAGTGACATGAAAATGTGTTTTCTTTGCTGTTTTCTAGTGGGGAAAATTAGTGAGGGCGAAGTTCAGAAAGCTCTGAAAAGAATGAAAATGGGGAAGGCAGTAGGACCTGATGACATACCAGTGGAGATTTGGAAATGTCAATGGAGAGATGGCAGTGATGTTTTCACTCAAATATTCAATGTCATATTTGAGTGTGAGAAAATGCCTGAGGAATGGAGGAGAAGTGTTCAGTTTTAAGAACAAGGGAGATGTACTGAGTTGTAGCAACTGCAAAGAATTAAGTTGATGAGCCACAAGGTGAAGATCTGGGAGAGAGTTGTGGAAGCAAGACTTAGACAAGAGGTGACTATTTGTGAGCAACATTATGGTTCCATGGCAAGAAAGACCAGAACAGATGCCATCTTTGCTTTGAGAATGCTGATGGAGAAAGACAGAGGTCAGAAAGAGCTTCATTATGTCTTTGTGGATTTAGAAAAACATATGACAGGGTGCCGAGGGAGGAGGTGTGGTATTGCATGAGGAAATCTGGAGTGACAGAGAAGTATGTTAGACTGGTACAGGGCATATATGAGGACAGCAGGACAGTGGTGAGATGTGCTTTAGAACTGTGGAGGTTGGATTATATCAAGGATCGGCTCTGAGCCCATTCTTGTTTGCTCTGGTGATGTTTGGACTAACAGATGAGGTGAGACAGGAATCCCCGTGGACTATGATGTTTGCAGATGACATTGTGATCTATGGTGAGAACAGGTAACAGGTGGAAGAGAACTTGGAGAGGTGGAGGTATGCACTTGAAAGAAGAGGAAAGAAAGTCATAGTAGTGGACAGCTGTAGCAGTCATCGGAAGACAGAGTTATGTGTGTGAATGAGAGGGAGGCTGGTGGAACAATGAGGCTACAAGAAGCAGAGGTCACAAAGGTGCAGGACTTCAAGTACTTGGGATCCACTGTCCAAGAAAATGAGGAGTGTGGTAAAGAGGTGAAAAAGATAGTCCAGGAAGGATGGAGTGGATGGAGAAAAGTTTTAGGAGAACGATTTGTGACAAAAGGGTGTCAGCAAATGTCAAAGGAAAAGTTTACAAGACAGTGGTGAGACCAGCTATGTTGTATGGTCTGGAGACAGAGATATTGACAAGAGACAGGAGAAAGAACTGGAAGTAAAATAAATGAAGATTTTGAGGTTCTCCTTAGGAGTGACAAGGATGGATAAGATTAGGAATGAGATCATCAGAGGTACAGCACATGTTGAACAACTGGGAAATAAAGTTAGAGAGGCCAGACTGAGATGGTTTGGACATGTCCAGAGGAGGGACAGTGGGAATATTGGTAGGAGGATGTTAGAAATGCAGCTGCCAGGACAAAGACAAAGAGGAGATATATGGATGCAGTTAGAGAGGACATAGAGGTAGTTGGAGTGAGGACATAGGATGCAGAGGACAGAGTGAGATGGAGGAGGTGACTCGCTGTGGCGACCCCTGAAGAGGTAAAAGTCAAAAGAAGAAAAAGAAGAATAGATCAGAGCATTTCATATTGTTACTGTTTGTGCCCTCAGCTGATACGATAACTTCTGAGTGTATGATCATCTGAAACTTTTGATTAAACATGAAACTGAACAAATCTCATTCAGTTGTACAGATTTGTCTACAAAACCACATTAAATAAAACACTAGTGATGAAGTGATAAAAACATTTAAAGTAGTACAAAAAAAAGTAAACTTTCAGTCTTTGTAATTTCATATACATTTAGATTAGTAATTAGTAGTTTTAGATGTCACCATCTAGGGGGAGTGGTGGCGCAGAGGTTAGAGAAGGTGGGCCTGTGATTGGAAGATCGTCGGTTCAAGCCCCTGTACCGACAACATCAAAAATGTGGGTGGGGTAGGTGAAGCACCCACACCTGCCCCCACCCTCATTCGTCCCACTCTAGGCCCCTGAGAAAGGCCCTTAATCCCCAACATCTACTCCTCCGGGTGTCCTAGATAGCAGCTCTCTGCTCCACACAGAGGGCTGTGGTAGCTCGGTGGTCTGTGGTTGTGTCAGGAAGGGCATCCGGCGTAAAAATAACTGCCAAGTCTTTGTGTGACTTAGGTCGTTGTGGCGACCCCTAACGCAGGGAGCAGCCGAAAGAAAAAGACATTTTAGATGTCACCAAATCTGGTAATGACTTTAGAAAACAAATATTACAACTTGACTGCATCCGTAAATTATCAGACTCTTTTAATGTAGTCCTTTATTTCCTTAGTCTGTAGGTCGTTTAAGTATCTGTTCATCCATCCATCCATCCATCCATCCATTCATCCATCCTTCAATTTATCTAATCAGGTTGATTTCACTGACATTATAATGTACTTGTATTTATCTTTTGTGTTTTCTATAAAAAATATTTAAAAAACTGACTCATTCTTATCAACAATTCTCGTGTAAGATTGCAGCTCTGTAGTGAGTGGGAAGTAAAAAAAGAGAGAGGCTTAAGAGAAAATGTTGGATAGAGAAATGAGTAGTTTCCAAGGATACCCTCCATATTATACAGGTCAGAAAAGAGCAAGAGGAGGACAGATGGTTAAACATAAAGGCATTTTTCTCCAAGTGCAGGGAGATGAGCAGAAAAAGATAAGCAGGCAGAAAAAAAAAATATGGGAAGATGTATTCTCGGTACAGTACTTCCTTATATGCAAGTCAAACAAATATTTCACTGGATAAACAAGAGAAAATGAAGATAATACAGATATCACATTTTCTTCTAATTTAGTTTTTTTTTTTTTCCAACATGAAAAATATATTTTGCTGTCAATGAGTATCCCTTTGTTTATCATCTTTGTTGTGCATGTTTATGTGTGTGTGGGGATAGGGGGTAAAATCCCAATGATACAGTATGTTGACACGTTAGCTGGAAAACTGTGATGCTTTAAGATTTGTGTTGTCCTTTATAAAAATAGACATTATATATATATATATATATATAAGATTACTATTATACCTATTTGTGTTTCTGCCTGTGTGCTTGCTTGCTGCGTTTCAACTCCATGATTATATTTGTCCTGGATGTCCTCCAGTTGCCAGTCAATCCACACCTCAAGTAGCTTTCCCAGTCAATAGGAAGGCGCTGACTGTTGGTAAGACATGGTGAGGGTGAAAGTGTTTGTTTAATGTTCATCCATGTGAGCCAGCAGTGCTTTCTCCCCGTGTCTCTTTCTAATTATGCGGGATCTGCACGCTGTCATTTGCTGGTATTGATTTGTGCTTCCATTTACACAGAAGGCTCTGGCCCCTCAGGATTATGTCTGTGGAGAGTTTGTCCACACCGTGTAGTAATTATTGGCTCGGCAACTTTGTTGTTCAGGTTATAAATAAGTGTGTAAACTATAGGTAAGCCATTATCATCCATGATCTGTCTCTCGTGAGGTTTTTGTGTCGAAACAAAGGGGCAGCGGCAGCACGGTGGCGCAACTGGTAGAGCTGCTGCCTCTCAGCGAACAGGTCCCTGGTTCAAATCCCGGTCCAGGGGCCCTCTGGGTGGAGTTTGCATGTTCTCTCCGTGCATGCGTGGGTTTTCTCCGGGTGCTCCGGTTTCCTCCTACAGATCAAAAACATGCATGTTAGACTGATTGGTAACTCTAAATTGTCCCTAGGTGTGAGTGAGAGAGTGAATGGTTGTTTGTCTCGTTTGTCTCTATGTGGCCCTGTGATGGACTTGCGACCCGTCCAGGGTGTACCCCGCCCCTCGCACAGTGATTGCTGGACATGGGCACCAGCGACCCCCGTGACCCAAAATGGAATAAGCGGGTAAAGATAATGGATGGATGGATGGACAAAGGAGCAGTACAGAGCAGAATAATAAAAAAAATGAAGCATGGTGATCCTACGTACATTGTCAAATATGTTGTGTTCAGACAAGAGAGACGATGCACAGTCGGAGAATTCAGGATGTAATGATGCATGTAATTCAGCAATAAGTCAATGCTCACCTTAAGACAAAAAAAAAAACAAAAAAAAAAACAAAAAAAAAAACGATAATCCAATGTATCTAGATTTGAAAATAAACAAAACACATTGAACAACTGATGCTTTTCAATTGAATAATTAAGATATAACAAAGGAAAATTATAAACAAAGCCATAAATATTGTTCTTTTTTTGTATTACATGTGTTTTTTAGCATTATGTTTTGTTTATTTAGAAGATGAACCAAATAAGACTTAAACAAGTAATAGTTAGATGATCAAATAAATAAATTGGTTTAAAATGTATGCTGCAAGGTATTTGTCTAGGACCGGACTTGACCGTTTTTGATTATCTTTCCAAGCATCTTTCAGCTCAACAAGTCATCCATGTCATTGTTTTACTTGAAAATCATTAGGATTGTTCCTGATTTATTGTACTTTGTAAGATCTTTGTCTGCAATAACAAAAATATGCAGCAGCTTTACCATACGAGAGGATAACAAAGAGGATAACGTTGTTGTTTTCTTTTCTAATAAACAATACAAATTGCGGTATGCTAAATGATTTGGAATACTTACGGGACTATTTATTTATTTATTTGTTTATTTATTTATTCAAATCGGCACTCATTTGTTGGACTTATCATAATTTCTGGACTAATTTGTTGTTGAAAATCATTGTTTAAATGCAGATTGGTTGATTGATGTGTAAAGTGCACAAAAGCATAGATCCTTGTTAAAGGCACTTTCATTGATCAGTGAACAGGAAACAGAATGCACTTATGGATTACATGCAAATGGCTCTGGCCTTAAAATGCTGCATGGCTGCTCACTTGACGTAGGTGTGTTTTACTGTAGTTCATGTTACTCTGAAATCAGTTTAATCAACATCCCTAAAAAAATAATAATTAATAAATAAAATTTAAAAAATAACTGCAAGATATTTCTTCTTTTTGATCAAAAATTCTGTGTTATCTTGGGTTTTGTATTCGGGAGACCCCAAAACTGATTTGGCCTGCTTTTGGTCTTCTGCTTTCCATGTGTTTAAAAAAAAAATTGCATTTGTATTGCATGATTAGCAGCTTTTGTTTGCATGTAAAAGTTTTTATATCACACATTGCAGTGGCTGTAATAGCTGGTTTGCATATATTAACTATTAAACCAAAATTTACTTTATTTTCTATTTATTTTTATATATTTGGTTTGTTTCTCCAATCTTCTGACACTGTGGGTCCTGGATTAGCTATTTTCTAAATATTAAGAATATGTTTTCAATCTATTCATTCACACAATTTAAAATGCACATCACCTTACAGCACCTTTTGGTTTATCAGATGAAGTAAAAATCCTTACTCACATACTTCATAATAAACAAGTGGCCAGTGTCAGCTGTCGCTGGGGAATTTGAATAGTGACTGTTGTTAGTTTTCAAGCTAAGTGTTTTTTGTTTGTTTGTTTTTGTTTGTATTTTTTTTCTGAACTGGATTTGAACAGGGAATGCAAGTGAACCTTGATGTTTATGGTGCTTGACCACCGCAAGGGTCACCCCAACCATTTGTTGGAACTATATTTTTAAGCAATGTTAAAACTAGAAAGCATAGTTCCCTCAAATGACAGGTGTGGCTGATTTACAAATATTTATGGTGGCAGCCATCATGAATTGTAATGTGGCAACTCAAGGCAAGACTAATTTATTTATAAAGCACATTTAAAACAGCAGCTCAATTTTTAAAAGAAAACTTTCTTATGCCTAGATGTAACCACACACCAAAATGGAAGTCATAACCTAATTTATTATTGTTTTTATTTATTTATTTTCAATTTAACATGCTCACAACTAGCAGGTTTGGGCGTACAGATGTACAGAAGTTATTTAATTTCCCTCTAGTTGCTCTTTGATGGGGGACAACAAAGCAAAAAATAAAAAAAAATAATCCGACATCTAGATCAAAATAAAACATTTCATAATGTGTTTCTTATTTTTCATTTTACTTAATTATATCCTACAAAATAAACAACATTTTCATCCAGTTGGACCACCTTTTGAGAAACTTGATTTTCCTACTCGACAGCATTTACTAAGCAATGCTCTGAACTATGTATAATGTGATGAATCTTAAACATGACTCACTTAATAAAAGTTTGAGACAAATTAGGTATTTGAATATCTAAACTTTCACTGGCAACCTTAACAATGTGTGCTAACATTTGTATGTCTCCTGTTGAAAGGCTGATAATACAAGCAAAGGCTAGAACTGATCCATGCATGAAGTTTTAAAAGATAATTCCCCCCCCCCCCCCCCACACACACACACACACAAACACACGCGCACACACACACGCACACCTGTATCTAGTGGTCAACAATGTATAAAATGCACAATAATATAGAGAGTATACTGTATAGCCCTGTGGCAACCAGTAGAGTAAAAGATCCCATTAGACAGAGAACCATTTATCTGAAGGTGCTGGGATTTATCCACAAGTAAATATATAACCCAACCAATATTATAAGGACACAAGCTATAATTTGTCAAAACAACTGTAATGTTATCCATCCATCCATTATCTTTTACCCGCGTCTTCCATTTTGGGTCATGGGGGTCGCCGGTGCCCATGTCCAGCAATCACTGTGTGAGGGGCGGGGTACACCCTGGACGGGTCGCAAGTCCATCACAGGGACACATAGAGACAAACGAGACAAACAACCATTCACTCTCTCACTCACACCTAGGGACAATTTAGAATTACCAATCAGCCTAACATGCATGTTTTTGGTCTGTGGGAGGAAACCGGAGCACCCGGAGAAAACCCACGCATGCACGGAGAGAACATGCAAACTCCACCCAGAAAGGCCCCCAGACCGGGGTTTGAACCAAGGACCTGCTCGCTGAGAGGCAGCAGCTCTACCAGTTGTGCCACCGTGCTGCCCCCCTAAAAATCAAACAAGCTAAAATAGTTCTACATATATTTTATTGTACTGTTGTTTTCGTGGAGGTTTGATTAAAAGGGTGTTTTCCATCCAAAGTTAAAGTTACTGCAGAAACTGAACCATTTGAAATATAGTAATTTCTATAAGTGCATGTGTTTTTGCCATGTGTCACACAGATCAGTGTAGAGCATTGATAAAGTATGATGGATGCAATTTTTACTTTAATTTATTATTTTTTATTTTTTGACTTATTCATCCACAAAGCAGTTTGCCTTTAAAACAAACAATGCAAATTTATACCTAAAAATGTTACATAGGTTCAAATGTTTTGCGTTTAACACAGTGCTCACTCCTAATTTGATTTGTATGCAGTTGGACATAAAACGTGTTTTGAAGGACAAAATGTACAGTTTGTCAGCATGTTTCTGATAATTTGATATTTTTATCGTAAAAATGTTAAGATTCTGAAACAGCTGTAACACAGGAGTCATACATTTGGTGGCTCCTTGGCTGGAAGTTGGCCTCCAACAGGGTATTCTCAACTGATTTTTATTTTTAAAGCCAGCTCAAATTAAGGGTTAGACATTATTTTGCATGTCAGCCAGCAGTGAGTCTATCAGGGATTAGGGCAAAAGGGCAAGGCTTAAATTGCTGGCAGAGTTTGGAGAGCAGCTTCTCACTAGTGTCTGTGGACTTTTGTACAATGATATTTACACAAGGTCAAACAAAGTTTCTCCACTTAGATTATATATGAAGCAGAATTTAAGATAAGCAAAACATGAGCCATTGGGAACAATATACTTTGGAAGTGGGGGGGGGGGTCTGTTTAACTTAATCTATGCCTGTGTTTTTTCGTTATGTCCTGATGTATGCTCAATAATCCAGGTAGATAAATCTGACATGGTTAAGTCAGGTCTTCTAGATGGGTTCTTTGTTGAAACAGATTTCTCTTTATCATGTGTGTAACCCCCTCTGAAACCGCAAAAGTGAAATTGATTTGCATGCCGTACAATATTTAGGCTCTGGCCTGTCTTGCAATACATGTCCTAAGCTGAATCCCACTGGAATCAAACATAAATTGGATGTTGTTTTACTTTTACTTGTATTTTTAATTAATTGTTGTATTTTCATTGTGATCATTCCTCAAAACACTGTACATTTATAGTGAGAGGCACAGCCACCCAATAAAGTGGATTATATGTTTTGCTTTAGTGCAGATATGCACTGTTTGTACTTCTGTATAAATTAAACATTGAAAAGGAAACAGTACTGTCCCTGGTTACTGCAGTTCGCAAAACAAGTAAAGTGTACAATGACTGTATTTATTTATTCATTTACTGTATGTTAAAGTCAGTCATCCAGCCATCCATTATCATTACTTGATTGTTTTCTTTTTCGGCTCACGGAGGTCACTGGTGCCCATATCCAGCAGTCACTGTGTGAGAAGTGGGGGGAGAGGACACCCTGGACAGGTCTCCAGTCCAACACAGGGACACATAGAGACAAACAACCATTCACTCTCTCATTCACACTTAACATACATGTTTTTGCTCTGTGGGAGGAAACTGGAGTATCCGGAGAAAACCCACACTCGCACAAAGATAACATGCTAACTCCACCCAGAAATGCCCCCAACCACGATTCGATCTGGCGACCTTCTCGCTGAGAGGCAATAGCTCTACCAACCGAGACAATCATAAAACAAGGATGTGGGTCGGGGACACTACAGCAAAAGAAATGATGGTGAATTACTTTTTTGTCATCCACTTTTCCATGCTCCTGGATTTTTATGCAATGTCACATCTGGCTCCATATTCTATTTCTCATCACGCTAATCTCTTTAGAATAGTGTTAGCTTGGTCATTTAGCCATTATCACTAGCAGGTCTTTTCAATGCCATAATTTACCAGTCACTGATTCTCATTGTCTTTTGCTAACCAGACTTCAAAATGACCTTTCTAGGAGAGATATTTTTTTTGAGGTAATCAAGTGTGAATCCTGCACTCCTCTGTTATTCTAAAGCTTTCAAGGTGATATTGAAATTGGCAAATAAAGCTCAGCCTGGATTCTTTATTGCCTTTTATGTTACAATTTTATGATGGCTATTGGTATTTTTTTTTAGATCCCTTTAAATTAGATACTTATTATGGCAATACAGTGATGTGGAGAATTATGTGGTCAAGGGTGTAGGTATGGATTTAACATCTAATGTCACACAGTTTGACATGTTTGCACAATTTTGTATGAATTTTATAACTCATATTTTATATAGACAGGAGTGAATCCACATGTAAACAGATTGTCTCTAATGATGCAGTACTCCTTATAAGTAACCCAAACATATTGGATTTGCAGAAGCAATTTAACAGCACACCTGAATCAGAAAGGGAACGAAATACTTTACAAATGCATTGTTACCACATTGTGAGCAATATCACGACTCCTTATCTTTGTACAAATTAGGAACATTTTAATTTATTTAAAGATTGACAATAGGCATATTGATGAGTTTAGCTTATGTAGTGTATTTTATAATTTTAACTATCTCTTTGAATCCATCTTCTATGTGGTTCTGTCTGCTTTCTGTGTTCTGTTTTCTTATTATATATTAATTTTTGTATTTATTTTACTGAACCTCCTCAAACATCCATCCATCCATTATCTTTACCCACTCCTTCCTTTTCCGATCGCGGGGGTCACTGGTGCCCATATCCAGCTATAACTGTGCAAGAGGCAGAGGACATCCTGGACAGGTCTCCAGTCTCTCACAAGGAGAGAGATAAACACGACAAACAACCATTCACTCTCTCACTCACAACTAGGGACAATTTAGAGATATCAATCAGCCTAACATGCATGTTTTTGATCTGTGGGAGGAAACTGAAGTACCTGGAGAAAACCTACGCATGCACGTAGACAACATGCAAACTCCACCCAGAAAGGTCTCTGGCTGGGATTCGATCCAACAACAATCTCGCTAAGAGAAGGCTGAGATGAGCTGGTCTGGGAAGCTCAGTCCTCACCTCCTTCTACAGGTGTGCAGTGGAGAGCACCCTGTGCTCCAGCATCAATGTGTGGCATGGAGGCTGCACAGCTGCAGATAGAAAAGCTTCATAGAGAGTGGTGAAGGCTGCACAGAAGTCTGTTGGAGTCAGTCTCCCCACCATCACAGACATTTACACCTCCAGATGCAGGAAGAGGGCCACCTGCATCGTGAAGGACCACACTCACCCAGCACACACTTTTTCCTGCATTCCCTTAAGACAGGAGGTTGAGGAGTGATAAGTGTAGGACCACTAGACTGAGGAACAGCTTCTACCCTGAAGCTGTTAGGCTCATGAATCTCTAATCAGGATAATCACTGTGAAAAGTTCACTGTAAAGCCACTTAATTGTTGATATATGCCGCTGACTATCCATGCTTCTGATCTGCTGCTGATTTATTTCATGCTGCTGGGATCATTTGTACTCGCCTGCTCACACAGACTCATGTTCGTGCTGCTGTTGTTTGTCATATTGTTTTTGTACTATTAGTGCTTAGTGTATTCTTAGTTTAGCATATTTCTTATTTCAAATCTTAGATCTTATTACTGTTTTTCTTTACAATTTATACTTTTGTTGGATGTAACTGGGACCCTGTGTGCACAATTTCATTCCACAACATGTACCACATATGATGCAAATGCAAATAATGAAACCTTGACCTTGAGAGACAGCAGCTCTACCAACTGAGCCACTGCGCTGCCTCCTCAAACATGCACATTAATTCAAAACCATCCACTTGTACCCAGGCCTTCACTTTATCACTTTACTTATATATATATATATATAT
>NC_056507.1:16661525-16689634 GCF_014905685.2 Nematolebias whitei | reverse complement strand
ACATGTTTTTTAAAGTCAAAAACTATACGTCCATGATTTGTTTTTATTAACTCAGATGGTGGTTGTTACATTTGAATTAATAAAGTAAATTTTACAAATAAAGTACTAACATTGAAACTAAATAAATATGTTCACAAGCATTTTAGACAGCTTTAACTTGTCTCTCTTTCACCATTTTTAATGTATAACATGACCTGAGAAACTACAAGTGAACTAGGTTGGCAGAGAAAGGAGCTATACAGCATAACTGCATTATGTAGGAAATTGCTATCAGCACTAATATGTTTCCTAACAACCATAATACATATGTTGAAGCACATGTACTATATTTTTTTAGACTATAAGGCGCACCAGATTATAAAACACTATATCAATGAACTGGTCTGTTTTCATACTTAATGTGCACCAGATTATAGGGTACAGCAAGCAAGCAAAACAAAACAGTCAGATAAGCCAAACTTTATTCAACCCATTCACAATAACTCTCAGCATTGTTCAGTTGCAACACATAAAATAAGTTTGAGGTCAGTAAGCAAAACCAGAATTAATACATAAGGAATATTACCGGAATATTGCAAGAGTGTGGGAAGGTTTTAATTACTAAAATAAACAACTACTTGCACTACTATTCCTACTTTGCAGTTTTTCACTTATTGCGGGTCTTCAGGGTACAGATACCCCACAATAAATGAGAGACTACTGTATATGAATAAATTGCATTTCAAGCCAAAATTCAAACACTGGAAAACAAATGTAAACTGTAGTTCATATTTTTGTCAATATGTTTCTATGCTTAGATGGACGTTCATTTTTTTTTGTCTGTTTATCTTTCCATAGGCAGGCAAGATGTGAATGGATGGCCCACTTGATCCTTTATGCGTCTGAGCAGGAACACAGCAACCTGGAGGATTAGAGCAAGAGTGGATAGGCAGTAGGATCCAGATGCTGCAAATCTCTTCCATGCCTCAAATGAGAATAGGTACGCCATTGTCTGGAGCACTGCATGTTTTGCATGAATAGAGACATAGCCAAGGAGATAAACAAGCTGAAATGAAGGTTACATCAAGTCTAAATCTGCTATGATAAAGGATTACAAGGTTTGTGTCATGCTTAGAGCCTTATCCTCTGATTGCCAAAGATATTTCAAGTAGCAAACTAAGTAAGCCTTTAATAGTTGTGCATTAATCAAAAATTCTGGCAGAATTAGGGGGATTGTTAAAGATGTACAGAATACTCATACTCACTTGTGAGATTCTGAATTGTGTGTGGTGGCTTAGCAGAAGTTCATGATTCTCTGATGGCTCCTTTACGTGCATTAAAAATTAGTTCACAACATAAAATAGTTATAAAAGCTTCACATCCAATCTGTTTTAATTTTCCTTGGAGGTTTGTATTACTGAGCTTGAGTCAATGGTGTTCATATCATTTGTAGAAAAATACCTGACATTGTTTGTATAGAAAATGCTCTACATGGAATAATGCAGAGTTCACCTTTTGAGATAAAGACTTTGAAAGGTATTCATTCGGGGGATGTAAAAAGTGTAATTATTGACAGGGGAACTGCTAATGATGAACACATTCTAATTTAATTTCTCTATTGCTTAACTTTCAACTAAATTAGGTTTTAAGTGCCTAAAATGTTTTTTTCATTTCCCAAAAATGTTTTGGGAGAATGTCACTTTGCATTTTTATGGCAAGAATGGATACGTCTCCTCGGAAAATTATGCCTTCGTTTCTGAACTTCTGGTTCATAGCCCAAAAATTAATTTATCTTTTGTGTGTGTGTGCATAATGTCCCATCTATTCCTTTAATTATACTGCCTTTCAGTGGTTCCTAAACTTTTACTTTGTACTTGACATAACTTTTCTTAATGGTCATGAGATCTTAAAGGATTTAATAAACCCTTTGGACACTGGTGCACAAGTAAGACAAAACTTTTGAATCTGCTACAGCAATCCATTTTCAGATACAAAATTTGTATGATTCTTAAATTGTAAGAATTTACATTTCATCATGCTCCACAGCACACATACTGTCTTTCCTTCTCATTGGCCTACCTCTCTATCAAAGTATATCCAGTCTATTTCAACTGCCTACATCATCTTTGCATCATCAAATTCTGATACTTAACCGTGACCCCCAGAAAGGACTTACACACAAGGCTAAAAGGAATATATAATTTCCTAATGCCCACACATTCTGCCACCCAAAACTTGCATAACTGTGCAAAAATCTGAAAGTATATCAAACCAATCATAGTTTACACAAGATCCAAATAAATATATATTTCACTCAGATAGGATTTTCCCTGAAATTGGCAAAATAAACTTCTGTCATGTTCTTTATTCATGACAATGCAATCATTTAATTAGTAGTGAAAAATGGCACAAGAATCACTGGTATCACTGGTCATTGTCTGTAGCCATTTACTTCTAAAATGTTTCAATTCAATTCATTTTATTTATAAAGCGCCAAGTCACAACAAAGTCATCTCAGGGCACTGAACAGAAATATTCATATAAAAAGTAAGTTAATAACATTAATTATCTGAGGTGCAGACTGCTTTGAGTTTAACTTCATTGCAGTTGAGCAAGCATGAAGGTGACAGTGGAAAGGAAAAACTCTGTCATGAGGAAGAAACCTTTAGCACAACCAGGCTCAGGAGAAGTGGCCATCTGCTTCAACCAGTTTGATAGTAATAGATACACAATAGCAGGTCAAAAATCACATGTTAAGATATAAATCAATCAACCTTTATTTAGACAGGTAAATCCCATTGAGCCTCGAGGACTAATTTACAAGAGAGACCTGATTTCAACAAAGAAAGATGACAACAAAAGACAACAGCAACAACAATAAACAATTATAAAGTCATAATACAGTTTTTTTTTTTTTTTTTTTTTTTTTTAAACAAAAAGGATGGCTAAAAGGAAAAAAGGAAAAAGGAAAAGATAACAAAAAAAAACAAAAAACAGCTAGATTCTAAGGCAATTGTAGAAAACTAAAAACAGGAACATGTCAGCATTGGTCCCTGCCAGGAGTCCAACAGATTCTTAAAGCCACTTAGAGAGGTCAAGGTCGAGAGCTTCAAATATTTTTGTAAGATATTCCAGGAAACAGGAGCAGAGTAGGAGAAGGCCCTTTTGCCTAGTTCAGTCCTCATTGAGGGAACACTGCAGGTAATAATGTCCCGAGAGCGCACGCTGTAGCTGCACTCACGCAGAGACATGTAGGAGGAGATGTATGAAGGCAGCAGACCAAGAAGTGATTTAAAGATGAAAATGTACCAGTGAGATTGTCTGCGTGAAGTTAATGATGTCCAGTTAACCAGTGAATACAGGGTGCAATGGTGGGTACGATAATCACAGCCATTTCAAATGCAAATTATTAACTTTTAATTAAATTCCTTTTAGGAATTTGGGTCATTTTGTCCTCCAGTAGTCTAAGCCTATGGCAGCATAACAAGCCAACCCTAATTATAGGATTTATCAAAAAGTAAAGTCTTAAGCCCAGTCTTAAAACTAGACAATATGTCAACTTTACGGACATAAACTGGAAGTTGGTTCTACAAGAGAGGAGCCTGATAACTGAAAGATCTTCCTCCCATTCTGCTTTTGGAAACTCTAGAAACCGCAAGTAAACCTGCAGTCTGAGACTGATGTGCTCTATTATGAAAATATGGAAAAATTAGATCTCTAATATAAGATGGAGTTAGGTTGTTGAGAGCTTTGTAGGTTAGAAGTTCTTTGTAAGATTTTGAATTCTATTCTGGATTTGACAGGGAGCCAGTGGAGAGAAGCTAAAACTGGAGAGTGACGATTTCTCCTACTAACGCCAGTTAACACTCTGGCTGCAGCATTTTGGATTAATGGAATGCATTTTAAAGAAGTATTTGGACACCCAGATAACAAGCCATTGCAACAGTCCAGTCTAGATGTGACAAATGGATGAACCAGTTTTTCTGCATCTTTTTAGATAAGATGTTTCTAATGTTACTGATATTACACAGGTGGAAGAAGATGGTTCTAGTGATGTTTTTAATGTGGGGTATAAGGGACATGTCCTGATCAATTTCAGTAGTTGATACTGCTCATTTAATATGACAAGTTGAAAAAAAAATGGAAATGTGTCATAGTCTAATGAGCAATACATTGATTATTTAAAGAGTCGGTCTATGTGGGCCTTTTCATCTCTCAGTAGTCCACCCTGTCTAATTGCATATTTTTTTTTATTCTTGTTCCGAATAATTATTAATTGCTGAATCAGTACTATAAAGAAAAACATGTCCAAAATGAAGACATTTTTATTGTGCTGTTGTTCTTTTTTTTTCAGTCATGAGTTCTTTTTGGCAGCCAGAAGCTCAGGATAAGAGGTGTAGTTACAGATTAGTGTAGATCAAAGTCAAGATTAAATAGGATTGCAAACCCATTGGTGGCCCTAATTATCTAGTAAACCTAATTGATTAGTTTGGATCTTAAAGATGTTTTGACTGTGGTGTTAGGGGAAAATCCACCTCTACATGCTAAATGATGAGGATGATGGGTTTCGAGGCATGATTTTGATCATTATTAAACGAAATCAAAGATGCATCAGTGAAACACAAGTGATTGACAAGGGAGTTGTTCATGTGCTTTTGAACGTTCTTGTCTCCTTCAGTCTTACCTTCTGTGTACCTCACTGCATTGTTTTAATGCCACTGAGCCCTGCAGGATATCAGTAGTGATGTCTCATTGCCTCCAAAAACATCATGCATAATGAATGGTGGATCTTAAAATAAAGGACACACATTATTAATGTATTCAGAGCCTCTTTTTGAAGTGGGACAGCTGTGAGTGTCACAGCACAACCTTCTTGCCCAATGTCTGAGCAGGTAGAATGTTAGGAAAGTTCTGAATTGCTCAGCTGTTGGTAGTTGATGTATGGCACATTGTGCCACATTATTATGTGGTACTTTGTACTTATGGTTTTTTTTAGTCTTTTAGTTTTTTTTTTTTTTTTTTTTTTTTTTTCATAATCAATAGTTTTTATTTCCCCCTTGGTTGTTTCCCACATATATTCAGATGTTTGAGTTTTACCATGCTTTGTAAAATGCTTTGGACTGCCTGAAGCCCCTCTATACTGCATGCTCAACACGACTGCATCCCTTCACATTTATTATGCCGGTCATGACAAGATAACACTCTCACGGAAAAGAAGAGATCTGAGTGTGTTATGCTGTCTCTGAATGACAACTCACAGCTTTTCTGCCTCTACTGTCAAAACAAAAAGTCTGAGAAAAAAAAAAATCTATAAAAACATTTTAAAAGATACACTACAGCTGCATATGTTAGTCACAGTATTCTCAACCACTTGCCACTTTTATAGGAATGATTAAAGCAAAGCTGATGAAATACTGGTTATTCCCTTAAGTAAGATTTGTGTTTGCCCTTGCCACTCTAAGAATAACTGGCCCCCTGAGTCTCAGAAGTGTCTTGGCCTTTCAGGGAACGAGGTCATAGTTGTAACAATGGCAGTCCAAGACGTTTCAATCACTCTCCAAGGACAGAACAACCTTTACTGAGGTGGCTCAGTGATGTACACGAGTTGTGCTCAGATGAGTTTAATCAAAATAGAAATATAGCAATGATAATTTACTCATTTGGCATTTTAAGCACTTAATATTGTTTGTTCTTTAGACTTTTTGTTTCAGTTTTAAAATAGAACAGTGAATAAGTGATAAAGCTGTGAACCCCCATCATTGTTTTAATTGGGATTTTCACGAGTTTAGAAACATGTCTAAATGAGCCTCTTTTAAAAACATAACTAGAGAGGAAAAACTAATTGAACGTGACATAAACATACAAGTTTCTAAGCTTGTTTAGAAAAAAAGCGTTCAAACTTTTTGGTTGTAAGGTCTTAACTCCAGACACTTTTATTTTGAAACTTCCTTTATTTTGAGCCTCGCAGCGAGCACACTTCACCTCGGTCAGACTGACTACAGGTGACAGACTCAGCCGGTGAAGGGTATTACACTTTCACCTTAAGTACTCATGTCCTGCTGACTGATGCAACGTTTTCCAAAAGGTTTTTTTTTTTTTTTCCTGTGCTGAATCCGAGCACACAGACTACTTCTCCGTACATCTGCATTTGAGTTGTTGCTTCCAGATGTGAAATTATCAACAAATGCCATTCGGCCTGTTCCTTTGATGCCTGTCAAACAGAACCAGAACCATGTTAGACCGATGCGTTTTTATGCAGTGGAACTTTTCCAGACAGAACTGTTTCTTAACTTCACT
This sequence comes from Nematolebias whitei, assembly GCF_014905685.2. Lineage (NCBI taxonomy): Eukaryota > Metazoa > Chordata > Actinopteri > Cyprinodontiformes > Rivulidae > Nematolebias > Nematolebias whitei. The sequence continues at coordinate 16,683,358 of NC_056507.1, read as the reverse complement.
AGTTTCTTCTTTAAGTTTATTTTTATTTTACCTAAAAGCTTGACATTTTGGCTTTTGAGTGTTGTCAGTCGTGTGCATCTTGCAGTGCATCTTCATAAGTTACAGAATCTTCATGAAAACTTCTGTTGATTGTTGATATGGCAACATGTATGCCTACATCTTAAATGGTAATCTTCACTTGCTTTTTTGTGTGTTTGTTTGTTTGAGTATTTTTACTTAATTCAAAATGAGAACATGTCTTCTTTCCTCCATTTCAGCAGTCTCTTAAATGAGGAACACTTTGTTTCAGTGTGTTTACCTGTTGTCTGCCTTTTCAACTCTACAGAAAACCCTAGCAACTGTCGTTCACCATTGAAATATGAATGAACTCTTGAAAGTGACACACGTCGGCTATGGAAACATATAATGGACATAATGGGCATTCAGAAAAAAAGTTGTCTTGAATAAATTTTGATTTCATTAATTCATTGTCTTTTAAATTACTAAGTAAAAGGGCTAAAAAAAAAGATAAATTTGACAAATTACTTTTTTTTTTTTTAATTTAAACCTTTATTCTACCAGGAAGAAATCCATTGAGATCATCAATCTCTTTTACAAGGATGTCCTGGGCTATATACACATATGGCAACAGTCTTAAAAACAGTATCAATGCATTAAAAATAAAATATAAGTAAAAGAAACATACATCAATAAAACATAAAATACAATGTAAGTTAAGAAAATCACAAAACAGTTAAACATTACAGGTACAAGATTTGACTAAAACCTCAGACAATTTTTGTTTAAAACTAGTTAATGGAATAAAAGACTCTAACCTTGTTTTATAGCTTTTGAATCACTACTTTAGAATATTCACACTTTTGTGTATGAGTTAACTAAAGTTTTGATCTTCTGTAAGCCAATTTCATACGCATCCTTATTAAACCCAAGTTTACAATAATTTGTACAGCAGGCATTAAGAAAGAATGAAGCATTGGTATATTTTCATATACAAAGCCATTTTAGGAAAATTACCATCATATATCTGCTCCAATTTCATTTCACTACAGAACACACACAGTCTCAGGGCCAGTAGCTGGCTGAGGTTTAAGGTACTCTTTGTACGCACAGAGTCAGCAAAGATGAGTTTGTCCTATTTCGGCCCGTGGTCTTGGAACGAGCTGCAGCTTAAGTTGAGGTTATGTCTTATGTATATTTTAGGGAAAAAAAAACAAACAACAACCTTAAAATGACCCTTAACGTGACAGTGGTTCAGAGAGAGTGGCATTGTGACTCAGTTGGTAGAGCTGTTGCCTCTCAGCGAGAAGGTTGCTGGATCAAATCCGGGCTGGATACTTTTCTGGGTGGAGTTTGCATGAGACCTGTCCAGGGTGTCCATTGCCTCTCACACTGTGACTGCTGGATAAGGGCTTCAGTGACCCCCACAACCAGAAAAGAAAGAAGCTGGATGGGATGGAGTGCTCCGGAAAACTAAAACTAAAAAAACAAAACAAGTTAAAGACACATCTACTTTGCTTCATTCAATCACACAATTAAAGTTTAGAAAAATGTAAACCAATGACAATAAAAGATAAGTTAAAAAATGCACTTATATATATATATATATATATATATATATATATATATATATATATACTACAATAGGGTGGTACTTTTTACAACCATATGCACAGACAGGCAGGTCGACAGTTATGAAGACAGATGAATGATGCAACGCCTTCAGCACTGAGGGAAATGAGATCAGATGTTGACAGCTGGATGGACACATCCCTGGTCTGGCATTCAAATGTTTTCTCACATCTGCCATCACATGGCCTGTGAATGTGCACGCTCTCTTTAAACTGACCTATCTGCGGTTCCATCCTCTCTCTTATAGGCTTCAGTATACATGTGGAATATTACTGAGTTTAGCATAATATTTGCAGTGCAGCAGACTGCCTAAGATAAACGCTTCACAAGCAATAATCTTTCTGAAGACCTGAAGTCTCCAGTGTCAGACACCGTGCGAAAAATCTGCAGGCCCATTTCATAATTCATAACCCTCAGCCAGCATTTATAAATAGGGTGTAAAGTGCTGAAGCCTGGGAGAGATTATAACACATATTAATCTGCTTTCTGGATTGTCACACTCCTGTCTGTACTCCTGTTCCACTCTGAGTTTGCATACATGCATATTTCCATCAACATAGTCGGTCTCCAGTTTCCTGTTGATGCTCACGGTGTTTTATTAAAATACAAACAGAGAACTTTATATAAACTAAACCTACATTCTGTCATGGGAGTATACGGCCCTATGCGACAACCAGCCTGAGGACATCACATTATCACCCAGGAGAGGAGAACCAGTAGGTGGCAGTCGTGTCCCATTTGCCAGATCCACATGGGAGGAAACTGTCTCCTTCCTCACAGCCTAATATCCTTCTTTCTGTCTATTCCTCTATAGCTCGATGGTTTTTATTTCCTCATGTTCGCATGTGCACAAAACAAAAAGAAAGGAACCAAAAATAAATGCGTAGAAAGGCAAAATCAATTAGTAAATGTCAGAGCACTGAATGAGGCAAACGGTAGCAGCTCTACAAGTTCAGAGCAGCATGAAGAATATCTCCTTCAGTGCCTCAGTCCTGCGGCTGACGGCACACTCCATCCACCAGCAGTCACCGGCAGAGCCTCAGCTGGGGAGGGCAGCTTGTCAGTGGGAGGTAACCTACATGATGTCCCCTTCTGAACTTATCAATCCATTGTCTGTCCGTGCTGGTGAGTTTATTTGAATATACAAAGCTGAACGCACATTGCGCAGCGAACCGACGGATGGAGACCGGGTGCGCACAGTGGAGTAAAAGGTGCGCATTTATCTCGACGTTTGAAGCAGCCTTAACACACAGATTATGAGAACGGGACTGGACACAGCACGTTGTGGATGAGAACATATGCTGACGACGAAGACACCCGTGGATGGAGCGTGGGGCGGCGGGAGTCACGAGTGCCTTCAGTGAACTGTGACTGAACCAAGGCTGCGGTGCGGAGGACGCGCTGGAAGCTGAGCTGTTCCGTGTTAGTGCAGTCTGAATCCCACCCGGAATGCTTGGAATGAAGACAATCCCTGGATATGTTGTTGATATAGTCGATGTTTTCCACTAAAATGTTTTTTTTTTTTTTTTTTATGTTAATGGAGAGAAGCACAACCTGAAGCTTTTATCAATTCAACTTCTTAAATACAGGATCTCACTCACAGTTTTGCTGGACTGCTTTTATCAATGAGGGGTAAACATATATGAGGGACTTTCTATTTATTCATTATTATTTCTGCACGACGACCAACAGTCTAACAGGGACTTGGAGAAAAGTTGCATTTGAAACTGGGACGTTAGAACAACCCCACCTCTGTCCTGCTCAGGTCTAAACGACGAGGATGGAGCTCGTCTGCCTGCACACTGGCCACGTTAAGATTCTCCGCGCTCTGTGGGGTTTGGAAAGGTCACATGTTCAACTCCCGCTTTGAATTGGAGAGGAAATCAAAGCAAAAACACTTTTTTTTTTCTATATCTCCAGTTTCTTTGACTGGGAGAACCTGGACGTTGGGCATCGCTGCGCATCAGAAGAGGACTTCCAACAACTGCACTTGTGGGTGCCTCCGCTTCGCGTGCGTCCTGAAAGAAAAGGAAGTATCCAGTGCGTTAGAGGCTGTCATCACTGTGAGAGTTAAAAGCATGCCATCCGGACTCATGTGTGGATTACATATCATCTGAAAAGTGTCTGAGGAGAAACACGACGGATTTTTTTATTTTTTTTTTAATATAAAATCACCTAATTGCGGATTTTATTTTTTATTTATTTTTATTTATTTATTTATTTATTTTTGGGTTGATGCAGTTTTGGGGAGGAGGGAGTGGAAGAGGAACTGTTCAACCCCCAGACTTCGTATCTTCGTGAATAAGTAAGTTACTGTTCGTCCACAGAGCAAACAATGCATGTCTTATACTCATCTGTCCCGTTTGACATTCTTTACATGTTCCGAAGGAGGACGTTTTTAATCTTCTTCATTTACCCAGAGCGATAGGAGCCTGTGATTCCTAAGGTTTTAATACTGGAGCCTGTATATGTAAAAAAATAAATAAAAATAAAAATGTCTGTGAACTTGCGCTAATTTGAAAGACGCAGGAAAGATGTGCGCGCGCTTACTTGCTTCCTCGGCTTGCTTTGAGTTGAGCGTGCGCATACAAAGCTACACCAGATGCCACAGACAGTCAAAATGAGTTCTTGGTTGCAGTAGGAGAAAAAAAAACAAAAAAAAAAACGTGTGTTTGGAGAAGTATGATCCATGCTTGGCTGAATTCCCTTTCTTCCCTCCAGCCGCTGTTATAAATCCGTCCATACCTGCTTCTGCTCTGTAACCTACATCCAGCATGTGAAGAGATGCCATATTTAGCACGTGTCTCTTTGCTACAGTAACCTTGGAGGATCCATGTTGTGATAAATGGGAAATATTTATCACAAGAACAGAAAAGTCAAACATTGCACCCTGTCCTGAGATATATGGCTTCTAGCGAGATGTATAACCAGACCATCCATACTATTGTCTGGTTATACCCCCCCCCCCCCCCCCACACACACACACACACACACACACACACACACATCATCCTTTGCTTTTACACAAAAAGATGCTTGTTCTCTGTGGCTGACTGGACTGGGGAGGGAGCTGTCCTTCCTCTTGGTGCTGAAATAACAGATCTGCCTTCACTCTGCCTCTTCCAAGCTGGAAGTGGTTCCTGGCCCGCAAAATCTTTTGCGATGCTCAGGATGGCTGGGTCTAAATAGTGCACCAGAAAGCAACTGTTGCCATTATTCACTTTGTGCATTTGTAGGTGTGGCAGGGGCCAAATTGACTTTGAAGTCTCAAGCTGCACAATATAATTTGCATCCTCTCACTTGCTTGTAAATAAATTTAATCATTTAATGAAATAGAATAATCTTATTACTTTACATCCAGGTGTCAAATCATGTTTCCTGTTGTTTTTGTCTTTTTTTTTTTAAACTTTTACCTTGAAGTATTTTGTTAATTTTAATCTGTTTTGATGCTTAAAGTAAAAAAAAAAATGTGGCTGTGGTTCTTCAGATAAAGAATAAATCTCATCTCTCACCTGTGAAAGTGGGAAGCATGGCAGACATCATTCACCCACTGAAAGAAAAGCCCTCCATATGATGGAGTGACATCACCTTGGGGAGACAAATTAGACTGCTGATTTTATGTTTTTGTCCTGTCAGAGGCTTTAGTATGATAAATCCCCCTCACATATTCCCAAGATTGCAGTTGTTTATTGGCAACTGGTGCAGAGTGATTCATGGTAATAAGCAAAGAGACGATTCCTCCTCCCCATTTAAAACTCCTCAAACCATTCATCCCTGTGGACATTTTCTTTAAGATAGATGTGGATGTGGGTTTGAGATGCCCCATTGTTTTAAATGGGTATAGATTTGTAAAACAAATCTAGCTATTATCAAAAGCAGATGACTTTAAGTGTGATGGATATTGGATAACTTTTGCGTTATTGTTTTATTCCAAAATGCTAAGCTGACAATAATGTGTCCCTTACCCACATTTGTCATTTTAAACAGTGGAGATCACCTGAGGGCAGGTGCAGCAGAGGGACTACAGTAAATGGGACCTCCTGCTGCTCACACAAAGCATGTTTTCAACCAGTAAATGTTCCTTCTATAGACATCTGTTTTATGTCTAATTTCTTTGGCCATTGTTGTTTGACTTATCTATTGAAAATAATACTGGGCAGCCATGTCAGAAAATTAATGAACTTGTCAGCTGGAAAAGGGCACTACTGCAATGAGGTGCCAGGGTCTTGCAAAGCGACAAGCTGTATACCCATGTTCCCTTCCCACAATCCCTTTGTATTTTTTTTTTCTCATCCTTAGCCTGGGATTCACTTCAGATCAAGGCCAACACTGTGAGTCTTATAATAAAATGTTCATTTCTCAAATCGGATTAATCTCGGTAAAGCCCAGCTTAGGACACCATTATCATTCATTTCTTTCACTGCTGGAGACTTGTATCAATAATGAAGCTACCCCGACACATTTCATCTTTGCTGGGTATGAAATCTCTCGGTGGGGTTCATTTAGAGAGAAAGGAAATAGTTACAGTGATCTGCTATCGTTTCCTTTGCCTTTTACAATGGAGACTGCTTGATGATGTTGGAGGTTTGAAGGAGATAGAAGTCCAAAGTCCTAATGCTGGAACTGAAAGGACTCTTTATATATAGATGATGTTGATAGAAAGTGTGTAATGGATTGAATGATTACTCAGTTTAGATCTAAAATAACACACCTGAAACAATATAGCAGAGTTGTTCAGTTAATCATTTGCAAAGGTGTACTGTTTTGCATTAAAAATAATTCTACTGTAGTTTGAAGAACACTGTACTTGTGCCATCCAAATGGCTAAAAAGCACCACAGTAAATGTTTATTACAAGGGTATTTGTTCCACCATGCACATTTGTTTGCAGTGACAGGAGGATTTACCTCTGTGCCAAATCAAATCTAGTTAACTGAACCCTTTTTCTTGTTTTTTTTATTATTATTTTTTTAATTTAAATTGGGATTTTACAACAGGGTCCTTGTGATATATGGGATGAGAATATTTGCAAATATATGGGTGTGGAAGTCAAGACCAAAGGTGTAACAATCCGGTTTGAAGCTGTAAAGTTAATCAGGTTCAATTGCTGCTGATTCTATAGATGGATAATTAAATGTCAATTATTCATGAATATCTGCAAGAAGAGGACACTTCAAAGGTTGATTCAAAGATGCCTCCGTCAGCCAACAAGTGAGGTGTTTGATACAGGTTTGATATACTGACATCGTGTTGTAATATTGTGTTATAGACACCTACAAAACTTCACACTTTCCTAAAACTACGCCACAATGTGGTAACAGTGAGTGGCTCAACAGCTTCTTCCTAAAGTTTTAATTGGAAACATAAAATAAAAATAGCTCCACCGCTGTGGGTGATCAGCTTAATGTGACTGTTTGATACTTTTAAAGTAAGATCTATTCTCCCAATCACAGACAAGCAAATATATGGACAATACACAGACATTCAGGCATGGTGGCCTGCAGCAGTCCTAGTCATTAGTCATCTTTCCCTCTATGTTTGTTTGAATATTCTGTCAGAGGAACGAACAGCTGAGCAGGAGAATGGCCACGGTGCGTTCAAGCAGTCGATAGATTAATCAATCGGGTTCCAGCTCAGCCCATCCATCTAAAGGAATAATCTGAAAGACATCATAAAAGTGTCATTTTATCTTGCCAGAGGTCAGGGAGCATTCCCCCGACTCATAACTGGAACAGAGGTACAATTATTGAAATATACTAAAAGGTGTTTTGTGTGACAGCCCTGAGAGGTGTTTGATTGTGCTTATGTTATTTTAAATATACAGCTTTGTACAGCTAAAATATGTTTTTGCTATGACTCAGATCTTCAAAGGATTTTTTTTTTTTAATTCATCACTATCGCCTTGATTCCTTGCTTCCTGCATAAGAAGCAGCTAAGAGCACTGACCTGAATTCAGGATGCATCATTACTCACCACTTGCTTTCCATCACCCACCTTGCCTCAGCAGTGGTGTCTTTTCAACTTAGTTATCTTCGCATTTTTTTCTCTTGTGTCAGTATCTCTTTTCCCTCCTTCACTGGAATTTTGCGTGCGACTAAAATAAGAGTGACAGCAGCTGCGAAGGAACTGATGTAATGGCTCAGATAATAACAGCTTGCTTAAGAACAAGAAAAAAAAAACACACTTATTTTCCTCGCATCTTGCTCCTATACGTGCAAATACGCACACATTCACATAAATGCATGCGCATTAACAACATAATGTGTGCACTGAAGCGTTGTTCTTCCTGCCTCACAGGCAACTGGGCACTGTCTGTTTGAAGTGATACTGGCCCCAGCTAACATGTTAATTCATGCTGCTAAATTAAAAGGTTAAATGAGGTGGGAAAGGGCGGAGGGCTATCTCTGGCTTGCTCAATTTATATATATATATATATATTTTCCCCAGAATGTGCCTCGTGGAGGTGTAGATACTTAAGTAATCTTCAGGAAAAGAAAAGCCACATATAAAAAATGAGCAGTCATTGAAGGGGAAGTGAGAAAGGCAAAGTTATTCTAAAGCACGGCCTTCTCAATCTTATACTGTTGACAATAGGATTTGAAGGGAGCTGTGAGTGCTTGGTGGTCTGTGCTCTAAACACTCCAAGTTAAAATCATTTGAACTGGTGAGATACCCTCCAAACAGGTTTTTTAGTGGTCGCATAGCAACAGAGCCATGACTGGCGTATCCCTAGGCAGCTTATGTGCTGCTAGCTAAAATAGAAGTTGTCAATGGACAGAAGGCCTTAGTGACAAAACACATTTCTGTGGGCCATTTTAAATTGCACATCACAGTGTTGTAAAAATAAGTCCTGGTTGTCTAAAAGCTTAAACCTCTCATTTGATATAAAATGATTGATCAGTTAAAAAAAAAAAAAATCAAACATGTACAAGGTATATACAACTGCACAAGTGCAAAAAGCTTATATCTTTTAAGCAATCTTTTTTTTTTTTTTTTAAGAAAATCCCAGCAGCCGTGATGGATATTTGACCTGTAAGAGCCACTGGGTTTTCACTGGAAACAAAAAGCCTTTTTTTTTCATACGGTGTTTTGTTCGTAACAAATTGCACACTTTATCTTCAGGGGTTGTTGCAAAGATGTGCCTCTTGCTTTCAAAGAAACAAGTCAAAACATTTCTTTTTTTTTTTTTTTTTTTTAGATCTGCCTAATTGTCAAGATGGTTTATTCTAGTAAAAGCATGTGCAAAACGTGGGAGCAGATTTGCATAAATCTCACTGGGAAAACGGGAAGTTCTATTTTAAATACTTTTGTAATTGTGTGGAATAAATAAAAAAAATGTGTGCAATTCAGTGGCTTTTACCAACGTTTTAGCGAAAGCTTAATCAACTTTTCATCACAACATCAAGTCTTTGATGTTGTGACGCTATTCATTCTCTAATAAAGGGAAACATATGTACGTTGACATTTATTTTTTAATAATTTTGCATATCTAAATATAATTAGATGTGATAAAAAAAAAATTATTTGCATACAATTACAATATTCAGAAAATGTAATGGCAGGTTTGACCGCCGCTGTTATTTTATTTTTTTTATGTGAATAACATTTGACTGTCAAACGTGCTCTTAAAAACAGACCTGAAACTGCCCCGTGATTAGATGTGTGAGGGGAGTCAGGAGCATGCAATTTTCAAAAACACAGTGCTACAGTGTTGTGCTTGGGTGGCTATAAAAGTTCATGTGTGCCCTATTATAGTGATGCGCTCTGCAGACCCAGGGGGAGGGGGTTTTGCAAAATGAGTGTTTGGGATCTGGACATGTGGGTTACCGTCTGTCTCCCAGATCTGTTCTTCTTTGTAACTCCAGAGCCAACCCAGTTGTACTGGCAATCAGATGGTCGTGCAACTTCGCTTCACAGCGGGAGTCTGGTCATAAGACAAAGCCCCGCAATACTTGGCAGCATGCTCTAACTGCATCTAGCAGACATATAGTTACAGCAGCGTGTTCAGCTGTTTGAAGAAAGCTTCTTTGATCATCTTGGGCAAAGAGGGCCCGCTGTGTCCAGAACCACAGAATCATGCAATTTTAAAGTCATCCCTCTTTGCCCCTATATGCTATATATTTTACATCCAGCCCAAACATTTGGACTTTATCTTTCTGTGTGTCCATGGGTGCATGGTTCTGTATTTCTCTCACCACTCGCTCACAGTGTTTGTCTCTGACCTTAATGTTTCACTCATCCAGGAACATGCATGTAAGCAACACAGCCAACTATGATATTTTTTGATTTGACAAGAATTGTCTGTGCTAAATTTGATCCACGTAGTCTGCTGAGGTACAAGTCATTTTCACATCTCAGGTCAGGGCCTTGCGACAACAATTGTCACTCATTTCCTGCCTTGCACGTGAGAGGAAGAAAATACTGCAAAAGTAACATGTGTTTGGCTAATAGCTAATCAAAGCGAGAACTAATTGTAAACAGATGTCGCCTACTCAGATGAAAACTTTTACAAACAAGCAGTTTGTCAAGAAATGATAAAGAAAGAAAAGCTTTGTTTTTAGACTGGCAGCAGCTAAAAACGTATGTTCTTTAGTTCTAAGATCTTATTTGACTATAAATCATACAAATTAAAGCAAACACACACACCCACACATCAGTTTTACACTACCAGCAAATGTTTGTGATCAATGATAAGCTTTAATCTATCTGTCAGAATGCAACATTTCTCAACGATGAAAACACTAAATTTAATTGATGAATTTAAGACGTCTGGAAAAGCTGTGGAGAGGTAGCTAATCATTCTTGATGCGAAATGTGTGTATGTGCATGCGTCGGCATATAACTCAATAGCCTCCTGCAGCCTGTGCCAGACTTCTCAGCATTTGGCACCAGAACGTCTGCTGCTGAAATAAAAAATAAAAAAGAAAAGAAAAGAAAAGAAAAGAGAAAAGCAGCGCAACATGCAAGACCTTAACATGTTATATTTAACTTTAGTGAGTTAATTTACTAAATTTAAACCTGTTTCATGAACCATGATGGAAGCTAAGTTTGCATAGATGCATGCAAAGTTTATTCAAGTTAATTAAGTAAAATTCAAAATTCAATTAAACTTTTGCTGTATTTTGAATAATTATCCAGTGACTTGTAGATGTAAAAACATTGTCAACTGGGATAGTTAGATTGCTGAACTGCTCCACACCCCACACACTAAACACAAACGCCTTGTAGCTGCTATTTTCCTCTCGGCCACTGACTATGGTGACATTATTTATTTGAATGCTCCTGCATGCACCTTGCAGATGTTGGATGCTATCTACCATTGTCAGTGGGTCTGCAACCTTTACAATCAAAAGAGTGATTTATGTTCACTAAATTAAGTGTGTTTGGAGCGGCAACAATCTGATACAACTGTGATCATCAACTGGTGGCACGTGGACCACTTTAAACTTGCTGGAGGGGGCTTTTGTGACCAGTAGACTTTATAAAACTAAAAATAGCTAATGGTTTTTTTTTTGGGGTTTTTTTCGTTTGTTTTTTTTACCATTTGACATGTGTACATTTTAAGACAAAATAAAATACTGGATTGTTGTAAAGAAAGAAAATAAAAACATAGATTTGAACAATTTTCTAAAATTTTAAACTATGAACCATACAGGCCTATGATTTTATTGTGGAAAAAATAAAGTATCATACTTTGAAGAGATAAAGCATAACGTGTGTATGCTTTACTCTTTTCATTGTTCTACTCACATATTTGCCAAAAAAAAAAAAGAAAAAATATAGGACTGATAAAACAACCCTTTTTAATTTTAGTATAACAAACAATCACATTCACATTTATGTTAGTTTTGGTCAAAGCTTGAAAGAGCCGCTGCAGAGGGACCAAAAAGCCACTTGTGGCACCAGAGCCTCAGGTTGCAGTCCCATGACCATGGTAGTTACTGGTTGTAACTACTAAACCCATCCATCACTGTGCCCTGTATTCATTGGTCAGCTGATCATCATTAACTTCTTGCAGACTCTCTCACTGGTACATTTTCATCTTTAAATCCACTTCTTGGTCTGTTGCCTTCATATATCTCCTCCTACATGTCACATCATCAGTGCAGCTATGGCGTGCAATCTCAAGACATAAATACCTGCAGCGTCCCCTCAGTGAGGACTGAATTTGGCAACAAGGCCTTTTCCTAATCTGCTCCTGTAACGTGGAACACCTTGCAAAAACATCTAAAGATGTCGTCTTTGACCTCTCTGAGAGATTTTAAACAATTGTTAAGTTCAATGCAAAAATCATTGCAGACATTCCTGTTTTTAGTAGTTTACCTCATTTCATAAGATAACTTTTATTTATTTTGTTTTATATCTATTTTTATTTACTTGTATTTTATATGCATTTTATTCATTCAACCATTATTTATACAGGTTAGTCTCATTGAGTCACAAGGACTCATTTTCAAGAGAGACCTGTGTGACCTTTATGGCTGATTATTGTTATCTGTATCTCATCTGTGGTTTTATTTCAAACAGGTCTCTCTTTACAATGAGTCCTTGTGACTCAATGCGACTAACCTATAAAAATAAAGGATGAATGAATGAAAAAAATCTGAATCTATGAACTGCTGCTTTAATTTTAGCTCTAACTGTTTTAATGGATTTACAATATTTTTAATTGTATTTATTAAATGTTTTGTCATCCTATTTCTTATCAAGTTTTAGTATGTGTGTTTTATAGTATGCACTGAGTCCTGGGTAACTGTTTTTGATTATTACCATGGTTTGGTTTGAATGATAATAAAATTTAATGTGAGTATTAGTTTCAGTATGAGTATGAGCACATGTGGTAAAAAAAATAAAATAAATAATCTTAATGATTTCCTATGAATTTATGATTCATACTTGGAAGTGTGCCAGCTGTTTTCAGAAAGGGAACGTTTGTTAAGATGCTTTTGAAAGTAATTTAATGCATTAAATCATTTTCTCAGCCTGTGACTTTTTAATGTTAATAAAACTTTGAGATTGTTTTACAAAATATGCCAGTAATATACACTTCTTTAAAACATTTTTCCACTAAAGATAAGTTTTTACCATTACTATTTTTATAAACATCTCTTGTTATCCAACACATTTCCACTATAGCATCAATAGAGTTGGCTAAAAAAGGGAAATGGATTAATTAAACAGAAGCACCTTATCCTTGTACACATAGCAAATATTATGGTTTAACAACACTGATAGGGAATAATCTGATATCAGCCCTTTATGCAGCATCTTTTAATATGTTCTTCATCAATAGCAGACATGTTTGTGTGATGTTGAATTCAGATGACATTTCATACTGCTGTTCTTGTGTGAAGATCATCAAACAGCTGTGACCTCCTCATCTAGTTTGGATCAGCTAGAAGTCCTTGGTTTTCCTTGGATGTGACTGTGTGGTTTGATTTTTCCTCACTCTGGAGTCTGTCGCAGTGATATAGTGATTATGTATAGTAACAGGAACGTTCCAGGCTCTATGTTGACTGCTAATTGGGCTCCAGAGTAACGACAGTGTCATATTAATGACCCAGATCCAGCTCATTGTTATATTCATGAGGTGTGTGGATTGCCTATTCTCTCTGGGGCTGCATGGATAGAAGGCTTATGATTGTGAATGTGAACAACAGAGGGTCTATGTTGATTTGAATGCATCGGCAGTTGTTGGTGACAAAGTTTGATCTTTGTATAGAGCCCATCATCTGTTTACACTTTTGTGTTCCTGAAAAGCAGTTGCAGTGCTACAGCAGCCTTTTTCTTTCCTCCTCTCATTAACCATTAGCATGAAAATGTGAGCATGCTGTGGCCTAATTGACTGTTTTTATGCGATAGTATGTTGACAGAGAAGTGTTTGAAACATAAAACCAGGTGGTCTTTGGTAAATCACCTGTTGGCTTTCTTTTTTTTCTTTTTTTTCAGACTTTTGGGAGATGTAACATTCTTAGGGCAGTATGGACAGGCTATAATGTTCTTGTTTTGTGCTTGAAACAGGTGGGACTGGTACACCAGTCACAGAGATACAGCACTCTGTCCCCCACACTCCCATGTTGTCCACATGGGCATGACTTTAATCAGAACATAAAAGAGTCAGGTTCTTTCTGTTTTCATTAGCCTCATGTCTAGGTCTATTTTTTTATTCTATAAAGGTCCTGTCATCCATCCATCCATCCATTATCTTTTATCCACTTCTTTCTTCTTCTTTTTTGGGCGGGGGGTGTCGCCTGGGTCACTGGTGCCCATGTCCAGCCATCACTGTGTGGGGGCAGGGTATACCCTGAACAGGTTGCAGGGCCACATAGAGACAAACGAGACAAACAACTATTCACTCTCTCACTCACACCTACGGACGATTTAGAGTTACCAATCAGCGTAACATGCATGTTTTTGGTCTGTGGGAGGAAACCGGAGTATATGGAGAAAACTCACACATGCACGTAAAGAACATGTAAACTCCACCCAGAAAAGCTCCCGGATCAGGATTTGAACCAGGATAACCTGCTTGCTGAGAGGCAGCAGCTCTTCCAGTTGTGCCACCGTGCTGCCCAGGTTCTATCGTGTCCGAGCCATTACATTGCATTATTTATCCCTTCTTGCTCAGAGGCACAGTCCTGCTGTGCTATTCCTTTATATAATGCCTCAGTTGGAATGTCATGTTTTGTAGTTAGAAGAGGTCAAATGAATGTGAGGTGTTCCTTATGGCTAAACTGGTTAAAACCACTTCACTAAGGTGGCAGAAAAGAACAAAGCTCCTCCTATTGTAGTTTAGACAAGACAGAGGACACGTCTAGCTGACTGATTAGACAGGACAAGGTCTTTTGAAGTGAAGACAAGTGTAACACACTGATTGTGTGAATTATAAGTTGTGAACCACTGCTTCACCATTTCCTTAGCACTTCACATTTTGAGGACAATCAAACACAAACTTCCATGCTGTGCTTTTTCATTGTGACTGTCTTCTAATTGGAATTTTAGTCGTCAGGCTTCACTTGTGGATGGTGAACCTTAGTGGCCGTCCACGGTAAAATGATGCTTGAAACAAAGAGGTGTACTGTTGGCTTCTGTCTTGCAAAGACAGATTAGGTTATAATGAAGAGCAGAAGTACCTGAGTGGAGTCTCTGACACAAGACTAAGCACTGAAACTTCGGTGCAGTGATGAAGGATTCATTATAGACTGTTAAGAATGGCAGCTATCAATTTGCAAATGAGTTGTATATGTCACATAAATTTTACAGAAAGAGTTGGAGCAAAACCGTAAATGTCAAACATGCAAATGATCTTCACTATAGCTGTACAGGCAGAAAAAGATGTGTAGATCTTTCCTTTTTTTTGCCACCCGAAGGAAGGATGCAAACCCTTTTCATTCAATGTGACAGTGGAGCATTTTATAATTATAACAAGGGTTTTCTGAAATAAGAGTGGTGTAGTTTTTGCCGAGCTGATAAATGAGAACAAGTTTTCTTCTGGCATTTTCTACTTTCATTTGTTCCAACATCAAAAGATCAACAGCATTGTGGTTACAGTAAAGTGGGCCAGAATCCAAACTATTGATGAAGCAATGCTGGAGCAGGCACACAAAACTCAAGTTTAGCATCATTGTTTGAATTAAAAATAACCACATATGTGGGATGTTTTTCTTTAGCTTTCAATTTGTCCAGCTTGACTTTTAGTTATTTTGTTATTATTTATTTATTTAAAAACATCATACAAAAGTAATATAACCATTCATCAAGTGGGGACATCGATGTCTGTGTTGAGCCAAGATAGCATCGCTTCTACATAAAAAAAAAACATTATCAAACAATTATTTTGATCCCAAACAAAAGAATGTTAAAAGTTCTGTTAAATATCTTGTGTATAATTGCTTCATGCAGGGACAATGAAAATGTGTAAATCTTTTAAAAGTAACCTAACAAACATATTTCTAGTTAGTTCAAGAATTGTGCATGGTGGAGTAACTGTTACTTTCATTCTGGGATATTGCTTTTGAAAACTTCATTTCCTCTTTTTTTCTGGATGCAAATGTTTGTTTTTTTTGTTTTGTTTTTTTGGATGGTTACTTCCTCTGGTATTGGATGTTGTGCAGCTGAAAGGATTTTTACTGAAAACCTTTGGACATTTGTTATGAAGCATAACTATGACATCAAGGTGTTTTTTACAACCGGTAGCAGCTGATTAACATCTCAAAGCTCAAATATTTCCTCAAATACAGCCCCAAATCCCAAATGAATGTTAAAGGAGGCCCCGTGGATGAAGCTCCGTCTATCTGGTGGACGTGCTTGAGTGACAAATTGCCGACACCCTGGAGCTGGTAGGAAATGTGGTTCATGACAACAAGAAGACCAGGATCATCCCCCAACACCTGCAGTTGGCTGTCTGCAATGATGAGTAGTTGAACAAGCTGCTGAGAGGAGTGGCCATCGTTCAGGGAGGAGTTCTGCCCAACATCCAGGTGGTTTTGCTGCCCAGGAGAACTAAGAGGCCTTCTGGGTCCGGGTGGACCGATTGGCATCTGCAGTCAGTTTCTTCAGATCTGCTGTGGGACGGACTGCTGTGGGAGATCCTTCCTGCCCACAGCCACCAGCATAATAACTCAATGAAACCAGGATGATGAGCTACAACACAAATTAATTTCCCTTTGAGATTAATAAAGTATCTTGAATTGAATTGAATAGCTGAAACAACCCTTTAAAATCTGACTGTTATTTAGACATCTTCAAACTCAACAATGCCATTAGCTTCCAAACTATTGACCTGCAGTGTTTATTATGAATTGTAGAGATAAAAGGAGAAACAAACAGGCCGTGTTTGTTTCATGCTTCCTTTGTAAGTTGACAAAGAGAACCAACTTAGTTGAATAAAACAAAACATCCTTCTTGATCGTTTATTTTATGAGAAAAATGATTCAGAACAACATCTGAGAGTTTCTCTGATCAGCAGTCAAAACTGGAGTCAGATGTTTTTTTGTCAATGGGAATACAAATAAGTGTGAGTGTCATGTTTAATTAAAAAGAACAGAGAAGTATCAAAGTGTGATCTTCACAGCACTTTGGGGATCTAAAAAAAAGAGAAAAGTTGCTAATATTCTACAGAACAAGGATTATGAACACATTTATAAAATGATTTACTAAAACAGAAGATAAACAAATAATTAAATAAATGTTGTTTTTTCATGTTATATCTTACCTATAGATGTACTGTATACCGTATATATATACTGTATATATATATATATATATATATATATTCTATATATTTTTTTGCTTTTGTTGTACTATATTTGGTAAAATTTCAATATGTTTTTAAGCTTTCAAATCTAAATTCAATATGTTTTTAAGCTTTCAAATCTAAATAAATATTTTTATGTTTTCAAAACGAATCCAAAACATTTTGCCTTTTTTTCCATCTATCCGTCTGTCCGTTTGTTTGTTTGTTTGATGAATTTCCCTGTTTAATGTCATAACATAAATGATTAGGCTTTCTCCCCATTTCAGGATTAGGTCATTTTTCAATTTCCTTTTCTTCATTTCACTGCATCAAAACAATTTGGAAAATGAAAAAAAAAATATAGCTTGGACAAAATTGCTATTCATTGCTAGAATTAAAACCATTTTGCAATGATCACAGCATACAAAAATATTATATTATATAATAATATCATTCTCTCTTTTTGTTTTCTTTATTTTAATACCCCATGTTTCAGTTTATGAGACAGGATGGCTTAGAACAAAACTTGCTTTCCATTGTGGATTGTGAACTACATTTAAGATCGCCATCCTGTTGTTGAAGCCAACTTCTGGCCTTCTTTAATAATACCAATGATGATATACATCAATGAAGCATGCTACAGTCTGTAACAAATACTAATACATGATTTGGCTTCAATTTGTCAATAAATATCTGTTTTTACTATATGTTCCAGTTGTATTTCAACTATCTCCACTTTTTAATGACAATGTTTTTTTTTCCTAAAATTGTGCCAGATCTGTGCAGATTTAATTACAAATGTTTGATATTGATGCTGCAGATCTAGGATTGCTATCAAACATGTGGTTGCAAATAAAAAAAGTATACAGCATAAGGTGTTAATATTAATTGTATTTAGAAACTCCACCATACAAATTATCATGTTTAAAACTGATGGAGTGTTTTTGTTCCTCAAGGATAAATCTAAAGTCGGCTGGAGTGTTGCATTTTAAATTTTAGAAGCTACACAAAGCAAACATAACATTTTAGCTGTTTTGTTTAAAAGCTTTATAAGCTTAAAAATGTGTAACAGTCCAAGAAGATGCTGTTTATTCCATATATCCTGTAATCTCTGTGTGGTTCACTGTAGTGTTTGATGTGTCAGAATTGCTTCTAGACTCAGGCAGCGACTTAATCTTCACTTGCCAGATCCTCACTAACCTGGTGTGTGTAAAAGTCCCACTTTCCTTGCTGTGTCTTTGGCTTATTCAACCTATCCAATTTCTATGTCCAATCAAGGGGGTGTCTAACATAATGATACTCTTGCTTTTAGACAGTGAACCATTATTTTGAAGGACAGTTTGCTTACTGCTGTTAGAGAGCTTTAAAGAAGCTTTAAAGCAGTCTTGACCCCCACACATCACCTTCATCAAAGTCCCTGAATAACCTGAAAACAGCTAAAGAACAGGAACAGAAAGAGACAGATCAGCAAATAAAAAGAAAGGAAAGTCAGTTGAAGTATAGTACTGTACAACTGAGATTTGAACTTTGGATATATGTAGAGGAAGTCCTTGATTTCTCAGTGCAATTTACATTTACAGTATGTTGTCGTGCCTAAAACCCATTGCAATGAAGCTATAGCAAGATGTAAAGCTTGTGTGAAATAAGCAGCAATATGTGCATACAAAAATGTAAAAATACTGGATCTATCTGTGCAAGATGTAGAAACAATATATATATAACCTGCTTAGCAAACAGCAGGGTAACATCAATATCTGCATAATGAACACAGATTAGTTAAGAAGCACGTTCAGTGATGAGTAGAAAATAAATCTTATGTAAAATTAGTTATCAGCTGGAGCTAAAAAATAAATGAGACATTTTTACATCTAAAATAATCACCAGATTCTGTAATAATGACATGTTATGCATAATTAAATATGGACTTTCTATTGCAGAATTTAATTTTTTTTTTAATCTACCATAGCAGATGTGTATTTATAGTCCGACTACAATACTCACTGACTTTTTTCAGTGGTATACTTTTTGCTGACATGCATCATCCTGCAGTTTCTTTGTGATTTGTTTAGCCCTTTAAGTGAACTTTTCTTCAGCTCCTCCAACATTTATTAACTTCACATGACTGTTAAAGTCTAAATGCTTCGTTGCCTTCTTCTATCTCCCTGTCCCTGCTGTTTTTTTTTTTTTTCTTTAAATACATTTTATGTGCTTTATGCAAAGTAATTTGCTTAGAGAACAGTTCCCCCCCCCCCCCCCCCCCCTCATTTTCCACATTCCCTGGTTCATGTGAATCAGAACTGATAACTATGTGCCTTCAATCACATACTTTAGCTTTTTCTAGGGAAGCAACAATACACCGGCTGATTTCAGCTCAGCTGTTCCCTCTGTAAAGGGAAAGCTAAAGGCAGCTGGCTGCTGGGCCATCACACAAACAAGGCAGGCTCGGGGCAAGCAAAGCTCCTCCAGAAAGCAAGAACATCAGCGCTATTGTTAGCACATAGCAGGAGATTAGCACTGATGGCTGTATGTGAGCTAACAGGCTTGGCTGGTGTTCTGTGTCAGATGATAACCAAGCCCACCCCTGCTGCCACTGCCACCATGTCAAAATTAGTCTGAATGGCAGCAGACAAGGCTTTCTACCATGACAGTAATGCAGTCAGTTCGACAGCATCACAGCTCTGGATCCTTATCAGTAAAATTAATACTGCACTCATTTTACCCCAGTACTTTCTCATTATCATTTGATTTACCATGCATTTATAGAGGCTTTGATTTCTGAAGATTGCAAGTTCCTGGCAGAAAAAAAAAAAAATGGAGCTCAGTGTGTAGGTTCTGAAACATACAAATCCAAAACATAGAACAAAGTAGAACAACTATATCCCACACCCCCACCCAGCAGTAGACAAAATATCATATACTAGCTTAAATGTTGTGTGACCATATAAAAATTGTAGCCACAGACAAGTACATAAGCTGCCAATCATTCTGAGTGTGTGAATATTTACAAACCACATATAAAGTACACAGATTCCTACAAATATGCACAGACACATTATTTCCCAGTGCCTCTAACTGATTATAGTCCATGATTAATTAGCAGACAGATTGCTAAATGGTGGCGAACACGGTTTGATGTGTAGAGGTAAAACGCATAGTCTCCATGGAATTCAATAATGTCCTCTTTCCTCTGTTCCCACTTTCAGTCTTTCCTTCTCATCCTTCTCTTCTATCTATTTCTTCCTTCCTTTTCTATATTAAGCTCTTCTGGGTTAATCATTCCTAGAGGACGGCAGCTCCACAGTGCTGCAAAAAGTGCCACACAGCTGTGTGGAGACAAGTTTCTGTGCAACCACTTTCAGTGATTACAGACCCTTTAGGGGCTAACCACATATCTTACTGCCACACTGTCCTCAGGACTATATACTTCAGAATAGGTGATGAGTTTTTAAACCCCCATCTTGGCTTTGTCTCAACCCTGCAGAACCAATTCACCAATTCACTTCACCTTATTCCTCATTTATCCTTATATTTGCTTGTCCTTTCACTTTGGTGCCACACGAGGGTTTTCTAATCTTGATTTTATTATATGGCATTCCTTTACCTCTCAAGATTAACATCAGAGAGAGAGAGAGAGAGAGAGAGAGAGAGATGGAGAGGGAGCTCCAGTGGGAGGCAAGTGTTTTAATTCATTTGTTTGCATATGGGGGGTATGTCCAGCTCTGATGGATGGCTTGGGCGCTTACAGTCCCTAAGTAGCTCAAGGTTTTTACAACAGAATCTGCTTTGAAAGTCTCCAAGGGCCACATCCTCAAATAGAGAGAAATAAATAAACCCTGGCTGTACAGTAAAGAACATGCAACACACACTTTCCCCTAAAACAGCTGAAATATGCATTCACACTCAGAATATTTGATTTAACATCATAATAACCAGTCATGTGCATAAAGCATGTATTATACACTGGTGGATAGAGATGCAAAACATTAATTAAATTACCAAAACTGTAGGGATGTCAAGTGTATGAAAAAGCACAAGTGGAATAAGCAATAAATTCTGCTGATATCTTCACATGAAATCAGCAGTTGTCTGTAATTGTTTAGTCTGGTCCATGTCCAAATTCTTCTGCGTGGCAACGCTCTTAATCATTGTTGCTGCAAACTGTGATGTGATGTGACTGCTAACACGGACTCTCTCTGTCTTGCTCTTTTTCTCTTCTGCACACACATGCACCCCCCCCCCCCCCCCCCCACACACACACACACACACTCACACAGACACACTTCCAAGGTCTCCAGCTAAAGCTAAATGTCTGCCAGCTGAAAGTGTCTCTCAGTTGGGCTTTTGTTCGCTTCCAGCTGAAGCCCTGTAATTTGTCTGCCACTAATTTGTCAGGACTGAAGTTGCAGAAATGGCAGTTTTGTTGAAAGTTTCTTTAAAGAAGCACATTTTTTTAAATTTCACAACAAATTAAGACATTTTCAAATGAGTGAATTCAAGAAAATTTAGAAATGAAAAAGCTTTAAATGTATGCACCAACATGTAGGTGTGTGTGCATGTGTGTGTGTGTGTGTGTGTGTGTGTGGGGGTATATTTGTATGTATGTATGTATTTGTTTATTTGCTTATTTGTTTGTTAGTTTAATTTCTGCAGTTAAATTATGTGCTATATGAATGTGTTTTTTACTTTTTCTTTTTGCAACTGTTAATATTCCTGTTCGACAGACAGACAGACAGACAGACAGAAGACAGACAGACAGACAGACAGACAGACAGACAGACAGACAGACAGATAGATAGATAGATAGTTAGATAGATAGATAGATAGATAGATAGATAGATAGATAGATAGATAGATAGATAGATAGATAGATAGATAGATAGATAGATAGATAGATAGATAGATAGATAGATAGATAGATAGATAGATAGATGGATAGATGGATAGATGGATAGATGGATAGATAGATGGAT
>NC_056507.1:16646545-16661425 GCF_014905685.2 Nematolebias whitei | reverse complement strand
ATAGATAGATAGATAGATAGATAGATAGATAGATAGATAGATAGATACGTTATTGTCCCCGAGGCGAAATTTGTCTTGGACATCGTGCGCTAACAAAGCTTCTTCCACAATTAAATTCATCCATCCATTTTCTTTACCCGTTTGTTCCATTTTGGGTCACGGGGGTCGCTGGTGCCCATGTCCAGCAATCACTGTGCGAGGGGCGGGGTACACCCTGGATGGGTCGCAAGTCCATCACAGGGCCACATAGAGACAAACGAGACAACCGATCATTCACTCTCTCACTCACACCTAGGGACAATTTAGAGCTACCAATCAGTCTAACATGCATGTTTTTGGTCTGTGGGAGGAAACCGGAGCACCCGGAGAAAACCCACGCATGCACGGAGAGAACATGCAAACTCCACCCAGAAAGGCCCCTGGACCGGGGTTTGAACAAAGGACCTGCTCGCTGAGAGGCAGCAGCTCTACCAGTTGCGCCACCATGCTGCCAACAATTAAATTATAATTTAATAATAAATAAATTAATATTTATTATAGTTTTAAGTTATTGCACAACAAAGATGAGAACTTGGTGGTGTAGGTATGATTTCACATACTTTTAATGTTACCTATAGCTTTGAAATCATGCATGGGTGAGACCTTTTGAAAGTGTACCCCATAAGTTAACCTAATAGATTTACTGTTTTTCATGCTTATCCAGTGCTGTTTGGCTCACACCCCTATCTATAGTTTAGGTTGTTTTACACTGCACTACTTTTCTTCTTCTTTCGGCTTTTCCCTCTTCAGGGGTTGCCACAGTGAGTCATCCTCTTCCACCTCACTCTGTCCTCTGCATCTTCTGTCCTCACTCCACCTACCTTCATGTCCTCTCTAACTGCATCCATATATCTCCTATTTGTCTTTTTCTTAGCAGCTGCATTTCTAACATCATTCAACCAATATACCCACGGTCCCTCCTCTTGACATGTTCAAACCTCTGGCCTCCCTAACTTTGTCTCCCAGTTGTTCAACCTGTGCTGTACCTCTGATTATCTCATTCCTAATCTTATCCAGCCTTGTCACTCCTAAGGAGAACCTTAGCATCTTCATTTCTGCCGCTTCCAGTTCTTTCTCCTGTCTTTTTGTCAATGCCACTGTCTCCAGACCATACAATATAGAAGGTCTCACCACTGTCTTGTAAACTTTTCCTTTGACCTTTGCTGACACCTTTTTATCACAAATCACTCCTGAGACTTTTCTCCATCCATTCCATCCTGCCTGGACTCTCTTTTTCACTTCTTTACCACATTCCCCATTTTCCTGGACAGTGGATCCCAAGTACTTGAAGTCCTGCACCTTTGTGACCTCTGCTCCTTGTAGCCTCACTGTTCCACCAGCCTCCCTCTCATTCACACACATGTACTCTGTCTTACTACAGCTGACTTTCATTTCTCTTCTTTCAAGTGCATACCTCCACCTCTCCAAGTTCTCTTCCACCCGTTCCCTGTTATCACCACAGATCACAATGTCATCTGCAAGCATCATTGTCCATGGGGATGTTTGCCTGACCTCATCTCCTAGTCGGTCCATCACCAGAGCAAACAAGAAGGGGCTCTGAGCCGATCCTTGATGCAATCCCACCTCCACCTTGAAGCTATCTGTCACTCCTACAGCACATCTCACCACTGTCCTGCTGTCCTCATACATGTCCTGTACCAGTCTAACATACTTTTCTGCCACTCCAGATTTCCTCATGCAATACCACACCTCCTCCCTCGGCACTCTGTCAAATGCTTTTTCTAATTCCACAAAGACACAATAGAGTTCTTTCTGACCCTCTCTGTACTTCTCCATCAGCATTCTCAAAGCAAAGATGGCATCCGTGGTGCTCTTTCTTGGCATGAAACCATACTGATGCTCACAGATAGTCACATCTCATCTAAGTCTTGCTTCCACAACTCTCTCCCAGATCTTCATCGTGTGGCTCATAAACTTAATTCCCCTGTAGTTGCCACAACTCAGTACATCACCCTTGTTCTTAAAAATGGGCACCAGCACACTTCTTTTCAATTCCTGAGGCATTTTCTCACTCTCATATATGCCATTGAATATTTGAGTCAAAAACCACACTGCCATCTCTCTGAGACATTTCCAAACCTCCACTGGTATGTCATCAGGTCCCACTGCCTTCCCCTTCTTCATTCTTTTCAGAGATTTCAGGACTTCGCCCACACTAATATTTCCCACTTCCTGGTCCACAGTTTCTATGACCTCTACTCTTCTTTCTCTTTCATTCTCTTCATTCATTAGCTCCTCATAGTACTCCTTCCATCTTCCCGTCATACTCTCCTCACTTGTTAGAACATTACCATTCCTATCTTTAATAAGCCTAACCTGCTGCACATCCTTTCCAGCCTGATCCCTCTGTCTTGCCAATCAGTACAAGTCTTTCTCACCCTCTTTAGTGTCCAGTCTCTCATACAACTCATCGTATGCCCTCTGCTTTGCCTTAGCTACTTCCCTCTTTGCTCTATGTCCCATCTCCTTATATTCCTGTCTCCGCTCTTCAGTCCTCTCACTGTCATATTTCTTCTTGGCTAATCTCTTTCTTTAAACGGCATTCTGCACTTCACTATTCCACCACCAGAATTCATTATCATCCATTCTCTGTCCAGATGACACACCAAGTACCTTCCTACCTGTCTCTCTAATTACTGTTACTGTAGTAGCCCAGTCATTTGGAAGCTCTTTCTTACTACCCAGAGCTTTTAACAGCTCCTCTCTGAATTTCTCACGGCATTCTTCCTTCTTCAGCTTCCACCATTTGGTCTTCTTCTCTGACTTTACTCTTTTTTTCTTCTTCACAACAACAGTCATTCTACACACAACCATCCAATGCTGTCTGGTATGTTCTCCCCTGCCACAACCTTACAGTCCCCAATGTCCCTCAGAATTCCTCTTCTACACAGAATGTAGTCGACCTGCGTACTCCTTCCTCCACTCTTGTAGGTCACTCTATGTTCTTCCCTCTTTTGGAAATAGGTATTGACTATAGCAATTTCCATTCTCTTAGCAAAATCCACCACCATTTGTCCTTCCTGGTTTCTTTTCTTGACACCAAACCTACCCGTCACTTCCTCGTCCCCTCTGTTTCCTTCACCAACATGTCCATTCAGGTCTGCTCTGATCACCACTATCTCCTCCCTGGGAATACTCTATATCACTTCATCTAGATCATTCCAAAATGTATATTTCTCCCCCTTATCACATCCAACCTGTGGAGCATATCCATTGACGATGTTTATCATCAGATCTCCCACTTCTACCTTCAGGCACATCACACTATCTGACACTCTCTTCACCTCTACTACATTCTTTGCCAACTCCTCCTTCAGGATCACCCCAACTCCATTTCTCTTTCTATCCACACCATGGTAAAACAGTTTGAACCCTGCTCCAATGCTGTGAGCCTTGCTGCCCTTCCACTTGGTCTCTTGGACACATAAAACATCTAACTTTCTTCTCTGCATCATGTCAGCCAGCTCTCTACCTTTGTCTGTCATTGTCCCCACATTTAGGGTTGCAACCCTCAGTCCTAAATTCTTCACTTTCCTCTTCTCCCTCTGTCTCCTGACACGTTTCCCTCCTCGTGGTCTTCGACTAACAGTAGCACAATTTCCGCTGGCACCCTGTTTGTCAACAGCACCAGTGGCGGTCGTTGTTAACCAGGGCCTCGACTGATCCAGTATGGTTTTGTTTTACACTGCACTAAAGTAGGTAAAACATTTTTGTTCATTATAACAATTTAATTTAGGGCACTCTACTGACCACAACACTAATGTTCAGCAAGATTTAATGAAACAAAGGCAAACATTATATTTTTTCTCAATATCATGTCATGTTTAATTATAACTTTTAAATTTCTGTGTACCATTTATTGTATTGTGAATGGGCAGTGCCTAGCAGCCATGTGTGATGGTGGAGCACTATATCTTGTTGCTTTTTATTGCAACAAAACATACTTTTGTGAATTTCAATTTTTCATATTTTTATATCATTTCAAACTATTTCATGTATCAATATAAAATAAAATGAAAATATTTTTTAGAAGTTGACTTTAACCCCAGTGCATGATCATTTTTTACTATTTTGTTGCAGCCACAAAATCTCTACACATAAATCACCAAATTGAACAATATTGTAGACCTTGCATTGGGTTAGCTCAAAATGTATTACATATTGCTTGATAGCCACACCATGAAACAAAGAAAGCAAAAGTCAAAACAACAAAAATCCTCAACTTTTTTTAAAAATTTCTGCAAGTATATGCAGCATATCATTACACAGTGTAGCTAAAATATTTAGAATATTTGTATATTCTTGTTGTAAGTATTACATGTTATATATTCTGTTTTGTGTTTTATTGTTGCAAATCAGTGTCCTTATTTGTAATTTCAAGGAAAAACAATGTGAGAGTGTTTTTCAGTCCATTTTATATATTTTCACACATGCAGGGATTTATTACTGGCTGAAATCACTGTCTGATTATGCATTGGTACAGACACTGTGATGGTGCAGTGAACAGCTTGTTGCACAGGGTGCTGAGGCATCAGCTGCTGTGGAATATGTGTTTCGGTGCATCCTGTCTCACAAGCAAATCTCAAACAAAGCTGTGTCATCCTTTTGTTTTTATCCATGCCTTTTTAAGCTAAATTAAATTACTGAATCCCTCATGTTCATCTGCAAAACCCAATGGCTGCTGCTCCCAAAAATTGGCTGAGTGGAAGGCATGTGGCATGGACAGAGTACTTATTTGGTTCATTTATTCTCTGCATGTACTTCTTTCCTTTGTACTTCGGTATCTCTGACTGACTCATTTCTAAAGTAGATCCACAAACCCCTGCACTCTTATTGTTGGAGAGAACAGCAATAGTGCTCTAAAAGAGAGCATTTATCTGCTTGTTTTAGCACTAAACCCTGATTATGTAAACCAACAGAAGACACCAGTAACGCAGAAATCATCAGAACTCAATAGTGTAACAGACATTTCTCAGGAAGGAATCAGACGATGCATGGGTGTGAAAATATGTAAAGTGCAATCATTTTTTTTTTACTGATTGTTCAATATTTATAAATAACTATTGTTAGCTGTAGACTGTATTCATGCTGACATTGTTCCAAGGCGATCTGTCAGCAAGAGGCTCAAGATTGAGTCATCCATGTGTGTTTTGACAAACCTAAATTTCATTGTGCTAGTTTTTAGAACTTGTTCTTTTTCAGTCACATCCAATCCTATAGGTACAATCAGAATCTGGCTCAAGCGTCAAAGTAGCACTTGAGATTATCACTTCAAAGCCAACCTCTGTGACTGTTGTTAGGGGAACAGAATGAAACCACATATATTATCGAACAAAATGACAATCTGAACTCAAAAGGTTTAACCAATCCTCTGTGAGACTGTGGTCTCACCAGGTAATATAACAGGCTACAGGCATTACTGAAGTGCTTGGCTGACTTTCGATAATTTGTTTTTCAGCCACTGCTTTAGGTCTATCACAATAGCCTTGAACTGCTGTTGAGCTGCTCCTGTCATTTTAAGAGCGCTTATAAAAGGTTTGTGTTTCAAGCAAGGCTTCTATGCAGATGTTTGTTGCTCTGTGCATTTGTTTATTTATTTATTTTACAAAATGTATGGTTTTTTTTTTTTTATGGTTTCTTAAAGGCTGCAACACAACAAAAAACTTAATGTGTAGTCAAAAAATACTAATACATGCTGTGAATGTTAGTTCCAACTTTGGGATGCTCATTCACACTGACATAAAAATGTCACCTTTAAAACTTTGAAAGGTTAAGAATGTTTTTAGTATTTATAGAATGTTTTATGTGCAATTTTGCAAAGTCTGCATAAAACAGTCTGGGTTCAAATTATATTTAAAATGGGTTAAAGTGGAGTTCTAAATCTTTCATCATTTTCTTTAGTCTACACGCTCTGGTAGTTCAAATTCAGAGTGACAGCCTTACTAAAAGTGGAATAAATGCTGCAACTAGCAGAGGGCTAGGGAGGACATGGTCTGTAACAACAGTCCACCAACCACACGTTCCAAAATGAAATAAATGGTCCGTCTTTGAAGAAATAAATGGTCCACTTTGGATGGTGGCACCTGTGCAGAAAAAAGCTGAGAGTAATTTACTGTTGTAATCACTGGCCTTAAGCATTTCTTCTGTGTTACTGATGGCTATGTTGTTACCATGACAATCTATATAAATATTATTTTGAAGTATTTACACACAAATTATAAAACAATAATTCTTCCAAATGTCTTTTCTAAATATCATTTGGAAATTAATATGACTTATCAGCTATCTAGTCTGACTACATTTTACAGACTAGTAAGATTTTTAGAGAAACGTTTTTTTTTATCAGACATTATGTGCAAAGATAAAACAAACAATAAAAAATATGCCAACGGCCCATGACCCTGTCAGTGAATGAAGTGGGTATAGATAAAGGATGGACTGACCTACAGTATAAAGCAACTGGATAAACATACTCTGATACATTTCGTAAGAAAATATCCATACAAATTCTAGAAGGAAAAAAAAATCATACTTTGCGTACATAACATAAATCATGTCTAAAACGTGGTCAACAATGCAGACAGTTGCCACAAATAAACAAACCAACCTGAAACAACAGAAGCACAAATAAAGCAGTAGTACAACATCTATACTCACATTGAAAATGTACTGACACTGACAGCACAGTTGAAAAAGCTGCACAAAAAGCTTACCTGTAATGGCTTCAAATAAATCTGCTGCATGTCTCCAATAATATCTGTTAATCGTTAATTAAACCAGAAGACTGCAAGGATTTACATTATTTTATTAAAAGTATCTGCATGCTGAGTGACAACAGGGTATGAAAGATGAGACCCTTCAAATCATCCATCCATTCATCCATCCATTCATCCATCTCATCCATCCATCCATCCCATCCATCCATCCAACAATATATCCATCCATCCATCCATCCGTTCATCCATCCATCCAATCACTCATCCAATCATCAATCCATCTATCCTTCCATTCACCCATTCATCCATCCAATCATCCATCCATCCATCAATCCATCCATCCATCTATCATTCAACAATCTATCCATCTATCCAATCATTCATCCACACAACAATCTATCAATCCTTCCATCTATCAAACAATCTATCCATCCATACAGCCATCTATTAATCCATTCATCCATCCAATCATCCATACATCCAATCATCCATCAAACCAACAATCCATCCATCCATCCATCCATCCATCCATCCATCCTTCCATCCATCCATCCATACATACATAAATACATCCATCCACCAAACCAACAATCATCCATTCATGCATGCATCCATCCATCCATCCATCCATCCAGCCATCCATCCATCCATCCATCCATCCATCCAGCCATCCATCCAGCCATCCATCCATCATTTTTCTCTGCATATTCAAAGCTCTAAATATTTTGCAATTTGTAGCTCATGTTTCCATAAACAATGTTTATGTGAACAGGTAAACATGTCCAAAATTGGATTGTTTTAGATTTTATATAACCTGCAGGACATTTAAATAATTATTGCTAATTAGCAATTGTTACTAATCAGTAAGTATTAACTGAGATTAAAGTCCTGATGTTTAAAATTATGGGATTAGATTTTTTATTTTTTTTATTTTTTTATTTGCTGTTATTTAAAAAAGGGATAATCCAAAAAATATATTAATACAATTAAAAAATGTAGGATGAAAATTCATTGTAAAATATTTAATTAAAAAGTGAATATAAAGAGTATTTATTTATTTCTATATGTTTAGGTAAAATCTGCTGCTTCACTCTTCATGCATACATGTTTGTTGCTTTGATGGAAACAATGACAAACAAGAGACTCGGATAAAAAAATATAAAAAAATAAATAACAGTAACTGAGGTGCCTCATCTGACGCTGTGAATAGCTGTTAGCCAGACAAAACAATTTTCATGCCACACTTGTTGCATTTGTTCATTGTGTTTTTCCTCCTCTGTGATCTAAACATGTACTCCATCGTACCTCCTCCTGTGCGAACACACATCTCTAGCAGAATGTCTCCTGCTGTGAGGTGCCTGTGTGTGAACAGCAACTGCAGTAAATAGCCCAAATCAAATCATCTTCACTTTTACCGTCAACATATTTAATACTTATATCTGAAAACAGGTGAACTTTCACTGCACTGAAAAAGACAAATCTGAGGCATGAACTTGTAAATCTGTTTGATCGTGTATGTTTTTAGTTTATTGCTTTGAGAGTCTTGAGAAAGGCTTTAGCTAACACTCACATCGCTGTGCATTTGATTCAAAAAGCTTTGGACAAGAATAACTTTGGAAAGACGTTGAGCCGTTAACTATTAAGTGATTCAAACCCAAACATAAATTTGATTAAAGTATAAATGTTGTAGAAATTGTGATGTACTGTAGAGGAAACAACCTGAAACACATTTTGCTTAAAAATGTGTACATGCTTTATTGCAAGATCATGATCACATGGTTGTAAAAACAAGATCAATGCAAGGAAGCTTATCTGAGGACTTCTGACACTGATGACAATTTGTGTCATCTGATTTCATGGTCTACATTATTTTTAACTTGCTCTCATTTTACTTGCTGTCCTTGCGTTCCCCATATGTTTCTTTTATTTTACCTAAATACCTTAGTTATACAGTATCTGAATCATGATCTAGATTTACACTATGGTACAGCCACCTGGATAATCTGAACAATGAGCCAATAACATTGTTAATAACAGTTATATTAAAAATTCAAACACAGAAATACATATTTTTTTTCTAATGAAAATAACACTTGTTTTGTTTATTCTGATATATAAATGTATCATTGTACTTTTTCATCTGTATATTGGCATATTTTTATGGCAAGGACTACTACAGTCAAATGAAAGCTAATGCTGTAGTTATATGCAAATCTTTAATAACATGTTTAGTATGCTAGAATAAAAAAATAAATAAAAAAAAGCACTAACCAAGAAATTGTAATTTTTAAATTAAACAAGCCATGCACTGCCATGTCATCTGAGCTGGCAGTCATCCCAGAAAAAAAAAGAGAATCTGAAGGAAATCAGCTGCATTCTCATGATGTCGCCGTCCTCTCTGGGTCCTGCTTGTTCTCTACCACACACAATATCCTATCAACGGGAGATGCATAGACTTAGTTATCATGTTTAATTTGTTCCCACTGTGCCTCTCAGGGGCCTCTGCTGAATTATCAAAGTTCTTTGATCTCTGTTGTTACATATGCTAACCAAGTTAAAAAGACAAGCATAAATGAGAATTGCAATAATAATTCAATGACAAACTTGTGTGACCTGCTCACACTTATTAATTTGGGGATCTTATAGTTTTCTTTGGTACTATATTACCAATTATTAACATAGTTACATTGACAATATGACAGTAAAACCCTTGCTTTTATTTAGGAATTCAAAGACTTTACATTTCTTATAGAAAATTAGTTTAAAACTGCATTTGGAGTGATTGTTTTCTGATTTTATGCAATCTGAGTGTTCAGTTTTGAAAATGTCTCCCTCATAAAAATGTTTTTCAAAGTCAAATGTAACACTGCAATGCAACAGTGTCATATATACTGTAGATATACAGTATATATAAGACTGCATATATGCAGTATACAGTATATACATATGTAGAGGCACCCGTCTACCCATGTCTTATGCTGTTTGGTTGTCTTTTTGTTACTTTAGACGACTACTGAAGTGAAATCTTGTTGTGCTTCTTGTGCAGTGATGATGAAAAAACATTCTTACTTTGATTCTATATGTGATTTTTTAAATTAATTTTCTTTTTTTTTCATATAATACTGATCGATTAAGAAGGTATTTGCTGACTACTGGTATCTCTAATTCAGAAAGCTAACCAACTCTGGAGCAGATTATGTCCTTGGAGTAAATAATTGCAGTAACAGAGTCAGGCAAACCAGCTTTGTGACAATAATACTCCCAAACTGAACCGTAAGTTAATTTGTTTACATCCTATGGTGGCTTTCTTTTGTTTCCTGTCAGTGAAATTACTATCTGTCTTCAACAACAAGCATTTCATTGTCTCTCATCTCTATCCTAGAGATGGAATTTTCATCACTTTTGCCTCTGAAATGGCTTTTCATTTATTTTACTAGTGATATATCATTTACAAATGAAATGTATCTACAAGCTGGCTCATGTAAGTACACAACAAGAACCGCCAGCTGTCTTCAAGGCTTTCATACTTTTCTTTTTAAGTAATGCAAGTCTTTTCATTTATGTCATACTGCATATAATAGTAAGATGGGATAGCATACAAAGATTATATCATTGGCTTATAAAAAGGGGATGAACGGTACAGTTTGTTGGGAGTATATACAGTACCTTGCAAAAGTATTCGGCCCCCTATACTTTTCAACCTTTTGCTACATTTCAGGCTTCAAACATAAAGATATAATATTTTAATTGTTTGTGACAAATCAACAACAAGTGGGACACAATCGTGAAGTGGAATGAAATTTATTGGCTGTGTCAAACTTTTTTAACAAATAAAAAACTAAAAAGTGGGGCGTGCAATATTATTGGGCCCCTTTACTTTCAGTGTCAGCAAACTCACTCCAGAAGTTCAGTGAGGATCTATGAATGATCCAATGTTGTCCCAAATGACTGATGATAAATAAAATCCACCTGTGTGTAATCAAGTATAAATGTACCTGCTCTGTGATAGTCTCAGGGTTCTGTTCAAAGTGCAGAAAGCATCATGAAGACCAAGGAACACACCAGGCAGGTCCGAGATACTGTTGTGAAGAAGTTTAAAGCTGGATTTGGATACAAAAAAAAAAAAATGCCCAAGCTTTAAACATCCCAAGGAGCACTGTGCAAGCAATCATATTGAAATTGAAGGAGTATCAGACCACTGCAAATCTACCAAGACCCGGCCGTCCCTCTCAACTTTCATCTCGAACAAGGACAAGACAGATCAGAGATGCAGCCAAGAGGTCCATGATCACTCTGGATGAACTGCAGAGATCTACAACTGTGGTGGGAGAGTCTGTCCATAGGACAACAATCAGTCGTACACTGCACAAATATGGCCTTTATGGAAGAGTGGCAAGAAGAAAGCCATTTCTCAAAGATATCCATAAAAAGTGTTGTTTAAAGTTTTCCACAAGCACCTGGGAGACACCAAACATGTGGAAGAAGGTGCTCTGGTCAGACAAAACCAAAATCCAACTGTTTGGCCACAATGCAAAACGATATGTTTGGCGTAAAAGCAACACAGCTCATCACCCTGAACACACCATCCCCACTGTCAAACATGGTGGTGGCAGCATCATGGTTTGGGCCTGCTTTTCACAGCAGGGACAGGGAAGATGGTCAGAATTGATGGGAAGATGGATGGGGCCAAATACAGGACCATTCTGGAAGAAAACCTGTTTGAGTCTGCAAGAGACCTGAGACTGAGACGGAGATTTATCTTCCAACAAGACAATGATCCAAAACATAAAGCCAAATCTACAATGAAATGGTTCACAAATAAACATATCCAGATGTTGGAATGGCCAAGTCAAAGTCCAGACCTGAATCCAATCGAGAATCTGTGGAAAGAGCTGAAGACTGCTGTTCACAAACGCTCTACATCCAACCTCACTGAGCTCGAGCTGTTTTGCAAGGAAGAATGGGCAAGAATTTCAGTCTCTTCATGTGCAAAACTGATAGAGACAAACCCCAAGAGACTTGCACTGTAATTGCAGAAAAAGGCGGCGCTACAAAGAATTAACGCAAGTGGGCCGAATAATATTGCACACCCCACTTTTCAGTTTTTTATGTGTTAAAAAAGTTTGACACATCCAATAAATTTCATTCCACTTCACGATTGTGTCCCACTTGTTGATGCTTCACAAAAAAATAAAATTTTATATCTTTATGTTTGAAGCCTGAAATGTGGCAAAAGGTTGAAAAGTTCAAGGGGGCCAAATACTTTTGCAAGGCACTGTATGTGTCTGTTTTTTTACAACCTAAGAGTTAAAGTAAGATTCAATGGACATAATGCATTTTGTAAAATTGATTTCATTCAGTTTGTCTGTATAGCATACTATATAGTAAATAAAATTTGAATTGAACTGAATACAGTTAATTTTATTATCTATCCAACCAACCATTAAGTCATCCATTTTGCATTACAACTTTGCACTATTTGGAGTTGATGGTGGTGGGGGGTGGATGTAGTCAGAGTCAGTTTCTTTATTGTCATTCACACCACATGTGGTACATGTGGTGGAATGATTCTGTGTACTCAGGGTAGGCAATGATCATTGTTGGGTAGATCATGGTAGGATCATTGAGTAAATGGTGGGATGCACCCAGTTCAAGTCATCAGTCCATCATTAGGACAGTCCAATTCAGTGCAACTGTAAACTGGTATATTACAGTTGAATATACATCAAAACAGTCCAACTGAAGATCATTTCAATGAAGCCTGATTTAAGTATTTATTATACGCCAAATTGTAAAAAGTTGAACAGCTGTAAAAATGCAAGCATATGTAAAATGTTTGCTTGAATTCACAAGGCATAGGGAGAGAACTCCTTTAGAAGGAAGAACTCTTCGAGGACCACTGATGTCTAGAAGAGACAGATCAACATTGTTCCAATGAAACGATCAAAACAGTGATCATACTGTATATAGATATGTGCGTTAGAGCATGCAGTGATCTGCAGAATAGTAAGCAGTGACCCATGAGGCCTCAATAATTAAACTTAACTGCTTTGTATTTTGTTTTTTAGAGCTTAATTGAATTTGGTATGAGATACAAAAATAAATAAAGTGCACTTTAGAGTCTAGTTGATGCTGGTTTCTCTTTAGTCCTGAATCTTCAGCATAAGTTAACTAGGTGGGGGACAGAACTTAAAGTAACATAAAGGTTAAGCAGAAATGTAAAGGGCACAATAGACAAGAAAGAGCAGGTAAGTAAGGGGGTTTATTGTTAAGGGCATGGCACAAATTTGATTTCTCTCCCATCCATTGTTAGCTTGTGGTTTTAAAGGGCAGTAAAAGCAAAGTCCATTTTCTCATTGCTGTTGTAAAGGAGATTATCAAACCTTGGCTTGTATTTGAGGTATGGAAAGAGTGTATTTCTCTATAAGAAAGACTCCCACCCGCTTCATTTACCCATAAAGTAGTTTCCAATATATATTACTTTTCCCGTTCTCTCCTTTTATTTCCTTCTATAGAAATGTGAAAGTAGTCGATCTGCATTACAATACTCCCCATTTCTTGATCATATATATATAAAAAAAAGATTGTTAAAATGGGTGTTGTGTGGGTGTGTGAGTATATGAGTATATGAGGGTGTGGGGAGTGATTATACCTCCTGGGACCCTCACTGACGCCAAATAAGATTTTGTACACGGAAACTCTGGTTCTACAGAGCATTATATTGGAGCAACAATGCCATCATAATTAGTTGCTCAAAACCTGCTAGAGGCTTTGTATCCTTCCATGCATGACAGAAAAGGGAAAAGGATTGCCTTAGACTGGTCTGGAAGCATGAGCTCCCTTGCATACTGTCCACAGCACTCTTATTTTTAGTATCCTTATATTTTGCAGCTATGGGGAACCTCCCAAATGACCCTAATGTAAGAATGCTTGTGACACCTTACTTCATTAAGCGAAACAGAACAGTAAGGCAGCCTTTCATTGGCTCCCATGACAACAGCAGAATTCATAGAACAGACCATGGAGAGGTGGTTTTATGAAGCTTATGTAGCCCCACTTCTCTGGCACCCAATAATTCACTCTGGTCCTGATGGAGAAAATGTGCCAGCCAAGACATTCACACCTTCAGTTCATCGGAACAAAGAAATGGAATGATGAAAGGAAAACACCTGAGGGGACGGTGGAAGACAAGTAGTTGTTTTAATGACTCTGGGATGTAATGGGATTGCTGTTAATAAGGAGGGTTGGGATAAAAGAGCTGCTTGCCATGTAGAAATAGACAATAGTGGGAGGAGCCTGAATAACTTTTCAGCAAAGCCTGAGTGGTGCATTTAAAGCTAAGCAAAGCCAACCAGAGCTCTGCAGACAGTGTTGCCAGATTGGGCGGTTTTCATTCTGATTTTGTGGGCAAAAACTGCTTTGGGTGGGTGGGGATAATATGGGCGGATTTGGAGTCAGATCAACGGTTTTTGAGTTATCAAACACATTTCAACCAATCATTCATCAGTATTTGTTCATAGCAAAGCTCCCCTGATCGTTCTCCATCACAGATTGGCTATTGTCATCTACCAGGGCATTCACCACAGTAGGGGTACATTGGAGCATGCACCATTTTGAATGTAGCTGAACTGCTGGTCAATTAAAACAAGGAAATGAACTGAACTTCATAAAGCTCAGTTCTACAAAGTGTTTTATCATAATCCCTGTCATTCACACACACACTAATATATTTAGAAAACTAACAGGCAACAACGACAACATTTGTAACTTTTAAAGTGGTTATTTAAAATGTTTACTCCTTAAATGTTTAGGTTATAGGTAACCACTAAACCAACAAATGTGATATGTTGAGTGTTTACAACTGCTATTGTGTGTAACACTATTACCGTGGTGATAAATTTAGAAATATTCATATTTAACATTTAAGCTATGTCTATAATAACCATATCCTGAAATGGGACATGTGGATTTTCTGTATAAAGAGCATTAACATTCACATTTAACTGGTCTTGATTAATCACATTGATGATCATATAAACGCCAATATATCGTTACATGAGGTGGTGGTGGTGGTGGTGGTGGTGGTGGTGTGTGTGTGGGGGGG
>NC_056507.1:16643055-16646145 GCF_014905685.2 Nematolebias whitei | reverse complement strand
ATGTATACAAAATTACCTTTGCTTGGGATGTGCATTCATGTTTAAACAGTAAATATAATAATATATTCACTGGGTGGTTTTTTGTGTGATGTGGTTGTTTTTAACATATTTTTTCAGCTGGTAAACCTTGACTCTATCTGGCAACACTGTCTGCAGACCACAGTAGTGTAGGATGAATGAAGCTTGACAGTAAAGCAGGCAAATACAATATTGAGAATGAGCAGCCACTCTTTTTTTTCCTCGTTTTCCCTCCTCCCAGAGAAGCAGTGGCAGCTCTCTCACAAAGATCAGAAATGTGGAAGATAGAAAGTGAGTGAGAGTGTTAAAGAAGGAGAAGAGAGAGGCAGTAGCCCCCAGGAGGATACATCTCCAGTCAGTAATTCTTCTGGGGCTCTCCTTACTGCTCTTCAGTTTCCATCTCTAGATGAAAAATAAATAACCTCTTCAGATGGCCTCCCCCTACTGTGAGGGAAAGAAAGAGAGCTTTTTTAAAGAGTAGTACTAACTTTGCACAGATGTATCACTCTTCTTCCTCTCTTGAACTATTGCATGTGCTTTAGAACAATGCATGCCCGATACTCATCTAAACATACATAAACAACTTCAATCTGTGTACCTTTTCTGTACTGTAGTACATGCAAAGGCAAGGCAACTAAATATCATAATTAAAAAAAGCAGCATACCCACACATAGGAAGTCACACAGTCTGATATTTTTCCTGTAGGCATGAATTGTGGTGATCAATTCATTTGTGAAAAATCTCATGCTCCCAGCACATTTCTTTCTCACATTTAACTCAGTTATTCTTAGTACCGTGATCCAATGTGAGAAGGTTTCTTAAACAACAACTTAAGATGCAGAAGCCACTCTGCAGTAAACAACTCAACAACAGCTATTACCTATTACCTTATAATGATTTTTTAGGGACTCTTTAGGTTTAAGAAAATGTATGAAATGGCTTTTTTTTCTGGACAGTGCAGTTGTTTTCCTCACCAGGAACTGCAATACAAATTCAATTTTAAAACCTTGCACTTGAATTAATAGTGTTTTTTTTGTTTTCTTTTCTTTAGAAAAGAGTGATTTAAAATGTTAAAAGTAACTCTGTAACAGGTAGTGATATGCACCATATTTAAACAAAAAAAATATCTCTTCATTGAACACATTTATCTTCATTTAGTACTTACACCAGTTTGTATTGGATGCATTGTTCTACCTATGGCATCTGAGGACTCACGTTTTATTAGTGCCAAGTTACTTAGCATGATACTGCTTATACTGTCTGCAATACGTAATGCATTTGCTCCTTGTGTGAGCGGATAGAGCGCTTAGCAGTTGGAGCTGCTAGGCAATGAAAGTATAAGGTCTAGAGCAAAATTATTCGGGAAGGAGCTGTGAGGCTGATAGCATTTACAAAAGAAAACCTCAAGGCCAATTGTACATGACAAGTTCTCTCCATTTTTTGATGTATAAAACTTGACAGATAAAAACGACTCTCATATGTGAATGAATCAAAGAGGTCAAAGAGGAGAAATATGGATGCAGTTAGAGAGGACATGGAGGTAGATGGAGTGGGGACAAAGGATGCAGAGGACAGAGTGAGATGGAGGAGGATGACTCGCTGTGGCGACCCCTGAAGAGGGAAAAGCCAAAAGAAGATGAAGAAGATGTGTTTGTGTGTGTGTGTGTGATTGATTGTTCCTTTTTTCTTTACAATATGTTACTAGCAGAAAAAAGCTTATGTCATGTCTCAGGTGGTTCACATCATAATAGTATGAGTCATGACAAAAATTTTTATGCTTGGTTCTGGTCAGTTTCAGAATCACATATTTAAATGGCTTTTTTTTCTCATCCTCCTTCCCCTATTTCCTCATGGCTTTATTTAACATGATAATATTAAACATTATAATCCTGTCTTCATATTACATCTTTTTCAGATAACGTGAGCCCTTTTTTTCTGTTATCAAATTCAACTCCTGATACCTGTGATCAATGCTCTGCTTAGTGCTGATGCCGCGCTGCAAATCCGCTTAGCATCCTTAACATTCAGCCCAAGAGGCAATTGGATAACTGCTCTTTTTGGTTTGTAGCTTTTGCTCAGTAAAAATTGTCAACATGATTTTGCACATTATAGGGAAATGTATCCATGCATATTTTCAGTGAGAATTCTTGTGTGAAAACAGACTCACATCTACTTAAATGTCAGTAAACTGTTGGGAACTGTGTTTGTGTGAGATTTGGTGCGATGTGAAACTTTTGATTTCAAAACAAAGTTCTGGCATTTACTGCAGAAACATGCAGGGCACATAGTTTATTTACTCATATCCATGCATGCATTTGCAAGTGTAACATATACATATCTGTTTTAAAAATGTAATTGTGTGGATCATTTCTATTTAAACATAAATCTACATTTTTAAAATGTTCATTTTTGTCAAGTAAATTTTGCAGCAAGTTATGAATTTACATTTTTAATGCCTCCTGTGGATTGGTCTCAAAAACACTGAAATACTAATAGGGACAAGTTGCCAATGCGCTTTATTAAATTAATCATAAGTGAGCAAAATGTCCACAGAAAAATGTCAAACAACTGATAAGCATCTTCTATAACCCTTTTCCTTGTCTATGATGTTATTATTAGCGTTATTAATTCAAGGCTGATTGTTATTTTATAAAATGTGACTATGGTTTTCACTATGTTGAAAATTGGAGCGTAATCAGATGGTGGTTCTGAAAGTTGCAGATGAGTCATGATTTATATAGGCATGTTATTTGCAGGTTAAAAAGGGAATAGCTTTGAGTAGGGAGACATGTGCACATTAAAGTGCATTAGAGGATGTGTTGCAGCAGAAGTAAACATGTCACTGTACACGCTGACTTAGAAAAAACAAAGTAAACCCATAAATAATGAGGATGTCTGATGGTTAAATATTGTTGATACAGCTCTTAATCCATATAACTAACATAACTAAATAAATAAACCTATAGCTCCAAAATAGACAGTGTGTGTATATATATATATATATATATATATATATATATATATATATATATATATATATATATATATATATATATATATATATATATTTG
>NC_056507.1:16635920-16642955 GCF_014905685.2 Nematolebias whitei | reverse complement strand
TTGCTACAGAATTAATTCCAACAACAGAAGCATCCAATAAAAAAATAAAAAAACTGCTATAAATTGACATTGTCATTTTTCACTACAAAGACAACTGTAAAACAAACAACCACAGAAAAACCCAACGACCATGCTTTTACATAGAGCCTATATCCGTTGTCCAACTTAATCCCCCTGCATTAAGGGTTTCAACACACTTTGACACAAACACACTGATAAAATGAAACACAAGACACAATGTTTTTAAATGAGGCCTTATTTAAATTGTTTGTTGTTAATTTTCATGAAGGAGTGTGTGAGTGGCGGATTATTTTGAAGTTTTGGTCGTAACAGCTGATTTTTGCTTATTATACTGTATGCAACGTGCCCCACCCACCTGCACTTCTAAACTGATGTGTCCGAGCGAGTTTTATTTTATTGTTGTTCACAAATTGATCAAATTTCTAACCTTTGAAAAATAATTCACTGAACTCTTGTGCGTGTATACGCTACCGTTTAGACAGGGGTTTGTTACAGATGTATGTACAGCGCT
This sequence comes from Nematolebias whitei, assembly GCF_014905685.2. Taxonomy (NCBI): domain Eukaryota; kingdom Metazoa; phylum Chordata; class Actinopteri; order Cyprinodontiformes; family Rivulidae; genus Nematolebias; species Nematolebias whitei. The sequence continues at coordinate 16,642,423 of NC_056507.1, read as the reverse complement.
TCCATTCAATGAGAAGACAGGCACGAGGTGCTGTACCCGCTGCGATGAGCCCAGATTATGACCAGTGCACATTTGCAGATTAAACAGCATTCAGTTCAACACTCGTCTTCTGGTTATCATTAAACACAACGCAGAGTGAACTGTGAGAAGAATAAAAATGAACTGACAGGTTGATATTATTTGGACCAAGCTGAATTAATATCTGGTCAAGTTCAGCACGGTTACACAGCACGGTTTTCTCTTTGCTGGATTTGAATATCCTCGTCTGTCCTGTCCCAACCTCTTCACTTACAGGTTTTCCTCTATAGACGTTAAGGAAAAGGGTTATTGATAAAAAAATCCACCTCGTTTATGCTAATATTGCTCGCCATCGTGTCTACTCAATCTATACAAAACCACGCCCACATACACTCATGCTCGAGGCACTTTATTGTACGTCCATCCTCATTGGATGAATCCTGTGGCTGTGGGCTGACCCTGGGCTGAAAAAAATTAGCCCCAATGACCCGCAAACCGAGGGGGCATGGCAAAATGTCTGTCAATCATTCTGAACCATGACGGAACAGTAACAGAATGGGGCTGTCAGAATTTAGCCCTTTGGAACGACCCTGGGATTTTCCCCAGGCGGTTTGACACCAGTTTTGTTGTAAATTTAACAAAATGTGACATTATTTCTAAAATGTATGTATTTTTAGGTTGTTATTTTTAAGTTGTTTATTCATGCATGGATTTTCTCCGGGTACTTCACTTTCCGCCCACAGATCAAAAACATGCATGTTAGGCTAATTGGTAACGCTAAATTTTCCCTAGGTGTGAGTGAAAGAGTGAATGGTTGTTTGTCTAGTTTGTCTCTATGTGTCCCTGTGATGGACTGGAGACCTGTCCAGGGTGATACCTGCCTCTTGCACAGTGATGGCTGGACATGGGCGACACTGACCCCAATGACCCGAAAAGAAGTAGGTACAGATGATGGATGGATGGATGGATGGAATGATGGATGGATGGAAAACTATAGCAGTTTGTTACATATACATTGAAAAAGTAGATTTGAAAAAAGGGAACATTTTTCTGCAAATTCACAGAATACTGCGATTTTTTTAGAGAATTATCATTATAAACTTCATAAAGCAAAGCTGTTTTCAAAAGTAATTTATTTTCAAGATATTCAACAGTCAGTAATATTGCAGTTACATGACAGGTTTGCTGTTTTCACTTATCTTGCACATTTTATATTTTTTAAAGCTACAAGCTTTCACGCTGCTCAATAATGGAAAAAGTAATAAAGTGCTCACTTAGTAAAAATTTAATGTGACAAAAATGTTTGGTTGCACAGCCTTTAGCTTTGATTATAACACACTCTTACTCTGGTATTGGTCCAGTAAATCTCAAAGTATGCAATGTCATATTATTGCTTTTGTCTACGGTTTTATTTATTTTTTTCCAACAAAAGTGTATATGAGAATGAAACTGCTGAGCTCAAGGTGGGCTGTTTTGTGTTTGAGCTATGGGAAACTTTCTGCATGTAATTTGCATGTTTTGTTGCCTGCATGATTATATCAGCCTTTTCTCATATTCTATAGATATCTGTTAGGTTGACATGGGACAAAAAGAATATAAGAAGAATGTTTTTAAAGGAATGAACACAACCGACACTAACTGGATCAATCAAGGCTAAAGCAGTTTACATTATCTTCTTTTTTTTTTCATTTTCCCACAGAATTTACAGATTTTCTATTATAGGTGACTCAGTGTGCTGCCAGAAAATTCTGTTTATGAAAAATAAATAAAAAACCCTATTTTTGCCCTCTGTTAAATTGCTATCTAAGAACATGTCACAACCAAAATATATTACAAGTTAATGTACAAAACCATAATTTCAGCAGTGTTTGTTATATGTGAGGTGGGACACTGTCAAAAGATAAAGAGTGCATTTACATTAAAATTTGAAACTACGCACAAACAAAATGCACTGTCCAATTCCACACATATCATGCTTGTTTAAATTATTCACAAGCTTTGTAATGATGCTTATCACATATGCACTCACAGTGTTAGAACAAAAAGCCTCATTTAGCTAATGTTTTTATTAAATATTGAAACAGTTTTGCACCACTGCTTTGCAGCTGAATATAATCCATCCTAAACTTACAATTGCATACTGCAAATCCATTCAAACAATAACACTCAACTGTTTTTCCAAAGATGCTGATTGAAAAAAAGAGAGTTTATCTATGAATTAAAACAAATTTCTGCATATTATACAGTAAAAAGTTAAAATCACATTTAACTTTATGAAAACTCTACAATAACTTTTTTCCCAGACTAATCACTTAAAAATGGTAGTCAGAATATGTGTGCAGTCTCCCTACTACATAATTAAACACATTATTGTGAGTAGAATCAACGTTCAAAAAATGTCCCATTTTATCATTTCAATTTGATTAAACTCAACTTATTAGTAATATCAAACTTGTTGGGTCATGAGAGAAGCTTAGTGCTGAAATAATAAGTATGTGACCTACATTGACTCTCACAATTAATAATAAATAAATACATAAATCTGAAAATGTACATCTTTATACACATCTTGTTCACAAGTGATGGTAGGATGGAAAGAGATTGACCTTTGTTTACTTTGTTCAGCGTAATGAAAAGGTTGCTTTGGTCTGTCATGGTGAAGAAAAAGTTATGTGGAAAGGCAACAATCTCAATTTACTTGTCTGTCTATGTTCCAAACTCTCAGCTATGATACAAAAAATATGGATCATGACAGAAAGATCCAGATCATGGAAACAGGTGGCTGAACAAAAGCTTCCCTCATGGGGTGGCTGTGATCAGTCAAAGAAATTGGGTGAGAAGAAGTTTCATCAGCCAGTGGCAGGTCAGATTAGAGCTGCAGATCCTCCTTGTGATTCTGATTAGGAAGGCTCCTCTGAGGCTTTCCAGGCATGTCCCATGGGGAGGAGACCTCGAAGCAGACCCAAAACTCACTGGACAAATTGTATATTCTATCTGGCCTGGGAATGTCTGGGGATCCCCCAGTAAGAACTAAAGGTGCTTTTTTGTTTGCATTCCAAACAGGGATGGTCTGTTTGTTGCCCCCACAACTTAATAAATAATAATAATAAAGTGCTATGTGTTGTCATCATTTTATGTTCCCAAAGAATGGTAAAATGAGTTCTCTGCATTTAACCCATCACACCTGGGATACACTCAGGTGGAGCAGTTGGCAGCTACGTAGGTGCCTGGGGAGCAATTGGGGATTAGGTGTTTTGCTCAGAGATGTCACAACATGTGGGACTGGCTGGGGATTGAGCTTGGGACTTTCGGGTCCCAGGTCAGCTGCCCTACCTCTACCCCATCTCGGCCCCTCTACTTGAACTTGAACTGGAAAATGAATAAGCGGTAAAAGCTAAGTGATAAAGTATCTTCAGAAAGTTTGCTAGAAGATGTGAATGTTGCAATGCTAACTATCGCTACTGGCACCATCTCAGAAATTAATAGGCTGGTAGACACTACAGCAAAAGCATTCTTTGAAATGTGTGGCTATAAGATCAAGTCTACAACTAATAAAGATCTTTGTTTCCTGTGAAGAAGGTGGCTGGAAGATAAAATCAAAGCAGCATGATGAGAAATCAGTCAAATGTTTGAGTCAAATTACCACAACCAAGCAGTGCTCATTAACCAGCTGATAAGAGGGGACCTACACAGATGTGTTGACACAAGGCTGGGCAGTGCAGATCATAAAATATTCCTAGAAAGGGGTAATCCCATCCAAGTCCCAGCCAATCTCCTGCCTGTGTACAAAATGGAAGCTCCTGTCATGTATTATAGTGGAAAATATACATGGTTCAATACCTGAGCAAGGCACAAAGGGCACATGGCATTGACACTAACTGGGCAGGAAAATGACTTGATGCCACACACAAATGGGTACCTGAAACTGTACAACATGAATAGGACACTAATAAATGCCATTAAAAATCCAATGGGAATATGGAAGACAACTCTAGAGGACAATTCAAAGTCAATTACGCAAGTGTGCATCATGTGGCATTAACCAAGATGATGCTCTGTCTTATACCATAATAATACTGCAATATGTCAGCCACAACCGAGTACCTGGAAACATAAGACAGGTCCTGAAGAGCCAGCTAAAGGGGAAGAACAAATTTCAAGCCATCAACATGTATACAGTACTGGCCATCAGATACACTGGTAGTACAACATCCTTGCTAAAGGAAGATATAATAGACACAGACATCAAGACACAAAAGCTTTACTATGGTGTTGCAGAATGACATAACTATGTGAAACTGTTAGACTTCCAGTTAAAGGCTACAAAACAGATACACACACATAGACAAACATGACAGACGTGGTGGGTGGCAAGCTACAGAACACTGCAGACATGATATGTGTAGTGCTCTCAAGCAATTGTAACATCAGGAAGAAAGAGCATGAAAGGTTTAGAAATAACAAGAACTGATAAAGGAAACAGAGAAGTAGTGGAGATGCAAGGCATCAATAGTCCCAGTGGTCATCGGAGCACCAGGTGCTGTGACTCCCAAACTGGATGAGAGGGTCCCAGCAGATCCCAGAAACAACCTCAGAGATCTTTAGCCAGAAGAGTATAGTTCTAGGAACAGCTAAGATCCAGTGCAGAATCCTGCAGCTCCCAGGCCTCAAGGCCTCAAGCTTCAATTTGAGCCACTGTTATTGAAAAAAATAGACCAAGCTGAGAGTTTTTTGTGTGCTTTAATTGAAAAAAATATATATATATATTATAAGTAAATAAAAGAAAACTCACTTGTTATGAAAAAAAGAAACATAAAAACAGACACATATTTATGTTAAACAACTCATAAAGTATCATTTAAACAATAAACTGTTTCAAGAGGTAAATTTTAAACTTTACTTTGAAGTCGTGGAGTATAGCTGTGTCATGAACACACATATTTTTGATTCCAGAGCTAAAGAACTCTACAGAACATTTTCAAAAGACAGAAATGCATTTAAAATTCTACAACTGGCTTTCTTTGTATTTAAAAGCTAAATTAAAATATAATGATTTTGTTAAAAAAAAAAATCTAAAGAATGAACATTACTTCGTGCATTGCTAGCTACAATAATGACTACATAAAAAAAGAAGAAAAAAAACCTTTGAAGCAAAAGGAGTGAAATTACACTGAAAATAGTCTCATACAAGTGTATTGAAAAGTCAGTTCTAGCCCCAAATGGAACATCATTTGAAGCCTGCTGTTTAATTTCTGAAGGAAAATCCAAATGAGTGCAATCTGAAGAAAGAACAGAAGGGGAAAATTAATCTAATTTGGCAGTTTGCCACTTCAACCACTGCACTCATCTGTTTCTGGATAAAGACACACCCAGTGACTTGCCATAATGTCCATCACTCCAGGAAATAAAATGAAAAATGACAGTATAGATTAAAAAATACCTTCTCTTTCTCTCTTTTCCTCTCTGCATCTCTCACTTTTTGCTGTCACACATCACACTCATTTACCCAAAGGTTTCTAGATCCAACTTCCCCTTGTCCTCTTAATTTGTATTCACCTTTTTTTTTTTTCCCATTCCAAGTTTTTTTAATTTTTTTTTAGCTTTAGTCTTTTCATTTTTTCATTCATTTTTAATTGGTTTTATGAAATATCATGGCTTTGTTTTCCTTTAGTTTTTTTATGTTTAGTAGTCAGAATTGTGGGGAGCTAGTTTCAGTTTAAATCTAAAACCAAACACAAATTGATTTCCATATGTGTGATATACGACTGTAAGTGTTTAAAGGTCCGTCCGTCCTCTCTCTCTCTCTCTCTCTCTCTCTCTCTCTATTTCTCTCTCTCTCTCTATCTCTCTCTCTCTCTCTCTCTCTCTCTCTATATCTATCTATCTATATATATATATATATATATATATATATATAATTTTTTTTTTTTACAAGCAAAATAACTACACTGTATCTTCCTTCCATTTCTTTTCTCATGTTGTCTTTATCGTTCTTTTTTTCTCTATAGTCCAATCTGTCAGGCTTCTGTCCTTTAGAACATATCTCATCTCTCCCCTCCCTGTAGAAATCTTCTTGGACTCCTAAGGCTGATTCATTCAGGCACTTAATCAGATATATTAATTCCATATCTCCCCTGATTGCACTAATTCCACTTAGCAGTGATTTTTTTTTTTTTTTCACTATCCTTTTGGAACTGCAATTTTTTTATATTGAGTTTTTTTATTTTTTATCAAGGTTTCTAAAACCATTTTCAAGCAAACAAATATGTGTTGCTTATTATTAAGTGTGCTGCAGGGGGAATATGCCAGGCTCAAAGCTGCAACCTGCAATCTGCATTGTTTTATGGTATGATATTTTCCTTCAACCCTACAGCCGTTTCAGTTAAATGTATGCATTAGGACTACATATCTATATATCTATCTCTCTATATCTCTATCTATCTATCTATCTATCTATCTATCTATCTATCTATCTATCTATCTAT
>NC_056507.1:16628506-16635820 GCF_014905685.2 Nematolebias whitei | reverse complement strand
TATCTATCTATCTATCTATCTATCTATCTATCTATCTATCTATCTATCTAGTTGTTCACCCTCTCTCAGTAGTTTGGTGAGAGCCTTCCACCAGACACACATGGATTTACCATTAGATAATGACAAATGGAAGCCACAGCTAAGCTGATTTCAGCACTTACTGCTCCTTTGGGAGCCTGTACTCACCACACAGCAAACCACGTTGAGCAGGCTGACCAAAGATTCTAATTGAACGGGTGGCTGTTCACCTTATTGATTCAGTCAGACATGTATTTCTGGTCATTTCCACAGGATGATGTAGTGTGACCAGGAGGTCAAAATATGCTGAGATGTGGAGCAGAAGACACTGACATTAGTCTTGATTTGTTGGACCAATACTCATCGAGAGAGGGACTTTTTCTGTGTTAGTTCATGGGAGAAAAACAAGAAAAAAAAACAAGAAGAAAAATATCTGAGAAAGCCATATAACCCAAAAAGGCACACATTAATGTTTCTCAGATAGAAGTAAATGGAATATTGGCATGTGGCATGAGCTCCAGTAAAAAAATAATTACAATAAATATTTCATCTTACCGATTCCTAATAAATTTCAATACTATGTTCAGTTCACATCTTTACATAGCATAATTGTGTTGGAAAAAAAAAATATATATATATATATTTTATGAGACAGAACCTTCAAAAGTAACAAGCAACAAAAAAATATATATATAATAATGATAATAATAATAATAATAATCCATCCATTCATCCATTATCTTCCGCTTGTTACAAAGTCGGGTCGCGGGGGTAGTAACTTGAGCAGGGAGGCCCAGACATCTCTTTCCACAGCCAACTCTTCCAGCTCTTCTGGAGGGCCCCAAGGCATTTCCAGTCCAATGAGAGACAGTCTCTCCAGCGTGTTCTGGGTCTTCCCCGGGGTCTCCTCCCAGTCGGACATGCCTGAAGCACCTCCCAAGGGAGGCGCCCAAGAGGCATCCTTGCCAGATGTCCCAACCATCTCAACTGGCTCCTCTGTGGAGGAGCAGTGGTTCTACATCAAGTCTGTCCCAGATAACTGAATTTATCACCCTGTCTCTAAGGGAGAGTCCAGCTACCCTGCGGAGGAAACTCATTTCAACCGCCTGTATCCACAATCTCATTATTTTGGTCACTATCCAGCTTGTGACCATAGGTGAGGGCAGGAACATTGGCTGACCGGTAAACGGAGCTGCCCACCTACTGTGTGGGCCTCATCCCTGGTCCGTATAAATTATGGTGAGACCGGGTAATCTGCTCCCAGTTTTTTTTTCTTCAGCCATTTAGGAACCAGTGAGGTCCAGAGCTTAAAGGGCTGCGCCTATACTCATAGAATCTGGGGTTACAGTACGTAACCAACGTTCTATTTCGTATAGGCTTCGCCCTTTAAGCTATCGCTAGTGGGTTAAAGGTGAAGCAGGATGTAGTCTATGTCTCATTGGGTCCATTCAGACACAACATGAAGCACCTGCTTGCAAAAAAAACAAACATTTCATCACTCAGCCTTCTGTGTGCGTAATTATGTGCTGAGTAATTGCATGCTCCGTGTGCAGGAGCGCACCGGAGAAAAGATCTATGGTGAGGAAAAAAGGCTGAGATAGCAGACCTGCTGATGTGAATAGGAACAACGGAGGATATGATTTGTAACTGGGTAACGATAAACAGAGCAGACCAACAGCTCCTCAGGATGAACCGATTAATAACGATAAAATCAGCAGTCATGAACTTGTGACTGATAATAAATATCTCACACTGCGACTGCATGCAGGCAGGTGTGAACTCAAAAGTGAGACTCCATGAAACAAATAATAATCATTCTGTCAGAACCCTGAGAACAGAATGGGTCATGGAGAAAGTAGAAACATCACGTAGATAAAAAAATGAATAATTGAACGATGACCAGGCAGCCACCATACAAAAATCCTCCACTGTCATCCCTCTATGCAGAGCCATGAAGGATGAAAACCCTCTGGTGGAATGCGCTGAGATTCTTTGGAGGATCCAGTCCAGATGAACTGTAAACTTCAGAAATAGCCTCACACAACCAGTGTGAGAGGCACTGGGTGGATAGAGACGTCCTGAAAAGCTGTCCCAGTAATGCACGAACATACGCTGAAAGCGGCGCAGTGCGGCCGTGTGCGCCACGTAACATGAAAAATGTGCGCATGGGACAGAAGGAGGTGAGATGTTGCTTCCTCCTCAGAATTTTGAGGAAGAGGATAAAACCCATCCAAGGTTATCACTCAATCTGAATGAGCTTGTGATGTTTTTCAGAGCAGGGTTAAAACGCAGTACAGCTGAACTGCACGTCAGCTTGAATTATGAGACATGAGGGAGCAACAGAGAGAGCAGACAATCACTCACTCTCTTTGCTGACATCAGAACTAACAGCAGGGCTGTTTTAAATGACAGAAATTTAAGTAAAACCTGATCTAAAGGCTCAGAAGGAACTTTAATCAGAGCATGCAGGACCATCATTAGGTCTCACTGTAGAGCTAGTGGACGTGACACCGGTCTGTGTCTCCGTAGACCTTTCAGGAAATGCTTCATCAACGGGTGAATAAGAACTGTTTTGTCACCGAAGCCCTTGTGACAGGAAGAAATAGCTGCAGCATAAGTTTTAATTGTGCTGAACGCTAGATTTCTGTCTATCAGCTGCTGCAGAAAAGACAGCATGCCACCTAGTGGCCATGAGATGGCCTCCACGCCTTTCTCTGCGCACCAGCGCTGAAAAACTGTCCACTTGATGTGTACAGCGCTGTGGTGGAAGCAGCTCGTGTACCCTGAACTTACGCACCACATCCTGTGGGAGGCCCATTTTTTTCTAAACGGATCTGTTCAGCCGACAGACCCAAAGATGCTGACCTATTTCTGGGTAACTCCTGATCACTCTTCCTGCCTGGAGGAGAGTGCCCCCCCACACACAGAAGTTTCCACAGCCAACCCGATTTCAGTCGCTGCAGATTCGGGAACCACAGAGCTCGTATGCATTCGGGAGCTACGAAGACGACTGATGGTTCTTCCTCCCGCACCCGGTCCAGGGTTCTTGATATCGGCAGGACTGGAGGGAACGCATAAAGGAACATTTTTGGCCATGGGCTGTGAGCTAAGGCGTCCAATCCTAACGGTGGGTCATCTCGTGGGCTCAATAAGAACCATTATTGACACTGGGCGTTCTCCCGTGTGGCGGACAGATTCACTGCTGCTCAGCCAAACCTGCTCCAAATCCAAGAAATCAGCATGGGATGGAGGCTCCAGTCTCTGTGACGGGGACCGCCCCTCGACATGATATCTGCTCGCCTGTTCAGGATGCTGGGACTATGCACTGCTCTGATGGAGAGCAGGTTTTTGTGTGCCCAACACAACAGCTGTTTCGCGATGCGTAACAGTTGGGCTGAGCGCGCGTCTCCCTGACGGTTTATGAAAATTGCGTCACCTTGTTGTCTGTGTGGATCAGAAATGCTGATCCCACAGCAGGGGCAAAATGCTGAGTCACGTTTCAGACCGTGAAAAACATTCTAGCATTTTTATGTGAAGTGACATGTGGTCCAGCCACTGTGCTCCCACTGTTTGGGACAGACACATTCCTCCCAGCTTGACAGGAATGCCAGCCAGAGGGAAAAACACCGATCGGTAAAACCCTCCACTCTGGAGATGGAGGCAAAGGTGGAGCCGGATGTCTTCAGCTTGCTGGGCACAGCTGCAACCTTGTTCCAGTGTGACATCACAGCTGGACAGCGAGGCCATATGGGGTCAGGGCGACAAGCCGGGTTGGAGCCAACCTTGCCACCAGATCATCCGATCGGGCCGGAGGGAGGCGAGGGACGGAAAGTCCCTTGTGTTAACATCCTCCTGGATTATGCCAGGCAGCTCCGAGAGAAGGGTGCCAACGGCTGGGAGCGGTGTGGTCGCCGACGTGGGAAGATCTGAGGTGGCTGAGTATCCACTCGGCCGCTCGTCTTCTGTCACTACGCTCTCCAGGAGGGAGGGGGCAGCTCCGCATCGCCTTTCTCAGAGGAATCATTCGATTCACTGCGTGACTCTGCTCAAAGAAGGCGGTGGCATTGTCCTACGCATAGCGTCCCTCCACAGAAAAAAATACTCAGTGGAACTGCTGCCAACAACGCCTTTTTCAAGGGAATCATCCGATTCACCTCGAGAAAAAAAACATGTTAGAAAAGGCGGTGGCGTCGTCCAGCGAGTAGCGGCCCTCGACAGAAAAACATTCAGCGGGCGGGGCTGTCGCTAACATCTCCTTTTTCGAGGAAATCATTCGATTACCATGAGGTAAAAACATGTTTGAAAAGGCGGGGGCGTTGTCCAGCGGGTAGCGGCCCGCCACGGAAAAGCACTCATCGGCGCTTACCTTGAACAAGGCTGCTAGTCTCCGCTTCTCCTCGGGGAAGAAGAGCTCACCGGGACGGCAGGAGGTTGGCATGGCAGAGACCGATGCATCCTTAGCAAAGGTTGTGCCGGTCAAAGCTGGACAACTTTTCCTTCTTCATTCTTCTGACAGTGCTATTTAGCTGGCTAAAGACAAAATGGGAGTCGATTACCTGGTTTCACTGTAATTTATATGGAACGGGGATGAGGCCCATACAGTAGGTGGGCGTGGACTAAAGCTTTCAGTGCTGCGCTGCGCACGTAGGGATAAACCCACTAGCAATAGCTTAAAGGGCGAAGCCTATACGAAATAGAACTGCACCAATCCATCTGACAATCGCATGCTCCATTTCTCCTTCACTCGTGAACAAAACCCCAAGATACTTGAATTCCTCCACTTGAGACAGAACCTCACCCTCAACCTGAAGAGAGCAATCCACCTGTTTCCGGTTGAGGACCATGGCCTCAATAATAATAATAATAATAATAATAATAATAATAATTGTTATAATAATAGTACTAAATGCATAGTTAGAATAAATTTTAATAAAAACATTGTTTAATTATTCTGTACTTTAAACCTTTTGATGAGCAGGAGGCACTACTGAACAGTTAAAAAAGTATGTATTGGACAATAAGCAGGAAACTGTACTTCAAAAAAATCACTTAGTTAGATTCCTGTCTTTTCAAACTGTGACATAAAATGCGTATGCAGCTGTTGTTTAAATGTATTAATTAATTAATTTATTTTATGTTTTTGTTGTGTTATTTGCATCTTTATTTTGTTACATGCTCAGATTTGTGCGTAGTCTAACTATTAAAAAAAGAACTTGAACTTTGAAATTTTTCTTTTTCAAAAATGGCAGATATTTCTTACACAGCAAACTGTCTCTATATAATAATTTGGGAGCAGCAGGACTTTTTTTTTCTAAATTCAAGGAAACATACAACTTCCCAATACATTCTAAAATACATACTTGAGGTTCACATTAAAACATGCAATAATATATTGCTTTGGAGTAAGATCAGAAAACCCAAAGGATGCTTGGTTTGTTTCGGTATGTTGGTACATGTGTTTGTATGGGGTGGGGAAAGGGTGTACAACAAACAACAAAGTCTGTATCCATCATTACTGTCATCTACTTTGTAGTGATACTTAGTCATTCTATGGGAGTTGGAAGTCAGACAGCTGTGAAGTGTTCTTCCTCAATTCATTTTATCCATCCATTCATGAATCCATCCATTTTTTTAACCTGATTCTTCTTTCTGGGTTGGGAGTAGCAGGTGCCGCTCTCCAGCAGTCAAGAGGCTGGTTACACCCTGAACAAGTCACAAATACGTCACAGGGCCACAAAGAGACAATCAAGAGAAACCACCATCCACACCCTCACCTATGCAAAATTTAGAATTACCAATTAACCTAACATTCATGTTCATACTCCTCCTTGACTTGCCACCTTATCATAGTGTAGAAGTTTGTGTGCTTGAATGATCCTAGGAGCTATGCTGTTTGGGGCAATTGTAATTGCCCCAGGTAGGGTCCCCAAGGAAGACTGGTCATAGGTGACAGGCCAGACAAAGAGTGATTCCAAAGACTCAAATGGACAGCAAGCAGCAAGGAGGTCACTGTCCCTTCACCGTACGTGGGTTATCGGAGCCCCACCGTAGAGTGAGGCTTGGGGGAGGGACTTGTCTGCGAGCCCCTGCTGACTGGGTCTCTACCAATGGGGCACAATCGAGTTCAGCCCAAACGAGCAACATGAGTTTGTCTTCCTGTGGGCCCACCACCTGCAGGAAGGGCCATGTCACAGGATCAACGTTTCTCTGCTTGTAGATTTATCTTTACACTTGAATTGGTAATGACAGATTGAACCAAAGGCTGTCTTAAGTAACAAATTTGGTTCATGTGCTACAGTACTGTTTTCTTAATGGTAAATATATATATATATATATATACTTTGTATATATTCTCAATTATATATACTTTTTTTATTTATTTATTTACCAGTTTTATTTTATATTTGCAACACATTAATCTCCACTAGAGAAATTCATCCACTGCATTTTTTTTCCTTCACAAATTTAGAGCAGAGGGCTGATATCTAAGACACCTTGGGGAGCAGCTAAGGAGGAAAGGGTCTTGGCCAAGGGCCCATAGTAGGTCAAATGAGGGTGGAATCAGATATGGGTGAGTCACCATTTCCACCCACCTTTTTGACATAATGAACAAAGGATTCAAGCTGGTGATCTCCAGTTTACAAGTTTGCCTTAAGTAACCTCTTCACCATCACTTCCCTAAGGAGACATTGGCAACCATTTCTGAAGAATTATGTTTGTAAGGTTTTAACAGCATGACAGCTCAGTAGTTAGCACTGTTGCTTCACTGTAAGAAGGTCCTGGGTTCAGTCTCTGGTTGGACCTGGAGTCTTTCTGTGTGGAGTTTGCATGTTCTTCTCGTACTTGTGTGGGTTTTCTCTGGGTACTCCATTTTCCTCCCACATATCAAAAACATGCATGTTAGGCTGCCTTCAGAGCCAGGCCTCCCTTGCAAAAGGAATATTTGATCTCAATGGGATTTGCCTGGTTAAATAAAGGTTAATAAGTCCATAGATCCAGACATATTTTAACATAGTATACTATGCTTGTGAAGCTTTAATTTATACAGATTTGGTAAACAAAACTAGACAAACAAGAATTTAGCCAACATTTGGTTTGTTCTGAACTTTAAATCAATTAGAACGTCCACTTTAATTTTCATTAGAATAAAATCAAAAACATCAATTACTCTAAAGGGTTAAGATACAAATTTGCACCACATGAGGTAAGATCGGTCTTTGTTTTTGTTTTTTGTTGTTTTTGTTTTTTTGTAGTAGTAGTAGTAGTAGTAGTAGTAGTAGTAGTAGTAGTAGTAGT
>NC_056507.1:16613826-16628496 GCF_014905685.2 Nematolebias whitei | reverse complement strand
AGTAGTAGTAGTAGTAGTAGTAGTAGTAGTAGTAGTAGTAGTAGTAGATGCAGAAAACTTCCAGGTAGTAATCTGTCTCCATATCAGGTGAACATATTGGGTGAACAACCTGTCTGGCACCCCCCACCCCAAAAACCCACCTCACTCAACTCTCCCCCATTCCACCCCAGTGTGCGCAGACACTTTTCACCAAGCCGTGTCATTCACAGTATCATGTACCATCATAAACACCCAAAACACCCAAAGTTTATTTGATTTTAATACTCAAAAACTTGAAATTGAAGAAACTAGAAAAATACTAAAAACACAGAGTAAGACACATACATTTTATATTCCACAAATTTAAAAGTACACAATGCAAATACAAAAAAACAAACAAAAATAATACTGTAGAAATTTGATATTGCACCAATAGAAGAACCTTTAAGAAAACATGTATAAAACTATTGCACTTGGATCGACATAAATTTATCTGCACAACTGTCAAGAAGGTCTGAACTCTTTTCGAATAAGACAATTTACACCACTGGACTTCAAAGAACAGATTAAATTGTACAACTTTCATGTAAAGTCTTGCCCTTCTTTAAATAAGTAAATCTACACTATTAATTTCCAAACAAGAAATACAGATTAAACCTAACAACAACTGTCACCTAAATATTGACCCTTCTTGTCTTCCTTGATGTAATGTCATCCACAATGTCATCTCATGAAATCTGCTCAGCTGTTGTATGGTTGAAATACCTTAAAACAGCAAACAGCTAACAACTAAGACAAATACAAACAGGCATACACGTATGTCCAATTTGTGAAATATTCTGAATAGGAGCCACATCAACCCCTCTTCCAGTTAATGGCTATTTAACATGGTCTAAGCTGCATCCAATTATTGCCTTTAGTAATTATATTATCCTAATATTACATTCCCATGTAGTAGTTTAGTTTTAGAAGAATTTTAATCTTCAGAACGGTGATATTTTCTGCTGAAAACCAAATATATCATCCTAAGCAGCTAAACTAATTAATAGTAAGCCTATCTCGCAACAGGCTTTAGCCGACACAGCTGCATACCTTTATCTTTTTCTAGATTCTCCTTTTCTTCTTTTTTTTTTTTTTTCCCCTAAACTGGGAACCTGGTAGATTTGACCTTTTCTTGTCCATCTTCAATGTGTGTAATTGGCACTCGAGCAGAGAAGGTTATCACTGCCCATCCTTAAACATGAGTCAAAACAACTTGAGCTTAAACTACTTCACCTTCCTTGGTGTGCAGATTCATTTTGCATTATTATTATTATTATTATTTTCAGTAATTTCACACAGATATGTTGTGAACTATTGGCTATATTTCCTGATGCATGCTCAATAATCCAGGTAGGAAAATCTAAAAAAAATTAAGTCTGGTCCTCTGGACATTCAGAAAACAAAACAAACAAAACAAAACAGAAAAAATTAGAAACGTTTTGTCTGTCATCCGAAAGACTTCTTCAGTCAGCTCCTCAGACTGAAGAAGTCTTGCGGATGAAAGACGAAACGTTTCTACATTTTTTTTTTTTGGTTTTGTTTTTTTGTTTTTTGAATGTTCAGAGGACCAGACTTAATTTTTTTTAGATATTGGCTATATTCACATTATTCATTCATTCAACTTTTATTTATACAGGTTAGTCCCATTGAGCCTCGGAGACTCATTTGCAAGAGAGACCTGAATTATGATTATGACCTGGTTATGAATGAAATGTGGTTTGTTTGGAAGCAATAAATCATGTGATTTTCTTAGCGGTTAGACACATTCCTGTCCCAGCAAGGAAGACAAGAGAATCCCCCTCCCCACCCTTCCTTTGACAACCTGTGTGTCAGGCCTCAGTAGTAAGTTACATGTCCTGCACCTGGTGGAGGGTGCCCACTGCCCGCAAGTGTGGGACTGGAAAATAGATATGTAGCATAGACAGGTTATATGAAATTATGTGTTTTATTTATTCTTTTCAGAGGGGAGGGCAGGACCGGGCGCTCGTGCCGCTCTTGATGAGATGCCGCCCTGGGCAGCTGCCTATATTGCCCATATCAGAAACAGCCACTGCTCCATATAAAACAATGATTTATTGTCATTCAGATATTTTTCAAACCGCAGCTGTGGGTATCTCACTTGCTCTGAGTGACCTTTCCCCTCATTTGAATGAACACAAGTCTTGTATAATTTGAGTCAACCCCACCTACACCATTATGCTGCTAGAAATACTCAGAAGGCTAGTAAATTTGTGCCTTAAAAACAGTTTCCAAGAAATTTCTGCTTGGAAAGTTTTGCATATGATCTGGTTCAAGATCAATACATTTAAATTGTGTCACTTGCTTTTTATTTTGTGCTTTTCTTTTAATCAAATGCATATACAGTAGATTTTAGCTGTGCTTTATAGCAATTTGTTTGGAGTCATTAAGTTCTAATGCATGTGACATGAGCCTATAATGACAGGTTCACATATTCATAAAAAACTATCAATCCAACACAATTATTTACACTGGAATTGCTGCACTGCACTAATGAATGTCATGCAAGATGGGAACCTTTTATCTCCATTTGCTTTTGTTCTCCATAATTCATACATCAATGTTTTTATTTTATTGATTTATTTATTTTTATCTGTGACTGTGTGTCTGTGTATTCAGGTTAGGTTTGCTGTATGTGTTTATGTGTATGTGAGGTTTTATAGATTTGACTGTTGTCTTTTTCCTGAGAAATGAGCTCTTCTGAAATGTGGTTGCTTAAGGTATTTTCTCACTTCTTTGATGGAACATTATATAAAAAAAAAAATCTGCACATTGTCAGAATATGTAATGGAGTTAATTAAAAAAAACACACAATTGTATCAATTGTATTGTACACAATGACCCTGAATAGTTACATATTTATTTATTTATTTGATGTGCCATATTGTAGACGTTCAATATATAATTTTGGAAGTTGTACAGATGCCTTGTGATTGTTCTCATACTATTTCTTATTTATATGTAATGCACATTATGGTATTGACCTAGTGTGAGCATGTTTATTGGTTTGTGTTTATAATTTCATTTTGTAATTGCAGGACCAGCATATTGGTTTGGAAGTTACCATGAGATTAATGAGAACTTGTTGGAACTGTGACTGAACTGGCAGGTAAGGAGCAGACAACACAAAACAGACCATTCAATCTGAATTATCTCCTTCTTTAATAAGCAGGTTTAATCTAATATAGGACACAAAGAAAGCACCAAGTACAGTACCATGTTTTCGGTCATATAGTCACATCTTTTTGCATAAATTTGCAAGTCCTGCAAGTTATACACCAAAGTGACTAATGTACGTATTTTCCCCATATTCATAACACAATTTTTGGCTGCGATCTGATGATTTCATTCATTCTGACATGACAAATATTAAACATTACCATTTGCAAACGCTAGAGGGCCCTTGAGTGTTATGGCAAGCCAAGTGCCTCATTAATAGGCAAAAGTGGCTATTAATGAGACACTTGGCTTGCCATACAGCGACCTTTCTGTCGCTCCGGAAATCCTGGAGCAAATGTCAAATCAGCTTCTTTTTGCTGCGCCGCCCAGGCGAAATGCAGCTGATTTGACCATTAAAGTGCATTAATTAAGGAAAAGTTCAACTGAGACACACCTTTACTATAATGTCAAGCAAACAGATAATTGTTTTTTTTAGGTGGTTATCTTATTAAATTTCAAATAAATCCACAGCAAGCCCTCCATCTGCGCGCTCCAGCAGCTGCAAATCGATTTTTGAAATGCAGCTGGTTTGACCAATAAAGTGCATTTATTAAGGACAAGTTAAACTGAGACACACCTTTGCTATAATTTTGAGCAAACAAATAATTGTTTTTAAGTGTTAATCTTGTTAGATTCTTGTTAAAGTTCTCCCGTGTGTGCTCCTGTGGCCACCATTTTGGCAGCCATTTGATTTTTGGCTCAGCACCGGCACACATTTCTGTGTGGTCAGCGGTGACGCATAAACACACATCAGCGACAATGCACAATAGATGGGAATAATATGGTAAAGTGACTTATTTATGTTTTTTCCACTTTATTATACATTTTTGGACTGGTGCGACTTATATGCCAGAGCGGCTTGTACCGTGGAAAATATGGTACATGTGTGCTAGCTTTGTCATGTTATACTTTCGTTCTACAGTTTTACAAAAATAAGTCCCCCAAAAATAGTTCAGTGTGGGTATAAGAGAATGAACCTCTTCTTTTAAAATGAAATATTCTTATCATAATGACAAACTACTGTGGCAAGCCCAACTCTTAAATTGTTGGATTCAACACGCCCCATGGGTGACTAATTCATGTTTTCCTGTCTTCTGCACTGTGTGTGCTGGAATTACCATCCACACACTGAGCATGAAAAAAGACTTTGTGAGAGAAGTGTGAGAAGAGCTGAATTAATCAACAAGCAAATAACCTCATTTACCTTTTTAATATATTTTCCTCACAACTGCAAGACCTAGTTACTGAATAGCCATTACTAAGACATTGCTTACCATTATATGGCAATAAAGGCTAAACCAAACAGCAGCACAGATTTTTCAGTGAATGAGAAAGCAGGCCAATTATGTTAGCTTTTGAAAAATAAATCATATACCGTAACTTCACAAGTAAAACTTTCTTTAAAGGAAAAACATTTGCTTTCCTTGTAGATACTATCCAAGCACTATTCCTTTTTTTTATTATTAGTTTAATCCATGAAAACTGAATAAATTTTAGAACAGCACTCTTGAATTTATTTGACAGGCTGTTTAGGGTAATAATTATCTATAAATTTTAGGGTTATTATAATGGAGCATGGTGCACTGGGTCTTTTAAAGTAATCTCACTTTCTTGGACTGCTTTACGATCATCCTGAGCAATCATTGAACTTAATGACTCCCACAAGATAGCTAACCATGCTATTACACATCCATTACCATGATTACCAGGTTACAGTTGTTTTGTGGGTCAGGAGGTTTTTAGCTAAAGGAGCAACACATATTGATCTACTTTAAAGTTGGTCTGGACTAGTTTTCTTGCAGTCTTTATAAATAAATGTTTAAAACAATTGTATTGTGTAGAATGCCTGGAATTGCTCTGGAGAGCTAAATTGTGTGTTTAAAAGGCAAGACATTTGTATTGTTTGCTCCTTTTTTTTCAAATCTGAAACAATAAACGTCATACAAATTCATAGTTTTCTGCAAATGTTTTATAGTCACTTCATCTGACATAGCGTATGATGTATAAACATATATATATATATATATATATATATATATATATATATATATATATAAATGAGGGGATTTTATACATTTCTCTAACATACAGTTATATTTTAGGAGTTAATAATATTTAGAAATTGAAAAAAAAATCCTATATTACATTAATAATAACATTTTTAAGCAAAAAAACAAATTCCTCAAATTGTTATTTCGCCCACTGCCACTTTAGTTTTGTTTCGGCTGTTCCCTTCTTCAGGGGTCGCCACATTGAGTGAACTTGGACAAAGATTTGTTAGTTATTTTAATGCTGGATGCCCTTCAAGATGCAACCACTAACCACCTAGCTACCACAGTCTACTTGTCTGGAGCAGAGGATTGTCATCTAGGGCACCCAGAGAGAAACTTTGGGGGTTAAGGGCTTTTCTCAAGGGTTGAGAGTGGGGCAAATGAAGGTGGAGGCAGATCTGGGTGCTTTACTTATCCTACCCACGTTTTGATGTTACTGCTAGGAGGATTTGAATTGGCGACCCACCAATCACAGGCTCGCCTTCTCTAACTTTTGTCCCACCATGCCCGCCAACTATTTCCAACTGGCATGAGAACATTCAATCTAAAGAAAACATTACATTTAAATAATCAACACTCCAAGAATGGGGGGATTTTCTACAGGTATTCCAATTACATTGCTCAGGCAAACAAAATGTATATCAGGTTGTCCAACTCATTTATTTATGTTACCTTGTAATGGACTGGCAAGATGTAGATAGGAAACAGCTCCCTGAAAGAAAAAGCAAGTAATTAAAACAAATAAAATAAAAAATAAAAAATGGATATGAAATAACTTCTAATGTTATTAGAAAAGAAAATTGTTAAAATAAAATTTCAATTTTAGTTATTTAAGCTATGTATTATTTAATGATTCTAAGCACCGAGGTTCAACATAAATTATTAAAGCAACTGATTAATTAAGATTATTAACATCATCATTTGACAAATAAATAAATAAATTAAAAAAAATAGATGAACCAACTATCACTTCCACCAGATTTTCCATAAAAAAGTCAAGACATTTTGTTTTGTTTCTTTGTTTTTAAACTATTTTATTTGGTGACCTTGCCTTAGTAAATTGTAATTGAGTCTTTTGGAGCCAGGTACCAGACATTTGGTTCTTTTGAAACTCTGTTGGTTCCCTTTAAAAGCTCAAACACAAAAGTGATGTCTGTCAGACCTTTATAAAAGCTAAATGGCATTCAGCTTATTTGATATGACTTGCATAAATAGTTGCTTTTGTGATTCACTCACTTCAAAGCTTCCTTCATGTGGTATTTAACTGGATTGCTCCACCCTTTTTCTTCATCCCATTTGGGGCTGGAGATAGGATGTCTTCATGGAATCATACAGAAATAAATAGTGCTTTGGACTCAATTGGCTTTTTTTAAATATCATTTTACATATTTTTGTTTTTAAGGTAACTTGTAACATCCAACTTCATATGTGTATTCACAAGTGATGGTGTTATTCAGTGTAAAATGTTTTAATTTTAAAGCAAATGCAGATTTACTCCATGCCTCCTTACAAAAACACTCAGTCTGACTAGTGTTGTTTAATTACAAAATAACTTGATGGATTAAAACAAACAGGAAGAATGTGTACAAATGTTATGAATTAAATACTATTTACCCTTGTGCTTTAGTATAAATGTATGTTTTCAGGGAAAATAAAACAGTTTTATTTTATCAATAATGTATTAATGTGAATTTGGACGGCTTAATGTGATTATGTGTTTATGTGTTAATTAATGTGAATTGGGCGGCTGTGGCTGAGTGGTTAGAGCAGTCGTCCTCCATTGCAAGAGTTGGGGGTTTGATTCCACCAGCAGTCACATGCCAAAGTGTCTCTAGGCAAGACAATGAACCCCTCATTGCCTCTGATGTGTGTCCCATCAGTGTATGAATGTGATAAAGCACTGATTTTTCTTTGTACAGAAATAGTAAAGTGCTTTATGAATGGGTAACTGAGGGCACAGATTGTAGTGTAAAGCACTTTGACTATTTTGATAAGATAGAAAAGCCCTATATGCCGGTAAGTGAGCTCCATTTACCATTTACCATTTCAATTTGAATGATAATTTTAAACAGTGACATATTTACCACAGGAAGTGTGCATGAACAGACACACAAAAAGGGTAACAATGTTAGTTAACCCCCAAAAATCACTTCACTGTGTTAAAATCATTGAAAGATGACATCATCTCTGAGAAGCTTGTTTTCACAACTTCCACTCCCCACACTTGCTCACACACAGAGAAATGTTTTGTTCAACTTAGTTGAAAAAATAATACTAATTAATTATTTAAAAAAGTCAGGTAAATCAACACCTTGAAAAAAATAAGACTAGCTTCACCTTCATTCGTTGCAACAGGTTTGTTAAATCAATTTATTGTGCACTGAACCACCAGAGACCCAGCACTCTCATTGTCCTCATAGAATGTATTGTATTCACAATTTGTCAACATAAATATATTATATATGTATCTTTTTTTTTTTTTTGGACATCCACCCTTTTTTCAGCAAACATTATAGTAAAGTTATTTTTGTAATATGATGATGTCATATGATTCATGTGGCTGGCAAATCCAAACTTCCTCTTAAATATTCAGCCGCATGTCGTGCTGGCCCACACTGTTGTTAGGTGTAGTTGTAGGAGGGTTTAGGTCTGTTCTTGCAAATTTGTTGTCCGAGGTCTAACTCGGAAAGGCGAGAGTTTTCAAAGTTTGAGATGCTTTTTTTGACCTTTGAGCACCGAATTGATAATCTTTGAGCAGCATCCTCCCACTTGTTGGTGGCCAAACTACACCAGTCAGATTATGTTTGAATACGTCCTTATAGCAAAGGTACTGCCCGCTGGAGTTGCGCTTCCCACTCGAAAGCTCTAAGTAGAATCTGCTCTTTGGCAGTATACAGTCTTCCATTCGCTGGACGTGGTCACACCATCACAGATGTCCTCTCATCAGTAGGACCTCCATGCTATGAGTATTTGAGCAACAAAGAACTTCAACATTTGTGTCATGATCCTGCCAATTGATGCACAAGATGGAATATAGGCATTTTATATGAAATGCGTCCATCCTCCTAATGTCACCTTTATACAGGCATCAGGTGTCAGAGCTGTATAAAAAGATTGTCAGTACTATGGCATGGTAAACTGTGAGCTTCATCTGCAGCGTGATGTCGTGAGATTTCCACACAGACTGATTTAACTTGCCGAAGGTGGCAGCAGCTCCCGCTACATCTAGCAGCCCAGATAAACAGAAGCTGGTGACTTCTTCCAGGTACATCCCATCAATGGTCAACGTGTTAGTGTCAGGATAACAGTCTCTTGGCGTCTGTTTAAGTATCTGGGTCTTGGTGACACTTTGAACTAATCCAAAGTTGCAAAACGATTCCTGCAAGGCATTGAACTAACTCTGCAAATCTTCCATGCTGTCTGCCATTTGGCATATGTCGCTGGTATAGAGGATATCCATGACTGAGAGGTTGGTAGCTCGGGACTTTGCTCTAAAACGGGAGAGGTCGAATATGCTCTTGTCTGTCCACATATTAAGCTGGATATAGCCGCTGCATCTTTCAAGAGCATCATTCATCATTGAGGCGGGATTTTAAGATTCACCCTTTTTTTTTTTAGCAAACATTGTAGTAAAGTTCTTTTTTTTTTGTTTGTTTGTTTTGTTTTGTAATATACATATTAACCCAAGCCAAATTAACATAAAAAAACGTATTTGAGTGAATTGGTCAACAACACATCACAAATGTATGCATTTAAAGTTATTTAAATAGGTATATATACATATACAAAAAATATAAAAAATAAAAACAATCAGACATAATTTACTGAAAATAGAAACAGACGGACAAGACCTTTCAATTAAATCCCAACATTTTTATTTAGTATTTTAAAACACTTTTGTTTGTTTGTGTATTACTTCACATTACTGAGTACCATGTCTCCCTCTTATCTCAGCTTTTTATTCCCCTCTCAAGCCCATAGTCATTCACAGTGAGACCACACTGCCTGGCTTTCCGAGTTCACAGCCTCCAATTGACCTCGGTATAGCTCAGAAAGTGATGCATGCTAACCTTGACCTTAAGTAGCCACTGGAGTGACAGTAGTTCTACAGACAAACTCTTTACCCTGACATCCTGGAAGAGTAGTTAGCAGCCATTTGCTGCTCACAACCTTCTAAGATGTTCACAGGATGAAGATTGATTTTATCAGTAGCTCTTGTCGTCCACTAGCCCTCACTCCAGCACACTGCTCACTGTGAAACAAGACAAATGTCATGTAAACAGTTTGGGAGAATTTGCACATGCCACACATACTTCTGACAGACTTGTACACATATTCAGAACATATTTCTGATAATTTATAACACACACACACACACGTGAATAAATTAATTGCAAAAAATAAAAAATTAAAATACTTTATGTGTTCAACACTTTGTTACACTTTACCTCCATTTTATTCTATTTTGTTATTCTTATGAATGTTTAATGACTATTTACATTGCAGACTATTGTGTAAAAATGTTTATCTTCACTTACCAGTATACATTCCTGTTTGTTCTAAAACAGAAATACAATAGTTTTGCAGTTAGTGTATTTTAGCAACTTGAAACGTACCCACTGTTGGCCCTGCTGATCAAAAAGGTCAAGTTAAATTATTGTACCCCATTGCTGAGGAAACAGTGTCACTCTACAGTGTATCTGTTTTGGTTAAAGGGAATTCCAGTTGATGAATGCCTGCATCAAATTGTTTTAAAGCTGCATGGCGAGCATAATGCTCTGAAGTAATGACACATTATCTTTATTATACTCCAGTGACACGGCGCTCTCGCTGGCAGATATCATATTGACTCAGTACGGCATCATCACCAATAATGGCCTCATTCAAAAATAGAAAAATACATGCGTCACTGTAACCAGTGAGAAATAACATGTTTGCATAAAAAATAACTAAACAAATATGTAGCAAAGGCACTAAACACCTGCGAAGGATCGGCTGCACTGTGCCTTAGTTTTGTAAGCTGTGCTGCGCTGCATTTTACTGCAACACAGCCGAGCCTACTTTCCAAGCGTTAGATAAAATGCATAAAGTTAACGGTTTTAATGTGGCAAAAAGCATTATAAATGTAAAAGGCAAATCATAATAATTAAATTTAGCATAAAATCTTTTTATGAACAATAATAATATGAATACAATATAAATGCTCTTTAATGGGAAATAGTTTGTATTACAGCCATCAACATTTTGTTTCCATGAATAGCGCTAAAGGGTACACTTTATATAAATAGGCATCTCACACAGTGAACCAAGAGGCTGGATTTACTGTCTGTCACTTTGTTTCCAGTGTAAGGCATTTCATTAAATTGTGATTCTTTGTTTGTGGCTTGCATGTACATTCAACCCCATTTTACAGTAACTTGTGTTCAGAGTATGCCCTTACACGCCTCACTGGTTCTCGCTGGCTGCAGATGATGAGAGCAGCAGCTTTCGAAGCACATGTCTGACAAGAAAAGAAGAAAAAACAAATCTGTTCAGAGAAGGAAGCAAACTTAAGAGTAAATTTCATAACAGGGTTATTATAGAGTCTGAAATTTATATATCATTCCAATTTATTTATAAAGCACTTAAAACAGCTACAAAGCCAACCAAAGTGCTGAATATATGAATATATGTTGTCTTAGTAACACAGGACAATGAGAAAAACAGCTCATTACAAAAAAAAAAAAATATATATATATATATATATATATATGTAGAGGAATAGGTAGTCAGAACCAACAATACACCTTTTAATATAGGTTTGCCCTAACCGTTCAAAAGTTATGTAATAAATGTGGACCGACCTTGATTAAAAATGATAATGAATACTTGGCTATGTTGTGATTCCCCTCACTTGAATTAAAATGATCAAAAACCAATTGGTTAAGCCACAAAATGATGTAACTTTTATTTTCAGTTTTTATAATGACAACATGGAATTATGGCAACTATGAAATATGAATGAATAACCAATAGCATTATTTAAGAAGGGTGAATAATATAAGATAGTTAAAACTTTGAGAAGATATGTTTTTCAAATTTAGGACTAATGGTAAAATTTAGGTAAACTTTAATTTAGATTTGTGACTAACTTTAAAGTGTCTAAAACTTAGTTGGCACTGAGAGTCATTTCCTTTCATCGGGAGGAAGATGGTTTGTCCTACCAGGAAAGTTGCCCTCATTAACACAATGGATACAATGAAACATGGCCAGTATTTGTCATCCCAGGAAGTGATGAACTTCTCCAGAACTTCATCCGGCCAGACAGGACCATCGTCCGGTGTGTTTGAAGGAGTTCAGTGGACTTTCTCCATTTCAGCCGGTAGGCTCAGTCTGTGGTGGAAAGAGACCGGAGCCTGGCTCCCCTCTGATTCCTGAGGCTGGCTCGAAACCACTCGAAGAAGACCACAACTCAGCCAACGACAACCTGATCCACCCTTCACAATGCAGTGCCTTTTATTGACTACAAGTGTGTATGTGATGATTTAGCACTTTGAAAAGATGAATAGTTTTGACAAAACCACTTCTCGAAATAGTATTGCATCTACACAGTTGCTACAATTCAGTGCCCTAATGTTATTTTTTAAAATGCACATTATGTTTTAATTCTACCTTTATTTAGACAGTTGAGCCATTGAGCCTCGAGGACTCATTTACATTATTCATTATTATTTCATTATTCTCATTATTCATTATTTTCCTCATTATTTGACTCATTATTTTACCTTAATTTTATTTAGTAAGGCAGCAGAGATAGAAAGGAGGAGGTCAGTGATGAATGTGGTTGATATCCCTCCTGCACTGGAATCCTGAAAGGTTTCTGGTTTATATTTGGAGCTGTTGCAAGATTGCTGGCATTATCCAGACGTGACCTGATTTGATTTTTATCTCATTAATCTCCCAGTCTCTCTTTCATTCTTTCTTGCTGCCAAACTTGTTGACCTTCCTCTGTCACAAACGTCTCATGTTTCACAATCTCTTGACATCCTGTCCCAGAATGCAGTATCAGAGATGAAACCTCCACCACTCACTTTTTAGTAAGAAGTTCATAATCAACAAGAACTCATGCACACATTCCAGTGAGTCTACTCTAACTTTGGCCACCTTTTGAAATACAAATTGAATATGTTTGTGCAATTTATACCAATCATTGGTTACACTAAAAAACATTTTTAGATCTTTATCCTGTGTGTCTTGAAATGTGGCTAAACAGTTTAACCATATATGACAGATATATACTGTAAAAATAAGACAGACTCCAGAATAAAACACTTATAATAATTGCTGAAAATACAGAATGAACTAAAAGAAACTGCTGTAAGCCACAAGAACTGAAAATAGAAAAGAGCAATGTTGCTCAGAGAGATGTTGTATTTGTGTATAGATATTGATCTGTTGTGCCATTTAAAGAAGAGTCTTGAATGACTTTGATTTTTCTGTTGGTTACAATATATTTGTGATATCCACTTCCCAGGGATGGTTTCTTCAGGGAAAAAGTAAAAACTGATTGGCTAATATCACAATACACTTACCACATCACCCCGATGGGTAATGAAGAAGGTGCTATTTTCTAATTGGGAGTAAGTAATAAGTAGTGATGTTGCTATGGCAGCAACCTACACATTTCTGTGGACTTTTTTTGTGGTCAAAATATAGACATGGATCATTCATAGAGAGGCAGAAAAGGCAATATGGGGTTTAGCGAGAATCGGTGGTCAGAAGTCAGAGCGAGAGTCGAGGTCCAGACTGAAATGACTGATGGGCAGAAGTTATCCATCATTGGCAAAACAAAAAGAGAGGAGTCTGTGGTCATGAAGTGAGGTCTGTAAAAAGAGTGAGGGCAGGAACTTGAACACTGGATTTCTTCAGACATGAGGCGATCAAATAATCTGTCAGGGAGGCAGAGACTGGGGAGCGATTATGAAGCACAATGCACAGGTGCAGCAGGAGGGAGATTGGGAGTGGCACAGGTGAGCTGAGCGAAGCTGATGAGTGATGTCAGCAGGGCAAACGAAACACACTGACATGGGCATGGCTTGACATGAAATCATTACAATTCATTTCTTATGGTCATACGTCTCCCACCCCATGCATGAAGCTGTTGCTGAACTGGACAGCTCGTTCAGTGACAGATTACTGCATCCTAAAAGCACAAAGGAGCGTTACTGCATGTCCTTCCTTCCAACAGCTGTTAGACTCTTCAACCATTACTGCTCCCAACAAACACAATAAGGATTAAATACATGCTGACCCCTGCTAAAACACACAGTCTATCTATAATACTGTATTGTAAATTATATGTCCTTATCAATGCTCCAACACATATTGAACATTATTATTGATATTGTTTATCTTATGTCTTTATATATTGTTTTTAACTTGAACTTTTGTGTGAAATATTTTTATCTTGTTATCTGTTGCTGCTGTTACACTTGAATTTCCCATTCATGGGACAATAAAGGATGTTTCTATTCTATTATATACCACCATATTTTCTCTGTAGTCCTCAAGTCCAGCTTTTCCAGTATGATCCATATTTCATAAGTAATCAACACAATTGTGTAGCTCAATAATCAACATTTCCACCGCACATGTTCCCTATTTTTTCCTCATCTAAAGACCTGAATACATTTGTGTGTGATGGTGTCTCATAATAATCTTAAACAATAAAATAAAACTTGCAGCTCAGCCTACTCTTCCACTTGTGTGGTTCCATTTCACTTCAAACCTGGGTGCTCTACCAGACGACTGAGAATTTAAGGAATCGGCACAGTATTTTAGATATTCCCAGGATGCCAATCTTCTGGACACAGATCTCTCAGGATTTCCTGGGATCCACTGGACCCGCTCTTCCAGTTTTAGGGTCAGAGCACAGAGTGCTCCAATGGCCACTGAGACTACTGACACATTGACTCTTCTCAACTTTTGTATTTCCTCTTTAAGCACTTGATCAGCTTCTCGAGCTCCTTCTCCCAGATGGTTCAGTCACTTGGGATTGCTACATCTATCACCACTGTTTTATTCTATTGCTTGTTAACCACCTCAATGTCCTGTTGTCCTGCCTGCAACCTGTTTGTCGGTCTGAATCTGGAAGTTCCACAGTATGTTAGCCCTTCCATCTCCACCACCTTTGTTGGCATCTCCCAGTTTGACTGTGGGACCTCCAGTCCATACTCAGCACAGATGTTCCAGTATATTGTTCAAGCCACTTGGTTATGGCATTCCATGTTAGCTTTGCCTGCTTGGATCTTACACCCTGCTATCAGACTGCCTTAGGAGTACCATTGCACAGCCAGCATCTTGGGTCTTGTCTGACATATAT
>NC_056507.1:16592335-16603826 GCF_014905685.2 Nematolebias whitei | reverse complement strand
AGATAGATAGATAGATAGATAGATAGATAGATAGATAGATAGATAGAAATACTGGTTTGTGATGACCTCATTTCATTAAGGTTTGTTTTATTTATTTTTTTCCCAACAAATTTCCACCGTACTGCATTAGACCAGCATTTCTCCCTGACATTATACCGTATGTTTTAACATCTGACAACAGAAGTTCTGTTCTGTTGTAACATCTGCTTTGTAGTGCAATACTTTTTTCTCCTCATGGTCACACTGTTTGTATTTTTTATTCTTGCTCCAGTTTTCTCCCACTCATAAGTTCATTCCGGTCATGTAGCTTAGACCCTCTCATTTTTTCTTCTTTTATATGTGTTGGCAATGTGATTCACTTCTCACCATTCCATTCGTACATCAGGCAATAGAGCCTGTAAACCACCAAATACAATTTTTAAAATGAATACAATTTACTAGGTAATTGTGAAGAATTTCCACACTCACATTTATTTAAACCAGTGATCAGACCACTGATCTAAAGCTCCTCAAATAAATAAATGAGAGTAATTACTTTAACAACAAAAAGGTACAGCACAAAGTATGAACCCTTAATCCAGTCAAATTAAAATACAATATGTCTGATTATAGAGGTTGAATTTAAACTACTATCAAAGCTGATTATCACCCACACACACACCCACACCCCTTACTTCAACAGTTAAGTTAACTTCAACAGTTAACTTTAACAGTGAAGTTAAACTGTAAGGCTTTAACCAAAAATCCCCTGCCTAGTTTATCATTTATTTATTTATAATTGGCTTATTTTTTCTTGCTGCTCTTGCTATTTATTTAAATATATGGGTTTTTTTTGTTTTGTTTTGTTTTTTAACTTGCATTTACAATGAAACAATGACTGTGATAAATAACAATAGAATTGGCTGAATAAATTTAATGGATTTATAGATCAATTAATTATGTGAATCAGTCAAACATTCATGTTGAAATCATGCTTTATTAACTTCTAACATTGTTCATGTGGCAAACCCCAAGTATACAATTTTAACTTGATTTAAAAATATATATATATTGCATATATCATAAACAGTTTTTCAATCACACAATGAATTTCAATTTTGGTATTCCTGCCACATAGACTTTTGTGACGACCTACAGAACAGTATGTCTTGTAATCAGATGCTTCTAGAAATTTTGACTTGATTGAGAAACTACTGCATGGCAGAGTTCCACATAATTTATACCCCACTACTCTCAAATATAAATCACACTGCACAGCTGGTAAGACTGCTTTTCCTCCCTTCTTTCCTTCTCCCGCAGAGATGCAACACAAATACCAGAAGCTTTCTTGTGAAATTGTTTATATGACTGGGATTGAGAGTGCAAGGGCAGTAAACTTAGCCACTCCATCATTGCTACAAATTTGTGGGAGGGTATATGTGTGTTTTATATATATATATATATATATATATATATATATATATATATATATATACCTTCTTTCATTTTGTTTGGAAAAAAAGACTTTTATGTCTACAGAATAATATGAAAATAAAATCCTTAAATCTGGTGAACTTTGAGAAATTTTAATTTTGTCTGCTACTATAACTACTCATGGTAATCTCAAATAAGCATTAAACTTTGATAATCTACTGTTTTTAATGACTTTTTCCCCCTCTCTTTTCTATCATTTGTTTTTTGCAGTGGGCCCAAATCCTCTTTAAAGAGTGAAAGACACGTCAATGAATTATGAATGTTCAACAAGATGACCTCCTCTCAGCAGCAGCAGATGATGCGAGGTCCTAGGTGGAACCGGGCCTTGTCCGACCCCTTCTTTGTATTGCTCCTTGCCTTGCAGCTGCTGGTGGTGGCAGGACTGGTGCGTGCTCAGACGTGTCCATCGGTTTGCTCCTGTAGCAACCAGTTCAGTAAAGTCATCTGCACCCGCAGAGGCTTGCGCGAAGTACCTGATGGCATCTCTACCAACACACGCTACCTGAATTTGCAAGAAAATCTTATTCAGGTTATTAAGGTGGACAGCTTCAAGCACCTAAGACATTTGGAGATTCTGCAACTGAGCAAAAATCATATACGGAAAATTGAACTTGGGGCCTTCAATGGACTGGCCAGTCTCAATACTTTGGAGCTTTTTGATAATCGACTCACCACCATCCCAAATGGTGCATTTGAATACCTTTCCAAACTAAAAGAACTTTGGCTTAGGAATAACCCAGTAGAGAGCATTCCATCTTATGCTTTCAACAGAGTTCCCTCATTACGAAGATTGGACCTTGGGGAGCTCAAACGACTCTCCTACATTTCAGAAGGAGCCTTTGAAGGACTCAGCAATCTACGATACTTAAATTTGGGAATGTGCAATCTAAAGGAAATTCCCAATCTGACTCCTCTGGTAAAGCTTGATGAACTTGAGATGTCTGGAAACCAGTTGTCTACTATTCGACCTGGTTCATTTAAAGGGCTTATCCACTTACAAAAATTATGGATGATGCATGCTCAAATCCAGACCATTGAACGGAACTCATTTGATGACCTGCAATCCCTTGTGGAGCTCAATTTAGCCCACAACAACCTTACCCTTTTGCCCCATGATCTTTTCACTCCTTTACATCACCTGGAGAGGGTGCACTTGCATCACAATCCATGGAATTGCAACTGTGACATCCTCTGGCTCAGCTGGTGGCTAAAGGAGATGGTACCAGCAAACACCAGCTGCTGTGCCCGCTGCAGCTCACCTTCACACTATAAAGGACGGTACATTGGTGAGCTAGACCAGAATTACTTTCATTGTTATGCTCCTGTTATTGTGGAGCCTCCTGCTGACCTAAATGTGACAGAGGGAAGTGCTGCAGAGTTGAAATGCAGAGCCAGCTCCTTGACCTCAGTAAGCTGGATTACACCTAATGGTTCCATCATGACACATGGTGCATACAAGGTCAGAATCTCTGTGCTAAATGATGGTACATTGAACTTCACCAATGTTACCATGCAGGACATGGGCACATATACATGCATGGTCAGTAATTCTGCAGGTAACACAACAGCATCTGCCACACTCAATGTGTCTTCAACAGAGAACAGCAGTTTCAGCTACTTTACCACAGTGACAGTGGAGACAATAGAAACACCACATAATGAAGGCTTCACCACCGCTGTTCAACAGAAGGCGGGACCCACACCCTCTGCTGGTACATGGGAAACTCTTGCACCCACCTCTACTACAACCACTACATTTAGAACCCCAATTTCCACCCGAGCCACCGAGAAGACCTACACAATCCCTGTCACTGAGGGCTCACTAAATGGCTTGGATGAGGTAATGAAGACAACCAAGATCATCATTGGCTGCTTTGTTGCAATCACACTTATGGCAGCTGTCATGCTGATAATCTTCTACAAGATGCGCAAGCAACACCACCAGCAGAACCACCATGCACCCACACGCACTATTGAGATCATCAATGTGGACGAGGACTGTGTCGCTGGAGGCCCAGGAATGGAGGGTCACCTGACTCTGCCACCTCTTGAGCATGAGCACCTCAACCATTATAACACCTATAAGAGTGCTTACAACCATGCCTCTACTATCAATTCCATACACAGCTCAGCGCACGAACCTTTGTTAATTCGGGCAACCTCAAAAGACAATGTACAAGAGACCCAAATCTGAAACCTTTTTGAGACATCGTAAAACTGTTGGCATTACATAGAGGCATTACTGAGAGGACAGTACTGACTCATGAGAACTGTAGCTCAAACATGGAGGAAAAGACTTGCAATTTGCAAATCACAGACTGATGATGTTATCTCAAAAACTTTGAAAATTAGAATATGTCTACTGTTTCAAAAAGTGTCTTTACAAAACAAAAGTTATTTATTTAAGAAAAAATGTGGTTTGATCAAGAAAAAATGCAATTATTTTTATCAATCTATTCACATTTTATTTTATTTTTCTCATGTCACAGGATTGTTTAACAAACATGCTTTTGAGTTCTTCTAGAAGACATCTAGGAAAGAATGCAAATTATCCTTTTTTTCCTGTAGTTTTTCTTTAAGTTTAATGGCTGAACTTGAATCAGGAAAAGTAACCTAACTTCACTCACTGTAACATATACAGTATATATATATTTTTTTCCCCCAGCTGTGGATGAAATGATTGGAATTGTGATTGAATTAAACACCTAACAGTACGAAAGTGTCAGTGATAAAATTTAACCATAATCTGCTGAATAATTATAACTGTCACATACATTAGGCACTCACTCTGTCTTTAATAGGCCAAGGATTTGGGAAAAAATAAAAATAAAAAATTGAAATACGTCCTGCTTTTGACTGTTGCTGAAATGGACTGTCCTTACAAGATTTTTTAGATAAAATACATTTTATTGACCTGTATTGTATGCCTATTGCCAAAGCAAAATATAAATTAATTTCAAATTTCAAGATCATCCTGATGATAGTCCTTGGTTTCTCAGAGGACTCATCATTTTGTTATGAAAATAAACAAAACAATAATTTGCCTACTACTGGAGATCTGAAAATATAAACAGCATCAGTATATACTTTAAAAGCATTGATGTAATTGGACTAGGTAAGATTTATGGCTGTGTTGATGGATGTTTTATTTATTTTTTTATTCTGGCAAAAGTAGTTTCCTTGAATTTGCTCCAAAGTCTTCTGAACTCACATTTACTGTACCGTGTGGTGCTGTGTAATGTTGCAAATTAGGTTGATTGCTTAGATGCCAACTTTTTCATGCTGGGATTTGTTACTTTTTTTTTCGTATTACTGCAGGAGTGCTGTCAAAATAGGAGTGATGAGCTAAAAAATATATAAAAAATAAACAAATGCTTAAACCCTTTATACATCTGTCTGAGCACATTGCTTGTCACACGTGTGCCACATTTTGCAGATGGGGATGTTTGGCAGCCTCAGATTCACTCCCTGCCCTTCCAGCCATAGGACTTGGCCCTGAGTGGCAAGGCTTATGCTACAAGAGGCTTTACACTCAGGCAGAACGTGTGGGATCAGAGATCAAGCAGATGTTTGAGTTGCACCTGTCTCTCACACTCTCCTTTAGCGACAACACAATTTACATTTTAATTGATGCGCCCGTGGGTTTTAGATGGACTAAGCTCTGCAGGCGTCCATATCTTGGAAATCATTTCAGAGTTCCCACTGTGAAAAATGGTGCCAAGCATCATAAATGCAGTGGTTAGGCAGACATTTGGCAGATGGTCCTAGGTTTACTTCTAACAAGTAAGTACTGTTTCTGCTCAACGGTAAAATTTCTATTATGGTCATGCCACTGCCATGCTTCTTTAAAATCACACCGGAGGAACATAACAACAGCAGATTTACAGCATATTCCACTAACATGAAATCTTTTACCTTCAAACACATTTGACATTGAGCGTTCAAGACAGTATTCCTTTTTAAGTATCAAAAATGACTAAACACACACACAAATCTGCTTCAGATTGTAGAGAATTTAATTGGTGCTATTGTTTATTTTTTTTTATTATTCAAAATTCTTCACAAAATAATTTGGCAAAACAAAAACATCCAACTGTCATTTGTGCGTGATGAAGTTTAAATTCAGTATATCTATGTGCATGCCTTGTTTCAGTCACATAGTTTACTGAAAATCATAAATTTAGTTAGTTTCTGTCTTAAAGTTGTTAAGGTTACAAGCTGAAATATTGTATCTGCAGGTCTATGCAAGAATTCCTACAATCTTATTTTTAGTGAGTCAAAATTGTACTAAAAAAATAATATTTCTTTAATATTTAATTTAATTTATCAGAAATTCAATCTCACTAAATAAAGTACAAACCACATCAACATCATATCCTTTTGAACACATGAAATTTGTTAAAAGGTACCTTCAAACTACACTTTTAACTTTAAGAGAAAGTCTTTGCAGTAAAAAAATAAACAGGTGGAATTACATAATTTGATCACCAAGCAAAGAAACATAATACAATTTCAGTATCTACACTGACTAAAATTATTATAAAATAAACAGGGTAAATAAATCAAAACATATATTTTCTCTGACCTAGCAATAACTTCTGCATTTTGTGTGGCAAAACAAACACCGATTCATTTGAAAACAGTCTTAATAAATTGCGCAAAAGCAGGACAAGGACATATTCACATACTGTCCTTTTAAAAAAATAACATTAATATATGCTGTTTTTTTTTTTTTTTATTCTGATATATTCTGGGAGTTTTGGCAGAACTTATGAATGGGAGCTCTAATACCATTTCAGACAAAAAAAGGAGGTTGATATTTTATGTTCATCATAGAGACGCACAGTGTGGTGTATTTTTGATGATAAAGAAAGTTTTCTATGTAAACAATAAAACGCAGGACTTGAGTCATTCTGTTTCAAACATGCAGTGCACAACACATGTAGGAATACCTGCTTTAATTAAGGTCCAACATTACCCCAGACTGATTATAATATTGGATAAATAATGGATTACCTCAAATTGTGCATATTTCTTTCCACCTTCTGGATTTATGTCATTTATTTTACATTTGTGGGGTTTGGCACATTTGTAAACCATAGATTGGCCTGTGTGTGATTCATTTTTTTCAAAATTTATGTTCCCATTTATGCAACATGGGTCAAGATTTTATACAGTTTTATCAGTTTTATGTTAAATACTGTGACCATCACCTCTTTATAAATTTAAATAGACAAAAACATTATAAAAAAAATGTCATTGTTAAATTTGTTGCATTTTAATCAAGCTGTCTCATGTGTGTAAGATATTTAAATATTTTATAGTCGGTATTCCTTTATCCATTTTTTGTTTCTTTTTCTTTTTTTTTGGAGAGGGAATGCTATTCTAGTGGTAGTTTAATATAAAATACATTTTGAAAAAAAACAAAAAACTTTTTTATTTATTTTGATTTTTCATGTGCCAACAACCTGTTCAAAAAGTGAAACTAGAGAAACATGCTGTATCAGAATAGGAGATTGATTTTCATGTAAGCATTCTTTCATGACCTTTAAAAAATATGAAGATTGATTATAGAGACCAGAATTTGTAGTTCATACACAAAATATGTTAAATAAACTATTGTTGTTTTTTCTTTGTACTGTCTGATTATTATTATTTTTTTTCATCTTTTACAAAACAATTTCACAGAGAAGAAATTTGTAACAGCATTGGTTTTATTCTCTGCTCACTTATTTCTTCAGTTCTATTGTATCTGCAAAAACAATATTGGCAGGAATTTGTTAGAGGGATGTATTAAAAAGCATAAACACAAAGATTTATCAGGCCTAAATACTCCATACAGGATAATGCATAAATCATTCATACTAAAATGTATTTCATGCTACCTCTCACCACATAGTAAAACACAAACTTTACATCATAAACGTGATAAGACAATGAGATAAGCCCATCCATGCTTATGAGGAAATGCAAATCCAAAAGTTTTCTCATTTTCTAGTTTTTGAGAACTGAAGCCAGCAGATCCAGTTTATGGGAGCTGCCGTGTCGTATTTTGGGATCAGAGCCTTCTCACAAGGGATATGGGGCTTTCAGCTGCACTACTCCCTGCTTATTATCATGGTGAAACCTCTAGGGTTCCATGTAGTGTCCAGTATTTCTGTACGTGTTAACAGTCACTACTACAACAGAAAAGAAGGATAAGAAACACAAGTTCATCAAAAAAGCTCTATAAACCAGAAGATGCATCTGTCAAGTCTGGTTGCAAATCTTGAAAACACCCCACTGAACTGAGCAGGGAAGAAAAAAAATAAAACTACAAGTGCCAAAGCATATTCACCCCATTTGATGCTGAAGAATCTGTAAAAGTCAGAAGGATATTCTCCAAACACAATATCCCAGTGCATTTCAAGCTAAAGAAAAGCCTCGGACAGGAGCTGGTTCAACTTAGGACAGAACACCTGAACATGTTCTGAGCAGTGTGATGTGTGCAGTCCAGTGCATCAAGGAGTGTTCACACCTCTACAAATGTGAAAAGTAAACAACCTCTCCACAGACGCATGGCACGATTCAAGAGACGGCTCTTCAGGTCAAGACTCAGCAGTCCACCAACATCTTATTTGTGATTCCTTGTTTTGTTTTTTTGTAACTTTTGAGTGCATGTCAGTTCACGTTTTCAGTGCATATGAAGTTAGTGTTCTTCCTGTTTATTATATTAGATACAATGTAAATTATTATTAAACCTAAATGTCTGTCAGATGATCATTTTCAGAAAAAAAACTATCCAGATGGCTTTTATGAGTTCATAGTGGTAAGTCAGTTAAGACTTACTGCAAATGTATGCATTGTGATTAAAATATGTTTTCGCTAAATTCAAATTACATTCATTAATTGCACATCTAAAAAAATAAATAAAAAAGGTACAGGGCACAAAATATTAGGCTTTGAAAAGTTGTCAAGTTTAAATTGCAATGTGCAAATGAAACTTAAGCATAATGAAGCTATTTCAGCATACTGTAAATGATGTTCATATTCACTACATTTAAGCAGCACGCTGGCTCAGCTGGTAGAGATGTCTCTCAGTGAGAAGGTCGCTGCATCAAATCCCAGCCGGGGACCCTTCTGGTTGGACATGGCATGATCTCTCTGTGCATGGGGTTTTGGTACTCCGGTTTCCTCCCACAGACCAAAAGCATGCAGTGAATTGTTGTTTGTCTCTGTGTGTCCCTGTGATGGACTTGGGCCTGTCCAGAGTTTCCCCCACCTCTCACACAGTGATGGCTGGATGGGCACCAGTGAACTCCGTGACCTGAAAAGGAAGAAGCAGGTAAAGATAATGGATGGATGGATTATGGATGAATGGATGATGGATGGATGGATTTGCTACATTTAACTGCTGCTTTGAAAACTGAGGCAGAAGAAATTGACTTAATGTGAAAAAACCTTTATCAGTCAATTCCCACAGTAGTGATATAAACTCACCTCAATTATACTCCGAACAGGTAAGCATATCAAGCCTATTTGTATTTTTTCTTCACACTGACATCTGAGCCAATGTTCTGTTTCCTGCTTTTGTCTTTAGTATTTGTCTTATTTCCATATAGTCTTATCAAAGCATGAAAAAAATGGAATCATCTGCTGATGCATGATTCCCCACCTGGGAGCAAACAGATTTCAAGGCCAGAGGCACCATGCATAGACTGTGTTAGAATGAAATTTTAACATTTTAAAGAAAACATATGAGTGACCAGTTGCCTCATAGAACGTATATATTTATATAAACTCAACTTGAATCCATCAAAACGCTGTATTCTAAATAATAAATTGTCATTTCAGTGTTTTAGGAATTCATTTTGTATTTTTTTAAAGGATGATTTAAAAATAGCTAAATACTAACAGTTAATACTTTTAAATTGAAAATAGAAAGTAGCCATCACAAATTGTCCTTAAAGACTTTGTTAAAATGAAAAATCCTTCTCATTGCTTTTCTATTGGAACTCATTTATTACATAAGAAAAACAGTGGAATACAAAGCAGTGCACTGGCATTAAGCACACATTAATTTAACTGAGCCTAGGGAGCAAAATAAATAAGAAAATGAGGAGTTTAATGGTGCATTAGTGAGAAGGCAGTCAAAAAGTCCCCGAGCTGTGTTTTTAACAGGCAGCCATTACAAAAAAACAACCGGTAACACACATCAAAAAGCAGACTTGACTTTCTATTGAGTCTTTTAAAAAAGCAGGCTGTGAACTTTAGCTAGGTTAGGCAGGGTGTGTGTAATCCAGTATATTCAGATGTAGGAACTACTCTTCAGGCTCACTGCACTCCATCTAAATCATAAGTATAAGTCACACTGTGTTGAGAACCATCCTTCCATCCATCCATTTTCTTTACCCACTTCTTCCATTTTGGGTCACGGGGGTTGCCGGTGCCCATGTCCAGCAATCACTGTGTGAGAGGTGGGGTACACCTTGGACAGGTCGCAAGTCCATCACAGGGACACATAGAGACAAATGAGACAAACAACCATTCACTCTCTCACTCACACCTAAGGACAATTTAGTTACCAATCAGCCTAACATACATGTTTTTGGTCGGTGGAAGGAAAATGGATTACCCGGAGAAAACCCACACATGCACGGAGAGAACATGCAATCTCCACCCAGAAAGGCCCCTGGACCGGGATTTGAACAAGAAGCAGCAGCTCTACCAGTTGTGCCACCATGCTGCCCGTGTTGAGTACTAATATTTGAATATTTTGAAAATGTCAATTTTGATGGTTTGCTAGCTAGGTGTCTTATGCATAAGTATTTTAGTTGCCATTTTCTTTTAGACACTGGGATGTTGTATTAATCAATGTGGGAATAAAAAAAAGAAAAAAATTGCATTTAACATTGAAAAGTGAGCCTTCTAAACAGCGCCCTTGAAGCTTGATTAAGCGTGATAAAGCCTGATAAATATTAAATATTGCATTATGAATCAAATTCAGACAATATGAAATTGAGTGACTTTAAAATTATTGTTGATCAAATCCATACTCTGTTGCTACTTGAAAAAAAAATATGGACAGATGGACGAACAGGTAGGTGGGTAACTGGGTAGGTGGGTAGGTGAGTAGGCAGGCAGGCAGGCAGGCAGGCAGACAGACATAAAGACAGACAGATAGACAGACAGACAGACAGACAGACAGACAGATAGATAGATACATAGATAGATACATAGATACATACATAGATAGATACATAGATACATACATAGATACATAGATAGATACATAGATAGATACATAGATACATAGATACATACATAGATACATGCATACATACATAGTCGTAATGCATGCAGCTTTCAGCTAATAGCTTGCATCAGGACTTTTGAAATATCACCAACAAATGACAAATTATCATTTTTGATTTAGTTTTTATTTTAGACTATCAACAAAGTACAAAGTACATGGCAGCAAATGTAAAAATAGAGCATTGACATTTCACTTGTTTTGTTTGACATTACAAACATGAGGATAAAATGCCCATTATAAGCTTGGCAAAAGGCCTAGCCATTCAGCATAATGCAAACAAAAGACCTTCTGTTGTGATTACTCTAAAACATCCCTTGATGCAGCACATCAGGATTTTTAACTTTTGGCTCAGTTCATTTTGCCACTAAGTGGCCTTCATCGACTTACTTTTAAAACATGGCCTTTTTTTACAGTTATGTACTGTTGTGTAAAACTGTGCCTGCTGCAACTGGCAAGTGCACATTTGAAGGTCAGGTCTTAAGAGGGAAAAATCCTTCTAACTGTGCCAATTCATTAATCTAAGGCTCCATGCAAGAACAAAATGTATTTGGATGATGAATGTCCAGACCAAAGGCTTTTGCACCCCCAAAGGCATGAAATTAAACCAAAGTAAAGCTCTAGCTCCTCATGAATTTAATGTATAAATTGGATGCAGGTGTTACGTTTCTTTTAAATTTGTATGTATGTATGTATGTATGTATGTATGTATGTATGTATGTATGT
>NC_056507.1:16589138-16592325 GCF_014905685.2 Nematolebias whitei | reverse complement strand
ATGTATGTATGTATGTATGTATGTATGTATGTATGTATGTATGTATGCATCATCTATCTATCTATCTATCTATCTATCTATCTATCTATCTATCTATCTATCTATCTATCTATCTATCTATCTATCTATCTATCTATTTACTATCCATCCATCCATCCATCCATTCATCCATCCATCCATCCTTCCATCCATCTATTTCTGGGGCGGCTGTGGCTCAGTGGTTAGAGCAGTCGTCCTCCATTGCAAGAGTTGGGGGTTGGAATCCACCAGCAGTCACATGCTGAAGTGTCCCTGGGCAAGACACTGAACCCCTCATAGCCTCTGATGTGTGTCCCATTGGTATTTGAATGTGATAAAGCTCTGATTAGTCTCTTTAGAATGATTTGTTCAATTAGCTTTGTAGAGATCTAGTATAGAGCTGTATGAATGGGTAAATGATGACACATATTGTAGTGTAAAGCACTTTGAGTATCTTGATAAGATAGAAAAGCGCTATATAAGTACATTCCATTCCATTTACCATTTAAATGTCATAGATGTAAAGAATGCTTTTAGAACTCGCTTTTTGGAAGGACATAAAAGCCAAAGTATGCAGGAACGATCCCTTTAGGGAGGCTAAAAACAAAACAGAAGCAAAGAACAAGGGACACATGTTAGTGAACTTAAACAAAGGTAATGTAAAAACTAATGACAACAAAAATAAAACAATGCAAAAATAATTTATTGATTAGGCAAAAATATCCATATACCCTCTAAATAAACTCAAAACATCATAAAACTAATGCATTTCACATTATTACTTGCCTTTACACTAAAACAAACAACAAAACAAAACATATGCTACATGAATCTGTGCTTAGTTATCTGTCATCACACTCCACCACTTCTAGCAAGGAAATCAGGTCTAATTGTAATTAACAAAGAAGCTCAGCTTGGCTAATGTTATAGGGTTAGTTTGCTGCATTTAAAAGAAGACACAGTAAGCAGTAATAGAAGTGATCATTTTCTTGTGCAAACCCATTAGTGCAATGTTTACAGCAACATAAACCTGAACTAACCACATACTACATAGATGAGCTTTATGTTTTAATTCCATTAAAATAACTTTAGCAAAGGAAATAATTAGACATTAGAAATCACACAAGATTATAAAAATGCATTAAAGTCAAAACCTATCTGACTATCCTACAAACCTCTTACAGAAATAACTTCTACATTTCTGTAGGGAATCTGTCAGTCAACCCGTTTGTAAAGCACTTTGTACACATCACTTTCTAGCTGGCTTGAGTGATTCGCATGTGAACAAATGAAGGCATCTTTACAGGCTGAACAAGGTACTACTTTTTTGGTACATACCAAAATAATACATTTTAACGAAACAAAGCACTGATGTCAAGTTAGTGAAGCCTTTAGCAATCTAAGTATAGTATTTGCTCTATGTCCAACACCCTGAGACTGTACAAAAAGTGGATGAATGGAGGTTTGGAACTACCAAGCACCCAGGATGAAATATTAAAGATGCATGCTTACATCAGAAAGTTGGCCCCCAGCAACAAATTGTTAAGCAAAGTAAGAGTTCAGCACATAGGAGCAATAGCAAAGATGCATACAGGTGTAGTGAATATAGAAAACAAACAAAAGAAAATACTCATAAAATGTATAGCAAAGTCTGAATGGGGTATGAGTTTCATTTTTTTTCATTCAACCTTTACTTATACATATTAATCCCATTGAGCCTCGGGGACTCATTTACAAGAGAGACCTGAATTTCTAAATTTACTTTGAGATGTATGACCACAGGTGGGAGAGAACAAAAGAGACAAGCGCAAAAATTCAATACAAGACTGATAAACTGTGGCAAACCAACTAATACTGTTACTTCCATCATCCTACAAAAAAGTACCCCCCCCCCCCCCCCAATTACTGCAAAAGCAAAAAAAAAAACTTAAGCAGCCAGACACCTTGTAGGGGAAAGTGGTGGTGCAGAGGTTAGCAAAGTCAAGCCTGTGATCAGAAGGACACCTGTTCAATCCCCAGAACTGACATCAAAATGTGGGTGGGAAAGATGAAACACCCACACTTGCCTCCACCCTCATTTGCTCCACTCTGGGCCCTTGAGCAAAGCCCTTAACCCCCACAATCTGCTCCCCTGGGCACCCTAAATGGCAGTTCTTTGCTCCACACAGAGGGCTGTGATGGCTTGGTGCTTTGTGATTGCATCAGGAAGGGCATCTGGCATAAAAATAATTACCAAACTTTTGTGTGAGTTGAATCTCTGTGGTGACACTTGAGGAAAGGAACAGCTGGAAAAAAAAGAAGAAAAAATGTATACAGCATGTCAGATGTCTATATATTATACTATTATTCAGCAATACAAAAACTATAGAAAAGTTCAGAACAACAACCTTGTACAACATTTGACCTTGATTTCTGACCTTGACCTTAGAGCTAAGATTATGGAAATATCATGTGACATGCTGGCTCATGGTGGTAAAAACGTGCCTTGTTTTGTTAAACTATTTTGAGTGGATCAAAAGTTATAGTCTCGAAAAGCAGAAATCCTTGTTTTATATTTTACCAGAACTGGGGTGGTGAAAAGTGTACGTGACATTCCCTCTGGTGATGATGCATTTGCACCTGAGGTTTTTTTAAATTATCTTGAGCAGATCAGAAATTATGGACGGGATAAGATAATGTTTATGGACATACAGATGTATGGATAGACAAAGACTATAATACTTCAGATCTTCGACGGATGTATGAAAAGGAACAACACTTAAAAATGTGGAAAGAAACAGAAATCCCTTGTTTCTATTACACCCATATTGAGGATGTTACACCAGCAGATTCCAGAAACTGCTGTGGAAATCTCTACAAGAACATTTTCTTCCCAAATAACAGTTAAAATACTTTCGAAACTTCTCAGCTTGCCAGCCTTCTCCTTGAAAACCCAAACTCAAAATGCAAGCCTCTACGTTGGGGGAGAGTGTAGAGTTTTTTAAAATTAATCATCCTCAGCATAACAAGCATACGAGGCATTCAGGTGCGCTTCGGCTGAGAAAGAGCAGTTAGAACCTTTTTGTGGTTCAGGAATAATCTTTACAACGACTGTTTTGAGCAAAATGACTTGGTTTGATATTATCTTTCTATTAAGTTACACAAAAGCCTCATAGATGAATAACGAAGG
>NC_056507.1:16558637-16564138 GCF_014905685.2 Nematolebias whitei | reverse complement strand
TATATATATATAAAGTAACTTTCACATAAAGAAATTTAAAAG
Organism: Nematolebias whitei; assembly: GCF_014905685.2. Lineage (NCBI taxonomy): Eukaryota > Metazoa > Chordata > Actinopteri > Cyprinodontiformes > Rivulidae > Nematolebias > Nematolebias whitei. The sequence goes on along the minus strand of NC_056507.1, from coordinate 16,564,096 downwards.
CAAGGCTAGGTAATTTCTGCAAGACTCCAAAGCAGCTGGACAAGGAGAGAGTAAGTGGTTTAGAAATCACAGTGACACTAATCTAACCTGAAACCACTGGCTCTGCAGAGAAAACCAGCACATCCATGCTCTCCAGTGCGTCATGTCAGAAAATAATTTTAGTTGAAAGCAGTGTGTTTCCATATCCTGATTGATGCCTGTCATATCAGTCTCTAAGTAAGGTTGGGTTTTATTTTATTCTTGTGGGAATATTAAATGTGGGAACAAGTTTTAGTAAATTAAAAGTATTAAACTTTACTAGTTGGCTAAATGTAAAGTTATTGTGGGATATAATATTTAAAAAAAAATCTCATCTAAAACTATTTTTATGAAGGTAAAACTAAATTTAAAAAAGTTTGGAAATAAAAACAAATTAAGAGGAAGTGGTGGGAGTTTTGTTTTTATAACAAAAGTTTAATTATTGTATAAGCTTGTTTCTGTGCTTACTGTAGTTTTGAGTTTTAGCCAGTTGTGAAAACCAGGGACAGTTTTTAAAAGTTTAACCATTAGTAATTTAGATAGAGCTTCAACTTACTGGATTTTCATACATTTGTAGAATTTTCAGAAGAAAAAAAAAAAAAAAACAGTTTAATGTGTTTACTACTAATTTGAGAAAATCTCAGGTTTGAAAACATTACTAAAAACATTGAGTTCAATCTAATTTCTCATTTGTCTTTATGTTTTTCATTGTAAGCAGCAGGTATTAAACAGAAAATGGTACAGCTTTGACATTGACAATAACACGTGAAATTCCATGTTGCTCTTATTTCATATAGCTTTTACTTGAATTTGTCGACTCATATCTCCATCATCATTTTATCACATGACAACAAAAACAGGTTTTAAGCAGCGATGAATTATAAACTTTATAAATTTGGTTTCTGATACCATAAATGGCTGCTTAGTTCCTTTGACAATCACTCTGTGTTAAACGTTTTACGTCATCTGCTTTTCCAGTTTCTTTATTGTTTTTGAACTGTGTTTAAAAAAAAAATCATAATTCTAGTTTGAATATAAAGCAAGATCCTAACATGCTGTTGTTCACTTATTTTAACATGTGAGAACACAATGAGATTTTTGTTTGTTTGTTTGTTTTGAACTGCATAAACCAAGCTAAACGTCATGTTGGTGATAAATGCTATAATTTAAAGCTGTGATGTCAAAAAAGTGTTAATTTCAGTCATTCATTGTGCTTTCCATACGCAGGCTTTCAATTATGTTTTTTCCCTTTTTTTATTTCTTTTAAAAGTCACAATAGATGTTAAAATTTACAATTCTTCAATGTGTTATTTGAATTTTTGGATGTAAATATAATTTCTTATCAAAATAACTGCTAAATATGTAAAATTCACCAGCAAATCTACTGCATAATTTGCATTAAATATGTGACATTCAGTGCCAATAAAATCTTTGCTTATCTTCAAACACTGATGAATACACTTCAAACAGTCTTGGTGCAAAACATAATAATAAAAGTATATTAAAAATATAAAAATATTCCCCAAATTCAGACAAATTCAGAGGGAGAGCAATGGAATCAGAAATACCAGATAATAAGCGAAAAGGTAAGGCTGTGGGAATCTGTGTTTTATTAGTGTTTTGTGTTTAGATATTGAGATCCATGTGTTTTAGTTCTGTTTTCTTTGGTCATCTTTTCAGCATTAGTGTGTTTGCCCCCTTGTAGTCAGCTCCAGCCCCTTCCACTCTCACTTGTGTCTCGGTGTTATTTCCCCCAGATGTTCATCATTATGTCTCGTTATGTTCCTTTTGCTCCGTTTGCCCGTTGTCCGTGGATTTTGCGTCCCCTTGCCGTTCATGCTCTGTTTTCCTCCGTGTATCCTTGTTCCTATGTTTCATAAGTTCTGTGGCCATGTAAGCCTTTTGTTTTCTTGTTCAGTAAATTAATACATTTATTTTATCTATGAGCTCCTCATGTCTGTCTGCACCTGAGTTAAATCCACATACAGAACATGAACGTTTTTGGACATGATTAAAGCTTGTCCAATTTCTTCTTCTTCTAAAAAATTAAAAATAAAAACGGGCGACTAGAACCTGTGAGCATGAAAGTTGAAATAAGTAGTTATTTTCTTATTTTGGGTGCGGGGAGAGTTTTAAATAAAAAGTTGGGGCTAAGATCAAATGAAAATGAGCTGTAGGTAATTATTCTGAAATACCGATTGCTGAATGTTTGTGTAAAACAAGGTGAGGAATATTTGCTGTTTTTTAAAGCATTTTTATACAAAAAAACAATAATATTGAGTTTTAGTTAAATGAATAATACTTTAATGATGCTGATTTTGTGTTAAAAGCATATAGATTAAAATAAAAACATTGAACATTTGCATATTTTCACTTTAAAGTTGAATGGAAACTATTAAATCAACTCCTTTACAAATTTAACCTAAAAAGTGTGCTTTTTATTTATTTTTGATGTCATCATCCTTGATAACTAACAGTATTGTATGGAACTGCCCTAAAACATGCATGCATTTAGACAGAAACCAGGCCAGAGATGAAAGCAGATATCTGCAGAGACAAGATTAATCTGGCTTTTACCTGCCTGTCTTTGTACTGCCATAGACTGTTTCCATTCATTGTTAAAATAAATGTCTTCAAATGTTTACGTCTGGTTTCCAAAAGTCAAATCAAAGAGCTTACCCTTTTGGTATTGTCTCTGAATGGTACTGTTGAAGATTTCCAATTTTTCTTGGATATTGCAGGTGTTTTGCATCAGCTAGTAACAAGTTGCGCGTATGCTCCACTTATGAGGCCAGTGCTGACGCTACAAATGTTACTTTTCTGTTTATTTTTAGTTAGCTGCTGCTTTCACAAATAAACTGAACGTTTAAAAGATCCCCTGAAAATGTTATCGACTCCATTGTGTAATTTACATTCAAAGAAACAAAAAATAGGTATTTTTGAATTTCTTTTTTTGCTTTTCTACATTAGTAGATGTAATCAGGATGAATAACAGTAAATTAAAGGAAAAATAAATAAATCAAGCCTTTTTTTAGCCTGTGTAAAAACAGGCTCTACTTGAAAAATCCAAACAGGTATTTATTTGTGCCATGAAAAAAAAAAAAAGACACCTGTGATGTATTATCTGACTTACAAGCTTTTGTTATGCTATTATTTTTTGAAGATTTAATGCTTGGCATGACATTTTAGTTTTCATAGTACAGCTAGAAACAGATTGCAGGAGATAGTACAGAGGACACTTAAATCTCTTCAGGTACCGATTTGATTCTTATCAGCTACCATTCTCATTACTCTCATTTTTCAATGAGTATTACTTTCTCTAACAAAAAAAAAATATATATTTTAAATTCCTAAGCCGCAGACACCAACGATAAACTATTTCAAATATTGTTTGGGTGTGGCTGTATGCCAGCCCCCAACTTCTGTAAAGTAATGTGAAGTGAAATACTGCACCTTGGGTTTCCATCCATCAATAAAAATTATCGGTGGCACAGTAATACTTGCAATGCAGATGCTGTGCACCTGACTGAGCTCTACGCTTCAGGGACACATCATCATCTTTTAATCACCAACTTTTAGTTCAAAATATTTATTGCCTGCAGGTTAACCATAAATCCATTAGCATATTTTAATGCAGCAGATTTGTGATCCCAATAAAAGTAACTTTATACTTTAGATACTCCTTACTTAATTGCATCTGAAGCACAGAGTCACCAGATCAAGAAAAAAAAAAAAAGGTTGTAAGTTCAATCATCCAGGTAGATAACAACAAAAAAGGTTCAATTGTGTCATCTGGACCAGTTTTTTTAGAAACTATCTACTGGCAGTAGACTGAGGAAGTCCTCTGGATGGGGGACAAACAATTCTAACTTAAAGAAACGGGTCCAGAATTTAACCCTTTTTGTCACCAGATCAAGGCATTTATCAAATATACTAATGCTCAAATACTAGTTTTACCTCATCCTATCAATTTGACTGTGTTTGTTGATGGAGTTGAAATACTATTTAAGGGGTCGTTTACACGACGTGTATTTTTGCGTGAAACCGCACCTTTCTCTCTGCGGTTTGGCTTTTGATTTACACAACCCTAGCCCCCGCCCTCTCTGAATCTGGAGGTTTTTCAATCCAGGTCTCAGAGTGGAGGTTTTCAGGTGAACCACCGAAAAGGTGTCAAAAGTCCCCCGCAGACATGTCAAAGCACATGTGCACTACAGATGTATACTTCACGCATGCGCGGACCAACGGCATATTTCCATCAACAATGGCGTTGGAGTATAACATACTGCTTTCTGTGCTACAACTGAAGGAATATATATTTGGGCCTTGTAGTTAATGTACGCCAGAATGTAGCTGCTGTGACCGACATCTGTGTTGGGAAGAGACACCAGTTGAATCAAGTTTGAAATCGCTGAACGAGCCTGTCAAGGCAGGCGGATATTTCATGCATGCCCGGACCTACGGCCTATTTCTACAAACTCAGTTGATTGTTGTGTAACTGAAATAAACACAAGCAAAACATTATCCAGAAAGTGAATTTACCAGCTGTAGCTGTGCTCAATGGTTACTGATTACCACAAAGTAGGAAGCCCAACATCATCCTCGTCAGTGCTGGTTCACTCAGCGACCGGTGTGGAGCCGTTAGACAAAGCGGTCCTGTTCGGCGTCGAATCTGTCAGCTCGAAGCCGAACTCCAGCTTTAAGTTTTGTTGTTATTGAGCTTTCAGCCCAGAGGAAAGTCCTTAACAACAGCAGTCCCAGGCAGTGCGTATGCACATTAGGTGAACGTACAAATTTCACAGCGCCAACTAATGACCTGGCATGGCAACTACAGCAGACTAGGGGAGGGGGCAGGATTTCTATGGTTACATGTAAACACCAAATGTGGCTGTGTCAATGAGGATTTTTTACTCAAATCAACGTCCGATAAACTCTGCATTTCCCCCACCCGTGTCAGTGTAATTTAAGTCTTCGTGGTCAAAACCATGCATTTTGATTTGATGTGTGTCTGTTTTTTGTTTTTTTTAGTTGGCACGTGGGCTTCTTTTTTAAAAATAATTCTCAATATACCTACCTGAACCCCCCACACACACAAACACACACACATACACACGCCTACTGACACGCAGCACACAAACTTCCTCCAGTCACCTGTTTGTTCTTTTACCTTCTTGTTCTTCCTGTTTTAAATATAAGCTTACACAGTGTGGTTATTTAAGCACACTTGTGTTGATTGTATTGTGGGGCTTTTTTCCCTCATTTATAGTGGATTAAAACTGAAATCCTGTCTTCTAAGGTATATAAGCTGCTGCCTATTGTTGGTTTTCAGCTCATTCTGCTAATCCTTGTTTGACAGCTTTTACTTTGCAAAGCCATTGTGCATGGCTCTCTTCCTTACTCTCTCTCTCTCTCTCTCTCTCTCTCTCTCTCTCTCTCTCTCTCTC
>NC_056507.1:16555758-16558627 GCF_014905685.2 Nematolebias whitei | reverse complement strand
CTCTCTCTCTCTCTCTCTCTCTCTCTCTCTCTCTCTCTCTCTCTCTCGCTCTCTCAATTGCTGCATTTTACTTGTAAAAACATTGTACTTGTACAAAATCACAGTTGCTGCTGAAAATTTTAAAAACAAAAGTCCAGAACTGTAAAATAGAGGTTGAAGGGTAGTAATCATTTCAAAATAAAAATAAATACATGTAAATGTGCTATTTTCAATCACAAATTATTTTTTGGGGGGGTTTCACCATTACGTGGTTTAATGAAGTACACTCAAAATTCAAGTGCAGACAGAGAAACCAAGTTAAAACTGAGGTTAAAGAGTCTTCCTTTGGATGACTAATTATTGCAGGAATGGCATGCCCTACTCCTTTCCCTTTCTGTCTCATGAAAAATGGATACAACCAAGGTCTTGTTAGGGGAAGGAGCTCACAGTCTGCAATATGGTGAGACTTCAGAAAGAAAAGGAGAGTTTTGTGATTTAAACCACATTTGATAGAAGACATTAACATTGACCCAAACTTCACATCATCTAATCATGCCTGACTGGTCTCTCAAACTGACTTACCCATCAACTCCTCAAAACAAACTAGAACATAGCCACATGGACAACCACAAAATATGAGTAAATACTTGTGACAGTAATATGCAGCATACATGAATAAAGAACAATTGCATTTGGACACAAGATTGTTGGTGGAATACCAACAAAGTTGCGATTTTAATTATGCATTGATTATCAGTGAATAAGCATGAGTAAGTGATCTTGTATTTTATGAATGCAATGCAACAATAATCAACTCTGTATTTTCTGTTCTTGGGTTGTAGCCAACAGTTTCAAAACCTCCAAGTGAGATGAATAGTGTTGATACCCTAATTGAAAACTGGCATTTGCCCCTGCATGTTGTGTTGTCTTCATTGCTATTTGCATCTGATCAATAGTTGTGACAACTACAGTGTCAGTTGACTACAAAACTTCATCACTGCACCCAAAAGGTACATGTTGAAGGCTTTTTGTTGTTGTTGTTGTTGTTGTTTTTGTACACTTTGCAAGGTGGCAATTTTTAAAAAAGTATAACTTTTGTTCGCTCTAGTCATATTCTCAAAATATGATATAAATTCTAAGCGATGTTTAGAATTTGACTACTATAAATACTTGTGATATTGATTCATTTGTCCTATCCATTAACTCTTAGGTAAATGAGGGAGTCATGTTGTAAGTGTAGTAGGCTTAAAAGAAGAAAATGCTGTGGGAGGGAAGCCTTGGTGTGCAAACAATAAAGATCAATTATTTCACCCTGCTAGACTGCACAGTCTTTCATCAAAACACAACCTACACTATGTAAACATCAGAACTTAAATATTGTATGCATGGAGTGGGGGCTCCGTTGGTAGAGCTGCCATCTCTCAGCAAGAAGGTCACCTGTTTAAACCTGTTTAAATACTGGCTGTGGGACCTTTCTGGGTGGAGTTTGCATGTTCTCTCCGTGCATGCGTGGGTTTTCTCCAGGTTCTCTGGTTTCCTCCCACAGACCAAAAACATGCATGTTAGGCTGATTGGTAACTCTAAATTGTCTCTAGGTGTGAGTGAGAGACTGAATGATTGTTTGTCTTGTGTGTCTCTATGTGGTCCTGTGATGGACTGGAGACCTGTCCAGAGTGTCCCCTCCTTTCAAAAAGTAACTGCTGAGTATGGACACCACCAGTGACCCCCCGCGACCCAAAACCGATGAAGCGGCTAAAGATAATGGATGGATATTTTATGCATTGTGGGAATTTAAAAAGGATCATCTTCATGTTATTGACAATTGGCTTGCCTATATTAATATTGCATAAAACAAGCTGCATATTTAATAAATACATACAATATATTTTTTAGCATTCAGCATCTCATTTTTCATTACTAGTGATGCTATTTTTAGAGTCGCTGAAATCTAAAGGTTTTTTTTCCAGAGTAAAAAAAAAAACACTTTTCTATTGACCACATTTTTATTTACAAGTACATTCATAAGACATCACTGTTCAGTGCTTGTAGACTTGTTTGTTGTAAAGGCAACAAAACGTGGAAGTCTCCATTTGTGCATCTTTATCGCATGCTAACAAATGTTTGCTTCAATAGTACTAAATCGCAATACCTAACTTACTTTGTGCACCATATTATTTTATTTGTTTTTAAGTCAGATTTGATTTTCTAGTATATGCATTCATTATAGACTAAAGTTGTTTATTCACAGTAACAACATGTTGTTATGGTTGTTATGTTGTAATTGTAACAACAATCAGAAGTTTGTGTAGCAGACCAATGCTTCCACAGATATATAGCTAGCATAGATAAGCTGGACAGGAATGGCATGAAATGAAAAAATCCTGTGTAGATGTTTTAATCGTGTTTCACATTACTTCATCAAAATAACCAGGGGCGTCAAGCCAGAAATGAACTGGTTGGAGGATTCCCAAGCATGAATAACAAGAAGTTTACCGGTTGGAACGACTCGGGGCATGATGCACAAAACTCTTTAGATTTTTATGGGTTAATCTGTGTGTAAACTCAAAGAAAAACAGATGATCATTTTCTGCACCGGGATTATAACTGTGCACTAATTTGCATACGGTTGTGCTTTTACAATTCACAAAATCTTGATTGTTATTGTCCTAATTTTTCTATCACAAATAAAACTTTACACCACTGACAAATAGCATCTGAAGAAAGAAAAAAGAAACAAAAAGTGAAAATCTCCGGAATGTGAAAATGTGAAACCGATCAGAAAAGAAATTGAGTCCTGAAAACAACAAAAATGCAAATTGAAAAATATTAAACTATATTCTACAAAGTACTTTGTATATATATAAATATATATATAAATTTGCATTTTTGT
>NC_056507.1:16552512-16555658 GCF_014905685.2 Nematolebias whitei | reverse complement strand
TATAACTTTAAAATCAAGTAGAAACATTAAGACATTACTGCCAATATTTTGTCTGTCCATTATGCCTTTGATGCCATTATGGGATTCCATATTGGCTTTTTAATTTTCCATAAATATTGATGTTACTCAGGGCATTTGACCTACTGTATACTTTTGTGTTTTTTTGTTTTATTTATTTTTTTATGAGCTTTCACTTTGTCCTTATGACACAATATGTATGTCATCTATAGGCTGTCTTCCTGTTCATAAGGCTTAAAATGAATATGTCTGATTTTTCAATGAAATGTGATAGAGATGATAAAGAGTAAGCCATTACAAAACAATAAGTTCAGTTTCCTGGTCTGTACAACCTTTTATGATCAAACTTTAAAAAAACCTGTGTAATAAAATAACAAACAATGCTTAGTGACTCTTTTGAATGATTTATTTTGAGTTTTTACATGGCAATGTTTTGAGGTCATAAATAAGCCCATTGGAAATCAGCAATGAAGTATATAGAAATAAGGAATAATGTTTGTATGACGGGCAGCACAGTGGCGCAACTGGTAGAGCTGCTGCCTCTCAGCGAACAGGTCCCTGATTCAAATCCCGGTCCGGGGGCCTTTCTGAGTGGAGTTTGCATGTTCTCTCCGTGCATGCGTGGGTTTTCTCTGGGTTCACGGGTTTCCTCCCACAGACCAAAAACATGCATGTTAAGCTGATTGGTAACTCTAAATTGTCCCTAGGTGTGAGTGAGAGAGAGTGAATAGTTGTTTATCTATGCGTCCCTGTGATGGACTTGCGACCTGTCCAGGGTGTACTCTGCCCCTCGCACTGTGATTGATGGACATGAGCACCGGCGACCCCCGTGATCCAAAATGGAAGAAGCGGGTAAAAGATAATGGATGGATGCTAGTATGACAATTATAATTATGAAGTGTATGTCTTTAAGAAGTTATGTCCTACAAATAAATTAATAGCTTTTTTTTTTTTGGCCTTAACAGGTCATGGATGTTTCCTAAAGCCAATTTGTCATGTCTTCTCAAACCATTCTGCAAATAAATTTGAATTCTTGCCATATGTGTGTGTGTGTGTTTTGAGTCCTTCCCATACTCTTGCAATAATGTTTCTAAACTCTAAATGCTCTAAAAGACCACATAATATCATGTTTTCAGTGCTCTGCCTCCAGTAGCACTTTGGGCCATGCACACTTCTCCTCTTTGAACAAGATCAGCTGATCAGCTGCAGGAGGAAGCTTTTCCCACAGCTGTGGGCTGCATACAGGTGCTAAATCATTTTAAATTTATTTTATTTTAAACTGATCGTTTGGCTCAGCCATCAATAAGTCTTTGTGTGTCCGGTACAATCTTACTTTGAAAAAGCACGATAGAGCGAGTCCATGCGGTACACCACCAACACTGTTTATAGTGGGGGTGGTGTGCTGCTGACCTCAACTCGGGATGTCGTGGGTCGGTGGGAGGAATACTTTGAAGACCTCCTCAATCCCACCGGCATGTGAAGCGGAGCCTGGGGACTCTGGGTCTGGCCCTCCAATCTCTGGTGCTGAGGTCACCGAGGTTGTTGAAAAGCTCCTCGGTTGCAGGGCCCCAGAGGTGGATGAGATTCGCCCGGAGTTTCTTAAGGCTCTGGATGTTGTCGGGTTGTGTTGGCTTACACGACTCTGCAATATTGCGTGGACAATGGGGGAAGTTCCCCTGGATTGGCAGACTGGGGTGGTGGCCCCCCTATTCAAATAGGGGGACCGTAAAGTGTGTTCCAACTACAGGGGGATCACGCTCTTAAGCCTCCCTGGTAAGGTCTATTCAGGGGTTCTGAGAAGAGGGTTCGCCGGATAGTTGAACCTCGGATTCACGAGGAGCAGTGTGGTTTTCATCCTGGTTGTGCAACACTGGACCAGCTCTACACTCTCAGCGGGGTCCTGGAAGGTGCGTGGGAGTTTGCCCAACTGGTCTACATGTGCTTTGTGGACTTGGAGAAGATGTTCGACTGCGTCCCTCGGGGAACCCTGTGGGGTGTTCTCTGGGAGTATGGGGTACCAGGCCCTTTGATATGGGCTGTTAGGTGCTTGTATGTCCGGTGTCAGAGCCTGGTCTGCATTGCCGGCAGTAAGTCGGGCTTGTTCCCGGTGAGAGTTGGACTCCGCCAAGGTTGCCCTTTGTCACCAATTCTGTTCATAACTTTATGGACAGAATTTCTAGGTGCAGGCAAGGTATTGAGGGGATCCGTTTTAGTGGCCTTAGGACTGTTTCTCTGCTTTTTGCAGATTATTTGGTCCTATTAGCTTCATCAGATCGTGATCTACAGCTTCGCTGGAACGGTTTGCAGCCGAGTGCAACACAGCTGGGATGAAGATCAGTTCCTCAAAATCTGAGGCTATGGTCTTGAGCTGGAAAAGGGTAGAGTGCCCTCTCCGGGTCAGAGAGGAGGTCCTGCCCCAAGTGGAGGAGTTCAAGTATCTTGGGGTCTTGTTCATGAATGAGGGAAAAATGGAACGTGAGATCGATAGGCGGATAGGTGCAGCATCTGCAGTGAAGAGGGTGCTGTACAGGTCTGTCGTGGTGAAGAGAGAGCTGAGTCAAAAGGTGAAGCTCTCAATTTACCGATTGATCTACGCTCCTACCCTCATCTATCGTCATGAGCTTTGGGTTGTGACCAAAAGAACGAGATCTCGGATACAAGCGGCCAAAATGAGTTTTCTCTGCAGGGTGTCTGGGCTCTCCCTTAGAGATACGGTGAGAAGCTCGATCATTCGGGAGGGACTCAGAGTAGAGCCGCTGCTACTTCATGTCGAGAGGAGCCAGTAGAGGTGGCTCGGGCATCTGATTAGGATGCCTCCTGGATGCCTCCCTGGTGAGGTGTTCCAGACACGTCCCACCGGGAAGAGAGCTAGAGCAAGGACACGCTGGAGGGACTATGTTTCTCGGCTGGCCTGGGAACGCCTCGGGATTCCCAAAAGGAGCTGGCCCAAGTGGCTGAGGAGAGGGAGGTCTGGGCCTCCCTACTTAAGCTGCTATCCCCACGACGCGACCCGGATAAGCGGAAGAAAATGGATGGATGGATGGATGGATGGATGGATGGATGGATGGATGGATGGATGGATGGATGGATGGATGGATGGATGGATGGATGGATGGATGGATGGATGT
>NC_056507.1:16536893-16552412 GCF_014905685.2 Nematolebias whitei | reverse complement strand
GTTCCAGATGGATGGATGGATGGATGGATGGATGGATGGATGGATGGATGGATGGATGGATGGATGGATGGATGGATGGATGGATGGATGGATGGTTGATTGGTTGGTTGCTGGGAGCTGGTGTTCATCTTCATAGTCATCGGGTAAGATACAAGTTGCATCCTGAGCAGGCCACAAAACCATTACCAAGTCACATAAAAATGATTGAGACAAAGAACCATACACTTAGAGTCTTACCTAGGAACAATTTAGGTGTGCCAATTAAGCTTATGCAGATGTCTTGGTCTGTGGAAAGAAACCTTGAGTACTTAAAGCCCACGCATGCATGTTATGAATGCACAAACACCATATGAAAAGATCCAACTCAGTGTCAAACCCAAAACCTTCCTGCTGTAAGGCTTCAGCATGATCCTATGGTGCCACTGTCATAAGACTGTCCACCACAATCACTGTCATGTGTTTTCTAGATATGATTTGCCAAAGAATTATAGCTAGTGTTGTTTAAAAGCACAAAGGTTAAACACTAATTATGAATGTCTGTTTTAAATAGAAGAATGCATAAAAAAAAATTAGTTCACACATAAAGATGAAACACTGTAATTTGCTTCAAACACTAAACTACATGTTCATAATTAATTGCCAAAAAAAAACATCTAAACTTGATAATATGTATGCTATATGATTGCATTAATTACAAATTTGCACAATTTAAGATTCTTGGGAAAGGACCTATGCAAACGTATCGTCTACAGTCACAGTTTCAGTTTTTTTTTTTTGATTAAAAAAATAGTTTTTTTTGTTTTTTTTTGAATGTCTAGAGGACCAGATTGAACTTTTTTGGATTTTTCTACCTGGATTATTGAGCATGCATCAGGATAAGTTTTTTTTTTTTAGTTTTGACATTATTTAGGTGTGCATGACTTTTCTTGATTAGTGCAAATTTTTCAAATTCTGGATTTTTGAACAAATATAGTAAAAAAAAAGCAAAAAACTTTAAACTACTCACCTCAATTTATTTGTCTGCGTTTTTGTTGGTTTGTTTTTACATTGTTTTAGTGAAAAAAAATAAAATAAAATATATGTATAATTTATTTGACAATAACCCATTGACAAGCTATAAATATATCTTTATCATGAATAAAGCAATTTTTACACAACTTAATTAAATGTGTTTAAGTGACTGGACTGGACTTACAGTCTAATTTGAAGACAGGGTGCATAAATGTGTTTGCTGTGACAGAGAAACTCCTACAGAAAATGTATATGCTAATGATGTTACTGTTTTCCATAAATTATATTTTAAGGCCTAAATAGTCTAAAACATGACCACAACTTGCTACTGAAGAGCTGGTAATAAAATGAACCATCACTGTCCCATGAGTGCAGTTCATCCTTTTTTGCATTTTTGCTCTGGTTTTAGGAAGTGGCTTTTTCAAACCCAGTGTTTACCATACAGGTACAAATGATAAAGGTGGTAACACAAAATGTGCCAAGTGATTTGGCATTTAAGTTGTCTTTCTATACAGGAAGATGTCATATTATATGAAAAATAGCAAATAAATTGGTCATTTGTCTCAATTAAGTGAATGTAACTGACAGGGCAACACATCTCAAGATGTTTGTTTTGTGTAGTGCGTTTCACTGAAGCAAATTTGTTGAAAAGCAACGGATTGCCCACTGATCTGTAGGAAATGTGTCTCTCAGCTTGACATGAAGCACTGAACACAAGCTGATACAGACTGTGTTAGACATGGATGTTTTCACTCAGCAGCAACAATGTTTAGCCTAATAAATGTGCATAAATTAAAAGTTATTTTAGATTAATTTGATTGTTTTTGATGGCATAGCAGCTTTTTAATAATAGTTAATGTTCAGCTCTTTTTATTTTTTTATTTCTTTTATAAAATATGCACAAAAATTTTAAAACAGACATTAAAACAAACACCTCTTCTTCTTCCATTTGCCTGTTGGAATAGTCACCTGCTTCCCCGTGTGTGATTCTTCAACAGACTGACATTTGTTTTTCCACAGTTTTACAAAATGAAATGACAATGTAGCAATAATTACACCGTGGCAAGCATCAGTTGGTCGCCAACGCCATCACAAGTACTTTTTTTTTCTTTTTACCATTTTCTTATGTACAATGTGATATGCTGTTTGTTTTTGTAGCTGCCCAGTTCTCAATTGTCACTTTTGGTCAACTAATTCATTTTTATGACACAATAATTGTAAGGCTTGCACATCAGCAGCAGCAGACAGCAAAATGCTGAAAACCATAATCACAGTCAACTGTCAGTACTCACACTTTTAAAGTTCATTATCTTACAAAGGCACAAACATGCACTGTGACCATTAGGAAGAGTAGCACTATTTTCTATATGCTACTGGAGCAATACGGAACAAAGGACAGCTTAGCTAAACTTCTTAAATGACTGTCATATTTATGTTTTCTGTAAGATATAAAGTAGCTAACAAATAAATGTGTTGTGTTAAACAGCTTGTGGGTAACATCGAAGATTAGGGTGTGCTGCCGAAGACAAGCATTGTAAAATCTGAAGATGTACAAAATAATTGTAATATTCAGAAAACAGAAAACATCCATTCATTAAATGATGTATATACATTTATTAATATGTTATTTTGAATGACAGAATAAATGTAGAAAAGTTTGAGTGATAAAAGTAGCCCAGCATATTCATTTTGATTTAATATTAAAAGTCGAACCTGTAATTAGGCTGTTCGCTGACTTTTTAAAAGTAATATTATTGAAGGGTCTACTGTCTCACATGTGAGCAGCAGTGGCTGAGTGGTTAGAGTGGTCACCCCCCAATTGGTGAGTTGGAGGGTTGATTCCACCAGGAGTCAGATGTTGACGTGTCCCTGGGCATGACAATGAACCTCTCATTACCTCTGATGTGTGTCCCTTCTATGTAAGAATGTGATCTAAAGCACTGATAATCTTTATAGAATGATTTGTTCACGTTAGTTTAGTAGAGCTCTAGTAGAGTGTTGTATGAATGTGTATGTGTGGAAGTAAATGAGGGCACAGATTTTATTGTGAAGAGCTTTGAGTGTCTTAATTACTGGCAGATAAAAAGGCGCTGTATAGTGTAAGTACAGTCCATTTACCATTTTAGAGGTTTTTCTCAACTAAATTGGTATGTATACTACATTAGAGTGAGGAAATGATGTGCAAATACTGCCAGGTTTAACAAATTTGCATGCTGCAATTCTCATTTGACCAGACATTTTAATTTACTAATCATTGATTTACAATTTAACTGTCAAAATTGTCTTTTTAAGGAAGCAAGACAAAACCAACCAAATGACAATGACAAATTCACATTGTCAGTCAATTATTTCAAAAATGTTGTATTGTATTTTCCACAATTATTTATTTTATATACAAAAGTGAAACATTCATGTAAAAAAACATGTGAAAATATAATTTTAAATAGTTGTTTTGATCAGTATCATACATCCATCCATCCATTCATCCATTCATCCATTCATCCATTCATCCCTCATCTTCCACTTGTTCCAAAGTCGGGTCGCGGGGGCAGCAGCTTGAGCAGGGAGGCCCAGACATCTCTTTCCGTAGCCACCTCTTCCAGCTCATCTGGGAGAACTCCAAGGCGTTCCCAGACCACCCAAGAGACATTCTCTCCAGCGTGTCCTGGGTTTTCCCCTGGGTCTCCTTCCAGTTGGACATGTCCAAAGCACCTCCTTAGGGAGGCGCCCATGGAGCATTCTTAACAGGTGCCCGATCCACCTCAACTGGTTCATCTCAATGTGTAGGAGCAGTGGGTCTACTCCAAGTCTCTCCCGGATAACTGAACTTCTCACCCCAACTCTAAGGAAGAGTCCAGCTACCCTGCAGAGGAAACTCATTTCAACCGCCTGTATCCACAATATCATTCTTTCAGTCACTACCCAGAGCTCATGACCATAGGTGATGGCAGGAACATAAACCAACTGGTAAACAGAGAGGTTCGCCTTATAGCTCAGCTCCCTCTTCACCACAACGGACCGGTACAGAGTCCACAATACAGCAGACACTGCACCAATCCATCTGTCAATCTCACACTCCATTCTTCCATCACTCGTGAACAAAACCCAGAGATACTTGAACTCCTCCACTTAAGGCAGAACCTCACCCTCGATCCGAAGAGAGCAATCCACTCTTTTCCGACTGAGGACCATGGCCTCAAATTTGGAGGTGCTGATTTTCATCCCAACCACTTCACACTCGGCTGTGAACTGCTCCAGTGAGAGCTGAAGATCACGGCTCGATGATGTCAACAGGACCACATCATCTGCAAAGAGCAGAGATGGAATCCTGACGCCACCGACCCGGAATCCCTCTGCCGCCTGGCTGCACCGAGAAATTCTGTCCACGAAAGTTATGAACAGAATCGATAACAACAGGCAGCCCTGGCAGAGTCCAACTCCCACCCTGAAGGAATCTGACTTATTATTGGTAATGTGAACCAAACTCTCGCATCGCTTGTATAGGGAACAAACAGCTGATCAGCATCTGATAAGATTCTTGATATGACAAAATAACTGAACCTAAATGTAACTAAATGTAAAAATTAGTTATTTGAAAAATACAAGTTTAAATCTAATGTTGTAATTATTTGTTTTAATTTGGTCTTCATTATAAGTTTGTAACTCAAGTGTAAGCTTTGTCATCCATCCATCCATCCATCCATTATCTTTACCCGCTTATTCCGTTTTTGGGTCACGGGGGTCGCTGGTGCCCATGTCCAGCAATCACTGTGCGAGGGGCGGGGTACATCCTGGACGGGTCGCAAGTCCATCACAGGGCCACATAGAGACAAACGAGACAAACAACCATTCACTCTCTCACTCACACCTAGGGACAATTTAGAGTTACCAATCAGCCTAACATGCATGTTTTTGGTCTGTGGGAGGAAACAGGAGCACCCGGAGAAAACCCACTCATGCACAGAGAGAACATGCAAACTCCACCCAGAAGGGCCCCTGGACCGGGGTTTGAACCAAGGACCTGCTCGCTGAGAGGCAGCAGCTCTATCAGTTGTGCCACCGTGCTGCCCAAGCTTTGGCTTATAGTTCTCATATAAAAAGTTCCATATTGGTGTATCAGTTTTGGCTGGAAGAACACTTTGAAAACAATAATTAGTCATTTCTAAAATCTTAATTTACACAAGGAAATATATTTTCAGGAAATGTTTTGTTTTGCCTTTGAGTGTCCCCTGCTCTTGGATGATATGTTTATCTTTTCATGAGAAGCAATAGTATGCATTCCCCAGCACAATTACTAAACCATGACAGCCCATCTCAGCTTTGTCAGACCACTCACTTACCATTTCAAATATATCCATTACCATGCAGATTGGTCTATTATCTTGTGCAGTATGACTGTTTTTTTTTGTTTGTTTGTTTTGTTTTTTTCTTCAAGAGACCTTGCAATCAATGTTGGTTTAAAACTCGGTCAAATATCTTTTCACTTCCTCTCACCAGTGAATCTCACAATTCTGTTTCAATAACAATAAAAAAAAAAATCAGATTGTGACTTTAATAAAGTTATCACTTTGACAAGTTTCAACAACGGTAGAGTGTGTTCTTTTTTTGACACAGTTAATAATACTGTTCTATTTTCACTCTTGTACCTTCTTCCAGCTGTGGTGTCTCCCCTCTAGGCCTAGTCTCCTGATCCCAGTCCTGACGAAAACCTGCAAAACCGCAGCTACACTGGATCCCCCAGGCTGACAAGCAGATCCATCTTCACCTGTAGAGTAACTTCATTCTGTTTGTCAGTATCTGTCCTCTGTGAAGGAGAACTGCAAATAGATATGCTAAAACATTTACTGAATCCTCTGTGATCATGACTTTCAGAATCATCTTCTTATTTCATCACTTTAATATTACTTACTGTACATTTGGTTTGTTTTTAAATACAAAAAGTACTCTGAACCACTGGACTGCAAAGAACTTAAAGTATTAATCAAGACCTGTTTTGTTTTCTTTATTGCAAATAGGTCATATCAGCGCAATATCTGCAATAATTTAATTCTATACAGTATATTTAGAGGGCAAACACTTAGGTCCTCAATGTTCACACACTACCACAGAGCCAATAAGCAGTGTCAGGTTTGCAGCACTAACAGGATTAAGCACCAAGACTTTATGTCTTTTACAGCCGTTGCCAACCACAGGACTGGAAATAATGGGATCAGTTTGGAAGCAGTTCATCATGGACAAAACCACCTCTTCCCACATTAGCTCAGTGTGAAACATCCCTCTCACATACACATGGACACTACGATAAATAGTAAACAAAATACTAAATTATAGACAAGTGTATGTAAATGACAATCATTCATGTATCCATCTATTTTCTTTGCCCCCTTTACTTTGGTGCCTATCTCCAGCAATCACTGTCCAAGAGGTTATGCACACACTGGACAGGTCGCAAGTCCATCACGGGAATGCATGGTGACAAACAAGACAGATAACCAATAATGCCTAGGTGCTAATTTAATGTTAACAATTAACCTAACATGCACATTCTTTGTGGCAGGAAACTAGAGTACCTGTGGAAAACTCACTCATGCACAGGGAGATTATGAATTATATTATCCATCCAGAAAAGTTCCTGGCCAGAAGATGATCATGTGACCATCCCGCTATTAGGAGACAGCTCTAAACATTGTGGAGTCATGCCGTCATATGAGGAAAGCATGTAGTGTCAACCGAATGCATATAACATTATCACCTGTTACTAATTATTAATAATCCATCATTTCATCCATTAACTTTACACGGTTCTTCCTTTTTGGGTCATGGGGTCCATATCCTTCAGTCACTGTGCGAGAGGTGGGGAGCACCCTGGACAGTTCTCCAGTCCATCACAGGGACACATAAAGACAAATAACCATTCACTCTCTCACTCACACCTAAAGACAATTTAGAGTTACCATTCAGCCTAACATGCATGTTTTTGGTCTGTGGGAGGAAATAAAATCGGTCCCCAAGCCAGGATTTGAACCAGCGACCTTCTCGCTGAGAGGCAACATCCCTACCAAGTAAGCCACCATGTTGCCATAACTAATAATGTTACAGAAATGTTAACTAGAAAAAATGAAGAACTGCTTGTAAAAGAGGCATCAGCTATTGCAGAAGATGCAATGTCAATGAGAACATTGTCTAACTGCAGTTAGCAATTTGAATTAGTGGCTGTTTCAGATGGCTTACTTTCAATTTAATCTTGATTTGAGTTTGATGGTTTGTAGAATGTTGTTTGTTTATTTGTTGTTTGTTTATTTATTTATTTAATGTATTTAGCCAAAATAGGAAAGGTAAAATGCCAATAATAAATCATAAAATAAAATTACTGGACTCTAGAAATTAGTCATGTTCAAACAAAAGTTTGTTTCTTCACAAATGAACAAAAATTGAAAATAGGCTTATTGAAAAGATTAAAGATAATTGACTGTACTTATACACCACCTTCATATCTAATTAAGATACTCAAAGTGCTTTACAAAACAATCTGTGTTCTCATTCACCTCCACACACACACACACAAACACACACACACATTCATACAGCACTATACTAAATCTCTACAAAGATAATTTGAATCTGTAGAGACTATTCAGTGCTTTAAATCAAATTCAGACACCAATGGGACAAACATCGGAGACAATGAGGGATTCAGTGTCCTGTCCAGGGACACTTCAACATTTACCTGCTGGTGGAATCGAACTCCCAGCTCACCCCTTGAAGGGCAACTGCTCTAACCACTCAGCCACAGCTGCCCCAAGGACAAATTGAATCACAAACTCATAACACTGAGAACTTTTTCATAACACATTATATATATATATAAATATATATATATATATATATATATATATATATATATTAGGGGTGCACCGATTGCAGTTTTCTGGCCGATCACCAATCACAGATTTCTAAAAGGTCTGACTTGCTGATTCCGATTTTGGCTGATATCGATTTTGTTTTATAAGTAACACTGTCAGGTGTTACAAGGGCACTATGCATCTTTTATTTTCCAATATTATTTTACTGAAAAGCATACCCTTAAACAATATCATAGAAATAATACAAACTTGGTTAACTGGAAATTAAGTAGTGCTCTGAAATATAAATGAAGTTCAGACGATTGTTGTTAAAACTAAAATAATTGGTTTCTCATGCAAGTATCAGCCGATTTCCGATTTCCCAAAATTAGGGAAATCGGGGCCGATAAATCAGCCGGTTGATATATCGCTGCACCCCTAATATATATATATATATAAGATTTAATTTGAACCCAGGTGTCGTCAACATACCTGAACCAATGACTTGGTGGTTTCCCTGAAAAGGACATCAAGGCTCTCTTTTCTACCTCCTCCATGTACAGGTTGGCAACAATAAAAGAAACTGAAGACCCCATAGCACACCCATGTTTCAGCCTATAATATTGCTCCCCATATGTGAAGTAGGTTGACTGCAGGCACAGTTTCAAGAGTTGACACAGTTGTTCTGTGGAAAGAGTGGTCCTGCTGCTCAGAGTGGTGTCTGATTTTAATCTTAAACTGACCACCTCTACTGCATCATCAACAGGAATCTAAAAAAGTGGACGGTGCTATTTAAGAGACTGAGCTGAATACAGCTCCTCAGACTGAGGAAGTCTCTCGGATGAGAGACGAAACGTTTCTACATTTTTTGTTGATTTGCTTTGTTTTGTTTTTTTGACTGTCCAGAGGACCAGATTTAACTTTTTTAGATTTTTCTACCTGGATTATTGAGCATGCATCAGGACATCAACAGGAATGCACGTAAAGAGTGATGTGTCATCAAAAGAGACCATTGTTTCATCAGTCTCCATGATGACATCCCTCACCTTATCCACAAAGTCCATTGTGTTCTGTATGTGGTGTTCTGAGCTACCAACTACCAACAACTGCCATGGTTAGGCTGATGGTCCTTCTTGATCATGTGAGCAGCTGGTTTTGGTTGTCAGCAGCAAACTGGTTGATCCACTCTGAGAAGGTGCTATTTATAAGACTGAGCTGAGTACAGCACCTCAGACTGAGGAAGTCTTTCGGATGAAAGACGAAACGTTTCTACTTTTTTTTTTTTTTTTTTTGGCTTTTTTTTTTTTTTTTTTTTTTTTGCTCTGTTTTGTTTTATGAATGTCCAGAGGATCAGATTTAACTTTTTTTTTTAGATTTTTCTACCTGGATTATTGAGCATGCATCAGGATAACAGAATAAAAGCAAATGTGAAAATGGGAAAACACAGCTTTAGTTTTGTTTGTTTGTTTGTTTGTTTGTTTGTTTGTTTTTTCACTATATACAAATGATACATAGAAACAAGTTCTCAGTGTAACCCTTCTGACAGTGAGTCAGAGGAGGCTAAGACAACATATTGCCAGTGTTGACAGTTATTTATTTCACATATGGGACAGCACTGAAGAGATCTCACAAGTTAAACAGTTTTTATTTTATTTGAGCAGTTATTACTGTTGTGAAGGTTAACACCGTCCTCTGAAATGTGGCACCTTCATCAGTTAATATCTATTTGTCATCTTTAGTACCCCTGGCATGAAACAATGCACACTAGATTACTAGATGCACATCTTCAATAAAGAAGAACCAATCCACAGGATCTGATTCAACCTTGTTAGATACACACTAGTTTAAATGAATAAAATCAGTATATTTACATTACCTACCCTGAAAACGTTAAATCAAATCAAAGTGAGACAGTGCTTTTAAAACAACAACAACAAAACAACGTATGGGCAGATTTTGTGGATGGGGGGTTTAAATGGGTAGACGTATGGACGAATGAACAAACAAATAAATAAATGAATAAATAAATAAATATAGAGAGACATTTAGACAGTTTAAAATTGTCCCCTTATAACCACAATTATATATAATTCATTACACTGTAGGTCTGCAATATTTTGTACATTTTGAGCAAACATGGGATATAATTCCAGAGAAAATACATTATTAATTAGCCCCCAGAAATGATAATGAAATACAAAACCTGTATAAGAGAGTGGCAACTTCATCTTCCTAATATAAAGTAAAAAAGACTGTCAGGTTCCCTAAAATCCCCTTTGTCAAAATAAAAATTATAAAATACAAATAAAATAAAAATATAAAATTTAAATAAAATACACATTCATTGCATCTGTCTTCATTTTCAGATCCCAATACTTGATTTTTATTTTACACCAACTTTGCAAATAAAAGCATTTCCAGATTAGGACTGAGGTAAGTATATATTTTTAGTTTATTTTGCAGAATATTATTTCATGCAAAATGGCTTGAAAAAAATTGCAGTCATTATCAAAGAAATGTTTTGCCCCATCAAGAAAAGTAGCTAGTCAGTTGAATTTCTTCTAACTTGACCACGAGGTCAGCAAATGCAACGTTTTAGAGTTGCCTAAAATTACAACAAACTATAACTAAAATTTTAGTCTAGTGTTTGCCTTTTTTTTTTTAAAGATCAAACAATTTAAAATAATTCAAGAATTCTGTTGTTTTATGTTTCTTAAAACGTCCTAAATGCTTGGGGTGATTCCTTAAGGCACACAGCTTAAGTACTTTATGAAAGGAATAAAAAAAGCAGAAAAGCCCACCTTCTGTTGACTTTTCAGAGATGATAAGGCGAGCTCAGCTGGATAACAGATCACCAGCAGGCAGTGCAAGTCAAAAGAGGAAGTGACTGTGTAATGTTTTCTGTACTGGTTCTGGATATGTTGTCAGTGTAACACTAAGGGTGTTATAATGCTCCCATACAAAACAAGAGTGGTCAGTTGTTTGTGTTATCTTTGGCAAAATCATTAGGCTTTGCTAATCTTTTTTCATTTATTTACCCTTTATTTATGCAGGTAGTCTCATTGAGCCACAAGAACTCATTCTCAAGAGAGACCTGTTTAGGGAGCATATGGTGGGGTTAAGGGCCTTGCTCAGGGGCCCAGAGTGGGGCGAATGAGGGTGGAGGGAGGTGTGGGTGTTTCACCTTTCCCATTATAAGTATAGGTACAATTAAAATATATTGTCTCAAAAATGAAGCACAAATAGTGTGCTACTGTATTAAAAGCCTATTTGAAAAGTATTAATAATGTTATTGTAGACCATATGGTGCATATCAGCTTAGTGAGAGGTAACTGAGCACAAACAGACTTGGAGACGACAGTAGGTCAAGAGGTAAAGAGAGCCAAGAGAAGCTCATTGAGTGTAATACTGTGAACCTGTGCCGAGTCAACCTTTCTTTAACTGTGGGTGGAAGGGAACTGGTACTTGGAGAAGAACCAAAAAGCTGTCTGGGTGTGCTTATCCTGAGCTTACGATACAAACGTGGTGAGCACGTTTCATGTTCAGTATATCTTCATAAAAAAAATGAAAACAAACGACAACAATTTAAATAAATGGATTTGTATATTTCAATCTTTAAAAAAAATCTGTTTCTTTGTTTGTGACAAGTGAACTGTATTGGTCTGATTCTTTAATGTGGCCTTGAAAGTGTGATCTTCCATTGTCACAAGAATTATTCACTAATATGTATAAAAAGAGGATATGTTGTAATTTTCCTCTTTATTGCTACGCTGAAAATTCAGTGTGATACAATATTGCAAATGAAGTATTTAATGTCAGAACTAAATGCAGGAACAAGAGATACTGTTACCATGCAAGCATGAAGGTCAAAAAACAGCCACCCTGCTGAAAGAAAATGTACTTCTCCAGCTATGAAGTGCTCTTATGCATGTAAAATATGCCGGAAAGTAAGTTCTGTGTAAATTGGCACAAAACGGTTTGTTGTGTCAACAGGATACTTCAGAGATGTTTCAAGAATTATCATCTAACATTCTGCAAGACAACTATTGACCATGATCATGATTAAAAGGAACAAAACAGAAAATGCTATTTTTAATTCTTTCAGCTGCTAACAATGCAAATACCACCGAATCCCTATTTCAGAGTGGTTATGTAAACCACAACTGTGTCTAGCTTGCAGCCCACATGGTCTTCCAACCATTTAATTTAAACTGCATCCACAACTTTATACCTTAATTAGCACAAACACATAGATGTCCAAGCACCGGCTCTTGGCACCCTCCCAACCTCATGTAATCAGCATGTAGTCTTTGGTGTGTGTTCAGGTAGGATAAAAGCTCTGCTGTGTTCACAGAAGGGGCAAGTTTACAAGGTTACATTGTAATGAGTCTCTTTGCCTGGCCAATCTCTCATCTGATATGTTCCAGTTGCTACTGTTAGGAGCACAGACCATTCTATCATTGTGTATACAGGGCTAGCCAGGTCCATCATTAATACTGTTCTTATCATCACGTCTGCCGTGATTTCCATCCAAGCCTTTGTTATCAGCGAGACCCATATCAAACCATGTCTGTCTTGTTGGGACATACAGCAGAAGATTTGCTACGAGGCACACTGTCTGTTAGTTGTTGGCTCCCGGGCAACAGAAGACACCACAACCTTGACATTAATGATTCAATGAGCACAGTAATTGAGTGCCTTTCTCATTTCCTGGCAGCTACAATACAAAGCTGGTGGTGGGGTGACACAAGAGATACAGAAGGAGTAGGATAAGGGTTGGCAGAGAAAAGCTTATGAAAAAAAAACTGAAGGTGGTGAAAAATAGAATTGAGTAGCGAGGATAAGACATGAAGGAAAGGAAATAAGGAAGTGAAATGTAGGGTATGATGAGGATCAGAGGCATAGGAGTAAGACGAGATTGCTTCAGCTCATCATCTCAGAGGGTCTGGATCTCTCTGTGGTCAACGGTCCTGAGATCTCCTCTCTTTAGCCCTCCAATGTGCCAGTAGCATTATCTCCTACTTACCAGAGGGAAACACTTTCAGCTCAGAAGATCTTTAATTTTAAATAACATAAAACTTTCCCTTAATTATTGCCATGAGCTTATCAAAGGTATGATAAAAAAAAGTGTCATTACGCAAATGCAGGACCCCAAAAATATATGAAATATTGAATTTTAATTTATTTCACATGTTAACTCAATACTGTTATTTTTTTTCTTAACATAATGCCTAGATTTTTTTTTGGTTTCACTAATAAAACATGTAGCATTAAACCAAATAAAACTTTTTTTTTCTTTAGAAATGTAAAGAAAAAAGTGTCACAATCGTTGTTTAAACTAAAAACTCAAAAATTCACCTTTAGTACAAACAGTGGGAAAAATGTTTAATATTATCACATTGTCATTTGTGTAAATTCTCTGAGGAGGTTGGTGCCACTTCCAACTCATCACACTGTGATCTTTTATGAGGACCAGGCAAGATTCTGGCAGTCTGAAATGAACGCCAACCTGTGATCTTGTTGCAATATTTTAAAAGTAGCTCAAGTCCTAAAGTCTATTTCGTTGTTAGCAAAACATGTCTTCAGAAGGCCTGAGTTAGGTGGCTATGAGAAAAAAAATTAAATATAAAAATCTTACATCTAACAGGAACAGGACATTAGTCTCCTCCAAAAACTCCAGCATTCATTCTCCTTCAACTCCTAAAAAATTACAGACTGTCTTTAAAAAGGGAACATGACATTGTTTTACCTTTTTACGTGTTACTGCCAATAAATTAAAAATATTTTGCTTTTTCCCAAAACATTTTTTTTTTAGATTTTTTTAGTCTAGCATTTTTTTTCCATTGTAAATAAAATAAGGGTTTATGAGAATTGTGAAAAAGTGCACATTATTTGTATTTGCAATTTAAAACTGTAAATAATGTAATATTTACAATTACAACATTTTCAGATTGAGGTTGTAAATCATTTGGTTTAAGGACTTTCCTAAGATTAAGTACAACCACAAAACTTAGGATTTTCATTAACAGAGATAGAGAGCTGGAGAGCTGAAGCAATAACCTTCACATCAATGTGAAGAAGACAAAGGAGATGATTGTGGACTTCCGAAGGAACAAAAACACCTACACCCCCCTGAACATAAGAGGATCTGCGGTGCACAGACAGTGGCCGGGTGTTTTGCCGTGTGCTCTCTTTGTGTATATTTCTTATATTTTGGAGTCTTACTTTGTCTTTTCTTTCTTTCTATCCTATTTAAAATAAATAAATAAATAAAAAAAACTACACTAGATAGTCACTAGAATAAATATTTCATAAAAATGGTGTGGAGAGGATGGCTGTAAGGGGAGAAGGGAGGCCATCTAGAAAAAAAAAAAAAAAAAAGAGGATCTGCGGTGGAAGTGGTCTCCAGCTACAAGTACTTGGATGAGCACATGAATAACAACCTGAGCTGGAGCAACAACACCACCAGCCTGATCAAAAAAGCTCATCAGACACTCTACTTCCTCAGGCGGCTGAGGCGAGCTGGTCTGGGAAGCTCAGTCCTCACCTCCTTCTACAGGTGTGCAGTGGAGAGCATCCTGTGCTGCATCATCAACGTGTGGCATGGAGACTGCACAACTGCAGAAAGAAATGCTTTGCAGAGAGTGGTGAAGGCTGCACAGAAGACTGTTGGAGTAAGTCTCCCCACCATCACAAACATTTACACCTCCAGATGTAAGAAGAGGGCCACTTGCATCATGAAGGACCCCACTCACCCAGCACACACACTTTTTTGTTTCGCTCCCCTCAGGAAGGAGGTTAAGGAGCATTAATTCTAGAACCACTAGGCTGAGGAACAGCTTCTACCCTGAGGCTGTTAGACTCATTAATTTCTAATCAGGATAATTACTGTGAAAAACACATCATGTTGCTGCTGATCTGTTTCATGTTCATGTGTTCATGCATGCACATCCGCTCACACAGACTCATGTTCGTGCTGCTGTTTGAAGTAATGTTTTAATGCTATTAGTGCTTAGTGTATATTTAGTTGATGTTTTTTTCTTAGTTAATATCTTAGATCTTATTACTGTTTTTATTTTATATTTTATTGTTGGATATAACTGGGACCATGTGTACATTATCTCGTTCCACCACATGTACCACATGAGATGCAAATGACAAATAAATCTATCTGACTCTCTGAATCTGACTAACAGCAACCCTATGATCAGATCTTTAAAATATGTGCTAGAGAAAAGTATTCCTTACACCTTAAATGACCTTCTCTTAGGCCATGCCATTTGTCAGCAAAGAGTAAAACTTAGGGCGAAAAAGTGTCAACCTCCAAACCAAAAGATCAGTAACTGAATTAATGGTTTGCCCAGAAAATTTTACTGAGACACATAACCAGCCACTTTCAATAACAAAGTCCCTACTAAACACAGGTTGTGAAAAGTAAGGAATTAGGGAAATAGCGTTATGGGAGATAGTTGCTCTTTTCAACACTAAATGTGTTTTTTTTTAGAGACATTTGGGAATCAGTGGCATTTTGAAAGTCAGTAGATGTGTACAGGTCTCTCTTGTAAATGAGTCCTCGAGCCTCAGTGAGACTAACCTGTATAAATAAAGGTTGACTGTATGTACAGCATGTATGTATGTATGCACTGTATGTGTGTATGTCAGTATA
>NC_056507.1:16532462-16536793 GCF_014905685.2 Nematolebias whitei | reverse complement strand
TGCCTACGGACCTGCAAATAAATCAATCAGTCAGTCAGTATTTTTTTTTTTTGTGGAATTCTGTGCAAAACATTTAGTTGGTGCTTATGGGACTTTTTACTATCTGTTTTACTGACTAACTTTCCTAGCTACTAGTAGTACGAGAGTACTCACTTAAAACACCCATTATGCCTTCCAGAGCCAAACACATGCTTTAAATGTCGTCCAAGCCAAAGAGGAAATGCCACAGATTTAGGCAAGGAGCAAAACTGGAAGCACAGGAAATTCTTATTATTATTATTATTATTTTTCTTATCTCACATGTCATAAAAAATGTGGGATCTCTAAAATAATTATGAGTTGAAAATGCTATCAAGGACATCCCCCACCCAAAAAATAAATTAATAAAATTAATGAAAGCAGTATTTTGTGTTTTTCTGACAGACACATAGTTTCATGGACACATTGCTGACTCAGGTCCTTACTCACCCAGTTTTAAAACTTTTGAGGCAAGGAAAGATCGCAGAAAGAGGAGTAAGCATTATGAAGAAGGAATTGCAGAGCTGGCTAACAGCAAAATGTGTGATCCTGAAAGGTGCAATTACGCTTGTGAAGGAGCATCTCTGCACCCGGGACACTAAATGTTTCCCTGCAAGTTTCTACCCATGTTAGAAACCAAAAGAGGGTTGGAGTGGGCTTTTATACCTGTAAGACTCCCATCATTGTATGATCTTGAAAATCTTGGACAGGAATCTGTACAAATAAAAATAAAAAAACTTTTATATTAGGATCTTGGGAAAATTTTGACCTAGTACATTCATTATTTGATCAAAGGTAAAAATAGTGGTTCAACAAAATGAGAGTGGGACTTTTTTCGGAGCCAGTTTATACAAATACATGGAGCAACATAACTGTCAGTTCAGCATTTGTGAAGATAAAAACACATCTGATGGATTATTATTTGCAAACATTACAAATGTATTTCATTGCATGCCCACAATCCTGTGCTCCAACCTGTTCAGGACAACAAGACTGCAGCACTGACCGAGTTACCATGCCTCCACAAAATTATAAACTCACTTTTCATTTATAATATGTTTTTGTAACGTTTCTGTGGCAGCACGGTGGCTCAGTTGGTAGAGCTGTCACCTCTCAGTAAGAAGTTTGCCAGACTGAATATCGGCCAGGGACCTTTCTGGGTGGAGTTTGCATGCTCTGTCTGTGCATGTGTGGGTTTTCTCTGGGTACTCCGGTTTCCTCCCACAGACCAAAAACTTGCATGTTAGGCTGATTGTCAACTCTAAATTGCCCTGGGTGTGAGTGAGCGAGTGGATTGCTGTTTGTCTCATGTGTCTCTATGTGTCCCTGTGATGGACTTGTGATCTGTCCAGGGTGTACCCTGCCGCTCCCACAGTAACTGCTGGATATGGGCACCAGTGACCCCCGTGACCCGAAAAAAATGAAACAGAAAAAGATAATGGATGGATGGAACTATTTGTTTTATTTTTATTTTTGCACTTGTGTTGTGTTTTTTGTATTCATAGAATTCCATCCCCATGCATTGCATTTTGCAACAGTTATATACTATTTTAGGAAACGAGTATCAAAGATAACCTATTTTAATGTTCTATAAATAACAATAAGCAAGTTACAGTTATTATCTACAATAGGTCAGAGTCCTCAGTGAAAGATTCCTAAAAGCTTTAATCTTACCAGTGTCAATGCTTTCTGTTTGTTATTTGTGTTTGTTTTTTGTTGTTGTTGTTTTTTTTTCATTTGTGCTATTTTTTAAGCTAGTCAGTTGTATACAGTGCACAGTAGAATGTAAAAAAGTAATTGATCATCCTGAATTTCATTGTTTCTAGATTTGAGATCGTACCTTTTTTTTCACTAAAAGCACTAACACATTTGTACTACATTGTTTTCTCCACTTCTTTACACTTTAAGACTAGTTTGCATCTACTGTATCATAAATTGCACTTTGGATGGATACATGTTAGAGTATTACATAGTTATTTTTTTTAACTCAAGCTCAGATCACATAAGACAATGTCTTGTACTATCTCTTATAAGTTCTCTACAATTACACATATTATCAGTCACACTGGCTTGTTTTATTGTTTGGGTCAGACTGTTTTTTTGTTTTTCTTATGAAGTGTTGAATCGCCTAATACTTTGACTATTGCATATCATCATAGATTATCATCATAGATTCATGCAAAAAACTCATACAGTATTTATAACATCAGCTTTACATTGCTTAAGAGCACAAATCAAAGAAAACATATTCAGTGAGTGTCTGAGTATGGCGCTATGCATCCTTTCCCAATTCAGACTGTCTGACTCAGTTGCATGTAAGTAGGACGAGGCAGATGGGAAACATAAAATACTCAATGCATTGACAAAGTCGTCTGTCAAAGTTAGGTAGAACAGTCACAGGGGTAAAGTTTTGACAAGGCATTAAATGTCTACTTTGCAGACGTCCCATATGTCATTCTACTAGATTGATGTACAGATACAGATGGTTGTATAATGCATGCCTATGGAGATTTTGTACGCTCATGTGTTAGTTTTGGTTATGCGCTGACCCACTTACCTCAAACTGCTAATGATTAGCCCCAAGCTAAAGTCAATCCCAACGTTAAATTTCTCACCATAATTGAATAATTATATTATGAGTAAGAATGATTTCCAGCTACGCATTTATTTCTTGTGATAGCATGTTTTTGCCCTTCCAACCATTTTTGTTGCTGTCATTGATTTTTTTTTGTTTTTTTTCTATTGTCTATCATGCTTTTATTTTTTAAGTTTATTGTTCATTTTTAGTTTAACAAATTATTAGCCTTTGTTTTTGCTTTTATAGTACAATGAATTGAATTGTACCATTAAATACCTTTATTTTAAGCATATCTGATGTACTAAGGACTGTTTTCAACTCATCCATCCATCCATCCATTTTCTTCCGCTTATCCGGGGTCGGGTCGCGGGGGTAGCAGCCTAAGTAGGGAGGCCCAGACTTCCCTCTCCCCAGCCACTTAGGCCAGCTCTTCCGGGGGAATCCCGAGGCGTTCCCAGGCCAGCCGAGAAACAGTCCCTCCAGCGTGTCCTGGGTCTTCCTCTGTTCCTCTGTTTTCAACTCCTTCTCTTTAATGTTTTTCTCCGTTTCAATGAACACAGTCAAAGTTCAGATTTCTTAAGTTGGGCCAGTTTTATCTAGCAATTGCCACAGGCCATGCCTTGAGCTTCAACAGACCTTTTACCCAGCATCTATTCATAATATATCTTTTAGTAACCAGTATATTTTTTCTGAAATCTTTTAAATGAGTGGACACTACCTAAGGCAATGCCTAAAGAAATGCACTGCAGCGGTGCATGGGTAGTTTTATGTTTCTACTGTATTACTTTATATTGAGGACTTTTTTTATATACTGCATTGAGCCTGTGTCAAGGTCTGTGTTCTATGTTGGTTAATATATGGTATCTTGTGTTTTTATTATTAAGATTATTTTTGTGTATTGATTTGTGTTTCCATTTATTTTCACTTCCAGTGTTCCTCTGTTTCCATCAGTTCAGTTTTCCTCAGTGTTTTACCAAACAGCATGACAAGCCCACCATCACCTGCTCCTTCCTCCCTTGGAACAGCTGTAGTCATTTCTCTTGTTACTCCCAGCTTTTATACTCACTTTGTATCCATCTGCACCTGATGTTGGTTTACTATCACAGCCCCAGTCCTCTTTATGGTTTTCCTGTCCCTTGCCCTCCTCAAGATTACTCCTAGTTTTTCTATGTGTTTAGCTGCAATGTCAGCATTTTGTTTTTGCCTTTTATAAAAAAAAGTTTTGTTGTTTGAGCTCCAAGTGTCTGCATTCTGGTTCCAATCCTCTAGCCAGTTGTGACTCTGTGAAGTAATTACAGATGTTGTTTGGTAAAGCAACTGCTGATGATAGCTCTAACAAAGATAGCAAATATACTGTAGCAATCTGGCTATAACTTTTGTTTGTTGTAAATGTAGTATATGACAAACCTTTGTGATTTTCAAAACTCTGTTGTGAGTGTAAGAAAAAAAAACATGAATGTGACTAAATCTTTAAAATAAAAACAGAAAATGATGTAGATTCATTTGAAATTGATTTGAAATTGAATTTATTTTTTTATTTATTTTAATTGATAGTTTAAAGATCTGTAATAATAGACGTTTATTCAATTAGAAGCCCCCAAAAAATTCTGTTTGGAGTACTGTACCCCCAAAATTGTTTTTAGCTTTATTAAAACATTAAATAATAATCCATAAAAATCTCAAATCATTGAAAACTGAAAATATAAATATATATATATATATATATATAAATAAC
>NC_056507.1:16508782-16532062 GCF_014905685.2 Nematolebias whitei | reverse complement strand
ATATATATATATATATATATATATATGTATATTATTTAGGAGTTTATTTTATGTTGTCCTTTGTTAGAGAGAGAGCCCAAGAGAAAGGAGTGACAGTGCAAGAGACAGGAACAAAGCAATATAGAAATGTCTTTCAGTTATATCTTCTCATCTGTTAAAAAAAATTATCCATATTTTACTGTAAATTTGAATAGCACAGAGAAACACAAAAAAAGTGAACATGTCAATAACAATATTGTGTATATTGCTTGAAAATAAGGAACTTTATTTATAGTTTATTCATGCTATTTTTTTCTCATTTATGTAACAGTTATGGGCTAGGCAGCTAACTGTGGCTACAAAAGCAGCATCAGAAGATTGTCCTTTTAAGGAGCCTGAGGTGTGAATGAAAACAGGAGGCAGTGTTCTTAGTTTTGGTGTATATATATTGAGTGATTTGAATAAAAACAAACAACAACAACAGTATGATGAGACAAAATCATTGACTCAGAATAAATTAATTACAAAATCATAAAGTCCATTGTCATCTTTCCTAGCTCGCCATCTTCAGATCCGGATGAGGATCTGATCCAACAAGAGGGAGAAAAAAAAAAAAAAAAAAAACCCCGACCTAAAAGGTCAGAAGAACCCATTAAGTATTTTATCAAAAACAATCATGTACAAACATACAAATGAAATAATTAAATTTAGGCATTAGTTTATGCATAGATTCCTAATAATTTGACATGATCAAACATCTCAATAATCAGGTTAAATTAGCCATAATTTAAATAAAGTAAAACAAAAAAAGAGCATCAATCATATTTTAAGCTATTCAATTTAAGGTCATCAATTTAAAGTTAAAGTCAAAGTGCACTTCAAAAATAAAGAAAAATAAAATAAGAATTGTCAAATACTCAAGCAGAGTGAGAGAAAGAAAATAAATA
This sequence comes from Nematolebias whitei, assembly GCF_014905685.2. Classification (NCBI taxonomy): domain Eukaryota; kingdom Metazoa; phylum Chordata; class Actinopteri; order Cyprinodontiformes; family Rivulidae; genus Nematolebias; species Nematolebias whitei. Next base: position 16,531,136 of record NC_056507.1, on the reverse strand, counting down.
AATATACTGTGCAATATCAACTTAAGTGTAGCTACATTTTGTTCTGATCAATTTCATTTTAAACTTCCTTTCTTCAGCATCAATAAAAACGTGCCAGAACATGCACAAAATCAGCAACAAGGTACCTTTTCAAGAGAGAGTGGGGCGTACTTAACCACAATCAGCTGTGACAGAATCCAGTTGACGTCCCTGGTAACCAACGCCAACAATTCTAATAAAACAATGCTCTAATGAGCAATTGAGCAGAAGTTTCACATATAAAAACAATACTGCTATCTCATAACAACTCACCAGGTAATCAAATCAGTAAGTTCAAAAATTTGGACCAGTTTGGGTGGAAGACGCCAGCAGCAAGCCACAATCACAGTGGAAACAGGTGAAGATGTTCAGAACTGCATGCTGGAGGCGGGGCTTTAAATAAGTTAGCAGAGTTTGGGGCAACACAGGAAGTGAGCCCACAAAAATAAAAGTCCTTGACTAATTGCGGGTTACAGGTTCCCCCCCAAACTCATGTGCGGCCTCGTACATGCAAGCGGTTGGTGACACACCACACTGTCAAATGAAGTAGAGGTCACAGAGGTCTCCTCCAGTTCCAGAGCTGATGTAAGGGCTGTGCTGAGTCCTTGAAACAGGGACTGAATACTTTGCAGAAGTGGATGCCCAAGTGTCGAATACTGCAGACGAGTTGGTGGCTGATGTATTCGAGTAGAGCATCGGACAGGTGGTTCAGGATCTGGACTGGAGAGTTTTGAAGCAGTAGAATCACTCAACATGGTGGATTGTTCTGGAGAGGATGCAAATTCTGGGTGAGGAGAGACAGGTCCTGATTGAGAGGAGGAATTTTCCTCAAGAGGCTCTGAGTCAGCAGAATCTGGTTCATCCTCAGCTGTTGGTTCCATATCCAGTTCAACAATAGGTTCAGGTCCAGACTCCTCTTCCTGTTCTTCACCAACCGTTTCTTCCAAAGAGCTCTGAGGATGCTGGCCAGGCGGATCCACAGGCATAGGAGCGACAGTAGATGGAGGAGCAGGTAAGTCGACCTCAGTTGTAATTCGGGTGATAGAAGAGCTGGAGTAATCGGGTAAATCAGGTAAGAACACTTTTTCATTTTCAGGGTCTGAAAGATCTACAATTTCTGAAGTCACGGGTGCAATCACCAATGTTGGCTTTAATTGTTCCGATTTAGAGGCTGGGGACAAATAGCCACAAGGCAACAGCAGGTCACGGTGGAGCGTCCTGATGGGACGATCTTTGCCTTCTGGTTTAACTGTGTATACTGGAAGAGTGCCGGCTTTCTTCTGGATAATATACACATCTGATTCCCACCGGTCTGCGAGCTTGTGCTTGCCTCGTAGTTTGACATTTCTAACCAGAACTCTATCTCCAACTGAGAGTTCTGCAGCTGTGACTTGCTTGTCAAATCTGTGTTTGTTCTTCCACATGACTTTCTCAGAGTTTTCAGTTGCAATCTTGTAACTTTCTTTGAGACATGACCTGAGCTTTTCAACGTACTGTGAATGAGATGTAGATGGTTTTTCAGACACAGGCAGTCCAAAAGCCAAGTCGACAGGAAGGCGGGGTTGCCGACCAAACATCAGTTCATATGGGGAGTACCCAGTGACATCATTTTGGGTACAGTTGTAAGCGTGTACCAGCGGCTTCACGAAATCTTTCCAATGAATTTTATCTTCTTCTTGCAGAGTACCCAACATGTTTGAGTGTTCGGTTGAATCGTTCCACAGGATTGCCACGGGGATGGTAAGGTGTGGTCCTAATCTTTTGGATTCCTGTGATCTGACAGAGCTCTTTGATAGTGTGAGATTCAAAATCAGTCCCTTGGTCGCTATGGAGACGCTCTGGAATCCCATAATGGACAAGATAATTCTCCCATAGAGCTTTTGCTACTGTTTTAGCTCTTTGGTTTGGGGTTGGCACTGCAACAGCATATTTTGTGAAATGATCGGTTATCACAAGGACATTTTTGGTGTTGCTTCGGTCTGGTTCTATTGAGAAAAAGTCCATGCAGACAAGTTCGAGTGGTCTTGAATTTTTAATGTTAACAAGAGGTGCAGCTTTCTCAGGTTGTGCTTTTCTTCGGATGCATCTCTCACAGCTCTTAAGTTTATTGCAGACATCAACTGCCATTCGTGGCCAGAAGAACCGAGATCTAACCAGGTCCAGAGTCCTCTCTGTACCCAAATGGCCCATCTGGTCATGAAGCTGGTTGAGGACCTCAGCCCGCCATTCCTCTGGAAGTACAAGTTGGTAAGAAAGCTCACCTCCAATATTCCTTCTCCTGTCAAGAACATTATTATGGAGCTCCAGGCGTGTAAGCTCTCGCAGGAGTAATGGCAGATCGAGGAGCTGTTCCCTCAGAAATGGTGGTGGGTTTTCCCCTCGTTCCAACTGAGCAATGATGTGCTGAATGATTGGATCGGCCCGTTGTTTGTCAGCAATTTCACCTTCAGAAAAAGATGGCACAACAGGTGAAAAGAACTGTAGATCATTAACAAAACTGTCTGGTAAACTGTCAGTGTTAATGGAGAGAGTTTGCACAAGAGCAGCAACTTGGTCCAGGTTGGGTGAACTGTACACCAGTTGCCTGTCACATATTGCTTGAACTGAGTGCTGGTCAATGGAAATACAGGATGGATGTTCCAGATGTTGTTCAGTAAACTTCAATATTCTTTCCTTCTCCTTCAGAGATAAAGGATCTGCCACCTGTTAGGCATGAGGTCGCCGAGAGAGACCATCCGCATCCGCATTTAACCTGCCAGCCCAATAAATGATCTTAAAAATAAAAGTTGAAAGAGCAGAAAGCCACCTGTAGCTTGTAGCATCCAATTTAGCAGAAGTTAGCAGATATGTCAATGGGTTGCTATCTGTAACCACAGTAAAATCGGATCCATACAGGTAGTCATAGAATTTTTCTGTAACTGCCCATTTGAGAGCCAGAAACTCAAGTTTATGGGCAGGATATCGACTTTCACTGCGGGACAGACCTCTGCTGGCATATGCAATCACCCTGTTTCGCCCATCATGTTCTTGGTACAAAACTGCGCCAAGACCAGTAGAGCTAGCATCAGTGTGTAAAATGTAAGGTTTACCTGGGTCTGCAAAGGCAAGAACTGGAGCTGTACTCAGCTTCTGGATAACCTCTTCAAAAGCCTGCTGGCAAGCAGTCCTTGACTAATTGCGGGTTACATCTACAATACAGAGTTCTTTTTTTCTCCTTCAGTAAACTATAATGAAAATAAAACAGTATAAAAATATTATTAATTAAACTAAAAAAAAAACATATTTGGTACTTAAATGCTGTGATTGAGTTGAGGACCTTTTTAGTTACATTACACTAGTGAGTACATCCTTTCTTTGAGCAAAAATCACAAAGTAAGCTCAGAGCTCTCAAAAATTTGGTAAAGCCAATTTCTCTGACAAGCCTGCTGTGAAAACAACAAACAACAAATGAACAATCAAGGCATCATTCTCAGATTGTTTCAGCACCAAGGACAGCATGCAGTGATTTAAGCACATCTATTCAGTTCAGCACCACAATACTGGATAGCTACAGTGCACACTTTCTGTGATTGTTCTTCAATAACATAAAATGCACACACCAAAAAAAAAAAAAGTGCAATAAAAAAAATAAAAAAATACAAAGCTAGGCAAAATAACCACTGATCTTAAATCCAAAACAGTATTGATGCTTGAGTCCAGTTTGAACATTGAAGTTCTAAAACTGCAGTAGGTTACAAAAGTAGATGCAGTGGCACCTTTCAGTAAAGAGCGAAGCAATCTACCAGGAGCAGTGCAAATTTGTGGCAAATAATTCTTCTTCTTCTTTCAGCTTTTCCCTCTTCAAATGTCTCCACAGTGAGTCATCCTCCTCCATCTCACTCTGTTCTCTGCTTCCTCTGTCTTCACTACAAGTACCTTCATATCCTTTCTGACTACATCCATATATCATCACTTTGGCCTTCCTCTTCATCTTTTTCCTGGCAGCTGCATTTCTAGTATCCTTCTACCAATATACCCACTGTCCGTCCTCTGGACATGCCGAAACCATATCAGTCTGGCCTCTAACTTTATCACCCAGATGTTCAACCTGTGCTGTACCTTTGATGATCTCATTCCTAATCTTATCCACCCTTGTCATTCCTAAAGATAACCTGAACATCTTCATTTATGCTACTTCCAGTTCTTTCTCCTGTCTTTTTGTCAATGCCACTGTCTTCAGACCAGGTTGGTCTCACCGCTGTCTTGTAAATTTTCCTTTTGACCTTTGCTGACACTCTTTTGTCACAAATTGTTCTCCTGAAACTTTTCCCAATCCACTCCATCCTGCCTGGACTATTTTTTCCAACTTTTTATCACACTCCCCATTTTCCTGGACAGTTGACCCCAAGTACTTGAAGTCCTGCACCTTTGTGACCTCTGCTCCTTGTAGCCTCATGGTTCCACCGGCCTCCTTCTCATTCACACATATGTACTCTGTCTTACTACAGCTGACTTCCATTCCTCTTCTTTTAAATGCATGCCTCCACCTCTCCAAGTTCGCTTCCACCTGTTCCCTGTACTCACCACAGATCACATCATCTGCAAGCATCATAGTTCCCAGGGATTCATGTCTGGCCTCATCTGTTAATTGGTTCATCACCAGAGCAAACAAGAACAGGCTCAGAGTCAATCTTGGATACAATTCCACCTCTATCTTGAAGTTATCTCTCTCTCCTACATCACCTCTCGCCACTGTCCTGCTGTCCTCATACATGTCCTGTACCAGTCTAACGTACTTCTCTGCCACTCCACATTTTCTCATGCAATACCACCTCCCCTCCCTCTGCACCTTGCCACGTGTTTTTATCTAAATCCACAAAGACACAATGAAGTTCTTTCTGACCCTCTACTTCTTCTGCAGCTGCAAGCAAAGATGGCATCCGTGGTGCTCTTTCTCAGCATGAAACTATACTGCTGCTCACAAATAGTCACCTCTCATCAAAGTCTAGCTTCCACAACTCTCTCCTAGATTCTTATTGTGTGGCTCTTCAACTTGATTTCCTTGTTGTTGATACAACTCTGTACATCACGATTGTTCTTAAAAAATGGCACAAGCACACTTAGTTTCATCCATCCATCCATCCTTGTCTCATAGTAAGAAGGACTCTAATTCAAGTACATGCTGTGCAAGTCTTTCTGTGCTGAGTACTGTTCTTGGCTTACGTTCCTCGGGTACTCTCGTTTCCACTCAGAGTCCAAAAACATTAGCGTTATTAGCTGAACTGGCAATTATTCATTGATTGAAGGTGTGAATTTATGCATGGATGAACTGAATCACTTCTTAGGTTGTACCCCACCTCTAACCCACATATTGCTGGTATAAGCTCCTGCTTCCCCACAATCTTAAGCTGGATAAAACAGGTAGACAAAATAGAGGGTTAATTCAGATACTCTTACTTTGTTTAAATGCTAATAGCATCTTCTTTTGGCATTCCAAACACAATAACATAAGTGGTACTCTTTGTCCTTTGTATTATTTCCCTCTTTTGATGTGGTGCACAATGCATGTACTGTATATTTTTTGCAGTGTTTTTTGCAAAATGCACATTTTATACATTTTCCTAAAAGTATTAACATCACTTATAACATTTTTAATAATTTGTCTGTTTGAAATGTTTACTTATTCATTTTGCAAACTGTCTGAGAGAGAGAGGATTTCTTCTAACGCAAGTGCAACACGGCCAAGCATATACATCACTGTGTCCATACCGTTTAGGTGTTAACTTACCCCTGTGCTAGTTGTAAAAATACCTGCAGTGGTTTTTATTTTTTTTTTTTCTAATGCCAAAAAATGGTTTACATGAATTAAAGCAGTAGAAAATCTAGGTCAGAGAGTTTTAAAGGCATTGCGCTATGTTGTTGTTCATAGAAACTGAGTGATACAGACTTGAACAGATGCGATGAAGGTCTAATTTAACTTCATGGTTTTGTGGTCTTCAGCGACTCCACTGGCTTTAATGAGAAATAGGTATTACCTCAATGTTGTATCAAATATAGTCCCTTCTCACCTGCTCCCCATCTTTACTTTTAAAATGGGCCTTGTCTGTAATTCTCCTGAGCAAATTGAATCTGCCAGTCAACTGAAGTGTCACACTTATCTAATCTGACCTGTAATACAGGGCTATGCTCTATTGCTTTTGCATAACAACCTCTCCATGTTTGTAACCCAGTCCCCAAGGTGGCATGTAGGCATTGTAATTCTGCCTATTGTAAATCAAGGCCAGCTCCACCTTCTGATGTTTCTTTTTTTCCCCTCTCTTTTCCTCTCTTGCATACTGTTTTTGTCAGGAGTTCTCTCTGGTGTGCTAACTTGAAAAAGTTCACATTACTCACATAATTGAAAATGTTTAATATGTAAATGCTCACACAGCCAATCGCAGGGAACGAGGGTAAAAAGATTGAGTCACTGTGAATTCTTCATGCCGGAGTCTAATGCATTTCTGCTTAAGTCAGCAAGGCAGATGTTAATGCTGCTGTGGGAATTAATGAAAGTATTGGCTTACAAACATTTGGTGATACATTATCATGGCTCCCAGCAACCAGCAACTGCTAGGTTGTTTTTCAATTGCAAAAGCCGCAGGGGAAGAACTTCCTATTTTAATTAGATACTGGATAGCCAAATAGTAACACAGATAAACTGTAAGTTCTGTGGTCAGCTGTTTTCTACACCACAAAAATAGACTGTATACATTTAAACATTACTCACAATACTCTAGACAGTAGATTGATGCATGTACAAAACTGTTTGAGCATTGAACTGCAAAAAGATTAAAAAGTCTCAAAGAATCCAAGCACAGCATTTTCTTTTTTCCAGTCATTGTTCATCAAATATATGACATATGTTTGTACATAAATGCAATATAGAACATTCTATTTAACTGTATAAACTTTACTTGTTTTATTATTGTCACCAACCCATGTTATGCCTGAAGCATCTTTTTTTTCATGCAAATGATTACAAAAATTCTATGCCGACTTCCATTTTATTTCTTTAATGAAAAAACAATTTTCAGTTGCCTAAGTAATCTGTAGACTCAAACACACAAATCTAAAAAAGTTAAGTCTGGTCCTCTGGACATTCAAAAAACAAAACAAAACAAAACAAAAATAAAGTAGAAACGTTTCGTCTTTCATCCGAAAGACTTCCTCAGTCTGAGGTGCTGTATTCAGCTCAGTCTTATAAATAAAAGCGTCTCATAGTGGATCAACCTGTTTGCTGCTGAACACACACACAAACTTTATTCTTGCCTTAAGCAATAGTTAAGATTTCCTGAAGAGGGGATTTGTGGAAAGGTTATCAATGATTAATATCTTACCTGTTGTACATAATTATTTGAAGACCGTCAGTTTGAAGAAATAGAGTTTATTTCTGACTGGATTGACAAGTTGACAGATAGACATGGTAAACACCAAAATTAGCTTCAAACCAATGGTGCTATAAAGGTTTATGAAACTGTGTTTGCTTTAGTCTAGTTTACAATTTTTGAGATTGCTATTATTTTAAGATGGCGATTTTTCACTTTTGTCTTGGCTACCTTTCGATTTGCTAAAATATTATCAGTCTGGCCAGGCACGATATGGTTCTTTAGACTAGGGTTGTTTTCACACCTGATAGTCCGGTAGACTCGGTTCGGTTGGGGACCAATATTCATGACCTTTTGTTTACATTTGAGCTGGTGCGTTTGCATTCACAAGTGCAGTCGAGTCAACCTGTTGAACCAACCTGTTCCCCTCTGAAACCTCTGAAGACACTTCTTCTTCTGGAAATAAAAACAAAAATGGAGTGGCATCAATTTTTAGCAGTTTTAGGAGTTATATTTTGTCATCTTTCAAAAATGGACTCAGCATGAGCAGAAGATGAGGCAGGAGACCATGGAGAATGTTGTTTTTCACACAAGGCAGCTGACGGCTCCATATAAGATCAGAGAAATGCGTGTTTGTTTGTCCTGCGCTGTACTCCACTTCTTGCTTGTGGAGCGGGGCCCAGTCTGATTGCATTCACACTGTACTCAAACCGCGCTGGAGTTCTCTTCTACCGAACCGAGACCTAGGTTTTAGCCCGGGCCAAACTGTAAAGAAAAACAGTAATAAAATCTAAGATATGAACTAAGAAATGTGCTAAACTAAGAATACTCTAAACACTTAATAGTGCAAAAACAATACGCCAAACAGCAGCACAAACATAAGTTTGTGTGAGCAGATGAGTACGAATGAATACGAATGAATACAGCAGCATGAAATAAACCAGCAGCATGAGATCAGCAGCATGGATAATCAGTAGCACATATCAAGTGGCATTACAGTGATTTATTTTTTCTTTCTTTTCACAGTGATAATCCTGATTAGGGATTCCTGGGTGTAGTAGCTTCAGGGTAGAACCTGTTCCTCAGTCTAGTAGTTCTGCACTTAATGCTCCTTGACCTTCTGCCCAAGGGGAGCGGGGCAAAAAGTGGGTAAAGTATTAATACATTTGAGAGACAAGTTTAATTTCTACTCCATATTATATCATGTTATGTGTTGATTTATGTGTGGCATAGTTTCATGTTAACTTTGTTTACCATCAACCTCAGGTAAATTGTATGTTTTGCTTGAAATCTGAATTGCTCCTTAGTGACTAAGTCTATCTTCTACTTTTTGAGAGAGCTCATTGTACACTAGACATCAACACCAGAGCAGTTTCCTTGCTGAGGCTGTTGTCTTGCGCTGTATCACAGATGATGCCAACAACAAGAGGACACGGGAATGAAAATAGTCCAAAGGATGTCAATACGCTGAAGTAAAGAGGGCAGCCAAATGCATAGTGACTACAAACTTATTTACTCTGCAATACTTGGAGTATTTTGTTTATAACTCTGGTAGTTAATTCCTCAGCGATTGTATACGTTACAGCGTGCGCTCTCAGGACATAATTACATGCAGTGTCCCCTCAGTGCGGACTGAACTAGGCAAAAGGGCCTTCTTCTACTCTGCTCCTGTTTCCTGGAATATCTTGTAAAAAGATCTGAATCTCTCGACCTTAACCTCTCTACGTGGCTTTAAACATGTTAAGTTCCTGGCATAAACCTATGCAGACATGTTCCTGTTTTTAGTTTTCTACCTTTTTTTTTTAAGGTTGAATGGATGTTATTATTTTGTTGTACTAGCAGGGGTTTGATAATGTATATTTCCTTGTTCCATTTTTAACTTGATGTTTGTTGTAAGCTTCCAGAGATAGGCACAACTTAATAAGTTAACAAAGTGTGTAAACTATACTTTTGTGTGTTAGCTGAATTATTTGTTGTGCGAATACAATAACATGTAAACCTACTGATAAAATAGGTCAATTTAAATTTTTATTTTATCTATAGAAATATTATGATGATATTTGACACTTATGCCATTCTGCGTGTTTCTCTGCTCTTTGTATTTATATTAAAACCCAAGATGTCTGCTCCTGCAAAATCATGAATGTAAATCTTTAGTATTGTACATTTTCTTAATTTCTTTACCCCTGTGGTGTTGAGGTAGGACAGCTGACTTGGGACCAGAAAGTCGCAGGTTCAACTCCATGTCATGCCCACATTTTGTGGTGTCCTGATCAAGACAACCAATCCTTAACTGCTCTTCAGACACCTACATAGCTGCCCACTGCTCCACCTGGGAGTATCTCACATGTGATGGGTTGAATGCAGAGAACTACTTTCATCATTGCATAGAAACATACAATGATGACAACACATTGGACTGTCTTTCATTCTTCTTTTCCAAATAAGGAGAACAAATATCCAGTAAAAGTTTCCATGTTTAATTTTGCCTTTTTTGTTTTGCTTTAAGTTGCTGCTGTACAAGTGGAATCCTTGGGGTTTCCTAACTTTATCACACAAACATAAGCTGACATTTTATGGCTTGTAAATAAGGATTAAAGTAAAATTGTCTTATAGTATATCTTTTTGTTAACACTGCAAACATATACCTTACAACTGACGCTTTAAAGTTGTTTAAATCAGCATTTGAAAAAGTAAGTGATGAAAAAGTGACTAAGGTATTTTTTTTCCACTGTAATCTGTTAGTTACAGTGGCAACAGATTTACAGAGAGACTAGGCTTTTCTCACTCCAGTAGCTCAAATACTACCATGTCAAACTTGGCAGCATATCTGAGATATGCACATGGTGTCCTTTGATGCCGGTGTAAATTAGCACCCACAGTGCATGGATGGAATGATTTTTTTTTTTCCTGCCTGGCTCTGTTGCATATGTGTTTTGTAGAAGTTCAGTTTTCAGCCATCAAAATTTTGCAGCAAGTCAATAAAGGTATGACTTTTCTTTTCAATTTTCTTTGAGCTTTGTAGAACACTATTTAGTGCTGGTTGTGATGTTATTTACAACTGGACAAATTGTCCTAATGGAGTAATACTGTTGTAAATAACTCCATCCATTGTATTAAAACTATTAATTTGAATTATTTTTTTTCTGTTTACAGCACATTACATTTTTATATAAACTGAAGATATAAAATAATAGGCATGAGTAAGGACTTGACCGAACCATCCTTTGCTCACTTAATTATTACCACCATCCTATGCACTGTCCAGGCTCATAAACCATAACAATCTATGAGAAATATAGTTGATTATATAAGAGATTAAAAATTCAGATTCTCAAATTTGCGAATGCATGGATTCATTTAATAAAGTAAACAAATAACCACTTATGACTTGTAAGGATGAAACACTTATTATACTTAGTTGAACAAGAAAAATGCATTTTCTATGTCATTGATAATTTACTTTCTTTTGAATATAACAGGTCCTGACCATCCTCAACTGAGCCTGTTTTTTTTTTTTTTAAGCCTAGACAGCTTTCTTCCCGTTTGCTCTGTTTCAGTAATCCACACACCACCACACTGTGTATCGTAAACACGCAGAGAATAATGAACTTCCTATGTGCATTTTTTTTTAAGCTGAAGTGTACACAACTCTCTATATGCATGCATAAATGAGCACCCAGCTCTGAAAGCACCTGGAAAACAGAAAGGTGAGCAAAGATCATGGAGGACTCTCATGGCTATGACATGAAGGGGACTCTTGAAGATCAAATGCTTTGGTTGGAGCATTAAGGTCCTGCCAGTCAAGCACAATTAAAACCTCTGTGTGCCTCTGACACTTCAAAGAGATAATGAGAAAGGCCTTCTTCTAATCCAGACTAATTATATTTGACTTTACAATTAGACTGAAGTAAACATGAAAAAGAGTGAGACATTTTGATTTTCAGATCCATTGCACTTTGCTATAGTGTGGAGTTAAGATGCCAAGCATGCAACTGTGTATGTAAACAAATTGTTTTGTTGGTTTTGTATGTGTTTTATTTTCATTTTTATTTTTTGACAATCATTGCTATGAACCTGTTTATTGATAAAATTGGTTACAATAAATGATTAATCCATCTTTTAAAAAATCACCTTTATTATTTAAACAATGAGTAATAATTTGTGTTTAACCTATTTTTTAAGGAAAACATGGACATATTTCAGCTGGGTTTTTTTTTTTCCCATATGAACAATAAATTTAGTCCCGGCAGGTGTTTCTATTACCATGGTTATATGATTGCATGAAGGTCATAAAATAAACAAAGTTTTGTACGTCCAACTTGTGTTTTCCATTATACCATATCCATGTGCTCTCACACAGTAATATCACATCTCATTAGTCTTCAGAGAGAAAACTGAAGGTCTCAGAGATTGTACATAAAGCTCTCACCTAGCAGGCTAAAAATGTCTCAACTTCAAGTTTTAAGGAGTCCAACAGCTTACTTTTCAAACCATATCATCCACATAGTCAGAATCCCTTTTTGCATTAACAAATAAGAAATTTATCAACATATGAGTTTATTTTTTCTCTTAGGCCCTGTTTACATGTGAATGAGCTCTGGAAACTTTATCATTTGAAGGATTTGAATGTTGAAATGTGACATTCACTTGCTAGTGCAGGGATCATTGGATCTGCTGTAGTTTCAATGCTAGATCACTAGTCTGCACTGCGATTTTTGTATTTCGACAACATCTACATGCTCACAGACATGTCAGTCTCAAGCATCATATCAGTTACATTCAAAATGATGCATGCATGAACATTCGTTTGGACCAATGATCAGTGGGGTTGCTCCTACATGTTGTAAAAAGTGGAAAGCTCTGCCATTCAGCATTGTAACTCTTCTCACACAAGCGCAGAAAAACTGTTGAATGCAGTCGTCTGTAGTTTGCCTACACTATTTCACGTTGATGCCAGACGTTCCAAAAGTCTCTACTCTAAAATCCTGGATCCAAAAAGTTGTGGTATCAAAGACAAACAATGGCTGTTGTCATGAACAGGAACAAGAGAAATGCTATAGTTTCACTAAAAATGGTGTTATGTAAACAGTGCCTTAGTATTATTATTTTTTAATTCATTTCTATAGTTGTCCACTCTTATTTATCATTACACGAGTTTGTGTCCTTTTCCTTTTTACACATAGGCTACACATAGCAACTGCAAAGAAAACACAGATGAAAGGAGCTGTAGTCTTTATAATATGCAATGAACATTCAGTACAAAGCAAGTTTATAATTTTAGAGGCATACCATTCTATAGTTTGGAAAGATGCTTTTTGCTTCATTTGTATTTAACTACTGAAAGCAAAAGTACCAGGCACTATTTGTGGACAGATATGCTGCAAAACAAAAATCAAACATAAAGTGTACATGTATATTTATCTATATCTCCATCCATTATCTTTACCTGTTTCTTCCTTTTTCCGGGTTACGGTGGTCACTGGTACTTATGTCCAGCTATCACTGTGTAAGAGGTGGGGGACACCCTGGACACGTCACAAGTTCATCACAGGGACACATGGAAACAAATGAGACAAACAATCATGCACTCTCTTACTCACACCTAGGGACATTTTAGAGTTAACAATCAGCCTAACATGAATGCTTTTGGTCTGTGGGAGGAAACCGGAGTATCCAGAGAAACCCCATGCATATGCAGCGAGAACATGCAAACTCCACCCAGAAAGGTCCTGTGCCAGGATTTGAACCGGCGAACTTCTCTCTACCAGCTGAGCCACCATAACCCCCCAACCCCCAACCAAAACAGTAAAATAAATCCCTGCACTAATTAAGATACTACATTTTATTTATTGCAAATTAAGTTGCCCATTAAGCCCTAAAACAACCATTGATGAAAACACCATAATAATTATGCATATTATCCAGCAAAAGAAGATTTCTTGCCTTCTACTCTTTGGCTAACTGTAGTTATTTTTCTATCCTTACCATCTTACAACTATTTGTGTTTCAGATAAAACATGAAGCTTGGTTTGAGTGTGAACACACACACAGTGAGCTGTGCAGTTGTATTTTATTTTGTACTCGTTTGAATGTGCCCAAAACCAATGACCTATTTTAAAACATCACAATACATCAGACTGATCAATTTAAGAGAAATTGTGTTTGTACATATTTTACCACTCACCTTTTGCTCATGTCCAACATTTGTAATATGTACCATGGTGTTATTTTCCTGTATCACTTTTTTTTTTTTCCTGAATTTGACAGAATGATAGCTATTACAAAGAGACCCCATGTCCCCAGCTCTCAATCAGAGGATGAGATGTAAAAACTAGACAGTCACCACAGCTTAAACTGGTTTGGATGCACTGTTATTGACCACCTGTTGGTAACTGGAGTAAGCAAATATGATAAAATTAATGACTGAATTTGGTCGTTTTTGTTACCATAATCTTTTTCAACCTTTTCTGTCCAGATGGGAGAGATTCAAGTTTAGTGCACAACATAGACCCTTTCTACATGTCTTAAAGAAATTCAATCATGGACAAAGAGGAAACAATAATTGGGTTTCATGTCAGTTTATATTATTCTGAGTGCTGTCCTTTAGCATATAGTGTCCTTGAAATGAGAGGGCAAATGTTTTCTCGTGCACATAAATGGTTTTGTAAGTTGTCCAAGATCTCTTAATTGGTACAGACTCAATAGCTTTTGTAATCTAATATTTCATATGCTCTATTTACCTTTCTCCTCTTTTCCCCACAATGCACAATCTGTAAGACTTTTAAAAAAGCCAATTTAGAAATGATGGCTAAAGAGTACTTCAAACAAACACATCACTTACAAAATTATATAGTCATCCCAGTAACAAAAAAAAAAGGTTAGGAAGCACTCAGTTGATATTACTTTAATGGTCTATTCATAATCTGTCCTGTCCTATTATGTGGTTGCTTATTGATTCTCAGCTTGAATTTACCAAGATTCAGGCTGTGCTTTCTGCCAACAAATTACTCTGCAATTAGTGGAATCTAGTATATATTTATTCCCATGGAGAGAGAGGTTGAATAGCCCAAATATTTAGATAGCCTTAATCAAATTGCCACTATTTTTTAGCAAGTATTTCAAGTTATGCTTTTTCTGTTGAAAAAAATTCAAATACAGTAAAATATAAGTGTATGTATTGGAAGACCAACCACTCACTCTAACATGGATTCCAACTTCAAATCCATTATCTGGGCAATGTAGAAGCCATTTACAGCAAATATTGAATGGATTCCCTTGGGGACAGTAGATGGACAGTTACATAAATGGCAGGTGATGAGGTGGACAAGGGGACATGAGGAATGATTATAGCCTCCATATCTCACTCACAATTACTCTCCATGGCTAACTGATACCTACAAATGAATTCAACTTGTGTCAGGGTTGTCATTTTTATTATGGACTGATGGGCAAAAAGCCTTTAACAGTCATCTGGAGAGAGCGGATTGGTACTTTGTGAATGAGTATTTAGGACATGAAAGCACTTTGCACCCTTAAATTGTACCAGTTAAGTCATACAGTACAAGGACATATCAAACCACATGTGCATAACAACTGCAAGGAGGAGTTTATGGTTAATAAACTCAAAGTTTTACTCAGAAATTCTATTTGTGAAATTTGTTAATTGGATGAAAACAACTGATAGTGTCATGAATAGTGGTTGCTAAGTTGAAGCAGAACCTAAATATAAGGACACATGAGGCCATTTCCAGAACAATCGAGACTTTTGTATTACTCAAGTAAAGCACCCAACACACAGTGTTGAGTCTTAATGGAATACGGGGGAAACGTAAGAAGATGATAATCTAACGGTGAAAGAAAACACACATACATACAGGTGCATTTCATATACATACACACACACACACACATATATATAAATATGTATATTTAAATACATATATATATATATATATACAGTATATAACCACAACACAAAAAAAAAATCCCTAATAAATCAAAGATGATGAAACCAGATACTTTACCAAAGATCAAGACCAAACAGACTTTGACAGAAACATAGAATCTTCAAGGTTTTTGATGGGATGAGGTCTTATATAGAACTGATTTTTTTTTTTTTTTTTTAAGTGAAAGTCTTTACAATGTAAGTGAGAGTTGAATAAAAGTAGCACATATCATTACTAATCTTGGGATTACACTGTATGCTTAAATGTTAATGATGAGGTCGAAGTTCTCATGAACATTGAAAAAGGGTATAGCACTACAACAGTGAAATGGCTAGTTTTTAGCAACAGATTAAAATGATCTACTGATTCATGAATAAGTGTTTTAGTAAGATGAATTCAAAAGCAAAACTGCACAAGTACTGTTCATTAAATAAAAATGTGTCTAAACCAAAATGAGTAATTTTATTAAAACTGCTGTACGATACATTTCTCTCTGTTAAAATGTGACTGATTTTCCCCAAATCAGAAACTAGTAACCCCCCTAAGGCAGACAGTAAGTGTATTTATGTGATGCCTTGGCTTACTTGCCAAGCGTACATGGGATTAAACAACATAATCATTCAAAGCGTTGTCTGAGGGGAGATTTAGTGTCTCACATTTACAACCCTGGTCTAGCATGATACTGCTCTTTTCCTTAAGGCACAAGGTGTCATCAAATGATGATTTGTTTACTTCAAAAATGAAAAAAAAAATGAAATATGTGTAGTCTTTTAGTAATCAGAACTCTATAATGAACAAATATGGAAGATTTCTCGGGAGTTCTCAATTCTGTCAGTGTGTCAGAAAATTTTGAAGTTGATTCTAACGACTATAAAAGGATGCAGTTGTCCATCATTTTAAGCAAATCTTAGCATCTTTTACACTAATGCATTTTGTAAAATATATTTTAATTTGATTATTATTGCAAGTCAATTTATGTAACAGTATGCATGTTTTTTGTTGTTGTTGTTGTTGTTGTTGTTGTTTTCTCTCTCTTTTTTGTCTGATGTAAAAACAAAAGATAGTACTTTGTATAGTTTGGCATATTTTCCAATAAAATAATATTTGTTATAATAGTACAATGTCATCAAAGGCTTGTCAGTGTGTCAATAGCTGCAATATCTAGAAAGGTGACTGTATAATTGTGTTCTTCAATTCAAATTGTGTAAATATATATATATATATATATATATATATATCCTTAATGGCGTTTTATTTTATTATTTATAAAATACCATGAAGACTGCTTGTTAATTTTCAAGACCAGATCATTCATTATTTTGTAACTACTTGTTGTAATTTTCCACTGTCAACATATAAGATGTGTTTTACCTGATGTATTAATATTAATAAGACTAGAAAAATACAGCTATACTATGCAAAAAAATAATAATAATAATAAACACTATCTGCCAACATATAAGATGTGTTTTACCTGATATATTAATATTAATAAGACTACAAAAATACAGCTATACTATGCAAAAAATTAAAAAATAAACACTATACACTGGTGATCAACTATTTTTGAGGAACGCTTACATTAAGTTAAAAAAACATGTTGAATAAAGATAAAACTATATTGCACATATATTGCATATTTTAATTTATTGACAACAGTATCAAGTCAAACACAATCTAATTTATTTGCATAGCACATTTTAAAACAACTGTTTTTGGCCAAAGTGCTGAATACAAAACAAACAACAAAAACACACAAAATAAAATAAACTATCAAAACACAATTTCAATTATAAGACATTAAACAAACCATTAAAATGATACTAAGATATCAACTCTCATGCTGTGTTAAAAGCCAGAGAGTACAAATCTGTTTTTTTAGTCTATATTATAATTGGTATGGTCAGACTGTTTAATATGCTGCCATTCATTTTGACATATTCTGATTCAAAACACAAAATAATGAAATATATGTTGTAAAACATTAAGTATTATGATATTGTATACATGTACACAATGATGAGTTAAGTGTATAAAATATACCAAGCACCAAATAGATCAGAACATCTAAGATCAGTATAAATCATCAGAGCAATCTGTCTTATTTAGATTGCTCAATTTTGGAAACTAATACTCTAAAATAAAAATAATTAACACTGGAAAATAGTGTACTAATATATCAGATATTTTAAAGATTTGCAGATAAGATCACCTAATAACACTCCACTTTCTGTGAGGCAGTGTGCCGCTTTAAACATAGCTTTAACAAGCTGCAACACACTGGCAATATTGTCTCAGCGGGATTTTAAGTGTTTCCATTAAACATGAGGATTTGTTCCTTTTGACCTAAAAATGAATCATGGGTAAGCCTTGATTTGCTGACAGAGTATTGTATTACAAGGTAAGTTAACATTTGAACTGCCCACACAGCAACTGCCACTCGATGGTTTTCCATCAGCTTCACAGTGATAACAGCATGTTGGCATTTATACACGACCAAAGCTGATTAATCTCAAGCCTGACAGTAAATATGCTAGCATTTGAGTCATACTCACAGTAGGAAGAAGAAAAAAAACCCTGTGACATAAAAAGATTACTAAATGGCTCATGTATTTTTGAATGATTTTGCACTTGTAAATGGCCACTGACTGTCAGAGCAGAGGGAAAAGCCACTGAGGACAGAAACACGGTACATTTCATTAGACATGGAGCCTTAGTGGAGCTGACTACACTGTATGTTTGTCACAGAGAAATGATGACTGCTTTCTATAAAGCTAAATGAAAAAAAATGTTGCTGTAATCCTTTAGATGTGACAGCTTTAATGTGCTCTCCAATAAAAATAAAAAAATCTGTGGTCTGAGGCTTGTGATAGAAGTTAGATTCAGTAAGGAATATGTGTCATTTATACATTTCTATAATCATGTTATTCATTTGAGTACTGCCATGAACATGTAGCTGAACAACTGGATTATTCTTAACAATAAACCACAGTGGGTTATCAGGTGTGTTGGCCCTTTTTAAAGAAAATATCCTGTGCTTCCAAATTTGAGGAGTTGACTTAATGTGACACTTACCAAAACTTCAAAAATACAAGCCAAGTGTTATTTTACTATTTTGCAGTTACTTTTTGAATTGTAAAAAAAAAATGAACAGATTTTTTTTGCTTTTACTGAATCATCTGAAATTAACATGTCAAATGTAAAAACAAACAACAAGCAGCAACCACACAGAACAAGTGCCAATTGCAATACATTCACACTGTTAGTGTAACTCATTAATGTTTGCAGTGGTCAGTTTAAAGATATTTAATATTGTATACGTTTTATCTAATCTGTTTTTGACGTGCTTGTATGTTGATGCCAATGCAATGATTCACAAACAACCAGTGACTCCATCCTCTAACCAATCAGTGGTCGACAGTGTTCTGACGTCATGTTTTAGGGCCAGTTCTGCACAGTTGGAACCCAAGAGAAATGAGTCCTGAAAAAGGGATCAGTTCCACGAACCTTTGCTAGTGGAAAACTCTTGGGACCGTGCCGAGTCGAGTCGAACCGTGCTGTGCCGTTAATAACGGAAAAGGGCCATAAGGCTTCCCTTATAGATGGCTAATAAATATAGATGTGTTACTAATTCATCTATAAACACTTTATAAATCATTAATAATTGTTTATTATGCATTCATTAAGCACGAGAAAGAGACAAAACTGACCAGTTTCTTGCCACATCTGTTCACCTAGATATTTCATCAAGAGTTGTTACTCGAGCTGAGACGAACCGTGCTGTGCCGGTACAAATGGTACTAATGGAAAAGAGGTATTTTTGTAAAGTGGTACCGGTAAAACTGCATTGTCAAAAAAAACAAAAAAACTCATCAACTTTTTCTTGCTTTTAACCTCGTTTGAAACTTCTTTTTTTTTCAAAAGGACAATTCTAAAAGAGCTAATGAAAAAGAAGCAGTACATTTACACAACTAATCTAAATAATTTCAAATATCATGAACATGCAAAATAAAATATGTAAATGATTGTTATTCATAAAAGCTAAAAGGCCAGAAAAGCTGAATATGTTTTCTCTTGTGGCTGTGGCTGAGTGGTTAGAGAAATTGTCCCCCATTGCGAGAGTTGGGGGTTTGATTCCACCAACAGTTGCATGCTGAAGTGTCCTTAGGCAAGAGAGTGAACCACTCATTGCCTCTGATGTGTGTCCCATCGGTGCATGAATGTGATCAAGTACTGATTGTTCTTTGTAAGATGTAACAGAGTGCTGTATTAATGGGAAAATGAGGGCACATATTGTAATGTAAAGCACTTTGAGTATCTTGATAAGATAAAAAAAAGTGCTAGATAAATACAGTCCGTTTATCATTTGTGGCTCAACTTACCTATTCCAACTTATCTGACCTTGTGGTTACCTATGTAACCATTTTTACCAATACCACCAGTATACTGGCATTGCTTTGATAAAAGTTGGCATGAAGAATTGAGAAAAGGAAAATAAAATAATAATAATCTCATAAATCAAAAATCTGATTCTTTCTTGTTATATTCAAATGAGTAGAGAAAACTAATGGTATTTGTGCTCTAATGAGAGTTCTTGCATCATTTTAGCCTTTGGAACCTAGTTACAACAGCCTAAACACAAACAATAAATTACCCAAAAAGTCTAAATGTGTCCATTCAGGACCTACTGATATTTATGCAATAATTATATTTGAAGCAGAGTAAAATGGTGCCATCATAGCAAGACATTTAGTAGAACATATTGCTGTGTTGCATTATCTTATGTAACTGTTATTGAAGGCATATAAATCAAGCTAGGCCACGTAATAATAATGTTAAAATCGTTAGTTCAAACTTCTGCACTGATATTGTAATTAACCACATACAAAATTACATTACAGGCTGTCATGGCTAAGGTAAAACAGCAAACAATAAAAGGTGAGGTGTGCCCCAATCAATCATACAAACACCTTGTTTCGAACCCAGTTTGACACCAGAGAGTGGATCAGAACATCCAGTTATCATTTACTCATTTAAAAAAAAAAAAAAAAAACGTAATGGATAATTGAGGTTAATCTGCAATTCCAATAATTAATTTTTGCTGTATGATTCTTATAAAAGAAACATGTTCAAAGGAGATTGATGCAACATAATCGTAAAATCCTCTTTGTTTACAGAGAATACTGAGGCTACAGTCACTATTTCTTCTCCGAAAAGCAGTTCTACTTGTTAATAATGTGGTCAAATTGATTATTTTTGTTCCATTAAGGCTGTTCTCGTGTGCCTCCCTCCTCCCTCACCTGTTGTTAGCTACATTCTCTAAGGGGGCTTCTGTCAGATGCTGACAGAGACTAAAAACACATGGTTGCCTTCATGTGTTAAAGCTACATGAGAAGAATCCCTCTGAGGCTAGTTTGACCCTCTCCAGCAGTCTTTATACTGCAAATTAAACAGAAATTGTTTTCTAACCTGAAGCCACTGTGCTTCCCTGTTGTCTTCATGTCTAAGGGAAATTGCATGTCAGTTCAAGACAAAGGGAGCAAAATGCTTGAGGGACTGATCCTTAATGATTACCAGAGGAGTCAGCTGTTAGTAAAAGATCACATCTGCAACACACGTTAACGTTTAATGGTCTCGTTTGATCTTTTCTTTTGCAGTCTAAAATCACAACCTGGTTTAAGCACTTTTTGTTGTTTTTGTGTTTGTCTGTTGACATGCTACCTCACAAAATATGCAATATATGGATAAAATTTTGTTTGAAACTAATTGGATTTGAATACAGAATGCTTTGCTTCCTTTTTGAAGTGACCCTGACGCCCCACTTCCCCTCTCATGCTGATCTGTATTCAGTGCTGTGGGATAAATCAGCAGAAAGTACTGTGGTGGTTTGTTCATGGATGATTGCAGCCTTTAGGCTCTGATGTTGTTTTGAGTCTTTTGATTTTTTTGAAGTATTCTGCTTGTATTAAATATGAAAAATCCATAAAGCTGCAATTGATAATATATTTCCAACTCAAACAAAATGTATTAAAATTCTCCAGCAAAGTTCAAAGTTGTCTCATTGCGTCTTGTTCTTTTAGCTATACCACCTACAGAAACACACAAAAATACATATTTTAAGTGTTTTTAACGTGTTTGTCAGTTGTCAGTAATTTAAAGCCTAAGAGCACAATACATTATGTGAAATTTGTTTTTGAACAGTTTGCAAAATAATGCTCGATACAATTTCCACAGTCGTGCAAAAAGCTTGAGCTACACTTAAAATCTGTATGATTTAATTCATGCTCGCTTGATTTTTTTATGTGGGCTTAGACAATAGTCTCACTGTTTTTCCAAAGGTGATTTATTTATTTATCCATGCATTCATTTAGATCATCTGCTTTTTTTTTCTTTTCTTTTTTTGCAAACAATGGGGGGACCGGTCCTTTTCTGTTGCAGGCCCAACAACCTGAAATCCTCTTCCCAGTGAGTTGCATACCATCTCTGACCTGGTTTTGTTCAAAACCAAATTGAAGACCCATTTCTTTAAAAGGGCTTTTGATGTTTAACTTTTAGTATTTTAGTACAATAGTCCCTCGCTACTTCGCGGTTTGGTTATCACGGACTCGCTTTATCGCAGTTTTTCAAAAAAAAGATTGGACATGACACACAATTGGCTGGTTGATGGATGAGCTGCACAATCAGCCTGGAATTTTTACTTAAAATAAATTATTTTAATTTATTTAGCACCTGCTGCACATTTGTTCAGCCCAGAGCAGCTGAAAAAGCTTCCGCCTGCAGCTTTGTGCAGCTCTTGCTGCTGAAGGATAAACTTCCTGCTGCAGCTGAACAGTTCATCAGCTGTTTAGTGTGCAGAGTGGAGAAGTGGGCGTGGCCAAGAGCACTTGCAGGTGGCAAAGAGCAGAGGAGGCAGGGAGCTGAAATCATCACATGCTGTGCTCTTTTGGAGTTTTTAGAGTTTAGAAACATTGTTTAGAACATTGCAAGAGTGTGGGAAGGGTTTAAGTGCCTTATCTATCTATCTATCTATCTATCTATCTATAT
>NC_056507.1:16499064-16505782 GCF_014905685.2 Nematolebias whitei | reverse complement strand
ACTATTCCTACTTCATGTTGTGTTTTTTTTTTTGTTTGTTTGTTTGTTTTTTTTCACTTATTGCAGGTCTTCGGGGTACAGATCCCCCGCAATAAATTAGGGGTTACTGTATTTATTTATTTATTATCTCCTTTATCTCCGTTTATTGTGGCTGTGTTTCTAATTTGCACAATGATTTATTGTACCCTGTTTTTATTTGTTTTATCTTGTAAAGCACTTTGGTCAGTGCAAGGTGTTGTTGGAAGTTGCTAGATAAATAAAGTTTATTATTATTATTATTATTATTATATTTTTTCAAAATGTGTGTCCAATTTTTGTATTTCACCTTGCAAGATTTACTCTCACTGTTGATAAGATAAACTCAAAAGATGAACATGTGCTAAATTTATTTATTCTAAACAACTAATGGAAAAATGCTTTAATTGTAAACAAACTATTTTGAAAGTTTGTTTTAAAGAAATGTTTCTCCTGAGCTATACACGTTTGCATCAATGTATCGTGACATCATTTTCAAATCAATACAGTTTATATATATAGCACCAAATCACTACAGAAGTAATCTCAGGGCACGGAACAGAAACCTTCACATACATAAAAATCAGTGAATAATATTTATCTAATGAGCCAGCAGATTGCTTTGAGTTTTCCCCTAGTCACAGTTTCCCATCCTAAGTGAACACAGATGCAACAGTGGAAAGGAAAAACTCCCTCATGAGGAAGAAACCTCCAGCAGAACCAGGCCCAGGACAAGCGGTCATCCGTCCCGACCAGTTTGGCCCCAGAGGACAGGACGGAGAAATGAACACAAAATTACAGGTCCAGTATAGAGGCCTTCAGGTTATTCTCTAGGAGAAAAGACAAAAAGACAGAATCAATGTTAGGAAAGAATAATTACAAATACAAACTATTAATTTGTATGCATTTGTAACTATTTGATGAAATAAAGTCAATTTGTCCTCCAGTAGTCTAAGGTTATAGGAGCATAGGATGAGGAATGTGTCAGAAAACCAAGCCATTTGTTAGGTATAAGAGCATTTTTACACCAATAAGGCAATTCCCAAAGAACTTTTGATAAAAAACGGGCTGTACTTCACTTTGCATGATGTTTTATAAATTGATCTTGGAAACAAATACTGTTTAAATTACTCTAGCTTCACTTGAAAAAATAAAGAAAGAAAAAAGTGACAAAAATTTTAAATAAACAAATATAAAGTCTAGTCAGTTCAGTCAGTTGCCACATGAATCAGCGCGCTTAATATCCATGTAAATATGTATGGGAGGTAAACAGACATGAATGGTGGGAATTGTGCAAGCAAGGTAATCATAGTCAGACAGAAGACTCCAATAACTCCTCCGGGAAGCAACCAGCCACTTTCAGATGCACTTCTTATTTCCATTCTTCACGCACTGAAATCCTGTCAGCTCTCTCTCTGACAGACAGCAGCTGTATTTCACACTATTCTTTGTACAACTTAGAGATGTCTGCTCACTTTATACAGACCGGGGCGGTTAGGGGCTATGCCTAACTGAAATGTATTTCTTCCTTGACAGCCCGTCTTAGCATACCAGTGGTTTAAAAACTATTCATGTAGCATTCCCAGAATCATCTGATGCACACACAATGCATAAATAAAACTTTACAGCCCAAAAATGTATCATGTGGCATGTTTCCTTCCTTATCTCTCCCTAAACACCAGTTTATACTCTTAGCTATTTCATATTTTATTGCCTAATGGTTTGAAAATAAAGGTTATGAGATGAATTGGTAATATATCTGAAGTTTGATTTATAACTCCACTGAGTACAGCACTTCAGAACAATAAATTCTAAACATAACACAAATCTGCTACACTACAACAGAAACAGTAATGAGCTGAAATTTACTTGATTTACTGCAGCAATTTTAATTCATAAAAATGTGTATTTGCCCTAGTTGCAAATAGAGGCAAGGACAACAAGAACAAAAAGCATTTTAAGGATGGATACATTTTGGGATTAGAGCATGTGACATTATGTCTAAAAGCCACTTGTAGACCCTTTTAGTTCTGAGCTTTTGCTTCATCCAGCAAATCCAGAATTGTATTTTGATCCAGATATTCATCTCATCGTTTTATTTATTTATTTATTTTAATATCTTTTCAGATGTACAATTGTGCAACATGACACACCAAAAACAGTTCTTTAGTTGTTCTTATTTCATATTCACTTAAATAATTAAGGGTGTGGTGGTACACAAATCATATTGGAATACAAACACGTCTTATTACTTATTAGGAGCATTGAAAAAAAGGCATTTGTTAGCAAAACATATATTGCTGACAGTGTTATTATTACAGTATCACATAATTATTTTGCATTTATGTAATGAAGTTTTACATGCAATCGCATTCAGGAAAATAAGTACAACCCAGCAATACTTATTGCGTATATAGTAGTTCAAATCTGAAGGTTTGGTTAGTTTGTATCAAACTTGTTTTAATTGACATTTAAATCTTAAGTTTAAATGGCTTGTAGACTTCAGGTACATTACAGCTGTTACATTAGATGAACAGCTGTCATCATGAAGATGTCTGTACTTCAAACCGTACTTTCTTCCAAAGTCCTATGCCCACAAATACAGCTGCTTTGATGCTCTAAAGACTCCCACTTAAAAGACGTGATGAAGGAATATTAGCTCTTTTGATTTTTAGTCCAGGTGCACAGATGGTCAAATAAAATAGTTTTGGCCTTCGGTCTTTAGTCATTTCCTTGGAACAAACTTTTTTTACTTGGTTCAAAGCACCTTCAAAAAAAATAAAAATAAAATAAAAATAGAGAGCATTAAAGCATGTCATTGTGTTACAAAGTTGGTTGTTATCACCTGAAAAGAAAAGAAAAAAGTGTTTTAATTACTGAGTTTTAGATGCAGTGCCTTGAAAAGGTATTCACCCCTTGGATGTTTTAAGGTTTTATTGTAGTCATGAATCCATTGTTGTTAATAAAAATGAAACTTTTTAACAAAATAATTTTTCTAAAAACTTGCAAACTCTAGTGAAATTGAGTTCTTTTCAACTATATTTTTTTCTTTTTCATTCATCCATAAAGAAAATGCTTCTCCATAAATCTAAAAATGATGCAGAAAAACTGGCTCACGCATTTGTCACGTCTAGACTGGACTATTGCAATGGTTTGTTATCTGGGTGTCCAAATACTTCTTTAAAAAGACTTCAGTAAATCCAAAATGCTGCTGCCAGAGTCTTAACTGGAGTTAGTGGGAGAGATCATATATTTCCAGTTTTAGCTTCTCTCAAGTGGCTCCCTGTCAAATCCAGAATTTAATTAAAAATCTTACTTCTAACCTACAAAGCCCTCAACAACCTAGCTCCATCTTATATTCAAGATCTTATTATTCCATATTTTCCTAACGGAGCACTTCACTCTCAGACTGCAGGCTTACTTGCAGTTCCTATTGTTTCCAAAAGCAGAATGGGAGGAAGATCTTTCAGTTATCAGCCTCTTCTCTTGTGGAACCAACTTCCAGTTTATGTCCGTGAGGCTGACACATTATCCAGTTTTAAGACTGGACTTGACTTTCCTTTTTGACAAATCCCATAGTAAGAGTTGGCTTGTTATGCTGCCTTAAGCTTAAACTGCTGGAAGAAAAATTGACCTAATTTCCTTAAATTATTTGCTTTTTTTTTCATTTGATACTATTTCTATTTTAATGTGATTCTTGATCTGCCATTGTGTATCTGTTCCTCCTTACTGTTCCTCTCAAACCCAGCCGGTCGAAGCAGATGGCCACTTGCCCTGAGCCTGGTTCTGCTAAAGGTTTCTTCCTCACAAGGGAGATATTCCTTTCCACTGTCGCCTTCCTGCTTGCTCAAAATGAGAGATTTGCAATGGAGTTAAATTTAAAGCAGTCTGCTCATCAG
The DNA here is from genome assembly GCF_014905685.2 of Nematolebias whitei. Lineage (NCBI taxonomy): Eukaryota > Metazoa > Chordata > Actinopteri > Cyprinodontiformes > Rivulidae > Nematolebias > Nematolebias whitei. The sequence goes on along the minus strand of NC_056507.1, from coordinate 16,501,868 downwards.
ATAAATTGTATAAACGTATTATTTTATATATATGAATGTTTCTGTTCAGTGCCCTGAGATGACTTCTGTTGTGACTATAAATAAACTGAATTGAATTTAAATTAATCCAAGCTTAAACTGAGGAAGATCCTGGGCAACAGTTTGTATGCATGTCTCTCTTATATCACCTGCTGAAGCTGGCAACTCTTTCAGAGTAAGGGTGGCGGTCACTCAGTTTGTGAGGATGACCTGTTTCTTGATAGATTTACACGCCACATATTTCTTCCATTTCTTGATGATGGAATTAACATGAGTCCTTGCGATGTTTAGAGCCTCGGGAATCCTTTTGCGTCAATCCCCATCAATGACGTGTAGTTTCTAATTAAACTTTCTCTAATTTGAATTAGAGCAGTCATTTTAAAAAGAAGTGACTATTTATGATTACTTATGTTAAATTACATATATTTTATCCATCTGTATCACTTTGCATACATATGATATATATCATATATTCATATAATCGGGTATCTCTTGTAAATGAGTCCCCAAGGCTCAATAGGATTAACCTGTCTAAATAAAGGTTGAATGAATGAATGAATGATTTTACTTTCACATTAATTGTTTTTTTTTTATTTTTTTTTATGTTTTTTGTAAAAAAAAATAACAGCAATGTACATTGGCCATGATTGATTTGACAGCAAGAAAAGAATAAACATTCAATACAGTGAAAAAAATTTAAAGGCACTGTTCTTTTTTTTTTTTAATCACCTGAACCTTGCCCTACATTTAGCTATTACATAATGCATATTAATACTCACATCTGGTTGAATCATGCCACACATCAAGAAAACTTTATCAAATTTACTGTTTTTTATTTTTTATAATATCCAGATCCAGATTAGATTTGCATTTGTCTATATGTTTTATTGATAAATTTAAATATAAATAACAACTGGGCAGCTTTTGTCATAGTGTCACATATATAAGGATATTTAATTTATATTTATTTGTTATATATCAATTGATTAGGTTGATATGGATAAGTCTTAAAAGTGTTTTGTACAAAGCATTAATGGCATTTCTATACCATTGATGTAATATGATTTTTTTTTTTTTTTTTTTTTTTTTGTGGTATGACTGATTTGTGTTTTGTTTTTGTTATTTTTACCTATAAAAGCTACTTTCAGCGTGTGCTGAATAGTTTGGATTATGAGAAAAGGGAGTCTGTTCTTCTTTTTTTCTTTTTTTAAGCTAGCTCTATATTAAATATTCACTCTCATTTTATTTAATTAGTCTGCTTTGAAGAAGAACCTCCTCTAAGCACCCTCAGCTGTAGTTTTTTTTTATTTTTTTTATGCTCTTCCTGTGAGTGTTGACCTGTGTTGAGAGGATAATGGGTGAACCAGCAGCCCAGAGAAGCAACAAGCTTTATGTTTTATGTAAACAGTTAAAATGTCTACCCAGTTCAAGACAGCTCCAGAAGAAACTATGACTGTCAATCAGTTTTCTGCATGTGCCTGTATTCACTTGGGAGACACGTCCCTGCCTTGTAGTGTTTGTTCACTCCATCGCCATGGACAATGAGACCCTACCAACATCTTACAGTGGTGCCAGTGCCTATAGTTATACGTTTTCATTTCTTATCCAAGATCTTTGAAGTGTGACATCAAACTGTTCTCCTTTCCACTAATAACCCTCCACTTTTGTTTTTATCGTTCTTCCATGAAATTGGCTATTAGTTGTTTCTCTGCAACAGACACACTGTAAGTGGAATACTTTAACACAGTGGCCCCTTACATTTTAAAATAAGTGCTGAAGAAAAAGTAAAGAATTGAATTTATTGTTCTTCTTGGACACAAAACAATGATGTATTTATCAATCTGTAAAAAAATAAAAAATAAATAATAAATAGCACTTGGTCATTATTACATTGATAATAATGTTCTCACAGTTTCATTTTGACAAGTGTCAGCGAAACAGTGCCATGCATGAAGTGAAGTACCACCAAAGCCACAAAGTTTTTTTTGTTTGTTTTTTTTTTGTACCATTTTACAATAAGGCTTCCCTTATAGATGGCTAATAAATAGTTTATAGATATGTTATTAATTAATCTATAAACGTTTTATAAATCATTAATAACTGCTTATTATGTGTTAATTAAGGGTGACAAAGAGACAAAACTGACCAAATAGTGAACAAAATCTGTTCACCTATATATTTCATCTAGAGTTGTTATATTAAACATTTCAGACTAAGTTACTACCTTGTAAGCACATTAAGCATTTGTAAACCATTTTTTTAGGATATAATATTCTACTTTATCACTGCATTATAAGTTTCTACAACTAATAATATATCCTAAAAAATAGGTTTAGAAATGCTTAATGTGCTTACAATATAGTAACTTAGTCTGAAATGTTTAATATAACAACTCTAGATGAAATACATAGATGAACAGATTTGGCTCACTATTTGGCAAGAAACTGGTTAGTTTTGTCTCTTTGTCACCCTTAATTAATGCATAATAGGCAGTTATTAATGATTTATAAAGTGTTTATACAGGAATTATCGCATCTACAAACTATTTATTAGCCATCTATAAGGGGAGCCTGGAGAGCCTTATTGTAAAGTGGTACCATTTTTTTAAGAAACACATGTTATAGTGCCTGTGATGGACTTGCAACCTGTCCAAGATGTACACCACCTCTTGCACGGTGATGGCTGGGTATGGGCACCAGTGACCCCCATGACCCAAATAGGAAGAAGCAGGTAAAGATAATGGATGGATGGATGGATGGATGGATGGATGGATGGATGGATGGATG
>NC_056507.1:16496805-16499054 GCF_014905685.2 Nematolebias whitei | reverse complement strand
ATGGATGGATGGATGGATGGATGGATGGATGGATGGATGGATGGATGAAAGGCCAAGTGGCACAGTGTCTCCTTTCAGCAAGATGGTTGCCAAATCCAATCTTGGCCAGGGACCTTTCTAGGTGGAATTTGCATGTTTTCTTCATGCATACATTGATTGTGACCTGTCCAGGGTGCCCCCTACTTCTACCACAGTGATAGCTGGATATGGACACCAGTGACTCCTGTGACCTGTAAATGGAAAAGTGGATAAAATAGAATGGATGGGCAGAAGCTATACTGCCCTAACAAGGTAAACGAGCATGTCAAGCAGATTGTGCATATCATAAATAGCAGCTAAATTATCACTTTAAGGTTTATTTTATTTTTTTATTCAGGTTACTTTTTTTTATTAACTTTGATCAGTACTCTTTCCTGGTCCAATGCTTTTAGATTGTGTGACAATTTTCTTACCAAGCTCAGTCTGAAAAAAATTAAAAATGAAAAACAGAAAAGAGTGAGAGTCGCAGTCAGTGAATGTTCCAGTCTAATGGATGAAGAAGAGACAAGGAAATAAACAATTTACTGTGACGTGTTTTAAAATCACATAAATCAATACAGAAGAATGATAATGATTATATATATATATATATGGGTGGGGTAGGTGAAACACCCACACTTGCCTCCACCCTCATTTGCCCCACTCTGGGCCCATGAGCAAGGCCCTTAACCCCCACCATCTGCTCCCTAAACAGGTCTCTCTTGAAAATGAGTTCTCATGGCTCAATGAGACTAACCTGGATAAATAAAGGCTAAATGAAAAAAAAAAAAAATATATATATATATATACTGTATATATATTTATATATATATATATATATAATAGGGATGGAGCCAATCTGATATCGGTATCGCCTCCTATACCAGCATAATTTATATATCGGATTTTTCTGATCCAACCTGCAGAGATTTCCGATCCATGATGCATGTTGGCTTCAAACTATGGAATGGATTTCCTGAACAGAGGCGTGTCTCATGAGCCCAGAGTAATAAGACCCGCCTCACATTCAGGAAATGCATTTCATAGTTTGCAGCCAGCTACAACATGAGGACTGAGTGAGCAGCACTGTGGCTAACAGCTAACATACTTTTCATCTAAACGTGTCCGCTGTGTGGAAGTATTTTACACTAGAAACACCACAAAGCAAGACAGCAACTTGCAATGTCTGCAGAGCCATAGCGTCACATTAAACCGTGGTAAAGTTAGTTTTACGATGGACATTCGAGCTCTGTTGCTTGAGCGGGGCCCTACTCTTGCTCAACCCGAAACAGGCAACTCGACCCCTGCCAGCCGCACTCAGACTGCCCGTCTCTGAGGAGGGGCAGACTGAGCACGGCTGACTGAAATAAGGCTGCCTGCTTCGGATTGAACAAGACGAAGACACCGCCGAAGCCATGGAGCTCGAATGTTTACTGAGAAGTTGCTAAACTTCATCATAATTAATGACCAACCACTATCAGTTGCAGAAATTGAAGGATTTTGCAGCTTGATACTTGGAGCCAAGATATAGTTTACCCTCCAGGAGATATTTATCAGTACAACAGTAGACAATCCTAAAAAAACATGATTTGAAAATTACAAGAAAATTGTATATATACATATATATATATATATATATATATATATATATATATATATATATGTATATATATATATATATATATTTTTTTTTTTTTAAGAAACAAAAACAGCTACATTATAAAGTGATGTAAAATACTAAAAAAAAAGGAACAAGTCTGTTGGTTTGTGCCATGAACTTAGCAGATGTTTGAAGCCATTTAATAATTTGTTTTATTTAAATCATTTAAAAAGAAAACATTGAAGGAAGAGTGCAGAAAGAAGAAAAAAAATATTATATCTGCCCCTTATTTAAAAAAATAATAATAACTTTAAACAAACAATCACTTAAATTAATCACTTTAATATCCACTTTAAAGCTAGGAATAAAAAAAAAAACATGTTTTGTGTTAGCAGAATTTATTTGTAACTTTGAAACTTATCCAACATTAATAAAACTTACCTCAAGTTGCCTTTTTGGACATGCATGCATATATTTGAACAAATTGTACTTGAGAGGAGATTATTACATCCTCATATAATATCAATAATGATGATGATATCGGAACGGTATCAGTATCGGCTGATATCCAGATTTATGTAACGGGATCAGGATGGGAAGTTTAAAAAAAACTGGATCGGTACATCCCTAA
>NC_056507.1:16495610-16496705 GCF_014905685.2 Nematolebias whitei | reverse complement strand
CCCTTCCAAAGTTGAAGATTTTTACTTTCAGGCATTATAAAAAAAAAAGAAGAAGAAAAAAAAACATCCCCTAATAAAAAGGCAATTTTCATCATGTTTAGTTGTGTGAAACATATAATTTCTCACATAAAAAAAAGAAAAATAATTTAGAAAACAGTTTTATCCATTACAGGGCAAAAACACTACCAGCTTGATCAAGAAAGCTCATCAGAGACTCTACTTCCTCAGGCGGTTGAGGTGAGCTGGACTGGGAAGTTCAGTCCTCACCTCCTTCTACAGGTGTGCAGTGGAGAGCATCATGTGCTGCAGCTTCAACGTGTGCCATGGAGGCTGCACATCTGCTGAAAGAAAAGCTTTGCAGAAGAAGAAAAAAAAAAAAAAAAAAGAAAAGCTTTGCAGAGAGTGGTGAAGGCTGCGCAGAAGTCTGTTGGAGTCAGCCCCCCAACACCATCACCACCACCACCATCACAGACATCTACACCTCCAGATGCAAGAAAGAGCGCCACCTGCACCTTGAAGGACCCCACTCACCCTGTACACACACTTTTTGCCCCGCTCCCCTCAGACAGAAGGTGCAAAGCAATAAGTGTAAAACCACTAGACTGAGGAACAGCTTCTACCCTGAGGCTGTTAGACTCATGAATTCCTAATCTTGATTATCAATGTGAAAAAAAAAATCACTGTAATGCCACATTGATTGTTTATCTGTGCTGCTGATTATCCATGTTGCTGATCTCATGCTGCTGATTTATTTCATGCTGCTATGTTCATTCGTACTCATCTACTCACACAGACTCATGTTTGTGCTGCTGTTGTTCGGCATAGTCTTTTGCATTATAATAAGTGTTTAGCATATTTTTTTTTAGTTTAGTGTATTTCTTAGTTTATATATTAAATCCTTATACACTGTTTCTTTTAAGGAGTGGTGGTGCAGAGGTTAGAGAAGGTGACCCTGTGGTTGGAAGATCGCTGGTTCAACTCCCGGTACCGACAACATAGAAATGTGGATGGGACAGGTGAAACACCCACACCTGCCTCCACCCTCATATGCCCCACTCTGGACCCTTGAGCAAGGCCCTTAACCCCCACCATCTG
>NC_056507.1:16495143-16495510 GCF_014905685.2 Nematolebias whitei | reverse complement strand
GCTCCACACAGAGCGCTGTGGTAGCTCGGTGGTCTGTGGTTGTGTCAGGAAAGGCATCTGGTGTAAAAACAATTACCAAGTGTTTGTGTGATTTGGTTCGCTGTGGTGACACCAGAGGAGCAGCCATAAGAAAATAAATAAATAAATACAATGCATTCTGTTTCTTTTACAATTTATATTTTTGCTATTGTTGGATGTAACTGGGACTCTGCATTCACATTTTCATTCCACCTCATGTACCACATGTGATCCGAATGATAATAAAGAACCTTGAATTCGAACTTGATAATAATGTATAAGCAGGGAATGAACGTAAATCTTATCCTGATGCATGCTCAATAATCCAGGTAGAAAAATCCAAAAAAGT
>NC_056507.1:16487968-16495043 GCF_014905685.2 Nematolebias whitei | reverse complement strand
TGAGGAAGTCTCTCGGATGAGAGACGAAACATTTCTATATTTTTTTGCTTTGTTTTGTTTTTTGTTTTTTTGAACGTCCAGAGGACCAGATTGAACTTTTTTGAACGTAAATCTTATACAATACATCTTATATAATAAAATGTTGTATAATAAAAGTACCTAAATGTATTTACTCATCCACAAGATGTAATAATATTGATATGAAATTCATTTAATATACTTTTGAAAACATATTTATAGTTTTATTAACCAGGCAAATCCCACAGATCTTTTTTGCACGGGTGACCTGGGCCTGAATGCATCCTAATTTTGTATGTTTTTGTCTTGTGGGAGGAAACCTCAGTACCAGAGAAAAACCCACACAAACACAATAAGAACATGCAACATCCATACTGAATGACCCTAGACCCAACCCAGGGCGTGAACCCATGACCTTTTTGCTGTGAGGCAACTAAGCTGTCATGCGTCCAATTATATAGTATGCATCCATTTCAAACCTCTAGGAAAATCCCTGTCTGTAGTAATATCAAAGGGCAATATCTAACTGAGATGTGGTTAATAGCACCATGGTTTAATGATTTTACTCATGACCAGAAAGCCAGTGACATTCAACACTTTGACAGAAATAATTTTAGTCACAGTTTCAGAGTGAGAAAAATCACAACACTGTTATTAGTACTACATCAGAAGAAAGAACGATTCGATTTATTCATGTTAAGCAAAGCCTGAAGAAACATTACAATGTGCGCTTTGAGCACACGAGAGACTAATTGGAATCAAAGTCCCATCTTTTAACAGGTCACCTTACTTGGCTTTTCACTTGCTAGATAAATCACTTGCCAACCCTGAAAAGAGAAAGCTGAGCAGACTCTTATTGTCTGCCTTGAGGCACAAGCAATTCTGGTGTCAAAAGTAAGTGTAAGTACAGCAGTATTCATTACTTGAGAGAAGGCACTTTTGCACAAAGTCTCAAGAATATGGCCTTTGACTTTCTCAAAGACTCATAAATATGGCTTTAGTGTAAGCCTTTTCTTTCCTGTGATACATGGCATGCTCGACTTTTTGGTTTCCATTTCAGACTTTTGATCACTTTTAGAACACATCAATCCAAACAGAGAAAGATACTTGTAAATGAAATCAGTATTTTAGGCGTTTCCTTTCATTTCTGTCCATGACGATCCGTAAGGAGCAGAGTTTGCAGAACTGATGGATGTTCAAGAAAGACACAGTTCCACCATCCACCTGTGAGTGGACATAAAGAACAACTTTATTCTAAATAAAGTATATAAACAGCCACTTGAAGGCTTCATTATCATCACAGAGTTACAATATTTGTTGTAACACATATTATTCCCAATTCTCATTAACAGCTAGAGTACATTTGCTTTCTCAACAGTGTACTTATTATATGTCGCTGTTAATTGGCATATAGTAAGTACAATTGCTATGTCTATACTACAATAAACTATATACCACATTTACCTCCTGTTTGTCTGAATCCTGTCCTCCTGAGAAAGAAAAGTAATGCAAATGTGCACAATATTGTTTTTCCCTTTACTCACAACAGATCAATTTCCTTGTTGTTCCATGCATTAACGGCCTTGCACCCTCATACTTCTCTGACGTTCTTCATCCTTATGCTCCTTCTTGGACTTTGAGATCATCAGACCAGCGGCTTTTGGTGGTACCAAAAATCAGGTTGAAGCTCCGAGGAAATTGGGCGTTTTCAGTCGTGGGCCCTAAGCTCTGGAACAATCTGCCCATCAACATTCCACAGGCCACCTCAGTCTCCACTTTTAAAACTCTCTTAAAAACACACCGGTACTCTTTGACATTTAACACAGGCTGATCTGATTTAGATTTAGTATTTATTCTATGCTGATTGTGTTCATGCTTTTTTGTTTTATTCATATTTAACACAAGGTCATCAGATCTGATTTAGTATTTCATTGTTTCTGACTGAGTTTATGCTTTTTTTTTTTTTTAATTCCTTGACATTTGACACAGGGTGATCTGATTTAGTATTTCATTGTTTCTAATTATGCTTTGTGCTTTATATTTTTATTCCATGTGCTGTAAATATCTTACTTTTATTTTAGGATGTGATCTTTTTGTTAAGCACTTTGGTAACAGTTTCTGTTTTAAATGTGCTTTATAAATAAATCTGACTTGACTTGACTTATACGATATCACAAAATAAAAATTATATATAAAAAAATACTCATGGATTTTGCTGCTGGAGAAATATGTGCACGTTTATCTTTGACAATATAGATTGCTTTTCCTTTTAGAAGATAAATAGAAACATGTTGCTGTTTAACGGAATAACATCTTCTAAATGCTTCTTGTAATGTCAGCTCATTCTTGTCTGGATTGTGGGTTCTTTATTATACTTCATTATCTGCTGCATTGTGTTTTATTTTGGCATATTTTACTTTTGTAATGATAGAAGTTTCTCAAAACTTTATGCAGAAAGAAGACAAACTTTTTTTTTTTTTTGTATTCAGCTGTGCATGTCTTATTTACTGGTGCATTACAGACCATTAGCGGCTTACACAGTAAATCATAAAACACCCCAGTAAAGTTTTTGACTAAACATAAAAGCATCCCTTTGAACTTTGTTTAATGCTGTTGCATGTGCAATTTATAACAAATCCAACACTTTAAACTTTAAAAGTGAATAAGTAAGTGTTCAGGACCATTTCTTGAGCTTATACTAAATGTTACAGTTGATGTGAATGCTGGTGAAGATTGTCAGTTTTCCAGGCCATGAAGACATTTCTCTTCCCATCTGAGACCTCCTCCTCTGTTTAAAGTTTTTTTTTTCTTGTTTGACGTAAATAACTTCCTTCACCCCTCCTCTCAAACCATCTGTCTTCTCTGTCTGAAATAGCTAATGTTATTAACTACACAATGCAATGTAACTAAAGTAAGAAGGCTTCCACTTCATAAACTGTAGATTTGAGTCATTTTATACAGCATCATGTTAATTTTCTTTTTCATGTGTTTCTGTCCAGCCTTGGAAATTTTCCATTGCAAGTGAACATTTGACTTAACTTTTGCTAAAGTCCTATCTCCAAAGTTTGCCACACTAAAACTGTTTTACTTTTTTCCACCAATACCCTGCCAGTACACTTGATTGTTGGATTTTTCTGTCTTCAAGTCTGCTCTGATTCATGCACTTGAATTTTTACCAGACCCACCATGATGGTACAATTTGGCCATGATTGACTCTGCTGAATCAAAGGCAGTTTAGTCAGCCCAGCAGGATGAGAGACAATGTCTCCATCAACAAGAACAGAAGCCGTCCTCCCAGGCCAACACAATGCAGGAGCTACAGGCTGAGCATGGCAGTTTTCTTCCAGCTTGGAAAGACGTTGTCACCTTTAGCTTCTTGACAAAAATGTTTTATTTCATCCCCATATGTTTTGTTCCACACGCTTTGCTTATTCACCATTGCATTTGTCCAGAGTGGACTTTATACCAATGGCTCTTTTGGACATGTATTGGTATGTTTCCTGACCTTGCCATATTTGAGCACACTTTATATATATATATATATATATATATATATATATATATATAGGGTAAAGATAATGGATGGATGGATATTTTGGGTAATTACAATATCTTTATATAACATCTTAATTTATGCCATAGTTCATTTTCCACCTTTTCAAATCCACTGTGATTTTCATTTAAAAAAAAAGATGATGATGATGGTATGTCAACATAACTGGTTGTGGAAGTTGTTTATATTGTGCTTGTAATAAATATATAATTTTGGGGGGAATACATATGGGACATTAATGTTGACATTTAATAGACTTCTATTGGTCCACTAGAAGAGGCTTTTAATTTATTGTTATACTAATATTTAAACAAACACAAAAAACTATAAATTTTAGCTGAACAATGCAAACACAGGGGCACAGGGACTATAGGACAGCTTAGCCCTATGCTAGGGCCTACCAGCAGGCTAAGGGGGCCAGTGACCAGTTAAAATTCATATATCATGAAAATAATGTCAAATCTTTAGTAAAAGTCTCAACAAAAAATAATGGTTATACATTGCATACACATACAATGACACACAATATTTTTTTTTTCTCATCATAAGATAACTTTTGTTCAAGCAAGGAGTCAAGGAAGTATTTTTTTTTATAAATAATGCAAATTTGTGACATATACAGTACATAAACCTAGCATGTCTTTTTTCTTTTTTAAGAATACTACCATCAAACATCTCATGACAAGTAGGTCAAGAGGTTAATAGTTGGTTCTTGTTAACTCAGGTCAACATCTTTTTGTGTGTTTATAACAGTACACCATGTAGGTCCATGGAATTTCTCTTCCGCAAAACTGCTACTACCTCATTACAGTCAGGGCTCCAGCCAGTGTGAAATTCCCCAGAGGAAGGAAGCACTGAAGCAAAGGCAAGACATGCCCAAGATAATATTGGCTGAATAAAAACCTTGCAGCTCTGGAATCATTGTGATATAGATGTTTAATGTCCTTGTTTAAAGGGGAGAGAAACAAGACAGTAAAAGTAGTTTAAATCGGTGTTTAGTCTTGTTTTTCCATTTTTTATCATCAGTAGGCAAACACATGTTTCATAGTGCAATACTGATTTTAGATATCCTGATGCATGCTCAATAATCCAGGTAGAAAAATCCAAAAAAGTTCAATCTGGTCCTCTGGACATTCAAAAAAGCAAAAAACAAAACAAAGCAAAAAAAAATCTAGAAACGTTTCGTCTCTCATCCAAGAGACTTCCTCAGTCTGAGGTGCTGTTTTCAGCTCAGTCTCCTAAATAGACTGATTTTAGAGCTGTAAAGAAATTTAGCAATATAGTGCTCAAAAGGCGCTAGCTAGTTTGTGCTATTTGTAAACTACTGCTTTTTTAGTTACTTAAATTGAGTGCACTTCATTATACAAATGCAAATAAATGATTTTCTATGGTTGGGACAATCATATGCTGTGTCACTGAAAACCAGTGCATTATAAGATAGACCAATATTTCAGCATGTCATTATCACAGTGTTTTGTAGTTTGGATTTTGTATACTGACACAAGTCAGAGAATGAAACAGTTGTGTGCAACAACAACAACAACAACAACAAAAAGTCACCACTATCTTCAGGCTAAACAGTCACACTGAGCAGATGTTACATTAATTAAGGTTAGAGAAACAAAAGAAGTCAAACCCCCTCACCACCTGGTGTGCTATTTACCTGACAAGGTAACAGATCAAAAGATTGATAATTGCTCAGCAGGTTATTCCTTTGTTGTACTATTAATGAAAAATATCAGTACAGAACACTGAACAACAATGGTGTTCATGGCAGGGCTGCAAGGAGAAAGACACTGTTCTCCAAAAAGAGCATTGCTGCTCATCTGCAGTTTGCTAAAGATCACATGGACAAGCCAGAAGGCTGTTGGAAAAAAGTTTTGTGGACGGATGAGACCACAATAGAACTTTTTTGTTTAAATGAAAAATATTATGTTTGGAGAAAGGAAAACACGGTATTCCTGCATAAGAACTGTAACCCATCTGTGAAACATGGTGGTGGAAGTCTCATGGTATGGGTCTGTTTTGCTGCATCTGGGCCAGGAGGGCTTGCCATCATTGATCATGGATGTTGATGGAAATCATTGTTCCGTCATTGATGGAACAAAGTGTTTTGATTAAATATCAGATAATTCTAAAGGGAAATGTCAAAACATGAGTCCATAACTGAATATCAAGAGAAGGTGGGTCATGAAGCAACACAACGAGCCTAAACACACAAGTCATTCTACCAAAGAACGGTTCAAGAAGAATACATTTCATGTTTTGGAATGGCTACATCAAAATCCTTACCTTAATCCAATCCATATGTTGTGGAAGGACCTGACGCGACCAGTTAATGTGAGGAAACCACCAACATCCCAGAGTTGAAGCAGTTCTGTACGGAGGAATGGAGTAAAATTCTTCCAGGCCGGTGTGCAGGAATGATCAACAGTAACAGGAAATGTTTAGTTGCAGTTATTGCTGCACAGGAGGCGTCACGACACATATCGAGGGCAAAGGTTCACATATTTTTACCACTTACAAATATGTAATATTGGATCATTTTCTTTAATTAATAATGACCAAGTATATATATTTTTTTGTAATTTGTTTAACTGGATTCTCTTTATCTACTTTTAGGACTTGTGAGGAAATCTGATAATATTTGAGGTCATATTTATGCAGAAATGCAGAACATTGTAAAGTATTCACAAACTTTCAAGTACCGCTGTTTACTGTGTCTTCCATCTTCAGCTCTTTACCAAAGTGAACAGTGTCGTGATTGAAAGAAAGTCACTGCACTGTGGTGACGAGAATGGATGAGGGTATTGTTGGGTCACATTCCTCTCTTAGGAGTATATTTGTAATGAAAAATATAAGAACGAAGATCTCACCTTTGTAATTGTCCCAGTGACATTCATTCTGTTTTCATCATATATATTTGTTTTTGTTTTATCATCCATCCATCCATCCATCCATTATCTTTACCCACTTGTTCCATTTTGGGTCACGGGGGTCGCTGGTGCCCATGTCCAGCAATCACTGTGCGAGGGGCGGGGTACACCCTGGACGGGTCGCAAGTCCATCACAAGGCCACATAGAGACAAACGAGACAAACAACCATTCACTCTCTCACTCACACCCAGGGACAGTTTGGAGTTACCAATCAGCCTAACATGCATGTTTTTGGTCTGTGGGAGTAAACAGGAGCACCCGGAGAAAACCCACGCATGCACAGAGAGAACATGCAAACTCCACCCAGAAAGGCCCCTGGACCGGGGTTTGAACCAAGGACCTGCTCTCTGAGAGGCAGCAGCTCTACCAGTTGCGCCACCGTGCTGCCTGTTTTATCATACAATAAAATAGTATTTTTAATCAACAGTTACTTTATGTGTTTGGGGGCTTTTTTGTTTGTTTTTCAGTCAAAAAAATATAATAATTATCACAGCATCTATTTTTTTTGTTGAACGAGGTAAAAAATACACGTTTGTATATTTGAATATTTGTATGTTTGTGTATATA
>NC_056507.1:16486458-16487868 GCF_014905685.2 Nematolebias whitei | reverse complement strand
TTTGTTTGCAGGATTGCCAGAATTAAACAAATAAAACACTGTTATCTGCTTCATTAGTCAACAACAGCAAGAGGTTTGTGTTATTTAATTGGCTGTTAATGTAAAAAAAAGAACAACCTTTAAAAATATTAATCAAAGCAAGTGTTAACAGATTCAAAATGCCATACTTTGGTATGAATTGTAAAATATATTAAATAAAGACATAATCTAAAAGGTATGACAAATCAACTGTAATTCATTTCTTTGTTCAAACGTCCAGTGCTTGTAGAACTAAGTGACCAGTGAAGCGAAACACATGTACCCTGAGGCTGACCTCAGGCTGGCTGGAAATGATCTACCAAAGGGAACTTGAGACCGAAATGTCACACACAGTCATGGGCAATGGTTGTTGTCACTATGAGACACAAGGGATTGTCTCTTTATTCTTTCAGTAACCTCACATCAAGGTGGTAACTTGAGGTCATGCGGTTTGATGTGTTTTTCTGTTAGCTTGGCCTGTTTCAACAGCTATAAACAAAATCAAAAGTAATGTCCACAAATAAAAACTAAAGCTCAGTGGTTAACACAAAGAGATATAATTAAAACTAAAACACCATAAGAATATTATTATTTATGGATTGTGTTTTTAATGATTCAATTTAATCTATTCACTTGGTGCAATGTACTACATCAAAATGATGTCTCTATTATTGCAAGGTTTCTTCTGCTTTGAAATAGGCCCCACTTGCATATACACTTTCTGCATGACCTTATAAGACATTTTTACTCAAGCTGCCAAACTGCATCCTGAGTCTGGTTTATTTTCCGAGAAGCAAAATTCTTTTTTAGTTTACTGGCTGAGCTGAGAACTTTTGACTCGTTCTGTCAAGTTGAAGCTATACAACAAATAACTTTCAAAAATAATATTGCTAAGAATTTGTTTTTATGTTCTTTTTTTTTTCCTCAAATAGTGGATCATCTAGTTTGGTTACATGTTTTTTTAGATACCACTGTAGACTGTACAGACTGGGAGAGTTGTGGCGCAGAGGTTAGAGAAGGTGGGCCTGTGATTGGAAGATTGCTGGTTTAACTTCCGGTACCGACAACATCAAAATGTGAGTGGGAAAGGTGAAGCATCCACACCTGTCTCTACCTTCATTTGTCCCACTCTGGGCCCTTGAGCAAGGCCTTTACGCCTCACCATCTGCTCCCCTGGGCACTCTAGATGGCAGCTCTCTGCTCCACACAGAAGGCTGTGGTAGCTCGGCAATCTATGGTTGCATCAGGAAGGGCATCCGTCACAAAAACAATTGCCAAGTCTTCGTGCGAGATAGTTTGCTGTGGCAACCCCTGATGAAGGGAGCAGCCGAAAGAAAAACAAAACAAACATAAGCAAATAACAACAAAAAAAACCAACAACTGTAGACTGTA
>NC_056507.1:16478028-16486448 GCF_014905685.2 Nematolebias whitei | reverse complement strand
ATATATATATATATATATATATATATATATATATATATATATATATATATACATATATATTATAGTTTTAGAATGTTAGGTGATTCTAACATTGAGGCGGCTGTGGCTGAGTAGTCAGAGCAGTCATGTAAAAAGTTTGTGAAAAGAGAAAAGCCGTCTCTTAACAGAGGAGGAGGCCTCAGATTTCCACTTTCAAAAACCTATAATGAAACTTTAAGACTGATCCCCAGCCGGTTTTCACACCTGAAGGGAAACAGAGGGGCCTCATCTGTGAATTAGAGAAACAAAGACTTTAAGAAGCCCCCTACTGTTAAGGTGTGGAGGTGTGACTTGTCCAATCTTCATATATGTGCGTGTCTTATCTCACTCAGTCTTATAACCTGAATCTCTCACTCACTGCTCATTGAATCAAGAAAGCTCCTCGGATGAGGAGCGAAACATCTTCTGTTACAAATAAAGTCCAGTTGTTTTTGTATTGAATGTTTTTTGAATTCATCATGTCTTGGATGACTGAGAATCTTCACCAGCTCAGAGCAGTCATACACCGATACAAGCATTCAGGTTCAGATTTGGTTTATTTGTCAAATGCAAAAATCAACACAAGGTCAACAATGCAATGAAATGCTGAGGACGAGAAGAACCATCTGGACAAATATAAACGCTGGGGTGACAGTGCCTTTTCTGCAGCTGCACCTCGACCCTGGAATAAACTCCCACTTGAGCTACGTCATATTACTGAACTTGGCCCTTTTAAATCGAAGTTTAAGACTTTTTTATTCCAACAGGCTTTTAGAACTTAAATATGTGTAGGCATTTCTGGTTCTCTTTTTGTTATTTTATTGTTTTTTTCTTGCTTTTAACTTGTTGTCATTTTAATTACTGTTTTTGTTAAGCACTTTGGTCACCATCACCATGGTTGTGTAAAGCACTATAGAAATAAATAAATTAAATTAAATGGACTCGCCAAAAAGAAATAACAAGAAATACAAAAGCATGCAGCAAAAGTAAACAAACAAAGTAAATAAATAAATAACAAGGTGCCAAAAGTGAAAAGAAACAGATCTACAGTGTGGTTTGGTTAGCAGTAAGGATCTTTCAGCAGCATGGTTCTGTTCTGTTAGCAGCATGTTCTTGTTAGCAGCATTAGCAGGTCTCGTTAGCAGCTTGATGGTAATAACAACTGCAGCAGCCGTCCTCCCAGACTGCCCTCCAGCACCGGGTCCAGCAGACAAAGAATATCCAAAGTTTTCCCCGCAGAGCTGAACAGGTCCATAGAGTTCAGTCCGTGCAGGCAGATGGAGGATCATGGAGACGGCCACCACGACAGTCTGGAGCCTAAGCCTGAAGCTGGAGGGAGGCCGAGAACTGAACCACAATGGCAGGATGGCATGATGGCAAGGCAGCGACACAGAAAACTCCAAAAGTGTGTTGAGGTCATACCTGTAGCATGGGTGTGCAGTGTAAGCACAAAAAAAGTTAAAACAAGAACAACAGGAAAAAAAAAAAAAAAGCTTGAGTCGAAGCGTAGCTCCCATCAGTGTAGCCAAACTGCAGTGCTTGTGACGTCACATGAGTTGGGGGTTCAATTCCAGCAGCAGTCACATGCCCAAGTGTCCCTGGTCAAGACACTGAACTCCTCATTGCCTCCGATGTGTGTCCCATCGGTGTCTGAATGTGATAAAGCTCTGATTATTCTTTGTGCAGAAATAATAGAGTGCTATGTGGATGGGTAAAAGAGGGGACAGATTGTAGTGTAAAGGGCTTTGGGTGTCTTGATAATATAGCAAGGTGCTATATGTGCAGTCCATTTATCTTTTAAATTCAAATTGTGAAAAAAATACAATTCATGATTATGCTTTTGTGGCATGTTACATTAATGTGTCGTGGGACCTTTGGAATCTACTGAATGGGTAAATTAAACAAACATACAAACAAACAAAAAACAACTTCTGACTCACATTTATATAAACGGTTCAGATACCTAGAGAGCAAATAGAGACCCGAGAAACACAGCAGTAAAAAGGTAAGAATTTATTTAGAAAAATGGATTTACAGGAACACAGGGAGGGTCATTTTCTTGTGGTTTTGCAGGTTGGAGAGAGAGAGGACCAGGGGATTCCAAGATGGCAGAACAGACCAAGGTGACCATGTGAGCAGCAAGGAGAGAGAGTGGCAGGACGGACCTCAGGGTTGGGTGCTGAGGTGTTTAGTGGTGCTGTTATTGTTGTAGGTTGTAGATGACTTGATCTAGGAGATGGACCCAGGAGGACAAAAGGAAGCAGACAAGGAGAGGCTACAAGGAGGATTCAGGAAACAAAGAGCAGAGAATCAGAAGCAACTAGGAGAACAAGGTGAACACAATTTAGTTTAGTCTTGAATAGGATCAAGACTTTACTAGAACTAGACAAAGTACCAAAAGGAGACAATGTTCCAGAGGAGTCTGGTTGCACCAAGCAGCCTTAAGTACTGATGTTACTCATCAGCTGAACTGGCAACAGCTGGAGATGATTGGCTTCGCTCTGCCACTCAGGAACTGCAAAGGTTATCAGAATCATTGAAAAACCCAGAGCTCCCACACTGACAGTAAATCATTCCATAAATCCATATTATTTATGCTGGAAGATCAGCCATGAGAAGCAAAGATAGCCAATAAAATTTTAAATGAGAGGTTTCTAAAACTACACACCCAACAAACTAACCACTCATTACAGAAACAAGGTAGCTGTAATGAGCAGGAGACAGAAATGATACAAGGTCAGCATCAAAAAGTTAGAGAACTGGGACATGATGATAAAAAAAAAAAATGCTACTGTAAAATACATTCATGGACCAGGCAGAGCACTTCACACTGTTAGTTTGTTTGTTTGTTCTGCTTCCTTTGGAAAGCAGATAATACTTAAACAAATTCATGCAATAACAGATCTGTTTTTTTTTTGTTTGTTTTTTTTGTGGGAATTGCTCAACAATATCATTTGTAACAGATAAACAAGAATCATGTTTTGTTGTAAAATTAAAAATACAAAGTAAATACCACTTGCACAATTAATGCATATTAATCTACATCAATGAGATGGACTAAAAGCATGTTACTGTAAAATATTGTTAATACTAATTAATTCCCAGAACCAGGATCCCTGCTGTAAACTGGAAGTCCACTGTAACCACCCATTACTTTGTCAATTTATTGAACTCATGTCAAGAGAAGGTGGTGCTAAAGAAAGAAATGCTGTTTCAATAAAGAAAATGTCAGAGAACCTTAGAGAATGATTTAGGACTAAAGGAAAGGACCCCCACCCCCACTCCCCATGCACACACCCCCAACAACAACATACATGGTGTTCTGACAATAAAAATAAATAAATAAATAAAACAGGATCTAAAATTACCACAAAACTTGACTGATTGATTGATTTTTTTTTTGTATTAATTAAAAAGTATATAAGAAATCAACAATCTGAACATGTTTTTAGCCTTTAGGCCCTAATTTGTCTACAACATCTGCATTTCCTAAGGAATTTTGTGTCTGTTCAAAAACAAATCAAGTGTGTTTGAATAAAAAAACTTAATGTAGTTTAATGAATGCCGACAAAAAAGTAGTAAGATCAATGTGACTACACATAATTAAGTTGAAACTTGTTTAATGACGCATCGCATCACACAAAGTAATTCTAACATTATTTTAAATATAATAATAATAATAATAATAATAATAATAATAAAGTTTAACCAGTTGAATAATATAGGTATGTAATGAATTTACAATTTTGTGAATGTTTAGACATATTTAGTTACTATCCTCTGAAATTATGCCCGGGCTGCTGTTTAATGTACTGTTTAATATACTGTATTATTTTACAATATTCCTGTTTTGGGTATACCTTGAATCCTTGTATACTGCTTCTTTTTATACTTTATATTTTTGCTATTTTTGAGTGTAACTAGGACCTTGGATACACAATTTCGTTCTGCCTCATGTACCACATGCCATGCAAATGTCAATAAACAACTTGAACCTTGAACCTTACATCGTTTATGTTGTAAAATACAAACTACAAATGCAAAATGCATTACAAATACAAACATACTAAAAGGGATAAAAACATTTAAAAAAGTGCATACAGATGCATCGTCCCTTCTTTCCACAGAATAAAACACTAAAAAAGCACAAAACCTGAAATAAAATGCCTGTTTTACTGTAATGCCTAAGCATAAAACAACACATTTTAAAGATGATGTATTTTCATAATCCTAATACCTTTAAATGTGATTAGTATAAACTAAAATTACAGTGCAAACATATTTACTCCAATAACTATAAAGAAAAAAAAAAAATGCAATTTGCTCTGTTTGTGTTGTTGACACAGTGTAGTATCAATATCACTGATGCCACAAACACAGATCCCCTGCTGGCAACTTCCAGTCTCCTGCCACCACCTTCTGTGCAATATGTTGCATTCTAATAAGTCTTGAAATCAGTATGAATAATTAAAAACAGGATGTCATTAGTAAAAGGTTCTGAAATAAACATTCAATACTAGTTGATAATTGTTCTTAAAAGAGCTGTCAATCATCCTGCTCTGGTGGTGTATCATCTTGAATACAAATAACGGTTTGCCATTTTGGAAAAAACACAGACCATAAATCGAGTTAGACACAACCAGAAATTCTTTTTTTTATTTTATTTTTTTTGCTGGAAAAATTTAAACCTGTACTCAGTTAAAAGTTGTTTGGAAATGGAAATGTATACTACTATAGTGATCAACCACACTAATACATTTACAAAGTAAAAATCTATATGTAAAAAAAAAAACAACCCAACATAAAACATGTCTTTAATAAATTCTGATTTTATTTGGTCACAATGTCCTGCTGCAGTGCTTGTTTTTGTTGTTGTTTTTGTTTTGTTTTGTTTTTTTGTTCAGAAAAAAAGACAGTCAAGCAGTTGGCAGTATTGCTAAAAATATGCTGGAGCCGATCCCAGTTACCAACAGGCAGGAAGCAGAGTACAGTCTGGACAGATCACCAGCAACCAGGCCAACACAGACATACACAAGACAATCATGCAATCTCACACTCATTTGTAACATCAGTTTAGAATAGTCAATTGGTAACATGCTTTTTTTAAGTGGGAGGAAGCCAGAGAAAACCAATGCAAGGCTGGGGAGAACATAACTCCACACAGATTTATATTAGTACTATTTATTTTCAGGGAAACAAAAGTAAAAGATTATAAAATATACGTGTGTTTCGTGAGTACATTTTTGTCTGTGCACAATTCATCCTCTCCACTTACGATGAGTACAGTGTTTCTATTAAAGTTGTTAAAAACATTTTCCTAGTAGGCATCTGTAAAAGTATGTAGCAGTATAAATGTTACTATTAAGGCTTTTATCCACTTAAAATTTGACATGGGAGAAAAGGGAGGTTTGCGAGGCAGGGTAACAAAATGAGAGGATTTTAGCTGGGTCTGAACAAAATCAATGAACATTGAGAGAATAAACAAGTTAATCACTCAGAGACATACATACAGAGTGGGTGGCACTCAGGCCACAGGTTCACATCAGTGACAAGACAAGAAATATGAGACCATCTTGACGTTACATGCATGAGTCCTGTTGTATATGCAAAAGCAGGTGTTCAGTAGGGATCAGCTTCTCCAGTCAATTTAAAAATCACAAAATGGCTATAAATAAAAAAAATAAAAAAGTCCAACGGAAAACTGTAACAATAATCTCCGTTTCAGATCCTTATGGTGAAGGTTTTACAACTTATTCCCTCACCAGACTTTAACTTAATCTATGCTACATTTCGTCAAAAGTATTTGCAGCTTGAAGCTTTCAGCTTACACCCACTCCAGGTCATGCTTGTGTCAAGTTAAATCACTTGTGACTTGAATAAAAAAACATGCCTAAAAAGGGACTGAGTTTCAGAATCATATCTAACTGGCAGCTGTACCAGGTGAGCTATTTATAACAATGAGTCATAAACTTCATATATCTTTTTCTAATACTTATAAATTGAATCACATGTATTTGCCATTACAACTATAATTATTTACATGATTATTGTTTATATTTATGTAGCTACTTTTAGGAGATTGCACTGAAATTTGAGTTCATGCATAAATTGCTGTAATTTACCTGTAAGATATAACCCAACATTTTTCAGTTGGGTGGAACAAACCAGTTCTGCTTGTGATAAGATGGTCTCTTTGGTATGCCTCCTCCTCTTCCTTGTTGACAGTCTTGTCAAACTGGTTGAAAACAACAAAGTCCATGCTCATTAATCCAGGTATACAATCCAACATTTTTCAAAATGTCCAAACTCCACTTTGGAGTAAGCTGTTGGGGGAAGAATCAGTTTTGTTGTGTGTTTCCTTGACTGATGAAGCCTTCTGGACCGAAGGCAAAACGTTTCAGCACAAAAAAAAATATACTGTCCAGATGACCTGACTCAAAAATGTTGGATTGTATACCTGGATTATTGAGCATGGACTTTGTTATAAGATATAACATTGTGCTGATAACCTTTTGTTGCACTGAGGTTCTCTGAGCATTGGCCTTACAGTTTGCAGATACATGTGTCTCAATTATTTTTCTCCCTGGTCCAGCACACTGTTAGGCATGCTGCTGGAACAGCTGTCATGGGTCCAAATATTGCCAAGAAGAATACATCATGCTATAGAAATTAAGAATCAAGAGACGTGAACATTTTAGGATTCTGGTTATTTTTTTATCAGTCTTTTTCTTTTTTTTTCATTTTGAACATACAAAACACAAAGAACAGGAAAAAAGAAGAAGAAGAAACCCTCCCACCACTTCTCTCCCACACCAGATCAGTCACACATACATAAATAAATTAAACAGGCACTGACATGTTTTCCACATACAACAAAAAAGGCTGCCACATGTCCTAAAATATTTTAACAGAACCCTTCAGGGTATATCTTGTATTTTTCTGTAGATTAATATGATACATCACCATTTTTATCCAATGTACATATGCTGGGGGGGTGGGGGGGTCCTTCCAATTGCACAAAACCAGTCTTCTGGCCAAAAGAGAGCCAAAATCAATCACATCCTTCTCATTCTTGCTGGAAGACGTATCCATAGGGACTACCCTGGACAGTGGTATGAGTGGTTATGTGTGTACAGTTTTTCCACATATCCCAGAGAAGGTGTCAAAAACAGATTGCTAAAAGGTCCGCAGTTTGGGACAAGTCCAGAATGTATGCATGAGTGTAGCTGGAGTTTGTTTATAATGGTTAAATGCAGGGTCCAGGTTGGCTTTGATCTTGGACAGCTTGTCTTTGGACCAGTGCAGCTGGTGCACCAACTTGAATTGCAGTACAACATGTCTCAGACAGACTGAAGACAAGTACATGTTCCAAAAAAAGTTCAATCTGATCCTCTGGACATTCAAAAAAAAAAAGCAAAAAAAAAATGTAGAAACGTTTTGTCTCTCATCCGAGAGACTTCCTCAGTCTGAGGTGCTGTATTCAGCTCAGTCTCTTAAATAGCACCTTCTCAGGGTGGATCAACCAGTTTGCTGCTGACAACCAAAACCAGCTAATCACATGCTCAAGAAGGACCATCAGCCTAACAATGGATCATTAGCACGCTGATGGCTGTTTACTACTCACAGAGGGCTGAGTGATACTAGCAATCACAGCATTGTAAGAGGGGGACAGTTGAACCTGGAGGCCTCCACCCCTGTTTAATGATGGACGATTTCTTTTCACAAAGTTGGCCTCCTTTACTCCTCTCTCAAACCATTGTTCCTCTCTGTCCAGGATGTGAACATCTTCATCCTTGAAAGAGCTGGCCTGGAGATGAGTGTAGACAGCAGAATCCTGGCCTGATGATGTTGTTCTTCTGTGCTGGGCCATCCTTTTGGCCAGTGGCTGTTTAGTTTCCCCGATGTAAGACTGATCACAGCCCTCCTGACACTGAACAGCATACACAACATTACTCTGTTTGTGCCGGGGGACTGGATCTTTGGGATGAACCAGTCTTTGCCGTAATGTATTTTGGGGTTTAAAAGCCACTGGGACGTTATGTTTAGAAAATAAACGTCTCAGTTTCTCTGATACTCCCTCAACATATGGAATGACCACTGGTCTGGGTCTGGGTTCCTCCTTTTCACCGGATGGCTGACTGGAGTCCTGTTTGGGTTTCTTCTCTGCTTTTAGGAAGGCCCAGTTAGGATATCCACATTGCTCTAGAGCCTGTTTTGTGTAGGATTTCTCTTTCTGCCAGGCTCCCGAGTTAGTGGGGATGCTGTCTGCTCTGTGGCACAGAGTCCTGATGACTCCTAACTTGTGCTCCAAAGGGTGATGGGAGTCAAACTGCAAATACTGGTCTGTGTGGGTGGGTTTGCGGTACACCTCGGTTTGCAAATGTCCTCTATCAGAGACTGAG
>NC_056507.1:16474601-16477928 GCF_014905685.2 Nematolebias whitei | reverse complement strand
CATCCATCCATCCATCCATCCATCCATCCATCCATCCATCCATCCATCCATCCATCCATCCATC
Organism: Nematolebias whitei; assembly: GCF_014905685.2. Lineage (NCBI taxonomy): Eukaryota > Metazoa > Chordata > Actinopteri > Cyprinodontiformes > Rivulidae > Nematolebias > Nematolebias whitei. The sequence continues at coordinate 16,477,864 of NC_056507.1, read as the reverse complement.
CATCCATCCATCCATCCATCCATCCATCCATCCATCATATTTTACCCGCTTCTTCCATTTTGGGTCGAGGGGGTCACTAGGGCCCATATCCAGCTACCACTGTGCGAGAAGCGAGGGACACCCTGGACAGGTCTTCAGATCATCCCAGGGACACATAGAGACAAACAACCATTCACTCGCTCACTCACACCTAAGGACAATTTAGAGTTACCAATTAGAATAACATGCATGTTTTTGGTCTGTGGGAAGAAACCAGAGAACCTGGAGAAAACTCACCCATGCACAAAGAGAACATGGAAACTCCACCCAGAATGGTCCCCAGCCAGGATTTGATACAGCGACCTTCTTACCGAGGCAATAGCTCTGTCGACTGAGCCAATATCCTGCTCTAATGAACAATTATTTAAAATAAAAGTACATACAGTAAATGCATGAGTTGGGACACAGAGTAATTTTGAGTCAGTGAAAATGATTTTTTTTTTATTTAGTGAGTGCATGTGTTGTTCCTCCATGTTCTACTGTTGCAGTGATGAGGCTATTAAATAAAAATCATACAAATATCAACATAGCCTCAAGGGATTGGTCATAACATGTCAACAATCTGGAGGATTTTCTAGTGGAAAGCAAATTGCTTACAGTGACTCCAAAATGCCTGGGGTCAAAATGTTTTAAGCCAGTAAACAGCTATAATGGCAGCAATAACTTAGACAATGATGAAGACCTAAACATTAGTAAGTATTAAAAAAAAAATAAAAAAAAGACTCAGGTTATTTTCAGACAAAGTCATCAAACATAGAGAATTATTTTTTCCAAGAGAAAAAGAGGCAATCAAGAAAAAAAAGACATTACAAAGTATGAGTAGCAGCAGGTAAAGACACACACACACACACACACACACACACACACACACACAGGCAGGGCGATTTCCAACCACAAAAAAAGTGTAATTTTGACATTAAATTTGAAGCATAAATAGAACGTTTTTGTATGTTTAACCAAAAAATAAAACATAAAAACAGTTTGCAATTATTAATTAATTAATTCATTTATTTGTGTAACAATTCACGTTAGTATTTTTTTCAACCTGTTCAGAAAAGCATGGCATATTTTTGAATAATAAAGTCAAGATCAGCAGCAAGCACGGACACATTGGCACATTAAATCTTGAATATTGAATAAAAAATAAAACATACTTGATTACACTGTCCCATGTACAGTACTGCATTTATTTATCAAAGGTCTGGAGAGATATCACTTAACCTTTGTTTAATAGACATTAGAAGAATTTATCACCAAAAAATGAATTTTGGTTACAGAAACTATGTTGAAGCCTTAAAGCAGGCCAACCAAACACAGTTACGGGCTTTAGATTCCAACACAGTTATTAACTAACAAAACTGCCACTATTAATGTGTTGCAAACTCACAGCAAATTGTTTGGTAATATGTTGAATATCTAAACACCAATAGGAAACAAAAAAACATTTAATTGTGCTGATTGACCTGTTGCCAATAAATCACTGAAAAATCTGTCTGGGAAAATTGAAAGTGACTGACAGATGACAAAAAAATAAAAATAATCTGGAGTCTGTCTAAAGCTTCCCAAAGCTGTTGTGTGACCATCTGTGATCCAACTGTTTTATTGATGGGAGAGCAATGAGTTGGACAGCAGAGCGTGGGCTGTAGTCTGTACGAGTCAATCCTATACTTCACTTAGCTTTATTGATGGACCTGCATTTAACGCTATGTCCATTTTGCAGCTGCTAGTAGTGTTACTAATGGCCACACTTCAGACTGGTTTGAAGTACTTTTAAGATCTACACACCAGCAGCACCAGTTGAATGAATATGATTCTTTGACTTGGTTGCTAGGCACTGATAGAAAAGCTACAAGGTGTTGTAACCAGTGTTTCCACAGGTTTTATTAATGTGAACAGTCAGCTATTACAACATAGCATGCGATAGTGTGAAATTTAAAATGAGCAGCTTCTTCTTTAAAACAATGACAAATAAATTAACAGTGGCAATGGAACTTTTTTTTTTATTTGAACTTAGTTCAAAGTAATGATGAAGTGCTTATGAAAATGACATGGTTAATAGGAGGTTTGACTTAGAAACATTGAATTAACACTGAACACCTGTGGGCTGCAGTTGTTGTTGGGTTTTTTTTCCCCAAGAAAGAGCACCACAGATGCCATCTTTGCTTAAATTATACTAATGGAGAAGCACAGAGAGGGTAACAAATAACTTCATTGTTTATTTGTGGATTTATTAAAAAATACATTTGACAGGGTGCTCAAGGAGGAGCTGTGATGTTGTATGAGGAAATCTGAGTGGCAGATAATTATGTTAGACTGGTACAGGACATGTATGAGTACATCAGGACAGTGGTGAGATGTACCGTAGGAGTGAAGATGGCTCTGAGACTCTTCTTGTTTGCTCTAGTGGTGGGCAGACTAACAGAGGAGGCCAGGCAGGCGGACTGTGAATTTTACACATGAAATTGTGATCTGTGGAGAGAACAGACAACAGGTGGAAGAGAACTTGGAGAGGTAGAGGTATGCATTTGAAAGAAGAGGAATAAAAGTCAGACATAATAAGTTCTCTTTAGGAGTGAAAATGACTTCTCCTTGGACTGATGGTCTTTTGGATGAAAGCCGAAACATTTCAACACAAAGAAACCATCCAGAGGACCTGACTTAACTTTTTTTGGATATGGAACAAAGTTATTAACTCACTGTGGCAACCCATGAAAATGGAACGGTCAAAATAAATAATAATAATAAAAACATTTCAGAACATACTGGAATGTTCACATCATTGGCTTCAGAAGTGGGTAAATGCTTGGTTTTATTTTTAAGCAATTTGTGAGTAATATATTGTTAAGAAGGTGTTGTTTTTATATAAATATATATGACAGGGGAAAAAAAAGGTGTGTTTTTGTATATATCAGTCTTATTTATTACATTTAAAGTTCTGTCAATAAAAATTAAGTTCCTTTTATAGGATATAGACACATTTTACAAACACATGCCATGTCATAACAGGCAATGCAGAGCTGCTGCATCTAAAGTGTAATCCTTCTTTTGTTGCATTTGCAAACACACTCAAAGTCTTCCCTATTCAGAGACTTGATATTTATTGTTTAAATTATCAGACTCATTCCTGTTAAACTTTCAGACCATGTCACATATAACTTTCATGATAATGACAACATGAATATAGGACAACCTCATGATGCCTTGAAATTACAACAAAATAACTA
>NC_056507.1:16472372-16474501 GCF_014905685.2 Nematolebias whitei | reverse complement strand
GCTTTGGGCTTTGCTGCTTTTGTCTGAATAGAGAGGTCCTGGTTTATGAATCAAATATTTGATATGTTATATACAAAACTGACCTTCAATTTTGAAACTATGCACTTCAATTTTATTAAAACGGAAAAAAAGTGTTTTTGATGTTCACTGATGATCACTTTTTATAACGCTGACCAAGTAAATCAGAAGATTAATAATTTATATTGTGTATTTTTATGCCTAGACCTACTACAGCTCAGCATGCAGCCAAGTAGTTCACAATAAAACAGGATTCCTGCCAGATACTGAAAGATAGGCTAAAATATAGTTCTATGCAATTTATGCATCGTTGACATATACTGGATAGTAAACATAATGCATTTGCTGCATACTGTAGCCAAGAATAGATTATTAGATTTTATTTATAGTGTAAAAATAAAATATCTTGTTATGATAGCTTAATGAAGAGTCACTGGCATTGTCTAAAGAAAACTAATTAACTGATGCACTCCATTTCATCAGATTCTGGAGAATCATCAGTTATACTCAGAGTGACAAACAAAAAGAGTACTCATGTAAATTAAAGTCTTGAAAACCCCCTGACTTACTAAAAAATATATTTGTATCCATCTATCCACTCTTTATTTTAATTGCATTTCCTTTATGAGCTGGTACTTATTTTTAGCAGTCACTATATTGTACACTCTGCACAGGTGTGTCCATTAGCTACAGGGCATATAGATGCAAATGAGACAAACAACCATTCACACTCTCAATACCACCTAGGGACAATTTCTAAATAATAATTAACCTAACATTCACAGTTATTTTATAATGTTTATACAGTATGAGATGATCAATAGGTTTAACAGAACCACTGGGATTACATGAATTTAAAAAAAAAGGGCATTATGTGTTGAGCCTATTTAAAATGGCTGCTTTGTGGTTATATTGTTTTCTAAATTATTATGATTACATTTGTTTGCAGTTTAACAAAAAGCAAAACTAGAACAATACTTAGAAGTGTGGAAAACATACAACTCTGTTTCCACTTATAGTGAAAAAAAGAAATTCAACAGTATAAGTTTGATTCATTCTGGTGCCTTTAAGCTGGGGAAAACAAGAAACCCTTGAATACTCAGAGAAATCACAAACATTATCATAATAAAAAAAAAAAAGTGCTAACAGTTAATGCATGTGTTTTTTTACTGGTATATATCCTTGCTTTTAAAGCAGATAACAGAGACTGGTGTATTAGTTCAAGAACATTTGTTCAGGGCTTACCATATTTCTCTATGCAAATATCCATCCATCCATTATCTTTACCAGCTTTTTCCTTTTCAGGTCACAGGGGTCACTGGTGCCCATGTCCAGCAGTCACCGTGTGAGAGGCAGGGTACACTCTGGAAATGTCTCCAGTCCATCACAGGGACAAAAAGACAAATGAGACAAACAACGATTCACTCTCTCACTCACACCTAGGGACAATTTAGAGTTACCAATCAGCCTAACATGCATGTTTTTGGTCTGTGGCAGGAAACCGGAGTCCCCGTAGAAAACCCACACATGCACAGAGAGAACATGCAAACTCCACCGTGAGGGGCCCCCAGCCTGGATGTGATACGGCGACCTTGTCGCTAAGAGGCAACAGCTCTACCAACTGAACCACCGTGCCACCTCTGTGCAAATATTTCCTGTATATTTTTCTAATTGATTACATAAAAGAAGAGAAAAGCCAGAAAGACCATTGGTACAAGTCCTTCCCGCTTTCTTTAGTGTCCAGTCTGATGAAGTGATGGAGAGGTGGCTGTGGAAAGAGATGTCTGGTCCTCCCAGCTCAAGCTGCTGCCCCCGTGACCCGATTTTAGAACAAGCGGAAGATAACGGATGGATGGACCATATTAAGGCATGTATATGTCAAATTGACCAAATAAAAATAGTTTGTTCAACATAAATATTTAGCTTACCTGTAAATATTACCAGACCCAAAACCAACACACTGAGTTTGAGAAAACACAATTATTTTTATTTAGTTTAACGTGCTCTTTTTGAAGATGGGAAAAATACTATTATTCAGTTTATTCTGTGTTGTTTTCATACTCCAATGTGCAAGTGCAGGCTTTTAAACCCACTTTTAAAAGACTTGAATA
>NC_056507.1:16466250-16471250 GCF_014905685.2 Nematolebias whitei | reverse complement strand
ATTTAGCGTTACATGTTGGCAAATAAAAGGACAGAAAATCTGAGCATCAGCAGGTTCCTTGTCCTGCATATTGGGTCCTCAGCAGCACCTCCATCTGTTCCTCTGGTAATGCAATTTCCCTTTAATTTCCTAATGTTCCTCTAATCACCAGGCCGGGTGCACAAGGGCTAATAGAGGGGTCACAAGTTGAAGTCTGTCCTGAGGAATGGATTTAATGTGGAACAGAGAATGCAAACTGCATTATAAAACACAGCTGCTTTTGCCTCACAGCAAAACTATCTAGGGTGTGTTGCTCAATTGATGTAGAGACTAACATGTTACCTAAAATGTAGACGTTTTTCATAAAGAGAGTAAACTTAGTACTAAACTGACAAATACATTCCAGTTCCATTAAAGGTTAATCAAAAATGATGTTGTTGTTTTTTTTTAATTAATGATAAGCAGAAGCAGCAGCAGATCATACCCACAAAATGAACCTCGTCTTCTTCTTACCGGGATTCCCACAGAGAGTCATCCTCCTCTATCTCACTTTGTCTTCTACATCCTATGGCCTCACTGCAGCTACCTCCATATCCTCTCTAACTGCATCCATAATCCTCCTCTTTGACCTTCCCCTTTGTCTTTTTCCTGGCAGCTGCATGTCTATCATCCTTCTACTAATATAACCACTGCTCCTCCTCTGGACATGTCCAAACCATCTCAGACAAGCGTCTTTATCTCCCACTTGTTCAACATGTGCTGTATCTCTGATGATATCATTCCTAATCTTCATCTTTCTCACTCCAAAGGAGAACATCAACATCTTTATTTCTGCCACTTCCAGTTCTTTCTCCTGTCTTTTTGTCAGTGCCTTTGTCTCCAGACCATACATCATAGCTGGTCTCACCAATGTCTTGTAAACTTTTCCTTTGATGTTTGCTGACACCCCTTTGTCACAAATCACGCCTGAAAATATTTTCTATCCACTCCATCCCGCCTGGACTCTCTTTGTCACCTCTTTACCACATTCCCTATTTTCCTAGTTTACCTCAAGCACCTTTGTGACCTCTGCTTCTTGTAGCCTCACTGTTTCACTGACCTCCCTCTCATTCACATACATGTATTCTGTCTTACTACAGATTACTTATATTCCTCTTCTTTCAAGTGCATACCTCCACCTTTCCAAGTTCTCTTCCACCTGTTCTCACCACAGATCACAATGTCATCTGCAAACATCATAGTCCATGGGGATTCCTGCCTGACCTCACCTGTTAGTCTGTCCATCACCAGAACAAAGAATTGGTTCAGAGTCAATCCTTGATGCAGTACAACCTCCACCTTGAAGCCATCTGTCAGTCCCTCAGCACAGCTCACCACTGTTCTGCTGTCATCATACATGTCCTATACCATTCTAGTATACTTCAAGGCAACTCCAGATTTCCTCATGCAATGCTACACCTCCTCCCTCTGCACCCTGTCATATGCTTTTTCTAAATCTACAAAAACACAATGTTCTTTCTGACCCTCTCTGTACTTTTCTATCATCATCTGCAAAGTGAAAATGGCATCTGTGTTGCTCTTTCTCAACATGAAACCATAATGGTTCTCATAAATAGTAACCTCTCATCTAAATTTAGCTTCCACAACTTTCTTCCAGATCTTCATCATGTAGCTCATCAACTTGATTCCCGTGAGTTGCTACAACTCTGTACAGCACCGTTGTTCTTAAAAATGGGCGCCAGCACACTTCTGCATTCCTCTGGCGTTTACTCACTTTGAAATATGCCATTGATTATTTGAGTCAAAAAACTCACTGCCATCTCTCCAAGACATTCCAAAACCTCCACTGGTATGTCATCAGGTCTTACTGCCTTAACGTTCTTCATTCTGTTCAGATATCTCTGAATTTCACCCTCATAATCTTTCCCACTTCCTGATCCACAGCTTCTATGACCCCTACTCTTTTTTTCCCTTTCATTCTCTTCATTCATTAGTTCCTCTAAGTACTCCTTCCATCTTCCCATCACACTCTCCTCACTTGTTAGAACATTACAATTCAGATATTTAACAAGCCTAACCTGTTGCTCATCCTTTCCAGCCTGCCTTTCCAGCCTGATCCCTTTGTATTTTTAATAGGTGCAAGTCCTCCTCACCCTCTTTAGTGTCCAGCCTCACATACCACTTCTGCTATGCCTTAGGAACCTCCCTCTTTGCGCTACGTTTCATCTTGTTATTTTCGTGTTAACTCTGTTCAGTCCTCTCACTGTTATATTTTTTCTTGTATAAACTCTTTCTTTGAATAGCTTCCTGCAATTCTTTATTCTACCATCAGGTTTCTTTATCATCTTGTCTCTGTCCAAATGACACACCAAGTACCCTCCTTCCTGTCTCTCTAATTACTATTGCTGTAGTATCCTAGTCATCTGGAAGTTCTTTCTTACCACCCAGTCTTTAACAGCTCCTTTCTGAATTTCTTGCAACATTTGTCTTTCCTCAGCTTCCACCATTTCATCTTCTTCTCTGATTTTAGTATTTTTATCTTCTTCACAACAATTGTCATTGACACACAACCATCCAATGCTGTCTGGCTATGCTCTCCCCTGTCACAACCTTACAGTCCCCAATCTCCCTCAGGTTCTACACAGAATATATTGTACCTGTGTACTCCTTCCTCCACTCTTAGATCTCTCATAGATCTCTTTAGGTTCCTCCATCTTTTGGAAATAAGAGTTGACTACAACCATTTCTATTCTTTTGGCAAATTCCACCACCATCTGTCCTTCCTGGTTTCTTTCCTTGACACCAAACCTACCCAGCATGTCCATACCCCCTGTTTCCTTTACCAACATGTTCATTCAAGTCTGCTCCAATCACCACTCTATCCTCCCTGTAAATTGTATCTATCACTTGATCCAGATCCTTCCAAAATGTATTTATTCTCTATGTCACATCCAACCTGTGGAACATAACGACCGACAACATTTAGCATGAGATATTCTTTGTCTACCTTCAGACACATCACCCTATCTGACACTCTTTTCACTTCTACTACATTCTTTGTTAACTCCTCCTTCAGGACTATCCCTACACTAATTTATTTTCTCTCCACACCATGGTAAAATAGCGTAAACCCCACTCTAATACCAAGCCTTGCTGTCCTTCAACTTGGACTCTTGGACAAATAAAACATCTAGGGGGAGGGGGAAGGGAAGTCTAAGATTGTCATCATTGCATGTTTTCAAACAATGGCAAAATTAGTTATCTGCATTTGACACATTACACCTGAGATACACCCAAGTACAGCAGTGGGCAGCTATGTAAGTGTCCAGAGAGCAATTAGGGATTAGGTGTCTTGCTCAGAGACACCATGACATGTAGCAATGGTTGGGAGTCAAACCGCGACTATCTGGTCCCAAGTCAGTTGCCCTACTTCTACCTTATTTGTATCTTCTCAGGTCTCATGATGTCAACTCTCTACCTTTGCCTGTCATTGTCCTCACATTTATAATTGTCAACCTCAGTCCTATATTCTTGACTTTCCTTTTCTCCCTCTGTTTTTCCTCTTTGTGGTCTTCGACTAAAAGTAACACATTTTTCACTGGCACCCTGTTTGTCAACATCACCAGTAGTGGCCATTGTTAACTCAGGCCTCGACTGATGGTGTCACTTAGATGAACTTGCATATTAGTTTTTGAAAAAAGTGTTTTACGTCGTGTACCCTTCCTGACACAAGCTTGATATATATATATATATATATATATATATATATGGAAAATTATAAACAAATAATTTTATAACATTCTATGTTTGCAACATTCCCTTTTCATGTCTTCAAAGGGTAGAAGTACCTAAATAATCTTAAGCATGCCAGATTTGAGATCAACAACATGAAGCCCTAGAAGAAAAAAAAAAAAAGCATCCGCTGTGAGGAACTAAATTAGAATGCAGCCAGGCAGCAGCATCTGCTCAGTCGCACACTTCTTGTTTAACTAAATCCTTGTGGCCGCACACAAACTCAAAATATTTATTGGAGTGGTTCTTACTGTTAAGACGTTGCAGTTTTGGCACTTTTGCTTATTTAAACATCTTTTTTTATTATGCTTGAAGTGTCTGGTGCACCTAAATCTGTCACCGTTGTGAGTATTCCTGTGTAAATACTGCTGTGAAAAAGAACAACTTTGGGATTTTCTTTTATTTTCTTTCTCTTTTTATGTTTGCAATTATTTTCTGCTCTCTTTTCTAAGTAGCCCACAGTGTTTCAGGAAAGATAATTGCATTTCCGTTGTGATGGACTTGCATCCTGTCCAGGGTATCCCCCGTCTATCACACATTGATGGCTGGATATGGGCACAAGTGACCCTCGTGACCTGAAAAGGAAAAAGTGGGTAAAGATAATGGATGGATGAATCTCATTTTCAAGACTTGGATTATCTTTACAAGTATTCTTGTTGATACCATGGCCAGTGGCTGTAAAAACTGTTAGCTTAAATATTATTGGCAATTAATCATAAAATCTTGTGCCTTTCTTGCTCATAGTCACAGTGCACATGCTCTGCACCATTTTTCTTTCTTTTTATACAACTTTTTTTTTTCCTCAGGTGACAATGACAGACTGATGGTGCTGTTTTTTTAATTGCAAAAAGCAGCAGACTGGCAAAGGATGAAAGAAAAAACAGGATCTGAGCCAAGTAAAAAAAAAATAGTGAAACAAAATCAAAGAATGTTATAACTAAATGGGATGAACACTTTTCTTAGAAGAGCACTAAAACTTTTGTCACTGACATTAATGGAGTAAAAGCAGCTCAAAATAATTATCAAAAGTCACAAACGGTAATACCAGCTGTACCGATTTAATTACTTTGAAGCTAGTTCCATTTAAAAATGTATAATTGTACAAATGTTTCGTCGTTAAAAAGACAAGTATTTCCTATTTGTAATATATACACATACATATATATATATATATATATATATATATATATATATATATACACACACATACATATATATATATATATATA
>NC_056507.1:16462703-16466150 GCF_014905685.2 Nematolebias whitei | reverse complement strand
TTATCTATCTATCTATCTATCTATCTATCTATCTATCTATCTATCTATCTATCTATCTATCTATCTATCTATCTATCTATCTATCTATCTATCTATCTATCTATCTATCTATCTATCTATCTATCTATCTATCTGAAGCATATGAGGCAACATATAGCAAGTTGTATTGCTGTAAAATGTATGTGAATATTTCCACAAGTATTTCTTCAACTGTGGTAATAGCTGTTTGAGCCCTGCAGGGGTACAAGATCTCCCATAATGCATTATAAAGTACAAAGATGCATGCATTAAGAAGGTCCAAAAATACCTGCATCTTCTGTTTAGCTGACTGAGTTGTTAACGTAAAGTCCTTCACACACATGCGCTCCTGTTTAGCGGTCCCATTTTGTCGACGCAGGCTGTTAATATGCTTCTCTGGTTGAAAAATGGAATCACAACAAATAGTTTAGTTCCTCTCTATGTCAATAAATATTTTATTAGGATGATTTATCTCTCATTTTTTTCCTCAAATGACAGATACGCTAAAAGTAAAATGTTGTTTCACTTTTTCTGAATAAGCATCTTCTGAGCTTCCCTGCTTGATTATTCTGTTTGAAAAAAGGTAAAACCTCGCAAAGTGAAGAGAATCACACCAGCAGAGTTTAGAGCTTTCTGAAAGTGCATTATATCCACAGGAAGAGGAGCTGCTTAGACATAAAATTGACTCCTGCTGTTTGCAACTTCTTCCACCCAGCTGGAGTCCTTCAATCTGAAGAGCCTGAGGTTTCCAAAGACCTCATACTCCTCATGCAGTAGGAACTGCAACCTAAACAAGCACTATTTTTCCCCCGAGAGCTGTAATTTCTACAAGAAAATGCAAAGTATTTTGAAAACAAACTATTTGCGTCAACTTTTGATGTATATTTACCAAGATAGAGAAGAAAATGTTTCAAGTTTAAGAAACAATTTTACTTTTTTTGTCAAAAGAGTTAACTTGTTTGGTCTTGGTAGAGTTTTATTGGACTTGTGTGTCAGAATGCAGTGAAGAAATCAACATTAAAGTGCTTCATTAAACAGACATAAAATGTTTTGGCATTTGAGGATTGCTTCAGATGGCAAATTATTTGTTTTTCTGTTTTCATTATTTTTAAAGTCACTAACTTGGCTTCTTATAGTTAATTGATGCTGCCTTACTTGCTATACGTCACAAAATCACACTTAAAAAAACAAAAACAAAAACCTTTTTACATCCATGATGGCATTGATTCATGCATTTTTAGCCTAATAACTGAAAGCCACATTCATAGAGCATAATGTTGTCCTTCAAAACGTAGTATGCTTGATGATTAGTTTTACAGCTGAAAGCCTTCAATTTAGAGAAGCATTTATTATCTTTTGTTGTTAAATGGCATTTTGTCAAAAAGCCTTTTAGCAGTCAATTTACATGAAAGTCATTGAAAATCAAAATAAATGTAAATAATGAGAAAACTTTTTTAACCTTTGTATATTAACTGCAATTTCTTGATTTTTCAAGAAAACAATTTATTTGCTTCACCTTCAGTCTATGTTGATTTTTTTTATTCTTTGCTAACACCCTTATTGTGACAGTTTTGAAGAACATTTGTTGTAGGGGCTATAGATGCCTGTGAAAATGTTTTAGTTTAATTATACATAAAAGAAAATAACATCATTCTGTATATAGAAACAGAAAAATATAAATCTTTTTCACGTCAACACACAAAAGAACATGACAAAAACGGGCAGAAATTGAAATTAAATTACAATTTAAAAGCCCAGCATTTCTTGAATAAATGCACGTCCTCCATTATCCTTCATGCCTTCTTTTTTTTTTTTTACCTACAACAAATTCATGTTGAAAAATGGCAAAGTTAAAGATGTTATGTTATATTTTGATTCTAAAAACAGTGTTATGTGTAACTGCATACAATATTGTGAGCTGTTGCGCAATCTGTTAATACTTTCAGCTTCTACTATGTCAAATAATTAGCTCAAGATGCGTAAAATACACTTCATTTAAGCAATTTGTTTGTTTGGCTGTTTGTTTAGGTTGATTAGCTTTGAGAGCCATCATAAATTGGATTGACTCCATAGTTAACCAGTTGTAGATGTACATCAAATGATTACTTTCCGAGACATTTAATAAAATCTGTCATGAAACCTGTTCATGAAATATTTTGGTAACAAACATTGTTGACTTGAACAATTAATGCCAAAGATTCAAGAAAATAAATCCATAATCTTTTAGCTTTCATAGAACATGCTAACCTTTTTATTAACCAGACACATCCCATTGAGACCACAGAGCTCTTTTGCCCAAGGAAGGCCTGGGCCTAAAAGGCAACCTAACATGTATGCTTTTTTACTGTGGGAGGAAACCAGAGCACACGGGGAAAACCCACGCAAACATGTGGAGAACATGCAAACTACACACAGAAAGACAACAGATCCAACCCAGGGATTGACAGCAGGACCTTCTTGTTGTGAGACAACAGTGCTAACCACTAAGTTGTGCTGCCAAATGAACTTTAGTAACTACCACATCATATTTGAGCTCACTTTCTGTAAATAAATAAATAAATTCTACATGTAGTTAGCATTTTCTCCTCATGAATCTGTGCATTGGTGAGCACAGCTATCAAAAAAAGTTAGCTTAATTATTCCATATTCCACTAACTAAAAAAAATAGCTTCTCTAATGCTAAATCACTAAAGAGGTATAATTTTTTTTTTTGGCAGAAGCTAATGTTAAACGATGGTTACTGTCTGCATCACGTGTCTTTGTCTCCTTCAAGTTGTAGCTGCATCAATCAATCATATCTTGTACAGGTAGTAGTAAGACATAGCGTGTCTTCAGCTAGCCACTGATGCATTGACCGATGTTTTGTCACGTGTAGACGCTGTAAGCCAATAGCGTGCCTGACAGACTCTTCGAGACACGTCTAAAACAGACAGGAACAAGCTTGTGAATTTTGTTAGCGGACTTACAGTTGGCAAAACCTAATTTAGTGGAAGCTAATTCCACTAACGGTTTCAAAAGTTACACAAAATGCTAATCAACTAAATGAAAAATTATTTCAGCTATTAGCTGTTAGCGGAATTCTGCCCCCCATTGAATCTGCATTTTCTTTGACTTCCTGGGTTCTCCACATAGTACAAAAACATGAAAATTAGGTTTATTAGATTCTCAATTTCCATTAAATGTGAGTGAGAAAGTAAATGGTTGTCTGTCCAGTTCATCTCTGTGTAGCCAGATGATGGACTGGTGAGCTATCTAGGTACATCACCTTTTTTGGCCATGGATAATAATAATAGGAAATAATTTTAAAAAAGTCATATACAAGAAACAAATCCTACTCTATATGGTAAACATTTTGTTTCTGAGACATTACACCATGCTTTCTTGTTTTGTTGGGTAAAATGTGATAAATATATATATGTATGTGTATAT
>NC_056507.1:16453349-16462603 GCF_014905685.2 Nematolebias whitei | reverse complement strand
GATAGATAGATAGATAGATAGATAGATAGATAGATAGATAGATAGATAGATAGATAGATAGATAGATAGATAGATAGATAGATAGATAGATAGATAGATAGATAGATAGATAGATAGATAGATAGATAGATAGATAGATAGATAGATAGATAGATAGATAGATAGATAGATAGATAGATAGATAGATAGATAGATAGATAGATAGATAGATGATAGATGGATATTTCAATGTGCATTATTCATAAGCATAATTTATCATTTTTCCTCATGAGAAACATGTGTATTTACCTTAATACACGTAATTAGGATTGACTTGTGGTTAAAGGATTCCAAGTGTTCATTGTCATGTGCACAACTGGAAACATGTGTCCCTGAGCAATGAAATCCTGACTTTGCTGTCCACAATCAATATCAAGCAGAAAAATAAAATATTTGCAAATAAGAGAAAACCAAAAGAACCAACAAAGTAGAATATGCAAAATGTAATATTAAATAAGTATGGGAGTGGTGGTGCAGAGGTTAGAGAGGGTGGGCCTGTGATCGGAAAATCGCTGGTTCAACTCTCTGGACCAACAACATCAAAATGTGGGTGTTATTAGTGAAGCACCCACATCTGTCTCCACCCTCATTTGCTCCATTCTAGGCCCTTGAGCAAGGTCTTTAATCCCCACCATCTGCTCCCCTGGGCGACCTAGATAGCAGCTCTCTGCTCCACACAGAGGGCTGTGGTAGCTTGGTGGTTGCGTCAGGAAGAGCATTTGGCATAAAAACAATTGCCAAGTCTTCTTTCAACTTAGTTCTCTGTGGTGACCCCTGAACCTACCTCAGCCTGAGGGTAGAAGTGTGAATAGTTCATGTTGGGGTGAGGGTGGTCCTTGAGGATGGAGGCAGCCTTCCTGTAGACTCTGTTGTGGTAGATGGTCTGCAGAGAGCGCAATGAAGTCCTGGTGATGTTCTCAGCAGTCTTCACCCCTCTCTGCAGGCATTTGTGGTCCATGACAGTGGTGCTGCTCTACTAAACTGTGATGCAACTGGTTAAGACGCTGTCAACTATCAACCCCTCTGTTTTGTCAGTGCTGAGGGTGAGATTGTTGTCCTCGCACCATGTCACCAGGCTGGTCATCTTTTTCCTGTAAGCTGCTTCATCTGATTTAAATAGATGGTCGAGGACAACAGCTTCTCGAGTGTTCATCTTGTTGAGAAGATGAAGAAGAAATCCAAGCGTTTCAATCAGTTTTGAAAAAGGAACACATAAAGCATGAACATGTAGGGTGAGTCATGATGAACATGATGTGGAAACACAGACAAATTACATCCTTTAAAAATAACTAGTTTAAAACCTAATATTTTACATTTAAATGAGGATTCAACAGCATTAGCAAAAGAACATTTGTATGCATGTACAAGGAAAATCATGAGCAAAAGCTTTTTTTATATATATCTAAGAAAATCAAAGTCATATAGTTTTGTTGACTTTTATTCCTTTTATACTCTCTTCACTTTTCTCCCAGTAGGCACACAGCAGACTCTTGCTGACAAAATGCTGAGGCCTTAATGGGGATCTCAGAAGAAGTAAATGGTAGCCTAAACCCCTGCTGAGACTTCTTGTCTACCCTTGGCCAAACCTTAAATCTAAAGAAGCAATTTAACATTGCTGAACACAAGAAAACAATCTCCTACAAATGCACATACAGATCAGGTTTAAAAGATTAGTTACTAACTCATCATTAGAAATTCAAGAAGCCTAGAAGTTATACTTTATGTGCTGTTGATTCAGCATTGCTGTGTCAGACACCAGGTTGTGAAAAGGAATTCTAACAAATTAACATAAAAAAAATACAAAAAAACTAGAGTCACTGCTTTTGCAAGGTTAAAACTAAAAAATAACTGTTATTAGGAGTTAGTCAGACACATTACTCAATTTTTTGGGAAAATATTTCTTCTGTTTAATTTCTGTTTACAGGTTCACACTCTATTGTACTTCAACACAGTGACGAGAAATAATCACCTTTTTCAAATACAAACTCTTCCGTGATTGTATTACCAGTTTATAGATGCATTATGTTTGTTTCTTTGCAATAATATTTTAATTTCTGTTGTGCATTGTCTATACGCAATTTACAGCAAATTAAATTGAGCACATTTATCATCCCACAACTTTAATTTCTTACTTTATATTATGCATAAATTAGCATTATAAAAGCCTTTTTTATTGCTGTTATCTAAGCTTGACCACACCTTATTGCATAAACCACAATCATCCATCTATTTAATATGGTTGACAAAAGTTTTCAAAATATCTGTTAGCAAAATCTTTAAATACTGTTTTTTGAAGATTGGACCTTTCAGTTAAACTGAGGGCAAAATAATGGTTCTTTCACATTTAACCCGTGAATTTTGATTTCCAAATAAATGATGTGTGTGATGTTTGTTTCACAGATTTTATTGTCGTTGTCTGTCCATCCCCCCCCCCCCCCCCCCCCATCATGGAGCAGGGAGGGGGAACTGAAAATACCCTGTGTCTGTCCATCTGTCCATTTGTTTATGCATGTTGTGAGCATGATATTTTGAAAAATAAACGAGTTACCAAATTCCATTTTGGTGTGAGGCAACATCTAGGTGTAAGAAAGGGTCCTTTAAAATACGGGGTTGCCATATTAAAATCCAAGATGGCTTCTGCCATAAATATCTGCCTGTGCATTGAGCTTTATAACATGAAAAATAGGCAATGGGTCAACGTTTGTTTAGGTGTGTCACTGCATCTAGATGTAAGAAAGGCTCTTTTCATAAACTGAGTTGCCATATCAAAATTCAAGATGCCTGTCACCATATATGTACTGTATTAATGTTAAATTTATGAGTTGGATAACTTAAAAAAAAGCAACATGACAACTAATATTTTGTGTACTTGTACTCGTGTGTGTGTGTGTGGGGGGGGGGGGGGCATTATGCAAAACAATTTGATGAAACTATGCTTTCTACTTTTTATATTACTTTTATTACTTTTCATTATAGTTTCCTGAAATGATCAGGGGGGCCTTGGGGTGGCTGAACATTAATCTATGGTGGCCAAAGCCACCATTGGCCACCACCTGGCTCCACCATTGTGCCTGTCCTGGATAAAGTTGCTTTTCCACTCAAGGATCTGTCTGTCACTCTGCACCTTGGAAAATAAATAAAACACATGAATATTTTGTAGCAAAACATTGATTTACATGCACTTTCTGTTAAAGACCACCCCAGAAAAAACAAGTTTCTCTAAAACTTCAGACATTCACTTCAAATCTCTGAGCGACGGGGTATATTGGTGTATCGCTTGTTCATATTGTTTACCTAACATACACAAGCCACACCATTTTACCAGGTTAATTTATCCTCATTTAAGAAGTTTTATTTTGATAAAGATTCACAAATTATTTAAAAAAAAAAGAAGAGGAAAATGCACTGAACATGAATTATTTGTAACTGGGCATTTTTGCACTTACTTGTTTTCAACAAGTCTAAGAACCCTAAACAATTTAATCATTGTTGCCCACGTATCATATCTATAAATTTCACTTTGCTGTATTCCACTGGTGTCATAAAACATGATTACTTTCTACTCCTGCCCCAGAGGTCTGAAGAGTGAAATATCCAAGAAGACATCAAGCTTTCCCAGGCATCTGTTTCTCTACCCTCTCTGTCAGCCATGATGGCTCTATTGCCAAGGTCTTCAACTCGTCTCTCCCAGGCTTTGGACCCAAGAACTCAAAACAGTCTTACCAGAGCTTACACACATGGACTCGGTCACACACGCACACAGTGCCATGCTTCTGTGACAGATGGAGCTTGCTGTGAGAGAGATGCCCTGATTGGATGCGGTACACAAGCCTGCTTCAAGCTAAGCACAGTTTCTATGCCTAAAATCACACTCCCAAGGGTAGAGACAAGCAGGAGAGAAAAGGGGGGGGGGGGGGGACTGTTTCCCTGCTTTAAGTCCACCTAACTGACAGTTCAGATGGTAAAGTGAAAGTGACAATTGTTGCTCTGACAATAAACGCCTAAGTGGATAATTCCACCCTAACTGATTCATCACACTCCCATTTCTATACTTTTCCCAATAGAATAGTATTTATGAACATATTTAAAGAAATATTGATCTTTCAGTCTGAGACAAGCGTTCATCCTTGTTACATTTTAAGAAGGAACATGCTTTTATACATGTGCCTTTCTATCAGTCTTTTCCCACAGATTTTTAGAAAATAAATATATATTTTTAAGCAGAAATATCTGAATTGGAGCACAAAAACCAACCAATAAAAAACATACAAGGTCCTTCTTGACCATGTGATCAGCTGGTTTTGGTTGTCAGCAGCAAACTGGTTGATCCACTCTGAGAAGGTGCTATTTAAGAGACTGAGCTGAATACAGCACCTCAGACTGAGGAAGTCTCTCAGATGAGAGACAAAATGTTTCCACATTTGTTGCTTTGTTTTTTGTTTTTTTGAATGTCCAGAGGACCAGAATGAACTTTTTTGGATTTTTCTACCTGGATTATTGAGCATGCATCAGGAAATAAAGAACATAGTTTGTGATTGAACCTGTTTCAACAATTAAGCTGACTTTTTTGGAACAGTGCATCATTAAACAGTCTCAAAATAAATCAAAAGCATTTAGTAAAAACAAATGAATCAATAGAATAAATAGTCTTTTTGCATAGATTTGCTTTTATTGCTGGATTTTACAAGAAGAGTTCCATCTACAGCATCAAGAAGAGAAAATGACTGTTGCAGCTTTGATTTGGACCCATGTGTTTCATTTTCATCTTCCCTAATTACTATTGCAGAGGATCCCTCCTACAGTTTGTTCCTCCAGCCATCATTTACATGTAGAGCCATGATACCTTGCATGACCCAGCTACAGAGCCCATAAATAAAAATAAATAAATAAATGGTTGAAACCATACATGACACTTTATATTACTTGTTCAAAACAGCAGGAATAAGGACATACAAGTGGTTGGATGGCTTTCACTCTTTTTCATTTCAGGTTTTTAAAATAATTAAATATTATTTAAAACATTTCAGCTGCTTTAATGGGAAAAATCTCAACAAAAGCCACCCCCTGAACTGCTCGAGGTTCAGTAAAAGGATTTGATTGAAATAATTAATCAGACAGTGACAGTTTTACAAACCACGCCATGCATGAGAAATTAGATTTTTAAAAGCTGAAATATAATAGATTATGCACATGGTCACTGACATCTGCCATGCTGTATTCTCAAGCCTGCTTGACTGAATAAGTGCTTTTACCTCTATTTTAGAGGTGAGTCAGTCTTCAAATAGAACTAGATGTCAATCAACACTACAGAGGTTTCCATGGCAACCGTGGTCCAGTCAATGATTGCCTCTACCATTTTTTTGTAACACAGTGAAAAATCACATATTTCATTGACTTAATATGGATCTTTTTGGCACCTCAGAGATTCTTTATGTATTGAAAAGGTCCTTGTTTGTCATTCAGGGAACATTACTAAAAACATAGGTAAATACATAAAACATAACCTGCAATATCTAAAATGACACATACAAATATAACCGTGTCTAGTACTTTAGGATCACTGTAGATGAAAATCACATTAGAGCATTAAAAAATCATTGGTGTTTTGAAATATCAACCTAGATATTGTTTGAAAATCAAGACGTTGTGGGTGTTGTGCTTCCAAAGAACACATAATCTAGAGCATTAAGTACCTGTCAATCGAATCACATCAGTACCTGTTTGGAGCTTATTATAGTTCTTCTTACAGGTTCAAAATGTTCATGCTTCTCATGTCTTATCAATGATTTAGAAGGACCTGATTCACTTGTTTTTGCTCCTTTATCTTAGAAAAGGCGTAATGCTTGAGTGAAAGAGATGGAGATTGGAAGAGAGTAAATTATGAGAGAGTAAACACAGTGGAGTGAGGTACTCAAGGAGATGGATTGTAAGTGAGTCAACTGCTTCCAAGCAAATATATGTACTTCTTTGTAAATTAGAAAAATAAAGCTGCTTTCTCAAGGTTCACACATCCTCCTCGGCTCCTCTTTCTTCTTGCTCTCTTTTTATTCTCTCGCTGCCTTTCTTTTATTTCTATTCCTGCTGACAGAGTTACTAAAAAACTGGCAACCTTTTTCTTTCGAAGCTTGAACTTTTGTGTGCAGACAGAATACAGAGTATAGCTTTTATTTTTGGTGTGACTTTTTGTTCGATGAGATTAGGAGAAGGTGACTTGTATCCCCAGGGAAGCAAAAAGAGGATGCTCTCATATAGACTAGTGAGTGCAGCAATTGGTTGAGGAAATAAAATTGAGAATAAGGCTCCAACATGAAAAGCTATTGCATTGGGACACATTTGCTCAGCAACTTATATATTTGTATTTAACTCTGATTATTTGGATGATGTCAGGTAAAGGATATTGTAAAATGCAGATGTCATATGAGATATAAGTAATGGACTCTTGTACCCAGATGCAGTAATTTAGGGCCTAGTCTCTGTGCTTAATTTCCTCCTCTGTGAAATGACCCTTGGTATTAACCTTCAAGAGCAGAGGGAAGATGCGTTTCCCTAGAAATAGAGAATAATCGTCCCTAAATTGCATAGTCACTGCAGACAGAGTATAGTTTTGTGCTTAACGGTGCAGGGTTATTCCTCCTGAATGGCTGATTACTGTAAGCAGTGAACATCAAGGTAAGGAAGCTCACAGCTGCATTTTCTCCTCTGGCATGGATGATCAAAATGCTTGCGTTCAGCATGTCTGACAGAAACACTGCCTCCATTTCCAATGAGTCCAGTGGAGACACCTTCCTGCTTCTGAATCCACCCTTAAGGTCACAGTAAGATGGGACATTGGGATGTTTTAAAATTGTGATTAGCCCCTAAGGTCAGAAAAAGAATGATCGGTTGTCCACCTTGAGGTTTGGCTCAATATACTATTCCCAAGTGAGTGCCCTGTTTTCTTTCATTCACCCTCTTCAATGTCCACAAGTGCACACACAGAGTAAATAACCTTTTTTGAGTGATTGCACTTATCGCTGCAACAAATGCTCTAAACTCCCCAGTGTACTTAGGTAATATTTAGCAAGAATCAATAAAATAAATAATGCAAATTCCTAAAGTCAAATGCAGCTGAGTCAGTATGCATTTAAATGTGTGATTTTAATATTTCCTCATTCAGATAGTGCCTGTGTTGATTTACAACATCTCCACTTTGAAAGGACAGCCTTAAAAACTGGTGGGTTGTGTCACCAGTTCAACTAGATCGGCCTTTGTAAAACTATTAGAAGTGATAATAAGCCAGTCCAGTAAGATGTGGGGTGTGAGAATATTTCTAATGATCAGTAGGAAGTGAATGAAAAGTTAAGGATCCTGACCCCTTGTGCAACATATTGCTTCAGCTCACTGCACTAACAGTCACTTAAATTGCAAAGCAGCATGCACTATGTTAGCAGATAGGTTCCTGTCAAGATTATCTATGCTACTCAGAAGGAAAGTGTGCTGTTTGTTGTGCTTATTTAAAATTTTCTTTCCCTCTTTCTTCTGTTTTTGCATTTGCACAGGATGGATTGGGTTGATGTGGGGTGGCTTAAGTCATGCTAACAAATGACAAAACAGGCAGAGCCAATCATGGTTCAGGCCCCCTGATTCGGCACTGCACAGACTTGTCCTCCAGCTAGAGCCCTGTGATACATCTCCCTGGCTGTTTTCTGTTAACTCGGCTCTTTCAAGGCCATCCATTCTACCATGCTGCTCGATGTCGCAGCAAAGTCTTACAAGTCAGCCCCCTCCTTCACCTGCTTTTACAATATGCACCATAGATACTTGTTTCTTTTCTTCCCAATTTTCTTTGGGGTGAATCAAGGAGCATAATGGCTGCTTTTTTTTTTGTTTTGTTGTTGTTGCAAAAAGCAAAAACCTCACCTTCCAACTGTCCCTGGCATTTCACAGAAGTTACCTCAGAAAGAGAGATGAGTCAATGTATTGTTCCCTCTTCTTGATTTAGTCCTGATGGTTGAGCACATCTCAGATGCTGACCGACCACTTTCCTTTCCACAGTGATCCGTTTTTTTATTGCTCATTCAACAACCTCCAGCAATGAAGACCGCACTATGGCAAGATGGTGTGCATCGTACGCTATTCGATGGCTGTCAGGTCACTTTATCATTCTCCTGCTTTCATCAAAAGCAGACGGGTGGGCTCTAAATGTTTTTTTTTTTCTGATCAGCAAGTCAGATTGCAGATCTAGATAAAACAAATGTAGACAGTGTTTTTGCCAAGAAGATTGACTGAAGCATGTGTGAGGTAAGCTTGTCTCGTCAATATCAAGTTCATCCATCATTGACATATTCCCCTTGTGTTTTGCTACAATTTCAGCTCTCAGCCATTGATGCAGCTATAGCAGGTAGGACTCGGAGCACACATTTTATTCTTTTATTATGTCTATTCTAGTCATTTAGGAGTGACAGCAGAAGATTAAATTTGCCCATCACACCTAACCTCCCTTTGACTGATGCTTAGTTTAGAGAAACAATGGCCCTGAAGAGCCTCAGATCAATACACAAGATAGCTCATCAGGAGCATGTTCCTCAGGTCACAATAATGTGATCTCAAGCACACAGAAATAACTCCAACTGAGATGAAGAACCACTTCTGTATAGTTTTTCTTTATTTTATAGCATGCTTGTTCTTTGGTTTGCGTTCTTATAAACACCCATGAGTAGTAATAGTATAGTACTTTAAGATATTCGCTGTTACCGTGATAAACGAAAACTTGCTTCTGCGTTAAAAATCATGTAGTAAGCAATGCAAAACCTTAAATTTACACAAGAACATTTTAATCATTTTAATCAGCAAGTTTATCTTGCTTTTAACTTGTTGTCATGTTAATTACTGTCTACTTTGGTCACCATCACTGTGGTTGTGTAAAGCGCTATAGAAATAAATAAATGAAATGAAATCACTCTATCCAGTGCTACTCTCCAACTTCTCCTGGGATCACAAAGTATTCCTTGGCTTGAGAGGTCATTTGCTTCATTCACTTCCAACTAGTTTTATATCCACGCTGAGATCTCATTCTAAAGAACAGCTCGGGGGCAGGACACCCAGTGATTAAAATCATTATGTAAATAAAACAAAGTTTACACTGAACTGTTACCTTTTAAATGTGTTTATTTTATTGCATTTAATCATAAATTCAATAAACAGAACCCAAAACCCAAATCCAGAACCACGTACAT
>NC_056507.1:16438860-16453249 GCF_014905685.2 Nematolebias whitei | reverse complement strand
CATCCATCCATCCATCCATCCATTATCTTTACCCGTTTGTTCCATTTTGGGTCACGGGGGTCGCTGGTGCCCATGTCCAGCAATCACTGTGCGAGGGGAGGGGTACACCCTGGACAGGTCGCAAGTCCATCACAGGGCCACATAGAGACAAACAACCATTCACTCTCTCACTCACACCTAGGGACAATTTAGAGTTACCATTTAGCCTAACATGCATGTTTTTTGGTCTGTGGGAGGAAACCGGAGTACCCGGAGAAAACCCACGCATGCACGGAGAGAACATGCAAACTCCACCCAGAAGGCCCCTGGACCGGGGTTTGAACCAGGGACCTGTTTGCTGAGAGGCAGCAGCTCTACCAGTTGTGCCACCGTGCTGCTATATATATATATATATATATATATATATATATATATATATATATATTATTATTATTATTATTATTATTTTAATGAAGTGGGCCAGATTGAAATCACCCGCGGGCCAACACTAGAACATTCGTGATGAACTCCAGTGTGAAGTTAAGCTTTTTCCTCATGAGGAAAATCCGTCTTTCTTGCAATTGAGATTTGAAGTGAAAACTTTCTAGTCATTTAAAAGCATCATTAACCGTGTAATTTCTCCAGCCTACAATAATCAAATGCTTACCTTTCTCCTCAACTTTGTAACGTTCAACAGGAACATAAAACAAATCCATTGGAAAAAAGGGTTCTCCAGGCTGCTCATTTATCCAGAAAATCTGCTCATCTTCCTTCTGCCAACAACTCCGATTACACAGAAAAACAATGTGTTTACAGTTCTCAATGTTCCACATAATGAGCTGACTCGAAGCACAATATTGTCCACCTAACGAGCTCGTAAAAGCAATAAGGCAACATACTGGGGACAGGGTGTAAAGGATGAGGAGAATCTATGAGACTGAAGGGTTCAGATAATTAAGAAATAAAATAAAATATAAACACACAGAATTAGAAAACCAAACATAATTGCATGTTCTACATAAGATTAAATATTTTGACACAAATTAACAAGCTGTATTTGAACTACAATCCCCACAAAGAAATCATAAACCCTTTTAATTAAGAACTTAATTACTTATTTGTTGTTTGTTTCAAATGACTGTTTTCTTTTGTTTAAATCAACTTTCTCTATCCACAAGGAGAAGGAGAAACACTCCTAACAAATATGATGTTGAACATCCCATGCCGAGCCGTCATTAATGACGGATCAAAGTACAAAGACATTTTTTTATGCCTGAAAACCCTTTAAAAAAATTGTAGCTATGTTTTTTCTTTGACATTTTTTCATTATTTCATCCTACCAAACAAACAAAAGGAACAATTTAGCACAATTTTAATAACATCAGAATAGAGATAAAGACAAATGTAAAAACCAACAAAAACTGCAACTTTGTTGTTACAACTTTCATGCAAATGTAAAACTGGCATGTGCAAAGTAGACTGAATTTGTTGTGTTACCACAAAATCCTTGTTTGTCAAGTTCATACAAACAAAATCAATACAATTTTTTTTTTAATTTTTTTTTTTTTTTGCTGCTTGATTGTGCATAGAAATTGCAGCAAAAAATAATTTTGCAAACTACACATATTTGTGGGACAGGGCCTGGTGTGCATCCTAGGGGGCAGCTGAGGTGTACAAGTAGGGCAGCCAGCTTGGGACCAGAATGTCACAGGTTCAACTCCCCACTATGCCCACAATTTGTGGTGTCCTTGAGCAAGACACCCAATCCCTAATTGCTTCCCAGGCGCTTAAATAGCTGCCCACTGCTCCACCTGGGTGTATCTCACATGTGATGGGTTAAACGTGGCTGTGGCTGAGTGGTTAGAGCAGTCGTCTTCCAGTGCAAGAGTTGGGGATTCGATTCCACCAGCAGTCACATGCTGAAGTGCCCCTGGGCAAGACACTGAACCCATCATTGCCTCTGATGTGTGTCTCATCATTGTATGAATGCGATAATGCACTGATTAGTATTTGTACATATGTAGTAGAGTGCTGTATGAAAGGGTAAATGAGGGCACAGATTGTGTTGTAAAGTGTTTCGAGTATCTTGATAAGACAGAAAGACGCTATATAAATACAGTCCATTTATCATTTATAGTCCATTTAAATGCAGATAACTAATTTTGTGATTGTATGGGAACATACGATGATGACAACACATAGCACTTTATTTCTAAACTGGTTCTGGTGCATTTCATTTATCTTTTATTTTTACAGGGACACTTTTCGTTGTTGCACTGATGGAACTTTGTGGATGTAAAAATGACATAGAGACAGAAATGTTCACTATTTAAACTTAATTTAAACTACACATAAGGAACCCCCACTTAGTTCATCTAAATGTTAAACATTTATGATGAGAGTTTAGTAAATGTTGACTAACTTTACAGTTAAGTTCTTCAACTCGTTTCATGTCCCAAGACCACAACTCCTGTTCTGATGTAATCTTAAAGTAAAAAGTTTTAGCTTTTTGAGAAGGAAAAAAAGTTACCAAATTAGCTTTTATGTTTAGGTTACTACAATATTGTTTCAAACAAAAAAAATTATGTTTTACAGCATGAAGTTTGTGATAAAATAAAGAGAGAGAAAAAGATATTAAGTGTACACCACACGCTTCATTTTATAGTTTTCTCTCCTCGCTGTGTGCGTATGCATATTGATACTTGAAAGAAACAAGAGTGAACAGTTTTATAGAGAATAAAATTGCATTTCTCCATGGGGGGTGGAGAGTTGTAATACTGAATATTATTTGTTATAATATGTGGTTTGAGATCGTGTGATGGTGTATTGGCATGCTGTGCCGCCTTGGTTTGATTTGATGTAAAATTCATTATTGTTGACTTGTTTTCTGGTGATACATCCAAGTAAATAAAATTATATATTAAGTAAAAGTAATGAATATCCTAAACAATCTTTCAGCTTGACTGTGTTTATTAATGCAACCTTGCCTTCAAATGCTAAGTATATGATCTGGTGTGTTCATTTTTACCACCTTCTTGATTCATTGAACCATGTTTTTTTTTTTTTTGCTGGTTGATGGGTGAACCCCACATAACTAAGCACTCCCCCTTTTTCTTTCTCATAGTCTTATCTGGTCACCCAGGTGTATAAGATAAGGCCCACTGTGCAGCAGCCCGTGTGTAATGGCAGTCTATGCTGCGTGCTCAGTCACCCTGCTGTTTAACAGATGCTGTGCTTTATCACACTGTGGTTATTACAGAGTGAGAGATGGAAAGAGACACTGGTCCTCTGGGGAAATGTATACTGGGCATAGGGATAAAATCTGTAATTAACACTATTTGCGCCATTATTATACTGCAACTTTTATCCATGCCTCACTAAAGTGCATGCCAAGACACCGTCTGCACTGTCAAAAAATAAATATTGTTTGCAAGTCTAGTGTAACTGGACATGTTGGACCACAGCAACAAAATATATGTGCATTCACATGAATGATTCAAAGTTATTTTCATATTTACAAAATAAGTACAGAAAAAAAGGCAACTAAAATCTAAAGATTGATACAATACAGTTACATCTTATAAGACTTCATATATATATATATATGTGTGTGTGTGTGTGTGTGTGTGTGTGTGTGTACACATATATGGTCTGAGAGTGACAAAAAATACTTATTTTTCAAAACTAAAGGAACTAATCTAACAGAATAGGCTCACTCCATCCTTGAATTTCAGTAACAAAGTACATTTTCTCTTAAATTACAATATAACCAATAATATTTTTTGTCTGCTCCCTTCTGCAGAGGGTCACCATAGCGTGTGAACTTGCTTGCAAGATTTAGCAATTGTTTTACACCGTCTGCCCTTTTTTGATGCAACCTAGGCTAAAATCCACAACCTCTGGATTACAAGACAGCGGCACTGACCGCGGAGCTACTGCAGCATTCAACTGATAGCATAACAATATAACAATAACAAAGAATAATATTTTAAAGTGCTTACTCCATAGCCTGGTATTCCAGAGGTTCTGTTAAAAAAAAAAAAAAACTAATGAAAGAAGTCAGCTCATAAGTTTATTTTAAAATGACTAGTTTTTAAAAAGAACAAATTAATGAAAACAAATGTATTTCTCAAATTTCACTTTTTTTTTCAATTCAGTACTGTCTATTTTGTTTGTGACAGTAAAACTGAAGCCATCAATCAAATCTGGTTTACTTTTCTCTTTTTCCCTAAGAAAATTATTGATCTGACATTTGGTTATTTCTAGCTTCATGTTTACTGTAGTTTGTTGTTGTCATGTCTTTCAAGTTATGAGTAAACACAGGTTTGTCCAAATGATTGAGGAAAGGATGGTTAATTTACATACAACAATATAGGTGGTATTTGCATATCAGGCATGCTCAAATGTGACTAATACTATGATTATTTAAGTGCATATTCAGTTTTATCAATAAGCCCCATTTTTTGGGACAACAAACAAGCAAACAAATAAATAAATAAACAAATAAATAAATAAATAACGGTATTTTCCTCACTGATATTGTAAAAAATATTTATCCTTATTAGCATATTTGTGCAACAGGAGCCCAAACAAACAAAAAAACACGTATTGTTGCATTTGTTACACAAAACCATTGCACAAACCATTACTTAACGATGTTGTGCTGAAATAATATATTAACACTCGTTTCAAAATAATGCAGTGAAAATGTTTTTAAAAGTTTCCAGATCAGGAAGGCATTCATAGAAACCAGTTAGTTTTTGAATGATATGTTTTTCTAACCATTGCAGTTTGATTTTGTATTTGTGTACATTAACATCTAAAAGGTTAAATATCAACTTCAAGAACCAGACCATTCAAAAAGAAAGTAAAGTGTTTAGGCAGCTATTTCCTCGCAAACCCTGACAAAATGTAATGCATACCACATAATGGTTAAAAAAATACTTTTTTATTTTTTCTGCACAAATTCAAACATATATGAAACTTACTCATAAACACAAACATGCAAACCATACAGAGCACGCACTCCCTGTTGTCAGGAAGCACATTTTGTACCTAGATGCATTGGCTATGTCTAGATAAATTCATCATGTTGAGGTATTATGCTGCTCGCAGAACTGGGGATAACTGCATGCACCATTCCTCATTTGTGTTTTATTTCCTACTAAAAATAAGCTCGAAAATAAATAAGTCTCGGCTCTAAAGAGACTTAAGCTGTTGGTGTGGCTCTGCGAATTCAGACAGACAGTTCGGGACATTTTGAGAAGATTGGAAGTCTCATCTGCTCTCGGGTCAATTTAATTGTGAATATGGCTTGTCATTCCATTACAATATATTTGAGGAGCATCGCATGACACAGTGAGGACAGCCTAAACTGGGGTGAGGTGATATGACAAATGCAATTCATCTCAAATGACTTGTGTTGGAGACCTGATAAAAATTCAGGCTTAGTTGTGCCCCCAAGTGTTGTGATTAGCAAATGTTGTGTGGAAGTGCATCTCTACATCAGCAGGATGCTGGTTAGGGTCAATAGGGAGTGCCAACAAGCCTGGCAGGCAATATTCCTCATAGCACGCTTACACTTTAAAGTGGAAGAACTCCATAAACAGGATGCAGTATGAAGTTTAGGCGCATTGTCAGTCATCATCAGGATATGGTTTCCTAAGTTTCTGTGTGAGAAAATATTTTATGTTAATGCTTACTATAAGTGTCTCCTGTCTGCATCCAGCTGGCTTCATAGTAAAATGTAAAATAGGAACAGAAGACATCTTAATCATGCAAAAATAAAAAAAAACAACTGTGCATTTTGTCATAACATCCTGGATGACATTTAAAATAATGTACATCAGTGGGAGGTCTCTTTTAGGCTTATGCACCACAAATCTATCATTTGCAGCTGTGGGATTCACCACCCAGTAAGGTAAAAAAGAAGACTGATGGTGTGAGAAGCTCTATTTTAAAACAAGCCAAACCCATCCAAGTCATTTTTAACATATAAATCTACTAAACAGCAACTGGAAATCAGAACAAACAGTGAGTGGAGAAAATGAAGAGAAGTTCAACAGGCAATATATAACCTTTTGGGAGACTACTGTGCTTTGGTGCTGGAACAGCAGAAATCCAGGCCAAAACAGCCAAAACTGAAACTGAAACCTAAGGTGCAGCCTCTCAAACAGTTCATAAATCTTTCTGTCTTAGATAAAACAGAACAATTTGGAGTCCAGCCTCATCTATCTGTTTGAGTCTCTTTAGTTACTGAATGTGGTTCGTGCAAGAAGAGAAGAAGAATGCTCTTCAACAGATAACTGGCCCATTTCATAAAAACCTGAAGCAGGTAGCTACACAGCAAACAAAAGAGGTTGCTGCATTTTAAAAAAAAAACTATTGATGCTTCATAGAGCTTCTAGTTTTACTGCTGTTTATTTGGCATTTAAATATTCACCTTTCAATTCATTCTTAATTTAAGACAAAACAAAAGTTCAAATAAATAATTAAATACTAAGTATGACTAATCTTGCACTTGTAGTCTTTTACCACATAGATACATTTTAAAGTATGGTAAAATATTGTCAAATAGATGCATGTGCTAAGCATGGAAAACTTCATGAAATATGTCAAACAAGTGTAATAAAGTGCAATAAATTGTATTGAATCTCACTAAACATGGTTTTGTGTAAAAGTGTAATTTCTCAGAGTCTCATTGTACTATACAGTAGTCCCTCGTTTATCACGTGGAGAACCATACCCTGAAGGTTGAAGGATGAATGAAAAAAATAAATAAATCAGGTCTCTCTTGTAAATGAGTCCTCGAGGCTCAGTAGGATTTACCTGTCTAAATAAAGCTTGAATGAAAAAAACATACCCTGAAGACCTGCGATAAATGAAAAACCACAAAGTAGGAATATTAGTACAAAGTACAAGTAGTAAGAACTAGTATGTATGTATATGTATATATATATATATATATACACAAAGTATAAAGGCATTTTAAACCCTTCCCACACACTTGCAATATTCTAAACAATGTCTCTAAACTCTAAAAGAGCACAGAATGTCATGCTTTCAGCTCCCTGCCTCTGGATGCACTCTGCCACCAGCAAGAGCTCTTGGCCACGCCACTTATCCGATCTGCACAGTGAACAGCTGATCAGCTGCAGCAAGTAGCGTATGTTACAGTATAGGCTGCACAAAGGTGCAGGAGGTGCTTTAAAATAATTTATTTTAAATAAAAACCCCATGCTGATCATGTGGCTCCTGCATCAATCAGTCAATTGTGTGTAATGTCCAATCTTGTAAATAAAAACGCGCTAGAGAAAGTCTGCGATAAATGAACCTCAAGGTAGCCAGGGTTTACTGTAATTATACAAAGCCTTAACTGTGCACTTGACACCAACATATGCCAAAAACTAAAAATATTATAAAACATATTAAAGTTTTTAATACTTGTGAATTGTACTGTGGACATACACTGTGACATTTTGAAAAGCAAACACATTATATCAGTGTTAAATAAAAGTTCACAGTACTGAAAAATTGGATTCAAAGGCGGATTTGGTTTATCACACATTTATACTTTAGTGTACAAGTTATTATTTTTCATAGTACAATGACACAAAATTGAAAATGGCAACAACATTTTCTGTATTTTGTAGTTTTACAACATTTTTTATGTAGGATTTACAATTTACTGACTTAATAAGTATACATAAACTAGATTATTTTTTAGATGTGCCTTACCCTAGCATAATTTCTTTTTAATGTCAAAAGACACGACTTACCTTTTTTCATGAATCTAAAAGCAACGAATATATACATTGTGTGTGGTATGATCAAAGAGTGAATGTGCATGCAAAATACACATAAAATAAGTAGAAAAATTCTCCCAAGAAATATGTTTTTGGTATAAGTATGCGTGTGTGTGTATTTTTGTGTGTAAAAGGTTCTGAACTGTTTATTTTTTTCACCTGTTCAGTGCAAAGGAAGGAAGCTTCCATGGAAGAGCTCTGCACCCTCCACCACCTCATTTCCTGACCCCTAACTTGCCTCTGAAAGGACGGCTTTATGTGCATAAAAGCACCAGCTTCGAGCAGAAACTGTTTATTCCTCATTTTTCTCTCTTTCTTACTTCCTTACCGTGTTTTTTCCTGATACTGATCCCCATGAAATCTACACAGCTTTCAAATTTCTTGTGAATGAAGAGTATGTTTCCTTAGGATTGCCTGGCATAATGGTTCAAATCTCACAGTAATATGACTCTGGAACCAGCAGTATATCTCTAGTGGTAAGCTGGGAAATAGTCCACACTCTTGCACTTTATATACCCTCTTGACAAAATCTGATCCATTTTCAGGGCTTATAGAAGGTGTCAGTAGACTGCTGTGACTTAAAAGTTCACATATAAATGGAAGATGAGAGTTAATGTGGAGTTAATTCTGGTGCAGCTACAAGTTGAGATGAGACATTTTTCAGACATTCTACAGTAAAGTGAAGTAAACACATTACTATTGCACATTGTATGTTTTACCGGCATTAAAAAGTTTAGCTGTTTAAATATGTCGTTTGTTTATAACATCAGACAAATATTGTGTTAACAAAATAATCATAACATTGTTACTATGGAGATTCTAATGCCCCCATTTTCAAACTATATGTGTTCCTTTTAAAATTTAGGTCACTGTTATATTCGTTTAGGTCATTAACACTAGTTGGTGGGTGTTAAAAACGTTATTGTTTTGGTTTATAATACATTTTTCAAGATGTTTACTTCACATCACAACTTTTTCAGGTTTTGTAGATTGCACAAGGTTATATACCTGCAGGGGGATTCCTTATGGGGCAGCACGGTGGCACAGTTGGTAGAACTGCCGCCTCTCAGCAAGCAGGTTACCCTGGTTCAAATCCCAGTCTGGGGGCCCCTCTGGGTGGAGTTTTCATGTTCTCTCTGTGCATGTGTAGGTTTTCTCCGGGTACTCCGGTTTCCTCCCACAGAACAAAAACATGCATGTTAGGCTGATTGGTGACTGTAAATTGTCCCTAGGTGTGAGTGAGAGAGTGAATGGTTGTTTGTCTTGTTTGTCTCTGTGTGACCCTGTGATGGACTGGAGACCGGTCCAGGGTGTACCATGCCTCCCACAGATGGACATGGCCGTGACCCAAAAAGGAAAAAGCGAGTAAAGATAATGTATGGATGGTATTCCATATGCATATTTTTTAATGTATTTATTTTTAATTTGACCACCTGAAAACCATCAGCTAAAAGCCAAGGTTAGATTTGTAAGTATTATATTACTGCAATACCATTCATTCTGTGTGGCAATGAGATCCACCATCAGTCGAGGGAATGAACAGTATTTATATATGCATGCACCAGGTTCTATTATTTTATTATATCAATGACCTTTTGTAGACTTTACTGTAATCGTGTGTGTGTTTGTGGTGGCGGTGGGTGTGTGTGTGTGTGGGGGGGGGGGGGGGTATTATAATGCCTAGTTCACTGGTGTCAGTAGCAGCTGGCCAGACGCACTATCGGCCCTCCCTCCTTGTAAAAATCCTTGGTAAATGTTAGTTCTGACAACATAAAGGAGAGGGGGGAGCCCATCTCCCCCCACCCCCAATGAGTTTCTACAAGACGAACCTTTTCTTATCAGGAAGCCAGATCCAGATAGGAACCGAGGCAGAGCGAGCATTGGGAGTTTCTGTACTTATACTGTTTTGCTTTCTGTATCCTGACTGGTTCAAAGCTTTGTGTTATTAAATTTAATGAAATCTACACCTGATAATTTGTGAATCACCTTTTTCTACCACACATCTAATTGATTTCAGAGTCAATATGGTAGAGTCTGCATGGTAAGAAGTCATTATAACACTTTACATAAACATTACTCGTCAGTTCATTGCTTGAAGGTAACATAGCATTTAATTTGTTTGAGCCGCTACATACACTCACAACACGATGAAACAATGTAACAGTGTAAACAACAACAAACAAGAATCCAACATTGTAATATATTTAAAAAGGCATGAATAGGGTTGGATGTTAGTGCAATGTGTACCACTGGCATCTTCTATGACGTTTTGATTTGGAGGCTTTTGGGTTTAAGCTTCCTAGCTTTCTTCCTTTACATGTTGGGGTTTTTTCCTGATAATTTTGTTTCATTCATTCATTCAAGTCCAAAAACTTGCTGACTTGATAACAGGATTATTTGGGTCCAGGTAAACACTTCAGATTTATTGTAATGTAGACTTTTTTTATGATTGGCAAGCATTATCTAAAATTGTATTTTAGGATCTTGTTCGTAAAACAGTGAGAAGGGGAGTGACGGTGCAGAGGTTAGAGAAGGCAATCTGTGATGGGAAAGTCATCGGTTCGACCACCCAGACCAAAAACTTTAAAATGCGGGTGGGAAAGGTGAAGCATCCAAAAACCTGCCATCAGCCACATTTGCCCCAGTGAAAGGTCCTTAACCGCCATCATCTGCTCCCCAGGGCACCCTAGATGGCAGCACTGTGCTCCACACAAAGGGCTGAGGTAGCTCAGTGGTCTGTTGTTGTGTCAGGAAGGGCATCCAGCATAAGTTATTTATTAACCTTTATTTAATCAGGCAAATCCCACTGAGACCACAGACCTCTTTTGCAAGAGAGCCCTGGGCCTGAAGG
Source organism: Nematolebias whitei (assembly GCF_014905685.2). Lineage (NCBI taxonomy): Eukaryota > Metazoa > Chordata > Actinopteri > Cyprinodontiformes > Rivulidae > Nematolebias > Nematolebias whitei. Next base: position 16,442,614 of record NC_056507.1, on the reverse strand, counting down.
CAGCCTAACATGCATGTTTTTGGTCTGTAGGAGGAAACCAGAGTACCCAGAGAAAATCCACGCAAGAACAAGAAGAACATGCAAACTCCACACAGAAAGACCACAGGTCCAACTGGGGATTGAACCCAGGACCTTCTTGCTGTGAGGCAACAGTGCTAACCACTGAGCCATCGTGGTGCCATAAAAACAATTGCCAAGTCTTTGTGTGAGTTAGTTCCCTGAGGAAGGAAGCAGACAAAATAAAATAAAATATTTATAAGACAGTGATGCAATGGGACTGACTAAAAGACAGGAGACAGAAATGGAAGTGGCTGAAATGAAAATGTTGAGGTTCTCCTGAGTGGCAAGGATGGATAAGATTAGGAATGAGATCATCAGAGGTGCAGCACAGGTTGAACAACTGGAAGATAAAGTTAGAGGCCAGACTGAGATGGTTTGGACATGAGGGACAGTGGGTATATTGGTAGATGGATGTTAGAAATGTAGCTGCCAGGCAAAAGACAAAGAGGAGATATATGGATGCAGTTAGAGAGGACATGGAGGTAGTTGGAGTGAGGACAGAGGATGCAGAGGACAGAGTGAGATGGAGGAGGATGACTCACTGTGGTGACCCCTGAAGAGGGAAACACTGAAAGAAAAAGATATATGACAGTGGGCAGATGTGGTTTTAAGCTAAATGAAACTCAACAAGAAATTGACTTAAAAATCATACATTTTCTGCACTATTAGGCAAAAATAACATTAATCGGCACACAATTGGCAAAAAACAAAAAGAAAAAAACTAACATGTGAAAGCAGATATAAATAGCTTTCAATTCTTGAAAGTAAAGTCAACCATCTAGGTGAGTGAATTACCATAATTTACAATGATGTCATTTGAAAACAGGCTTACAGTGCCAGGTGTGTACTCAGCTGTATCCAGAAGAAGATTTATAAAATTAGTTTCCAAATACCTGTAGAGCTACAACACATCGCCTAATTACACTTTGTTCCACTGCTTTGGAATTAAATTAAAGGTCCAGTGTCTTTCACGGAAAACATTTTTTTGCAATGTTAGTCTTGGGTTTAATTAGAAAGTGCACAAGTCTGTGGATTACTTCTGATTGTCTTTGACTTAGCTTGAGTGATTGAGCTGCAGCTGTTTGTGACATCCTGGTAAAAATAATAATACTAATAATAATAATGTAATTAAAACATTTTACATTATAAAACAAATATTTCACATTTTTACTGAATGTGTTTCATCTTGTTTTTCATAGCCTATATTGCTGGAATGTTTTAGCTGAATCGTGTCTTTCTTGTACTGGTACATTAGGATTTAAGCTCATGCTTCATAACTCTACATGATTGATAGTAGTTACTTTAAGCCCATCAAGTTAAAGGTCTCAGAATGAGTCAGTTAGAGAAAGGATTACATCAAGGGATTAGGCACAAGCTTGGCTGTAACGATCGTTAGCCAATTAACTTAATCATGCTCAAGCCTGGGAAACATAACAACAGCAGACCACATTGATTTGCTTTGGTTTGATTTTCTCTGTATCTTCCTTTTTTCACGGCACTCTCATTCCTCCACTGATGGATCTATCACCCATGTCCCATACTCTCTCTCTGTCATTAACACGGCTTCCTGATAGTCTGTGCTGATGCCACTGTAAGGGACTCGTCGCAGGCAATGTTTAAACACAAGAAGTCACCATGGGATTCTACATCACTGAGCTTCTGTGAAATACTTTAACTCAGTTTAAATAAATACATAAATAATGAGAACAATATTTCTCGATAAAAAAAAAAAATCAAATCTCTGATTTGCACCTGAACAGTTGATGGTAAAACAGTACGAGCTGCTTTTGTCTCTTTAGAGATGTTGACAGCGTTGTCATATGTATCAGTTCTCCATCCACACAAGCACAACGCATGAATGCACCTGTTTCTGAACACCGTGACAAAAATTACATGATATTTTCAACATGACATTATGTCCTTGCAAAAATGAAGGCACCTACGCCTGTAGGCACCTAAGCAACCACTTCTACAAGTGCTATCAGAAGCGCATATACAGATGTTAGAAGATGCAGGGAAGGGCAACTAAAGAAAAATAAAGTAAAAAAAAAAAACCACTAACAAACATGCTTCTGCTCACCTAAAGCACTCAGTTTTTCCACATATGGTCTCCTCAAGCTGCTGTGAATATGACTCACATTTCCACACACACGGTAACGCACAACAAATCAATACACATCAAATAATATAGCCCTCTGGACTGCACAAAAAGGTGGCATATTGCCATTCATCTACAGCTATTAAGAGAACAATCTCCCTGAATCTCAGAGCGATGGTGGGGTTTATTTCGGGTGTTTTGCCTTAACCAGCGTCTCATCAGTTTTCGTTTTCTTGGTCTAGCGAGCTCCAAGAAACGGACAAAATAGAATCAAAGTTTCTTGACGTAATAGGAAAGCAGTGGTCACGCTTGCAAAGCTATCAAGTGATATTGTTTAAGGTTAGACTGAAAACTAATGTGAAGGCTGTGTCTGCTGTCATTAGTCAAGACATTTGTGTAATACAAAATGACAGCCATTCCTCCTTTGCAGAAGTATTTATTGCTGCCATGTCTACATTATGAGACCATTAACCCATTATAAAATCTGATTTGCCTTCAAACATGGATGTTCATCTGCATTAAACACTTGGTATTCGGCACGCTCTTATTACCACCTGCTCCTGACAACACTATTTATGATCTTCATGCTCAGCATGTAGCCACCACTAACTCTTTTACGGATAAACATCTGATGCTTTCAAAGTTCCTTCTATGGGTGGAGATAGATGTGTAGGGTTTAATGCATGTATCTCAGAATGCCATGGAAAATCTATGCTTGTTGTATGACAGCAGAGAAGCAGACAATGTGATCTGATGGGTCTCTTTAAAGACCACAGTGACCCCTGCTGGACTGGTCACACTGCTGGACCACATGAACTTTGCACTTTGCACAACTGGAGATAAACTGGGTAATAATTCAAATACTCATCACCTGAAAGCACACAATTGCAAAGAGGGTCAATTAGGTCAAAGTCAGTTCATTAGAATTCAGTAAACTATTCAACCTGTTCTATTGATTGTGTTAATATATTTGATAATATCTACTGTTGAAAGTTGGGGGTTATTTGTTTATGAAAGCAATTAAAAGGCATTCCTTTGCTACAGGACTTAAGAAAAAAGTAAGACCTAGAGGTTAAAATTAGATAAAAGCTTTAGTGTATGTTGCTCATGTTCTTATCCCGTATTTATTTTGCATGTAAAATAGATAGCGGGAAGAATGCTATCATTCTGCTTCTGAGCAACACAAAAAAGCTGTGATATAATACAATGCCAGTTATCAGTTGATATCAAATTCAGTTTTAAAGCTGTTCATTCACAATACTCAAGGGCTCTCAAAAACATACACACAAAAAGCAAAAGTGGGACTTAAATATCAACACTCATTTCTTTATCATAATAGTTATAAACATGAATAAAAAAAAAAAAACGCCATCATCATCATAAAATGATGATGGCGATTACACATTTCTCAAACTGATGAATAGAATAATACATATGTCTCAAAAGTATACAAAGGAGAAGCATATCTTATCACCAGACCCTTAATACTATTCATATGGCTGCCATGGTATAACATGGACAACAATGAGCAGCTTGAGCCAATGTGATCCGACTTGTTGCTAAATGTGTAAGTGTGGCATCAATCACTGCAATGGG
>NC_056507.1:16435854-16438760 GCF_014905685.2 Nematolebias whitei | reverse complement strand
TGTAAATCATTCCTAATGATACCGCTACCATCGAGATCTACCCAATATTTTCACAGAATTTTATATAAATACTATATATATATAGACATAAGTACATATAAATAAATCAGGTTATATGTTGCAATGTGCATCCAGTAGTGATGGTGAGACCAAAAAAAAATGTCCATAGGAGATCACTTTCTTTCTAACATCAGGCGTTGTCCTATTTGTAAATCAAACCATATGTGTACAGTACAGTACTGACTGAACAATTCGTAATAGTGATGAAATACTAAAAAGAATTGTCAGGTGAACAAGTTCACCAGCTGGAAGCAAATTAACATTCAGATCACTCAGCTCAGTGCTGTAAATTTCACATGGCTTCAGATGAGGATCAATTAAGGGGTTAGGATGACTGCCCATTACAAAACAAGCATGCACACATCTTATTTTGGGTCACAGAATTTCAAATAAACACTGCATATATATTGACATAAGTGAGCAGCCAATTACCCATTATCCCACACTCACAAGCCATTTGGAAAGTGACTACATTATTCTCTTTGCAGGCTCTCCAAATGTTGTTTGTGTTGTATTTTCTGAAATAATTTTTAAACGGAACTTGTAAAAAGCCTTTCTAAATGATCTGAGTTGCAACACTATTGTGCAATGTCAAATAATATTTCTAAAAATGGCAGCCAATAACACAAGATAAAAGAGAACAGTTTGAATGAGAAAATCCATCCATCCATCCATCCATTATCTTTTACCTGATTCTTCCATTTTGGGTCACGGGGGTCGCCGGTGTCCATGTCCAGTAATCGCTGTGCGAGGGGCGGGGTACACCCTGGACAGGTCGCAAGTTCATCACAGGGCTGAATGAGAAAATTAAAATTCTAAATACATCTATATATCCAACCAGTTACCCTAGAAAGTATAGCTTTATTTTTTTACATTTCCTGCTTACAGACTGAAAATGCTGAGACGTAGTCTGTTGTATTGAGGCCCATGTCGCACAGGCCAGTCACCCTTTTCTAAAACGGTAGTGCTGATGAACTCTGGGAGGTAACGTCTACTTATCTTGCTCTTTTGAGTGGCACTTCAATTATGTCTTTGCCTTGGTGAGGTCTGCGTGCCATTATTCAGCATGATCTAAATTTAAATCTACAACATCTCTAACATGTGACACTTCTGCCTTGAAAGAGGTCAGACGTGCTGGCATGAATAACTTTCATTAATTTTGACATATGGCTTTTTTCCAGTAAGAAATCGTGCAGCACGGATAGTTGTCATGAAATGCACTCAAAAGGAGGGCGTTGGATATTTCAATTCTCATTCTGGGTCTTAATTTTAAAAAGATTTTTTTTTTTCAAAACTAAATAGTCTGTGACAGCTTAAGTGGCATCCAAGCTAACATATTTATACTGTCTACTACTGTACACTATATGACTTATCATTGGAGAGATTTTGAAACTCTCACTTAAGGACTATATATCATTTTGCTATGATTGAACATTTGAGTTATCCCTCTTGTCACCAGGGGCTATGTGATTTGTCCCATCTTTGGTTTTCTTACTCCTCTTGAGAAGGAAAAAAAACACATTAATTTCCACTGGGGACTGATGGATTGTGTTCACCTTCAACTTGCTAGCATTATTTATCTTTTTGTCCTGCACACATTTTCATCAAACTGTTTTCCACCATAATTTTCCACCATGTATCCCTCAATCAAGAGAGCATGGCGTAATGAGACACTTACAATGAGGACAGATGTAATTCACACTGTCGGAGTGTATTTATTGGACAGTCTTGTCTCCTCCACATCCTAAATGTGAGCAATGAGATGCTCGCTCATCCATCTTTATAGAAAAAAAGAGAAATCACTGCAGCTTTTAATATCTTTTTACACCAATCATATTGCACCTGCTGTTCAATAACACTGGGCAGGATGGGAGATGCATCGCAATTAAGTTAGGAATCCTGTTGTAAAACCATTGTGTGTATTTAAGCAAAAACAGAGCATTTCTTAAGTATATTTTTTTGTAAAAGCTCACTAGCCCACTGCATCTAAAAATAGATTAAATGATGCTAATGTAGGCACAAACATGTTTTTCATCAGACTGGACCAGAGCTAAAAATAGAATAGATTATCACCTGACATTCGTAAAATAATCTCTTTTCTAGGAAAGTGTGTTTTAAATTTTTGCTCCAGGTACACAGATAAAGATATATCTTTTAGTGAACTAGGTGTCTAACGCCAGTGATTTTCTTCTCTTGTTCAGGAATTTATACTCCTGAATATCATGGGTTGTGCTGGGCTGACAGTGCTCAGCCCCATGACACTCACTCTTCAACACCACAACAGGCAGCAACTTAGTCTTGACACACCAGGGAATGTTTCCTCCAGTAGGTCTCTGTTCTGTCACAAGTACTTACTTTTTTTTAACATGAAGACTTAATTAAACCAGCAACTCACTGTACTTGTGATGTCACTGCTTTGGTAGTCTGACAAAGGTAAATAAAACATGTCCTGTATATGAGGGAACATGACTATGTAATATAACAAAAGAATGAACATTATATAGAGAAATTATGATCGTTTGAAAGGTTTAAATTGATCATCCTGAATCTTATTACAAATTCTGAGTTGCAATTTAGGCCTTACACAAAAAATATATGCTGCTTTGCTTATTTACTGAGTAACATATAATGATTGCAAGCCATACAAGTTCAAGGGTCAAGGTTGTTTATTGTCATTCGCATCACGTGTGGTACATGACGTGGAAGAAAATTGTGTACCCAAGGTCCCAGTTACACCCCAATATAGTGAAAATATAAAGCATAAAAAGAAACAGTATACAGGGATCTAAGATATATGCTAAACACCAATAATGTAAAATAATACTCGTTCAGCTGCGACCGGTCAC
>NC_056507.1:16423517-16435744 GCF_014905685.2 Nematolebias whitei | reverse complement strand
CTATCCATCCATCCATTATCTTCTGTGCGGGGGCAGCAACTTGAGCAGGGAAGCCCGGACGTGTCTTTCCACAACCACCTCTTCCAGCTCTTCTGGGAGGATTCCAAGTCATTCCCAGGCCCACCGAGTGACATAGTCTTTCCAGCGTGTCCTGGGTCTTCCCTGGGGTTTTCTCCCTATCAGACATGTCCGAAGCACCTCCCTAGGGAGGCATTCAGGGGTGCATCCTTACCAGATGCCCGAACCACCTCATCTGGCTCCTCTCGATGTGGAGGAGCAGTGGTTCTACTGCGAGTCTTCCAGATAACCAAACTTCAAACCCTATCTCTAAGGGAGAGTCCAGCTACCCTGCAAAGGAAACTCATTTCAACCACCTGTATCCGCGTTCTCATTCTTTCGGTCACTACCCAAAACTCGTGACCATAGGTGAGGGTAGGAATGTAGACCAACCGGTAAACAGAGAGGTTTGTCTTCCAGCTCAACTCTCTCTTCACCACAACGGACCGACACAGAGTCCGCAATACTGCAGATGCTGCACCAATTTGTCTGTCAATCTCGCGCTCCATTCCTCACTCGTGAACAAAACCCCCAGATACTTGAACTCCTCCACTTGAGGCAGAACCTCACCCTTGATCTGGAGAGAGCAATCCACCCTTTTATGGTTGAGGACCATGGCCAGATTTGGAGGTGCTGATTCTCATCCCAACTGCTTCACACTCGGCTGCGAACCACTCCAGTGAGAGCTGAAGATCACGGTATGATGACGCCAACAGGACCACATCATCTGCAAAGAGCAGAGATGGAATCCTGAGGATACCAAACCAGAAACTCTCCACCAACTGGCGAATCCTGAGGATACCAAACCAGAAACTCTCCACCAACTGGCTGCACAGATAATTTCTTTCCATAAAAGTTATGAACAGAATCGGTGACAACAGGCAGCCCTGGCGAAGTCCAACTCCCACCCTGAAGGGGTCTGACTTACTGCCGGCAATGCGAACAAGCCCTTGCACTGCTTGTATAGGGACTGAACAGTCCGTAGGAACGGGTCTCCAATCCCATACTCACGGAGCACCTCCCACAGTGTACCCTGAAGAACACGGTCAAATGCCTTCTCCAAATCCACAAAACACATGTAGACAGGATGGGTAAACTCCCATGACCCCTCGAGGACCCTAGTGAGGGTAAAGAGCTGATCCGGTGTTCCACGGCCAAGAGGGAACCCACATTGTTCCTCCTGGGTCTGAGGTTCGACCAACGATCGGACTCGCCTCTCCAGTACCCCTGAATAGACCTTAACAGGGAGGCTAAGAAGAGTAATGCCCCTGTAATTGAAGCATACCCTCCAGTCCTCCTTTTTGTAGAGGTCAACCACAGTCCCCAGTCTGCCAATCCAGTGGCGCTGCCCCCGATGTCCACGTGACGTTGCAAAGGTGTGTCAACCAAGACAGCCCCAAAACATCCAGAGCCATAAAGAAATCAGGGTGAATCTCATCCTCTCCCAGAGCCCTGCCTCCTCTGAGCTTTTTAACTACCCCGGCGACCTCAGCCACAGTTATGGACGGATCAAAGCCAAAGTCCCCCAACTCAGCTTCCTCCATGGAAGACGTGCTGGTGGGATTGAGAAGATCCAAGAAATATTCCTTCCACCTCCCGACGACATCACTGGTTGAGGTCAACAACAGCCCACCTTCACTGAATACAGTGTTAGCAAAGTGCTGCTTTCTCCTCCTCAGCAATCTAATGGTTTGCCAGAATCTCCTCGGAGCCGACCGAGAGACGTTATCCAAGGTCTCACTGAACTCCTCCCACATCCAAGTTTTTGCCTCAGAAACAGCCAAGGCTGTGGACCGCTTGGCCCTCCAGTACTTCTCAACTGCCTCTGGAGTCCCATTGGCCAACAAGGCCGGATATTCATTCAACCTTTATTTAGACAGGTAGGTTCCATTGAGCCTCGAGAACTCATTTACAAGAGAGACCTGATAAATAGGCTACAATAGGACTCCTTCAGCTTGACAGCCTCCCTAACCCGGGGTGTCCACCACCGAGTTTGTGGATGGCCACTGCGAGAAGCACAGACAACCTTGCGGCCACAGTTCAAGGCATTTTATATATTATTATATAAGTCTAGAATTGTGCCGCTTGGGGTGGCTTCATGTTGGAGTAGCTCTATTACATTCTTTCTGAGATTTTGCTTTTGGAACATTAATTCCTCTTTTGCTGGATGTAAGTCACATTTTTTGGGTGATTGTTTCCTATGGTTTTGGATGCTGTGCAGCTGGAAGGATTTTTACTGAAACATTTTTTTTTAGTTATTCACATTTGTTATGATGCGTAACCTTAACAACATGGTGTGTTTTTTTTTTTGTTTTTTTTTATGTTTTTTTTTTTACAGCCGAGAGCAACTGATTAACATCTCAAAAGCTCAAATATCTCAGCTACAGCCACAAATTTCAAATGAGTTTAAAAGGAGGCACCGTGGATTAATTCCTGTCTCCTTGCCAGCTGTGCTTGAGTGTCTGACCACTGAGATCCTGGAACTAGCAGGAAACACAGTTCGTGATAGCAGAAGGACAGGATCGTCCACCGACACCTGCAGCCGGCTGTGCACAGTGACGAGGAGCTTGGCAGCCTGCTGGGAGGAGTGGCCATCGCTCTGGGAAGAGTTCAGCCCAGCATTAGTGCGGTCCTGCTGCCTGGAGGAACTGAGAGGCCAGACCAATCTGGGTGGACGGATCAGACAGCAACGGCGGCCATTTTCTTAGGATCCACTGTGGGACAGACCTTTTCAAGAAATCTTTCCTGCCTGGAGCCATCTAATCTCAATGAAATGAGGATTATAATTTCCATTTGGGTTTAATGAATTATTTGAATTGAATTGAATTTAATTGAATATTAAACAGAAGCTGGGACATGAGTCTGTGGCGAGCAGTTGAATCGGTTGTGTTGTAAAACTATTGTGAACTGGATGAAAACATTTCAATGTTCACCTGTTTAATTATTATTATTTTTTTAATTAATAACACAAGAACATTGGGTTAGTTCCAGATGTTATCTAGTGTTGCTCCATGTGGAGGTCAATGTTAAATTTTGGTCAGGGGCAAGATTTCCTCTAATTCAACAACAAGGGGGGCAGCCTTGGATTAGTCTCATCTCTGGTTATTATGACCAGTCTGACTTTTTTTTATTTTATTTTAAGCTTCACTGCAAAACAACTTCACAAAAATGTAACAACTGCTGTATACCAATGATGACAAGTAAAAACTATATTCGGCAGGTCCCAGGACCTCATGTTTTAGAATGTTGCGCAATCTATTTAGTTAATAAACTCTGGTGAGGACTCTGGTGAGCTCAGTACATTTTTTTTCTTTTGAGTCCCATCTTTCCACTATAAACATGCCATATTGTAACAAAGTGTGGAGAAAAGATGTTGAAATGCAAGCCAAAATATGTCTTACGAAAGATCAACTCAGTTCTGCAATTTTTATAAAAAACTTAAATATAAACGGGTCAAGTTAACGTATTCTCTGCTCACTGGGTATTTGTCACTGTGAACGGAGGGTACTCAAGGTGAATTTTAATTATGTCTCTGAGGATTTGAACGTGGAAACTGAAAATGTAATTACATTTTAAGATAAAAGAAAATCTTGGATACACGTATTTGTCTGAAATGTGAAGAAACACTTTGTATTTGCAACTTAAATGAACATTAACAGCATGTTTATACTGTGATGCTGCTTAGGGAAATTAAAGTCTTTAGTGATTAACCAAACAAAACCAAACAAAAACTCATATTCCTACATCAATTGTACTGCAACCTCTGGGAATTGTTTTTTTGCTCAGACACAGAAAAAGTGTCACAACTTATTTTTATTATTATTATTTTACTTTTAAACTTTGTCAGTGTCAAAGACTTGACCTCTTGGCTCTTGATGAATCAAAAATCTGAAAACCGATTAAGTTACGTTATTCATTTTCTTCTTGTGCATTAAAAACTTTGGCATATTTTGTTTGTATTTTCAGTGTTTACTTTCCAAATAGATCTGCACAGTCATGTTTATCATACATACTGTACATATCCTTTCATCGGTTCATCAATCTGAGCATTTTGCTCATATTTCCACAAATCCTCCACACAGCACATTATTGTGCCTGTCTACTGATGATGAAATACAAGGATAAAATGAATTAAAGCCTAGAATATTTCTTCCAAACGCTTATGAGTAAGGCTGGTATATTATCATGTTTATACGACAGCCACGCTCCTGTAAACCCTGCTAAGCAGAACCAGAGACAGCCAGCCTATAAAACACGCTGCCTCCCCAGATCCAACTATTTATGAGAATAAAAACAACAAGCTTTAAATCAGACCTCAAGGGGGCCGGAGGAAAATAGAAACAATTTTCTGCTTTCACAACAGGCTTCACTTTTGCTATCATACAACACATTCAATAAATATATAGCGGAATAGAATTTTTCTTATAATGTGCTTTATCTTTGTTAGTTCTATTATTGACACTGTTTTAAAAAAAATGTAATGTTTAAAACTCTGCTTTAGCAAATCCCTTTTTTTATCTGTTGTAAAAATACTGTAACATTTTCTTTTTTTAAATCAGGTGTTCAGTAATAAATTCAATAAAAGTAATCATTATTGGTTTAAAAGTTAAACTAGTGTCTTTAAACATCCATTACCCAGTAAATATGCCTTTTTTTTAATCCGTTATCTGCAATATCGCTCTACTTGTCAAACTTGTCTTTTGTTTAAAACAGGAGAAATGATGGGGTCATGACTTAAAGCAGCTTTTGTCTGTAGGTGCAGATAGGTCAACCTGAGACCGTTCTTGTTATATTTGTTTTCTGGGTCCTGGGGGAATACCATCAATCAAAGGTGTGAGGAGACAAAATATACTAATAATTCTGTGTTGAGAGAAAAAGAAAAACACCCCCTGTGCAAATACAAGCTGGAGTGGCAGGTGAACGGACCCTTACTTGCAAATGAGAACACAGAGAAAGACTAGGCCATGAAATCATCTCCCTTCAACACAAAGTAGACAGGAACTACCGTATTTTTTGCCATGTAGGTTGCACCTTCTTGTGTAAATTTTAAGGTCCTGCGTCTTGTACACTGAAGTGACTAATATTATTTTTTTCCCTATATTTATAACCCATTTTTTGGCTGAGATCTGACAATTTAATTCATTCTGACATGAAAAATATTAAACATTACCATTTGCAGCCGCTAGAGGGCCCTTGAGTATTATGGCAAGCCAAGTGTCTCATTAATAGGTAAAAGTGGCTTTTAACGAGACACTTGGTTTGCCATAGAGGCCACCTTCGTCTCGCTCTGGAACTCCTAGAGCAAACATCAAATCAGCTTCATTTTGTTGTGCCGCCCAGGCGAAATGCAGCTGATTTGACTGTTCAAGTGCATTTTATTAAGCAAAAGTTCAAGTGAGACACACCGTTGCTATAATTTCAAGCAAACAAATAATTGTTTTTAAGTGTTAATCTACTTAAATTCTTTTTTTTTTTTTTATAAAAAAAATAAAATCTAGTTAAATTCTTGTTAAAGTCCTCTTGTGCATGCTCCCGCGGCCACCATTTTGGCAGCCAATCGATTTTTGGCACAACACCGGCCCACGTTTCCGGGTGGTCAGCGGTGACGCATAGTAGATGCGACTTATACGTCAAAGTGACTTACGTTTTATTTATTTTTTTTCCCACTTTATTTGACATTTTTGGGCTGATGCGACTTGTACAGCAGAAAATACAGTATTTGTTGATACATAAAATATTTATGGGTCACATTTATTTTGAATTCACCAGAAATGGATAGCTGTAACTTAAAGTTTAGATTTAGGGCCCAATATGTTGATCTTTTATTTATTTATTTTTTTTGGTTTTGCATTTTTCTGGCAATGCATAGTTTTGTGTACTTAATACAAGTACATTCAGTAAAATATTGTGCATCTCCAAAATAGTTATACACACAGTCACTAAATAGTTTCTGATTAGAATCAGTGAAACTTCATTTTTAGACAAAATTCATGTACCTCAGCCCAAGTTTCTATTTTATTGTCCATTTTCTGGACATACATTACTAGACATTATTACATGCATGCACAGACTTTGTTTAAAATCTGAGACTGATAGAAAATGCAGTTCTTGTTTAGTTTTTTGTCAGTACAGCCTTTGACCCCTCTTCTCAAACCAATGGACAGAAGACAGATAAAAGTAACACTTTTCACGTACGTTTAAATGATTTCCTCACTTTGCTCAACACAAAGTGTGATTTTAATTTTAGACTAGAATAAACATGGTTTTATACATAATAGTTTTTAAAATTTTAGTAGTTAAATAAAAGGTAATTAATTAATTTGATCACTTAACTGTAGCAGTGTTTTTTTGTTTTTTTTTTGTCTGTTTGTTTTTCTTTCTTTCTTCTGCTCCCTTCTTCAGAGGTCACTACAGAGGGCGAACCCACATGAGGATTTTTCAATTGTTTTTATATGTTTTTATTTTTTTTATCTCAGATACACTTCCTGTGTGGAGCATAAGACTGCCATGTAGGGTGTCCAGTGGAGTAGATGGGGCCTTTAAGGGCCTTGCTCAAGGGCCCAGAGAGGAGCAAATGAGGGTGGAAGCAGGTGTGGTTGCTTCAGTTTTTCCACCCACATTATGGTCGGCAGAAAGATTTGAACCAGCTACCTTCCGATCACAGGTTCACTTTTCAAACCACTGTGCCACTAAGTATTTCAGATAAACTGATACTTGTACAAAGATTTATGGTTCATTTCACCTATGAATCTACTTGTGGTACTTATTTTGCAGGCCCACTCTAGTATGTGATATATTCATATAACACTGATAATATCTTCAGTCACTCATTACTATCTGCATTCTCTAAAAACATAAGGGAGTCTTTTTATTTAGCCCTACAGGAACTGGTTGTTTTTGTTTTGTTTTCTCAATCCCAGTTTGTTGTTTTCACAGATCCAGCTACCAGTTTGTCTCTCAAGAGATGACAGCGTATGTAAAGATTTGACACAGTGTGCTGGCTTCCTTAAATAAATAACATTCCATAATTGACATTTTATAATATATGTTATTTTTACCAGTAACATGAGATTACTTTTGCTATGAATCAGCACTCTATAAATAAACAACAAAATTTAATTGGATTGAATTAAATGTACAAATAGTGAAAAAGTTGCTCCATTTATTTCAGTCTGAGAAAAATATAAATTACTGAAAATAAGTAATTTTTATTGAGATAGAAAAGGGTTCAGCACACAGTAGCTATTTGATTGATAACCCCTGCTCTCTATTAACAATGTCTAAAACAGGCATTTGAATGATTAATATATAAAAAATAAATGTAAAATTCTGTTCTTACCATGATTTTTTTATTGGTGTATGTCTCTTCTTCACCACAGGAAGAGCTGACAGCAGGATGCACTATGAAAAAAAGGTAAATCCACAAAGGCAGCATAAGACTCAAATGTTCTGATCCGACAGATGCCACCCACTTAGACATTGTATAAACCACATACTGCGCAACTCCTCATGAAAACAGAATATTTTGGAGGCAGAAGTCCCTTGCAGCTGGATAACATATAATGCCATACTTAAAAAGCTGAAAAGGGATGATTTGCAGGACTCAACAAATAGGTCATGACATTCACATTGCAGTCAAATGGAGTGTCTTGTAAGGGCTTTAACATCACATGTCCCTGTCTTATTACTTACTTACTAGTTACTTACTTATTATTGAGGATCCACAACTTCTCCTCCTCCACCATAACCCTCAGCACTGGCTCTCCTCAGGGATGTGTGTTGAGACCCTGATGTTTACTCTGCCCACGTATGATTGTGCAGCTACCCGTCCAGGCTGTCATATTATAAAGTTTGCAGATGATACAGTGGTAGTGGGATGCATCACAAACAATGATGAGTCCAGCTACAGGCAGGAGGTGGAACATCAGGAGAGCTGGTGCAAAGAGAATAACCTTCACATCAATGTGACGAAGACAAAGGAGATGATTGTGGACTTCAGAAGGAACACACACACCTCCCTGAACATAAGAGGATCTGCAGTGGAAGTGGTCTCCAGCTACAAGTACTTTGGTGTACACATGAATGACAACCTCAGCTGGAGCAACAACACCACAGCCTGATCAAGAGGGTTCATCAGAGACTCTACTTCCTCAGACGGCTGAGACAAGCTGGTCTGAGAAGCTCAGTCCTCACCTCCTTCTACAGGTGTGCAGTGGAGAGCATCCTGTGCTCCAGCATCAACGTGTGGCATGGAGGCTGCACAGCTGCAGAAAGAAAAGCTTTGCAGAGAGTGGTGAAGGCTGTACAGAAGTCTGTTGGAGTCTGTCTCCCCACCATCACAGACTTTTACACCTCCAGATGCAGGAAGAGGGCCACCTGCATCATGAAGGACCCCACTCACCCAGCACACACACTTTTTGCCCCACTCCCCTCAGGAAGGAGGTTGAGGAGCATTAAGTGTAGAACCACTAGACTAAGAAACAGCTTCAACCCTGAGGCTGTTAGACTCATGAATATTTAAACAGAATAATCAGTGTGAAAAAAAAATCACATCATGTTGCTGCTGATCTGTTTCATGTTGCTGCTGATCTGTTTCATGTTGATGTGTTCATGCGTGCTCATCTGCTCACACAGACTCAGCTCATGTTCATGCTGTTGTTTGACGTAATGTTTTTTATGCTATTAGTGATTAGTGTATTTTTAGTAAATGTTTTTCTTAGTTCATATCTTAGATCTTATCATTGTTTTGTTTTTTTGGGGTTTTTTACATTTTATTGTTGGATGTAACTGGGACCCTGTGTACATAATTTTGCTCCACCACATGTACCACATGTGGTGCGAATGACAATAAAGAATCTCTGACTCTCTGACTCTTTACACATTTGTATTTGTTTGCTCTAATTCTTCATACGGTTATGTTCATCCATCATATTCTTACTATTTATTTTTTAAGTCTTAAATAAAAAAAGCATTTGTTGTATTTGCAAATGTTATATTTTTACCATGTCTTTCACACTAAACCTTTAAGAAATGTGCACAAGGTAAGTTAGCATTCAACTCCTTCTGTTGGCCATGAACACAGCATGATTGAGACATCAATCAGGAGGCTCTACAGATGGGTAAAGACTTTTCCACCTTAATGAAAAACAGGTGAGTTGAGTGTGTGTGAGGGAAGAAAGAAAACACAGATTTAATAAATTATTGATCGGGTGATTTGTGACTTCAAGGTAAAGGTAGATCCGTGTAAACTGCAAGTATGAAAAATAGAAAGACGTTTTTGAATTTCTATTAAAAAAAATGTATGTAAAACCAATTAGCAGCATTCCTTTAAAACATTCAACTAACACAGCAAAGCAATATGGTTGATAGATAATGTTAATAAATGCATGCATTTATCATGTAGGTTAACAAATAAATAAATAAATAAATATGCAATTACATTACTAGGTGTTGCTTGGTTGCCATGCCTGGAAGCATTTGTGGAATGTTTGACTGTATGTGTGCGTATGTGTGTGTGAGGGGATGTTGTGGGGTAGGGGTCTGCATGCATCTGAGTGCCAGTTCAAGTAGAGGGCGAGGTGGGACATGGGAATGGGTGCAGTGTATTCATCAAAGTTACTGCCTTTGGGTGGAAACTGTTCCTCGGCATGCTGGTGCAAACATAAAGACATTGGAGCACTTTGCAGGCAGCAGGAGTGTGAATAAAGCGATGTCCAGGGTGTGTAAAGTCTTTACATAAATTCATGGCTTTACTGCTGGAGTTGGTTCTATAGATCCCTTCTAGAGATGAGAGCTGTAAGCTGTTGATCCTCTGTGCTGATTTGATTTTGGGTTGAAGGCACTTTGTCTTTTTTAGAGTTCAGCCCAGGAAACTATACTGTGATGACAGACTCTGTGGCTCTTTGGTAGAAGCTGAATAGTATTTTTTTGTGGAAGTTGTACTTTCCAAAAGCAGCTAAAGAAATGAAATGTCTTGAGAAAAACTGTATACACAAAACCTACATTTTTCAGTCAGGTCATCTGGACAGTTTCTTTTTTTGTGCTGAAACGTTTTGCCTTTGATCCGGAAGGCTTCATCAGTCAAGGAAACACACAACAAAACTGATTCTTCCCCCAACAGCTTACTCCAAAGTGGAACAAACCAACTTTGTTTGTGACAAGATGGTCTCTTTGGTACGCTCCCTCCTCCATTGCCGGCCCTCTTCCTTTTTGTCATTAATTCAACCTTTATTTAGACAGGTAAACCCCATTGAGCCTCGAGGACTCATTTACAAGAGAGACCTGATTTGTGATCCTTGTTGACAGTCGTGTCAAACTGGTTGAAAAACTGGTTGAGACCATCTTGTCACAAACAAAACTGGTTTGTTCCACTTTGGAGTAAGCTGTTGGGGGAAGAGTCAGTTTTGTTGTGTGTTTCCTTGACTGATGAAGCCTTCCGGATCGAAGGCGAAACGTTTCAGCACAAAAAAAGAAACTGTCCAGATGACCTGACTGAAAAATGTTGGATTGTATACCAGGATTATTGAGCATGGACTTTGTTGTATACACAAGAGTGATAATAAATGTCTATGTCAAATACATCCATCCATCCATTATCTTTTACCCGCTTCTTCCATTTTGGGTCACGGGGGTTGCCAGTACCCATGTCCAGCAGTCACTGTGCGAGGGGCGGGGTACACCCTGTACGGGTCTCCAGTCCATCACAGGGACACATAGAGACAAACGAGACAAACAACCATTCACTCTCTCACTCACACCTAGGAACAATTTGGAGTTACCAATCAGCCTAACATGCATGTTTTTGTTCTGTGGGAGGAAACCGGAGTACCCGGAGAAAACCCACGCATGCACGGAGAGAACATGCAAACTCCACCCAGAAGGTCTCCCGGACCGGGATTTGATCCAGGGACCTGCTCGCTGAGAGGCAGCAGCTCTACCAGTTGTGCCATCCTGCTGCGTCAAATACATTTTCATGTTTTTTAT
The DNA here is from genome assembly GCF_014905685.2 of Nematolebias whitei. Classification (NCBI taxonomy): domain Eukaryota; kingdom Metazoa; phylum Chordata; class Actinopteri; order Cyprinodontiformes; family Rivulidae; genus Nematolebias; species Nematolebias whitei. Next base: position 16,424,704 of record NC_056507.1, on the reverse strand, counting down.
AAAAATATATTATTTAATTTTTCTACTTTTTACCGTTAAAAAACTCTCATTTAATGCTGATGGAATGTTGATCACTGTATTTTAGACCCATATATTCAGTTCATTTTAGTTTGTGCTATCTTTACAGTGCTTGCAGAAAAAAATGACTATTTAGCATCAGATGACTGTATTTATTTCAAAGAAGTGTTAATATAATCTATTTAGCATTTTGATGTCTCCACCCATGGGGAACAGTGGGCCTTCACACCATAGTGTTTAAGCGGTCATCATGGCCTCTCAAAGCAATGTTCAGTCTCATTACCACTTAACAGCCTTATTAGAGTCCAGCTCTAAACCTCTTACATGACATCAAACGTGTTCCATTAAATTGTGACATCTTGTACTAAGTTGTAGAAGCTATTAAAATGCAATAGCGAGGATGGTGCAATGCAAGTAGAAAAAAAAAACTTATTGAATGTTTTCCTTTTTATTATTATTTCTAAAGCTTCATTTAGGAAACAAGAAAAGCTCTGGGTGATTGTTAAAAGCTTTCCATTGAATACATCCCCTGAGAGAGAGTCTTATAGCAAGTGTGCTTCCCACATGATTATTAACCATAAATATCAAAGTCTCTTGACCCAATCATGTCTGGTGTGGTAGAGCTAATGCAGCTTAATTAAAATCCTCTTATGGACCACAAGTGGTGACCTCTGGAATATGCTGTCTGGATCATCTGAGGCAAACGTCTTTCATTTATAATTTACATTAAGTTCTCATAATTGAGGGTAAACTTTATATTTATTTATTTATTTTCAAATCACCTTTGCTGTACACTTTTTTTTATATGAATGGTACCACATAAAACCCATCCATCTTAACCCACTTCTTCCTTTTCCAGGCATGGCGGTCATTGATGCTCATGTCCAGCTATCAATGTGCGAGAGGCGAAGGACACACTGAACCGGTCACAAGTCCCTCACAGGGCCATATAGAGACAAATGACATATATAATTTATTTACTTTTTTCTTCTTCTTTAGGCTTTTCCCTCATCAGGGATGACCACAGCGAGTCATCCTCTTCCGCTTAGATGAAATCGCATATTAGTTTTGGCAAAAGTGTTTTACATCTGACGCCCTTCAAGACACAACCCTCAACACATACCTGGTCTTGGTTTATATATATATATATATATATAAACCAAGACCAG
>NC_056507.1:16417912-16423117 GCF_014905685.2 Nematolebias whitei | reverse complement strand
AAAAATGTGATTTACATCCAGAAAAACAGGAATTAAAGTTTCCAAAAGCAAAATCTCAGAATGAAAGTAACAGAGCTGCTCCAACATGCAGCCACCTTGAGCGGCGCAATTCTAGAACACACAGTGCACAGTATATGCAACAAATTTGGCTGATCCACCCACTTCAATTGTTATCAACCATTAAATATCCGTGATTAGTTGTTATCATCCCCATAGGTTGCGTTCATACTGTCCCTCCTGTACCTCCTAGTAAGTTTAAAGGTATGTTCTTATAGCTGATAATAGAATCAGGGGGTTAGGTTAAGGTTCAAGGGTCACGGGTTAAGTTTAGGGTCAGTGCTCTGGGTCAGGTGTATTGTTAAGTTTAGGAAAATGGGTTAAATGAAGCTAACAAAAAACACCTTCCAGTTTTAGATGCAGATGAAGCTGCAAATTATCAATGATAACAATGTACCTTTAAACCTACAGTCTGAATGCAACCTATGATGATGATAACAACCAAAGCAGCCATTTAACGGCTGATAACATTCAAATATGCTGGCTGATCACACATTTGTAGGAGCCAAATGTCCACATAGATATGAGACCACAAGTGGTTAATTTAATTTTTTATTCCATTAAACTGTATTTTATAACCACCTTGACAATTTTTGATTGTATGTTTTTTTGTTGTTGCTTTTTTTTGGAGGAGAGTTGGGATATTTTTTACTTGAGTACAATGCTGACTGTCATCATATCAGCAAAGGCGTTGAATAAGATGATGGTCAGACAACACCTGAATTGTAAAACACCTAGTCGTGCTTGTAAAGTATTTAACACATAATGATAACAATTTTTATCAAAAGTTCAACTGATGGAGCAGATTGCCTGGAGTTTGACTGTTGCTGGTGAGGCTTGTACTTTACTCATCATATGAGTTGCTATTTTGCTATGAGCTATGCAGTCACATTTTTCACTTTTGGTAAGACGTTGCAAAAAAGCACTACCAGACTATTATACTACTAGTTCTAGAATTGCGCCGCTCAAGGGGGCTGCATGTTGGAGCAGCTCTGCTACTTTCATTCTGAGATTTTGCTTTTGGAAACTTTAGTTCCTCTTTTTCTGGATGTAAATCACATTTTTTAGATGGTTGTTTCCTCTGGTATCAGATGCTGTGCAGCTGGAAGGATTTTTAATGAAACGTTTTTAGTTTTGGACATTTGTTATGATGCGTAACCATGGCAACAAGGCAGTTTTCTACAACCAACAGCAGCTGATTAACATCTCAAAAGCTCAAATAATATCTCAACTACAGCCCCAAATCTCTAAAGAGTTGAAAATGATGTTCTGTGGACACATTCTCATCTACCTGCCAGCTGTGCTCGAGTGCCTGACCACTGAGATCCTGGAACTAGCAGGAAACACGGCTCATGACAGTGGAAGGACAGGATCGTCCCTCGGCACCTACAGTTGGCTGTCCGTAGCGATGAGGAGCTCAGCAGACTGCTGGGAGGAATGACCATCGCATTGGGTGGAGTTCTGCCTGGCATTCGGGCGGTCCTACAGCCCAGGGGAACCAAGAGGCCAGCCGAGTCTGGGTGGACAGATCGGACGGCATCTGCAGCCAGTTTCTTAGGATCCAATGTGGGATGGACCTTTACAAGAGATCCTCCCTGTCTACAGCCATCAGCATCTATAACATCTCTTAATAAAATGAGAATAACGAGTTACAGCAACAAATAATTTCCCTTTGGGATTAATAAAGTATTTTTGAATTGAATCGAATTGAATTTCTGAAATAAAGAAAGAAATAATAATGTTATTATATACTTGTAGGGGATGTTAAGAAATTGTATTAAATTGTTGTTTACTTTTGCCTTTAAGCTTCTTACTTTTATCTTTTTATGATCAAAATGTGATTTTTGTTCATGTGCAAATGTAGTTTTGGATCCTTCTGCACATTGGGAACTTCATGATCCTTCATGAGTCCTTGCTACTCCTTTCCTTGGGATTGGGACACAACTCTTTAAAGGATTTGCCATGGATAGAAATCCTTTTTGTATGATCATGCAGGTAAACTTTTTATGTTTCAGGCTTTATGTACAGATTACGCAGATAACCGTTTGTGATACTGATTTTTCACTTTTTTATTTAAACAAAGCCCAAACAAAAGTTATGACATCAGTATTACTTGTACAAACCTAAGCTATTGCTCATTTTAGAAATGCTAGCTTAGCTCTGGCTTTCACAGAGTACATCTGAGTCACATTTAAATTTTTGCTTGTGGTTTTTGTCAGCATCAGAGACAGCATGTAGAATTTAGCATTACATGTATTCTGATGGTTTGTTCAAGTTTTGGTTTTTTTTGTTCGAGTTATTTCCTCAAAAACATATCAAAGACATTGGAAATAGGAGCAGTGCCCCAGGGGCATTTCAACCATATACCACTAGTAGTCATGACATTTAAATGTCATACCGGATTGGATACTTGCGTCACTACTACACCTGGAGCGTCTCCTTACACATCCCTCGATGAGCAAAAGTCTCTTCTGTTCTCCAGTATACCAGAGCAATCTACAACAATCTCAGGAGAGCAAAAAAGAGCCGGCATGAGCACCAAAGAGCCCCCTAAGGCAGAGCAGTGAAAGGAGAGCTTGCTACCCAACCTGCACCTCTGTTTCTCCTTCTTCTGGCAAATGATTTGGATAGGGAGAGATCATGTGGTTCCAAACCCCAGTCATCTGGCAGAGGATCACACAGATGGGCCAGACTGAGCCAGCTGAACCCACAGGCAGCTGGGAGTGATGATGCACAGGATGCTTCCTATCAACAGGATGTACTGTAGAGCAGAAGCTTCACAGGCTGACACACCAGACAGAGCAACTGAAGGAGGGACTGCAAAGACACCACAGAAGACATGAAGCAGAGAGGGAGGAGCTACTGTTGGGGAGTGCAATCTGTAGGACAGCTGAAGTGGGAAATTGGGAGAAAGGGAACTGAAGAAGGTTTATTTGTGTTTAGTGAAAATGATATGGAAATGTGTCCGTCGTTGTTTGTGTCATGCATCCCTGTGATGAACCGGTAATCTTTTTAGGATGCACTTCTCCTCTTGCCTTTGACAGCCCTTCCTCACCTCCCTATCCAAAACAAAGCATTTATAAATGAGTATAAATAAATAAACTGAACTGAAAATGTGTTGGAATTACAAAGGGTAGGTTATGTATTTTTCAGGGAAATTAACACGTCTGACAAAGGTTAAGGTCGGTGTAAATTGTTGTTAACATTTAATTTAATTTGCCACAAGGTCATATTTCAAGTCTTGTTTGTGTACACATAATGAGGCTTTAATGTAGCAAGCACATGCTGCTAACAGGAAAAAAGGATCTATTTTTTTTTACACATTTTCTTTTTAATATGTGCAGTTATTCTCCTTATAAAAGCTCTATGATTCTGTTTTAAAACGTCATCTTTGCTCTATTTTTTTCCCCCCCAGAAACCATAGCTGAGAGCGGCTAAATATTTATAGAAAACAATGGCAAGTGTTCCTTTTATATTTGTGGATGAAAATATAAAGGCTTAGTGGTTACAAACGGCATTCATTTTTTGAGGAGCTGGAACATTGTTCATGTTTCTTGAATGTAATCAGGTGGTGCTAATTGTGCATTCAGTAAGTTTATTATGATTCAGTGGTTTAATTTGCTTTTTGGTGCAACTACAGTACATTCCCCAAAGCTGTCTCATTTACTCCTACTCAGTTGGCTGATTTTCTTTATCTTCACTAGCTATATTTGACACCAGTAGAGATGAGTAACAACCAAGTATGTTGAGAGTTTAGGGGGAAAAAAGGAGTGTTCACAAATTTCCATGCGCAAAGCTGTTGTGAAACAATAAGCTACTGCTTTTGAAGATTTTTACATCTTTGCTTCTTCAGTGATGGGTCCCAGTAGAAACAATGGTTTAATACTAGAACATTGTTTGGTTCTCTTCGATGGGAGCATCCCTGTAAGGATGAGTAGGAAATTGCAACTGCAGTATTTTGGTTCCATTAACTGAGTTTAGTTGTGTGACCATTCATGGAAAAAAAAATTAAATGTGAAAACAACCATCAAATTATTACTGTCTCCAGGCTTTTATTTTTTACATCAGTATTTGCTGTTACAAAAAAAATCCAAAACAATTGTGTCTACCCTATGCTTTCATGCTCTATGCTTCTTATATCAGCCACGGGAATTAAGTGCACCATATTCACAGTCATTCCCATTACCATATCTCCACACCGATTCCCTTTTCATCTGTGCTCTTTGTCATAAAGGTGAGACTATGTACTGTACACTCTACTGCAGACAGTGATGTAATCATTGCATGGGAAGCACAGTGTACTTTATTAATAGTAAAAATCTATAGATTTGCATAATTTGCCTCATGTTTGTCTCACATCTAAAGGCCAAACATTAAAATATTCAGAGAATGAATAAAACTGAGTCTTATTCTAAAAAAGTTCAATCTGGTCCTCTGGACATTCAAAAAACAAAGCAAAAAAATGTAGATACATTTCGTCTTTCATCCGAGAGACTTCCTCAGTCTGAGGTACTGTATTCAGCTCAGTCTCTTAAATAGCACCTTCTCAGAGTGGATCAACCAGTTTGCTGCTGACAACCAAAACCAGATGCTCACATGGTCAAGAAGGACCATCAGCCTAACAATGGATCATTAGCACACTGTTTACTATATACATACTATTCTATACTATGTATATATATATATATATATATATATATATATATATATATATATACTATATATACTATGAATGCAACAGCCCGATTTTTAACCAGTACAGGCAAAAGAGAACACATTACACCAGTTTTGGTCTCACTGCACTGGCTACCGGTTCACCTTCGAATCCAGTTCAAAATACTCCTGTATGTCTACAAATCGCAAAACAGTTGAAAAGCTGCAGAAAAAGCTTCTTCTTGCACCATTGTGCAGCCCACACTGCAGGATAAACATCCTCCTGCAGCTTATCAGCTGATCTCAGTGCAGAGCGGAGAAGTGGGCGTGGCCAAGAGTGCTTGCAGGTGGCTGAGAGCTGCTGAAGGCAGTGAGCTGAAATTATGATATTATGTGCTCTTTTAGTGCATTTAGAGTTTAGAAACATTGTTTAGAATTTTGCAAGAGATTAAGAAGGGTTTAAAACGTCTTTACATATCTATCTATATATCTATA
>NC_056507.1:16411973-16417812 GCF_014905685.2 Nematolebias whitei | reverse complement strand
ATATATATATATATATATATATATATATATATATAACAATGGAGCATTACTTCTGTAAAACAGTATTACACAAATTTAAATGTACAAAATCAAAATTGTTTTTTTGTTGTTTTTTTACTTACCATGATTTTTTGTTTAAGTTTTAAGAAGTTCAATATTCAAGTTAAATGAATCATTTATTTAGATAGTCTTTTAAGCTTAAAAAATTGTTTAATTTTCAAATAAACAAGATTTTTTTTGGCTGACACTTGAAATGTATTGAAGAAGCACAAAACTAAACTTATATTTTAAAATGTCGTATAATGTAATGCAATTCTAACAACACAATGTTCAAAATAAAATTCTTCTACACATTTTTTTTTTTGTTTTTTACATATTAATTTAATCTCTTGTGACACAGACATTTTTGTTTACTCGTTTTGGCTTTGGTGGATGCGACTGGAGTAAAGGGTATTTTGTCATATTATAGAGTCTTACCAACAGAAATGAAACTGCTATTCAACCTGCCAAGAGTGGGGGCAGAGCTGGCAAATTAAAAGACTACTAAAGGTTAGGACTCCACAGGGGAATTCTATGGAAATAAAATCACAAAGAAGTGCAAAAGCAGGCTGATTACAGGGGCATAATAATGAGGAAGAGACAGACAGATAGGCAGAGAGAACGAGTGAGACAGACCATTCAGTACTTCTGACATTTGTAATGTTGTTGGCATGCAGAAACAAAATATGTCAGGCTTTGAAAAGACCACTTTGATGTAAAGGCTGTAAAGTCCTCCAGTGTGATGTGCTGTATAGGCTGCTTGGAGGACAAGGAGGACCAGTAATTGCTTTTAAGACCTCATGCAGCTTCATTTCATGGCCACACTCTGATAAGCAGATGTGTGATAGTGTCATTCTGCCGTGGAAAAGATATTACACAAACACATCACATACTGGAATGCACACAAAATAGATGACTTAAATTGACAGCCAGAACACACCTATTCATTACAGCCCTAAATCATAAAGTCAGTCCCGAATCAGCACAGTTATCCTAAAAAAAAAGAAAAGAAAAAAGATAGAGAAGTGAGAATGTATTTCATTATTATGCCTAAACACTGTAAATCCCAACAACATAATATATTACACTGATAAAAACATGTCATCTAATCTGATATCCACAGTAATTTCCTACAGTTGGCAGTCTAATCATACAGCTGAATTTCATAGTGCACATAAATATGGCTGTTCAATAAAAATGACAACATGAACATTTCAGGAATGGCCAAATTCCTTAAGAACAGAGGTAACAACCCTGACAGCAAGGGTATAAATTTTAAGCAATAGACCTCTGCTATAAAAGTAAAATACCAAAACTCAGACAGATCAATACGTGACAGCACTTATGAATTCCTCGCACTGCGCTGACATTTATTTTGGGATGACCGGTGCTACACAAAGAATGTGGAATAGTCAAGTGAGGTGATGATCTTTCAACTTTTCACAACTTCCACTCTCATTTAACCTGAGCCATTTACACAGTTTTAGGTATTTCCCAGCTGAAAACCGCATACATTAATTACCTCTGGGTAGGTAGATGCCTCGTGATGGCTGATATTTTATGAGGTTAGAGGCAAACCATTGCAGATCCTGATGCAGTATTTACTGTACTACAGCCAAACCAACTCAATGGCTGTTTGTTCTCAAACTCTCCTTTGTAGATTGAACAGCTTATTTATTGGTAATACTTATAATGTAGCAGCAGCTATAGTGACATAAAATCTCATGCTTACTTGTATACATGAGTAGTTTCATTTAGTGTGAGTAGCATATGATTGCTTTGAGCTGAAATATATGACATTTCAACATGAAGCATGTGAACCTTGAATGTACTCAGTATTTGAAATCAGCCATTACCCTGTGCTGCTTTTTGAATTTTGATTAAACTAGCTGCAAGATGCTCAAAAATAAGAAGTATATGACAACCAAAATACTAACCGCTCAAATAAAATCTACTTTATTTAGCATATGTACTGTTTCTGATAACTACGTGAAATAAACTGAAAAGCTCATTCAAACATTAATTATTTGCATATAAAATACAAGCACACATTTTTTTATATATATTTTCATGTTATTCATTATTATTTTATTTAAAGTAAAAATATCAGCTGACAAATTATGTAAAAAATGCCCCCACATGAAAAAGAACAATGCATATAAATTAAAAGAGGAATTGTTTTAGCATGGAAAATATCACATTTTGTGTTGTCTCATCCACATTTAGTTATTATAAACCTTGACCATATTTAGCACCCCCTAAAGTTTGGTAATTATGAAATTTAAAACAGCTATTTAGAACAGCAAACTGGACGTATGGCATCCGTTTGATGAGCGTTTGTGTTAAACTAGATCAAATATGGCCATTTTTTAATCATTAAACGGTGGCTGTGGCTGAGTGGTTAGAGAAATTATCCTCCAATGCAAGAGTTGGGGGTTCGATTCCACCAGAAGTCATATGCCAAAGTGGCCTTGGGCAAGACACTGTTGCCTCTGATGAGCGTCCCATTGGTGTATGAATGTGATAAAGCACTGATTATTCTTTGTAGAGATATAGTAGAGTGCTGTATGAATGGGTAAATGAGGGCACAGATTGTAGTGTAAATTGCTTTGAGTATCTCAATAAGATAGAAAGTTGCTATATGAGTGCAGTACATTTACCATTTATGCTAACTAGCTAGTTTAATTATGCTAAACATAACTTGGTCTTTTAAAAACAAAACTGTGTTTCCTAAACAACAGTTTACAGTACTCTAGATACTATACAGGAAGTTTTGGGTTTATTGGATTTGTGACTTTGGAGGAGATAGTTTTTAATAGTTTAGCATGTTTTGTCAATTTGATCAAAGTAAATGCATCCGTAGTAAAAAATGCAGTGCATATAAATATTTAAGGGGTAAAAACGTACTTGTTGATGGATGGGGCTAACAATTTAGGATTTACAGGCCAAAATGTTGGGCAGCACGGTGGCGCAACTGGTAGAGCTGCTGCCTCTCAGCGAGCAGGTCCTTGGTTCAAACCCCAGTCCAGGGGCCTTCTGGGTGGAGTTTGCATGTTCTCTCCGTGCATGCGTGGGTTTTCTCTGGGTACTCCGGTTTCCTCCCACAGACCAAAAACATGCATGTTAGGCTGATTGGTAACTCTAAATTGTCCCTAGGTGTGAGTGAGAGAGTGAATGGTTGTTTGTCTCGTTTGTCTCTATGTGGCCCTGTGATGGACTTGCGACCTGTCCAGGGTGTACCCCGCCCCTCGCACAGTGATTGCTGGACATGGGCACCAGCGACCCCCGTGACCCAAAAATGGAATAACGGGTAAAGAAAATGGATTGATGGATGGAGGCCAAAATGTTTTACTCATAACACTACTGTCACCTATGGGTGGATGTATTTAGTTGTTTAATATTCTATAGCTGTTAGCAGACTATTTTTTTTTAAATGAAAATCTTCTAAAAATGTCTGACAGTTTAGGCTTCATGACAGATTTTGTGAAAATCTTTCTTTAAGATCATATAAGCCAACTCACTTTACTTGCATATTATTATATTTTAGGTGTAAGCCTGGGCATTGTTATGAAAGCGGGTAAAAAAAATGTTATGAATATTCAATCAACCTATTGTGTTGTAAAAAAATAATAATATCATTAGTTTATACTGCCCCCATAGCTTAATGATTGTCAAATCCGGTCCACTAACTGTTTGACCAGTAGTATGAATGTTATGTTATGATCTAATATTTTGAAGATATTGCTGAATTTGTCTTTAGTTAGCTTGCTAAAACAAAAATCTCAAAGTATGTGCCTAGGCATAACTTACACATTTTTAAAAATAACTACTTATCGATGAAAACTTGTTGAATTGATCTTCTTGATGGTGATTGAACTTCAAATATTTGCAAAAAAGTCAAAACTCATTTTTTACAAACTTTGCAATGAACCAAAAAATAATTTAGATAGAAATGGGAGTGGCCTATATCATGTGACTCAGCAGAGACCAGGAATCGTGAAGGTAGATATTTTATAGATATTTTGCAACATACGGTTTAGAAGCGAGATAATTTAATGCAAACACCTTAATCATAGCGCCCCCTATAGGCAAACATGTCTGAGTAGTTTTGTGTTCTGCACATGTAGGCCATAGTTACAACCATGTCATCAACCCAACATGCCTTGCGGTTTAAGCTGCAGTATGACTTTTACTTATTAAAGAAAAATTCATTCATTCATTCATTCATCCATTCTTTCATTCATTAGAATAATAATAATGACAAATGATGATGAGGGCAGCATGGTGGCGCAGTTGGTAGAGCTGCCGTCACTCAGCAAGCAGGTCACCCTGGTTCAAATCCCAGCTGGGGGCTTTTGGGTGGAGTTTGCATGTTCTCTCCATGCATGCGTGAGTTTCCTCCAGGTACTCTGGACCAAAAACATGCACGTTAGGCTGATTAACTCTAAATTGTCCCTAGGTGTGAGTGAGAAGGTGAATGGCTGTTTGTCTCATTTGTCTCTATGTGTCCCTGTGATGGACTGGAGACCTGTCCAAGGTGTACCCCACCTCTCGCACAGTGATTGCTGGACATGGGCACTGGTGACCCCCGTGACCTGAAAAAAAAGAAGCAGGTAAAGATAATGGATAATGATAAAGGATCAATAATAAATAAAACTGTTTCAATGGGGTTCTATGCATGGAAACATGGCTGCTTTGCAGCTGCTGTTTTGCTTTTTTGTTTTCTTTGCAGCTGGCCCTGGTTTGTCAATCAACACACCCACTACTATTTTGTGATTAATCTGGTTTTCATTTTTCCATTGTTAGATCCTTGCATGTGTTTAGTTTATGTCTAGTTTTAGTTGCAGTTTCAGTTCCCACATGGCAGCACCCGGTGTTCAGTTTAATTTCAATAAAACTCTGTTCCCTTTCCTTCTTCCAGTGCTTCACTTACTTGCATTTTGGCCTTTTTCAACCATTAAACAATAATGAAGACCTTCAAACTGCTGGTGAAGACCCTCTTTCCTAATACAAAGCAAGTATTTCAACAATGTATCTCTGCAGAGTTGCCTGCTGGCACTTTATGAGATATTTCTGTCTACACATAACATGCCTCACACAGTCGGAACTTCACCATACACATTCCATCACACATTATCTTTTATGAGGCTGGCTTTATTATAAGACACTTTAACTCTAATTACACAGTACGGCACATGACGCATTAGTCCCCCAAATGTTTCCGATTATCCCACGATTTAGAAGCCAGTAGGTAATGTAGAGATATACAAATAGAATTTAAAATATAATTTACCACAGGCTACAATTACCACATTATTATCAAGTCTAAATCATAAACATTGTGCTTAATGTGCTTTACCTTCATGTATTTAATTTTAGATTTCTTTTTTTTTTCATTACTACAGCACTAGATTTACTTTTTATTTTCTTTCATTTTGCTGCTTACTAACAGAAAATTAAACATAAGTTGGTATAGAAGTATCTCACATGATCATCCATAATTTGTGACACCTTTTGTTTTGTGTTCTTTTTCATCAGAAGTCTGGTAGAATACATGTTTTCTTTGTCAAAAGTATCCCAATTTCTGGACAAAAGCTAACATTAGAAATAGATACAAACATAACTTTGAATTAGTTATTTGCACTTCTAAGAGTTTTTTAAAACTATGTTGCACATTAAGGAATGACATTTTGATGCTTGTTACCACTGTGCCTTCAAATCCACCAAGTTAAATTTGTAATAAATGATTACCTAGTATCATATATATACACACACACACACACACACACACACACACACA
>NC_056507.1:16389127-16411573 GCF_014905685.2 Nematolebias whitei | reverse complement strand
ATATAATTTTTTTCTTCTTTAGGCTACTTCCTTCTTCAGGGGTCGCCACAGCAAACTAATTCACGCAAAGACTTGACAGTTATTTTTACACCAGATGCCCTTCCTGATGCAACCACAGAGCGACCACCGAGCAATCACAGCCCTCTGTGTGGAGCAGAAAGGTGCTATCTATGGCGTCCGGGGGCGCAGATGATGGGGGTTGAGGGCCTTGCACAAGGGCCCAGAGAGGTTGAATTGAATTGAAAAATTAGGGTGGAGGCAGATGTGAGTGCTTCACCTATCCACCTACATTTTGATGTTGTCAGTATCTGAAGTTGAATCGGCAATCTTCCAATCCCAGGCCCATCTTCTCTAACCTCTGAACCGCAACTCCCTCCACCTAGTATCTAGTATCATCACCATTTTGCTCAAAATCGATGCTGACTAATTTAATATGTTTTAAGACTTACACGCATTCATTTTTATATAGGCTGTTTTCATCCATCAGTGGTGATGATCACAGTCATGATCAATCCAACCATGCCTTCAGCACCAGTAAAACCATGCTCAGTTTGATTATAACACCACAGTAATAGTGTCATCTCTGGAGAGAAAAACATAAATCAACAAGCGGATAAGTCTAAAGACATTGAATAATGGAAGACCTGCTAAAATGGCAAAGGCAGGCATCTTACAAAGCTGTAGACCGTTCATTTGTTGCTTTACATTTTACATTACATGTTTATAAACCAGCCACTAGGGAGCACAAGCCAGTGTATCTCTTGTGCCTGTGCTAAGACTAGGTAAATGATGAGGGTTGTGTCAGTAAGGGCATTCTATGTAAAATGCTTTTTCCAAAACAAATATAGACAACAATATAACAGATCGGTCGAGGTCCAGGTTAACAACGACTGCCACTGTGCTGTTGACAAACAGGGTGACTGCAGAAATTGTGCTACTGTTAGTTGAAGACCACGTGGAGGGAAACGTGTGAGGAGACAGAGGAATGAGAGGAAGGTCAAAAATGTAGGACTGAGAGTGGCAACTCTAAATGTGAAGACAATGACAGGCAAAGGTAGAAAGTGGTCTGACATTATGCAGTGAAGAAAGATCGATGTTTTATGTCCTGATGCATGCTCAATAATCAGGTAGAAAAATCTAACAAGCTAAAGTCAGGTCATTTGGACAATTTATTTTTTGTCAGATAGAACTTCATTGAATCTTTGTGGAGTTAGAAAAAAAACATAGTATGACAGGGCACTGAGGGAGGAGGTGTGGTATTGCATGATGAAATCTGGAGTGGCAGAGAGGTATGTTAGACTGGTGCAGGACATGTATGAAGACAACAGGACAGTGGTGAGATGTGCTGTAGGAGTGACAGAGCTTCAAAGTGGAGGTGGGATTGCATCAAGGATCAGCTCTGAGCCCCTTCTTGTTTGTTCTGGTGATGGACTGACTAACAGATGAGGTCAGGCAGGAATCCCCTTGGACTATGATGTTTGCAGATGACATTGTGATCTGTGGTGAGAATAGGGAACAGGTGGAAGAGAACTTGGAGAGGTGGAGGTATGCACTTGAGAAAAGAGGAATGAAAGTCAGCTGTAGTAAGACAGAGTACATGTTTGTGAATGATAGGGAGAAAGGTGGAACAGTGAGGCTACAAGGAGCAAAGGTCATGTACTTTGGGTCTACTGTCCAGGAAAACAGTGAGTGTAGTAAAGAGGTGAAAACGAGAGTCCAGGCAGGATGGAACGAATGGAGAAATGTTTCAGGAGCTATTTGAGACAAAAGGGTACCAGCAAAGGTCAAAGGAAAAGTTTACAAGACAGTGGTGAGACCAGATATGTTGTATGGTCTGGAGACAGTAGTTAGGTTTGCATGCGCAAAATCTTTGATTGGATTGAAATGTATTCAGATAAAATAATCCAAATGTATTGTTTACATAAGCACAATCCATTAATGACGAGGGTTTGCATGCAGCAGGCTTTTATTCAGAAGTACTGACATGCGCAGAGTGGTACACTTTCTTTAAAAAAATCTACTTCTGTGATGAACACAAACAAACCTGAGCGCCCTGAGCTACAGGTAATACAGATAATTTTGAGCTCTTTCAAAGTTTCTAGTAGAAATGTTGTATCTCTCACCGACCAGTTTTGCTTCCACGACATATTAGCATCTAGCTAGGCAGAAATACGTAAGGTTGACAGTGGTTGCACATGCGCAATCACATCAGTTTTCCACAATCCGAATAAAATGATCAGATTAAGTGTTTACATGCACACCATTCAGATTATGAATCAGCATAAACCACCCCTCTCATTCGGATTACATATTAATTCAGATCAAGCTGAATCAACAAAGAATGAATGGGGCATTAACATGACACATTTTTATTCCGAATGGCCATTTAATCCAATTACTTATGTCTATGTAAACATAGCTAGTGACACTGACAAAATACCAGGAGAAAGACCTGGAATTGGCAGAAATGAAGATGTTGAGGTTCTTCTTAGGTTTGACAAGGATAGATAAGATTAGGAATCAGATCATCAGACGTACAGCACAGTTTGAACAACGGGGAGATAAAGTTAGAGAGGCCAGACTGAGTTGGGTCGGAAATGTCCAGAGGAGGGACAGCAGGGATATTGGTAGAAGGATGTTAGAAATGCAGCTACCAGAAGAAAGACAAAGAGGAAAACCAAACAGAAGATATATGTGGATGTGGTTAGAGAGGACACAGAGGATGCAGAGGACAGAGTGAGATTGAGGAGGATGACTCGCTGTGGCAACCCCTGAAGAAGCTAATGTGGAAAGAAGAAGATGAAAACATCTAACTTGAAACAAATAGAAATGATGTATAGGAGCTGGAACATGCTCCTTTAAAGACTGATTCCTATAAAAAAAATACACTGAGGATTTTTTAGGAAAGCTGCCATTAAAAAGCAGGATGACTTTTGCACTGTCTGCTTTTTGACCATGTAAGCATTTACAATTATAGTGCAGGTAGTTTAGGCAATGCAGTACAACAACATTGTAAGAAACCCTAGAATTTTTTTTTGTTTGTTTTTGCATCATGCAACTAAAATGCAAGCAAATGTACAATAATGTAGTCAACACTGCATTTGGTGTGAAGACAGTATGGGAATGATTACAAGCAAGACTGTTTCATGCCATAACAAACATTTGAAGAGAATGAATAATTATTCTGTCACTTTGAGATACATTTGCATGTTAGCCTCTTCAGCATAGGCGTCGCAACCATTATATGTGACAGGAACGTGTCCCGCCCACATTAAAAAAACATTTGTTTGGACCCCCCTCCACATTTATCAATGAAACATTAGTTCAATCAGCGCAGAGATGTGGATCGCTACATCTTAGCTTAGCATTAAGCTAAGTGGGTGATGCTGTGTGTTATGGTGCAATGAAGTTGAAATGTATTTAAAACAACACACCTTATTGTTCTCAAACTTCATGAGAAAAATCCTTTTGATGAGTTGTGTTGAACACAAGTAAAACAAAAAAGTCTAGTGGTGATGTTTTATATTTCTCTATAAACACAAATGGTGCCAACCTGACATTGTGTGTTAAAGTGCATTAAAGTTAAAATGTCTTTAAAACCCACAGCTGAATTACCCACAGCTGAATTTACACAAACTTGGTGAGAAACGCTTTAAATCGAAATAAATGTGCCCCCCCCACATTACAGATGCTTCTGACGCCCTTGCTCTCCAGTACTGCTAATGAATAACATTCAAATAGCTCGTTTTTAAATTTTGAGCAGACTCTTTTAACTATTTTCACTCTCCAAAATCTCCCTGTGAATTTGGATGGTACACATTACTTATGGGCTCAGCTTCGTTAGTGGGTGGCACCAAGAGCAGAGCTCAAAAAGCTGCATATGTAAATAATCAGTGAAGGTAAAAAAATAAAATAAAATGAAAAGTTTAACCAAAGTGTTCCCAACAAGCAAAGCATCAGTTAGAATCTTAAGTAGTACTGCATGGTGGGGAGTTGAGTAGATCTGTCGCCTCACAGCAGAAAAAAAAAATCTTCAATCTGAATCTCAGTTTACTGAGGTTATTCAGTATGGAGTTTACTAGTTATGAGCAGTTTCCTCCCACATTCATTGAACATGCTAAATGTTACATTTAGAGATTTTAAATGGACTCTAAGTTTTACATTGTCACTGTTTGGTTAGATTTACACAAATTAATAGTGGGAAAGAATAACCAACCGTTTTGGCAACTTAAGGTACAATAAAGACTTATACAGACTAATAGAAATGCAATGTTGTTATTCCCTGAATGAATGAATTTCTGATTTCAAATTCTGCTCCTTTTACAAAATGTTCTAGTAGTGCTTGCTCGAGTAGAGTCCTTGTCATATTAAAGCTGGCTGATGTATCTATCGTGTCCTTCATTTTGTGCACTAAGGATTAAATAAGTAGAGAAACCGAAAATGAGTGAGAGAATGATTGAGAATCATACGTGAATAATTTTGGGAAATGAAACAAGTCATACAGACCAAATCCAAGTTGTTGTTGTTTTTTTTCTTTAAGTGAAAAAAAGTAAACCCGTGTTTTGCCTAGATGCACTTAAAAGTGAAAAAAAAAAAAAAACTTTCTAGCACAAGATGAACACATTATATAGTGATGGAATAATAAAAGCAATGCCAACAGAATGTCAGTGGCTTTGTGGTGGTAGACATAGTTTCTCAGGACAAGACTGTAATTGTCACTGTAGACAGACTGATGCCCCTGCTCAGTTAAAAGAATAAAAAGACCCATTATGGAAATAAGATGGTGTAAAAGCACGATGCATTCAAGTCTTGATGAAGTGTCCCACTTTCACATTTTTTTCATATTTTTTTTACAAGCTACTGTTATTTTTCTTTTAGTTGCTCTTTGGTTAGGTCTTTACTGTTTGTTTGTTTGTTTGTTTGTTTGTTTGTTTGTTTGTTT
Source organism: Nematolebias whitei (assembly GCF_014905685.2). Lineage (NCBI taxonomy): Eukaryota > Metazoa > Chordata > Actinopteri > Cyprinodontiformes > Rivulidae > Nematolebias > Nematolebias whitei. The sequence goes on along the minus strand of NC_056507.1, from coordinate 16,406,631 downwards.
ATTTGATTTTTAGTTTTACATTTTCACTGTTTGTTTAGATTTACACAAATTAATAGATAGAAAGAATAACCAACCGTTTTGGCAACTTAAGGTACAATAAAGACTTATATAGACTAATAGAAATGCAATGCTGTTATTCCCTGAATGAATGAATTTCTGATTTGAAATTCTGCTCATTTTACAAAATGTTCTAGTAGTGCTTGCTGGAGTAGAGTCCTTGTCATATTAAAGCTGGCTGACCGATGTATCTTTTGTCTATTCCTGCTGCGTGGAGTTGTCACACTACATTTTAGAGTACTATATAATATATATATTTCAATTTTTTGTATTGTTTAGACAATAATATTCTTCTTCTTTCAGCTTTTCCCTCTTCAGGGGTCACCACAGAGAATCATCCTCCTCCATCTCACTCTGTCGTCACTCCATCTATCTCCACATCTTTTCTAACTGCATCCATATATCTCCCTTCCTCGTTGTCTTCTACCTGGCATCTGTATTTCTAACATCTTTCTACCAATATACCCACTGTCCCTCATGTCCAAACCATCTCAGTCTGGCCTCTCTAACTTTATCTCCCAGTTGTTCAACCTGTGCTGTACCGCTGATGATCTCATTCCCAATCTCATCCATCCTTGTCACTCCTAAGGAGAACCTCAACATCTTCATTTCTCAAGTTCTTTCTCCTGTCTTTTTATCAATGCCACTGTATCCAGACTATATAACTTAGCTGGTCTCACCACTGTCTTGTAAAATTTTCTTTTGACCTTTGCTGACAACCTTTTGTCGTAAATCAATGCTGAAACTTTTTCTCCATCCTTCCCATCCTGCCTGGACTCTCGTTATCACCTCTTTACCATACTCCCCATTTTTCTGGACAATGGACCACAATAACTTGAAGTTCTGCACCTTTTAGACAATAGTCTATTAAAACAAATAATGCATTAAAAAAACAGTTGTATTTATTCAATATAAAATATAGGTACAAGTACAGGTCTGCCACTTCTTATGGTATGGGCCTGATTTTAATGTTTCCTACCCACTGCTATATTGTAACATTTGAATCACTCTAAAATCAAACATTTCCGTTTAAGCATTTTTGTCTTGATTTTTGAAGCTTAAATATACATTTGCACTTAAAAAAATATATTAAAGTTTAATTGATTGTATAAATGGAGAACAACTTTCAATTTTCTTCTTTAAAATAGCAGAACACCTACACACTTCCACACGCACTCTCCATTCATAACCTATTTCTTGAGTTTCTTAGTTTATGGCTTTATTTGCTCCTTCAGTTGGTAAATAAATGTTTTTGGAAATAATTATCTTGATCATGTAGATGTTTTTCTCCATCAGTTTTTTTTTATGTTTTTCCAATGAAACTTACAAAAGGCATATACCACAATTCTAATAAGGTTAAGTCAGGTCTTCTGGATGGATTCTTCTTTGCTGAAATGTTTTGTCATCATCCAAAAGACTTCTTCAGTCTGTGGAACCAGTCTGAGGAAGAAGACATTTGGAGAAAAAGACATAACTTTTCAACAAAGAAGAATCCACCCAGAAGACTTGACTCAACCTTGTTAGATTTATCTACCTGGATTATTGAGCATGCATCAGGACATACAGTACATCATGATACGTATTTTCAATAACTGGATGGTGCCTCTTAATGAAAACGTTGCTAACTTAATACAACACAAACTATGGGCTCATTGTGTAGTGTCAGGATTCTGACTATTTGTTGGTGAAGTTGATTGCAAAGATTTTAGTCTTTGCATTATTCTGTGAAACTTTGACTTATTTTGATAACTTATTGACTAGAATTTCAACAGCAAAAAAGTCCTAGATTCCTTAATCGTTAAAATATGTACATTGTAAATAAGGATGTACTTGTATAGGATTAAAAGACTTAAAAGGAATGCACGTTTAATCATTTAAAATTTTTATGATAACTACCTGTAATTGTTGCTGCATAACGCAGCATGAATACCTTTATATTGTATAGAGATTTTATTTATGCATGTCAATTTAGATAACTCTAATGGTTCAAACATCTTGTGTAACATTACTAATAAATAAACAAATGAATACATAAATAAAGTCACTTGTTACTACATATACTCCTGCATGTTTTGTGTATATAGTGAGGTGTTAGCACAATTCAAGCAAATCAAAAGTGGAATCTTGAAGTACTTTTAGTACTTTATGTATATCTCAGTCCCATTGATGGTGACAGTTTTATTTATTTATTTATTCCCATTTTATAGCCACACAGAGAATACACATTGGGCATTTTTCAGTGCAGTTCACTTTCAGAGCCACAGCATTTCCCTTTATTGTAAAACTGCCCAGTAGAAGAAAACCAGGATCAGTAAAGAAGCCAAAACAGTGAATCCACATGAAGCACTGCCCTGATTATAAAACATCAAGAAGCGGGGTCATGAGCCCTCTTTTAGCCCGTGCAGTAGTTTGAAAGAAGACAACAGATGAGTACACTGATCCAGGGTGGATTCTGAGGTGGGTAAAGAGGGGTAGAGATAAGATGAGAGGGCTGCAAGGAAGAGTGGGGGAGGGAGACGGCATCCATGTACAAACAAATACCTCTTTAGAATTCTGCACAGCACTCTGCTGCAGCGTGTTTGGTTTCCAGGCAGCACTGCATTATTAATACACCCGTGCCCCCAGTCCTCCCACCCCAGAATTACAGATTGAAAGGTGGGGACAGAGAAGAAGGAAGAGAACAATTTTAGAGTGGGAAGGTGCTGAGGGTTTAAAAAACGCAGAGCAAAGTTTCACCTGAAGGTTAGCAATTAGGACATCCTTTCTGCAGCACAGCTTGATATTAAAATGAAGAAAGTTTCGTAACATTTTATAATCACATAAACTATAACATTCATCTCCAATTTGCAAGGATTTTTAAAATACAAAAATCATGATTCTTAATGTATTAAGTCCCCGTGCAAACCAACAGCGAATAATGACAAACTAGTTTCCAATAGATGCAACCAAGAGAGATCCACCGTAACTAAAATGTTAAAAGAAGGTCAGTTAACTTTAACCCTACACAACATGGGATTAAACAATAGCTTTTTCCTTCAAGAACCAAACCAGAGTAATGGGTCTTTTCAGTTCTGCACATGAGCAATATCATTCTTGTGGTCACTACAAGCTTGAAGACATGTCTACAGAAACTTAAGATTTTTTGTTTCCATTATAAATATAATTGAACTTGAACGCCACTGGCCTTTTGTCTATGTTTTCAGCCTATGTGTGAAGTCACACATGCATGTCATGTAAAATTGCACTCGGAATAAAAGATATTGGTAAAGCGCAGCATAATTTCATGTTCATTTTTTAAGAAGTGTATTAATTTCATTAAAAACAAAATAACTATATACAATAGAAAACAAAAAAAAAATGTATACAATCAAAAATCAAATGAAAGATAGCAGAAGAAGAATAAATCATTTATAATATTTCTCCCAACAAAACAATAACTTCTGCCAGTCACTAGACAATTGTGAGGTATTATTCATGTTGATTTCTGTGATTGTTCTGATTACTGCTTACAAGTGATCAAAGACCACACCTACTAGAAGGTTAACCAAAAATTGATATTGTCCATTTGATCTCATATGACCATGCCGTCAGGTGCATCAGTGTAGCTATTAGGACACACCCATAATGGCAAAGGCTTGCCTTGTTGCTTCTAAAGCTTATTTTGTGGTTTAAATGGCTCAGTCTTTAAAAATCCATATGTAAAACAACATTTTGACACTGGAATCTCAGCAGTGTTGGGAAAAAGTATTTTTACAGGCTTCTCTCTAGATTTCCATTCTGAAATCCCTGAAGCTGATGGTATCTGACTTTATAAAACAGGTGACTGTTTAAAGTTCTGGATAAAGATGAAGTTTTCTCTATGATGAACAGTCTCTCTCCCTGTCTCACATGCTTTGTCTCTAAGTCTAATTAACAAACCCAGACATATCTGAAATACCAGGAACCTGGCAGGTACTGAACAAGGGAAGAAAGCTTATAGGAGTGAAAGAGAGAGACGCAAGCGAAAGAGAGACGAAGAGATAACATTTCCAATTTCCCCAGTCACTGACATCATAAGGAACACATTGTGTCTCCTCACAGATTGGCATCAAGTCTCCCTTGATGCTGCAGCCGCCACTGGTAAAATGTTATGCGTTAACCTTTGGCAACCAAAATGTGCATGTGTTTTTGAAGCTGGAACATTTCCCTTAGCACTTTTAGCTCAAATTTTACTGGGGACTTCATTTTTTACCCAAGATATAAGTGCTGAATTGAATGTATTCTTGTAGAATAAAAGCCATGTCCCTCTTATGACCTCTTGTCTGTAAATCAAATGGTGAACAAAGCACCAGGTGAAGGTCATTTTTGTATACAATGCTTACAAAAATAGAAATAATCGTACTTCTCTATTTGACATTTTCCTTCTTTGTTAGTATTTTTGTTTGTTTTTGACAAGGGGTGGTTGGGATGCAATGCGCCATTTCACTATTGTCTTGTTTTTTTTTTTTTTTTTTAAAGAAAACAATGAATAGCAGGATTATGAATGTTGAATGTCTTATATTTAAGAAACACCAGTTTTTGAATCAAACTTAAATACAAATCAAGTGTCATTTCCACTGCAGGAAAGATACTGCAGGAACTCTGTATAACCCGGTCCATTTCCCTTCAGTACAAGCTGCAAACAATCAATCCAGTAGACTTGTCAGCAACTGACCAATAGCTATTGCAGTATGGCCAGAAGTGAAACGCCCCTTACCTGCAGGAACTGCACCTTCTTTTCCTTCAACATTGTTTGGTTTTGCGTAACCAATGTCTTATGGTCATTGGGTTTTCATGAAGTCATCAGGAAAAAATGGTTAAATGTTTTCATTGGGGAACATGCAATTCAGACATGCATTACCCTGAGCGTTTAGAGGTTGGAATATAGTTTATTCCATTTCCAAAATGTAAACTTAGTCAAGAAATTTTTAAAAGATGGATAAAGGCTTGGTGGCCAATCGCAGCTGAATACAACAGTGATAAACTAAACGACCACATGTTCATCTATATGAAGGTAACTGCAAGTAAATCTTCCATTCTTTGCAATAATTACATTTTATGCTTAATTTTTAAATTAAAGGTTGATGCTTAAAGCTTGTTGACCTTTTAGTGTTTTGTATGTACATATATGTGGCAATTTCTGGCTGCATAAATTTAGTCTTTGTTATGATAAGTTAACACTAAACCGATTTTGCACAAACATTTAATAGATTGTGTAATACACAACTTACACTCTTAGTACATACTGAATTTCACTGTAAATCTTGCCAGGTGGCATGAAAACATCTACTGCAGTAACAATTTTAAGTTATTAGTATCTTTGACATGTTTTTTGCCTGTCTTATTTGCCTTAATGTTGGCTGATAAGGCAAAAATACCTGACCAAATACGAAGTACTTCAGGTGATGCCATGATCTCCTCTACCTGCACAATTACAGCCATCTTGTTTATTTGTTTGCCAGAGGATTACATTTCTGGGCAAATCAATCTTATCATTCGCATCATGTTAATTGCATTACAGTTGCTATATAAAATTCCCACATAAAAGAAATGTACCTGAATTTGTTTAGAGTTCAAGTGTGTTAAGCCCCCTTAAGGCCATGATATCACTATAGGAAAGTAAAACACTGACTGTAGAACTTGCATGCACGGTTTCTATCAGTATCTTTCTTTATTGTTAGCCTTTAAAGGGAATTCTGGGAGAGTTGAAACCTCATGTGACCCTGAACAGGACAAAGTGGGTACAAAAAAGAGTGTGATGTGATTTTAAAGTGTCCCTGACAGGTCTTCAAATGAGCTATCTGGGACACTGTTGTTGTAAAATAATGTTTCAATCGTCAACTTTTTTGTTGCCATTATTCAATAGTGTTTTTCATTTGTGGTGTTGACTTTTTGTTCTGAAAATTTGTATTAGGAAAAAGATATGAGGCAAACCAGTGAGGTTTACATCTTATTTTATTACCTATAGCAAAAAAAAAAAAAAAAAAAAAAAAAAAATTGGCCAACTAAATTTAATCATGTCTTTATTTATTGCAAGGTACAAGCTCCATTTCATATTGTGTTTACTTGTTGTTGTTTTTGTTTTTTTTTCAAAAACAGGATACTTAAAAAAAAAATCAGTGCATTATCAGAGCACAAATTTAAGCAGATGTAAATTTAACAAAAGCATTTCTTGACGTTTTTTAAATTTTAGAATAATTGTGAATGTGTTAGATTAATGGCATGAAATAGATGTAAAAGTACATGAAGAATATTTCATCCACTAAGACAAGCTGTTACTCTATTTCACTTGAGGGTAAAATTAATAGGTATACTCTTGTACCTTAAGAGCTCTTTTTGTATATAAATTAACATTGTCTTAATTTGGCTTAGCAGGAGCAACAGAGAGGACACAAAAGGTGAATCTGCAGCCAATTTGTTATAGTGGCCTGGAATGGTCCCATATTTTAGAATTCAGATGATTAATTCAGAGACCATGCCTGAATACATGTCAGGAACTGCAGCCCTTGGCAACAGTAAAAACATGGGATGGTATTTTCATTTTGAACATGAACATAGCTCAGGATTTGTTCTGTGACATTTCTTTAATCCTTTGGCGTTTGTGTGTATGTACGTGCACGAGTGTGCGTGTGTGTCGATGTGTATGCACCAATGTTCTGTACATGAAACAGTTTTCAAATAACTAATGGAAACGAGCTACACAACTCTGCAATGCAGCGCTGCACATCAGCTGATAATTAGAAAAACTTTCCTTAACATTTTAGCTACACTGCAAGAGATTTAGTCAAAATACAGCAGAACTCCATTTTGTTAGTTTTTTTCTCCAGTGGCTACCTGTAAGATTCAGAATAGACTCAAGGTTCCTTCTCCTTACATACTAAGTTCCCAATAACCACACTCCAGCATACCTTAGGAACCCTGTAGTTTTATATCATCTCAAAAGAGCATTTTGCTCTTAGATGGCAGATAAAGTATTATTAATTAGTAACGTATTGAAGCTGTCAGGCTCCTAGTATGAATACTAGAATGAGAGGCATAAAGACTAGCCTCCCTTCTTGAAAATGGTATAGTTACTTATTGGGGGACCCAACACATTTAGTTAAAGTGTGTCTAAGGCTCCTGGGATGTCCCACAGTGTACTAATCACCACCCTTCACTCTGGTACCATTTACGTTGCATGCAAGAATGTGAAACTACTGTACTTTTGCCACTTTATTTCTTTATTTTTTGTTTACTTTTTACACCACAAGTCTCTACAGTCCAGCATTTGTATCACTGGTTTGTGTCATTTTTCCTGTCCATCCTGACTCAGACAGATGACAGAAGACATATAATCATCATTACAATGGCTGGTTCAGCTAAAGGTCTTTTCCTGTTATATAGAGTTGTCCTCTCTATTACCTCTGAGAGTTAATGGAGGAAATTTGAAAGCAGAGCAGTATGCATAGAACATTTGTATTGATAAATACATAGTGGAAGAGAAAGTAACAGAAAAATATTTCATTCCAAACTGCACTGTTAAACTGAAATACGTTTTAGGATTGATATGTTTTTGTTGCTGTCATTTTGTTTGTTTAATACGTTTTTAATCTTGGCTTTACTTCTGTTGAGTTAACACTTGCAGCACATTTCTTGAGAAGTATCTTATGAGCAGCTTTATTAAACAAAGATATTCCCATGAAAACTTGAAGGAATGAAAAAAAAAGTGATAATTTGTTTTTGAACTATAAACTTTGGTGGCAAAACATTAAAAAAAAATGATTCAACAAGTTACTATTATTATTATGTTTTCTCAGTGTTACGATCCAAGCAGAAACTTAGACCACTAAGCTAATTTACAAGCAGACTGACACATGCAGTTCAAAGTGAACTTTTCCACAGTGACATTTAACGTCTCCTTTCCCATGTGGCTTGAAAAAAAAAAAAAAAACAGGTGTGATAAGGGCACTTTTAATTATTTCTGCTGCTTGTTTTCACCTCTATCTATTGCTCTTCTTCATTTTCTTCGAACGAATTGATAACAAGTTGCCCAATGATTTTTTGAGTTTTTACAAAAGGAGAAACAATGTAATGAACACAATTTGTTACAGTACTTATTTCATGCTCTCATCATTTCTGTTCGTTCACTGTGCTTTGAACACAGAATTTACTGAAAATTAGTTTTATTTCTTTCTTTCTTTACTTATTTTTTTTGCCAGTGATGTTTTGTCCATACAAAGCAATAATTTCCAGGAGAGCTACGGTGTGATCTTATTCCTCAGCTTCTGATGTTATTGGTGTTTTAAAAAGAACGTTTGACAGTCCCATTAATAATCTTTGCTTGACTTATTAAAGAAACAGCCTAGAGAAATGAACATCACTGCGAGACTTGAAAGCTGGTCAATAACCAAGCTGAAAAGGAAATTTTGCACAAAATGGAAGTCAAATACCGTATCTCCTTTGTCAGTATGATCACATCAGAAAATGTATTTCTCCAGACTTCGTCAGTCCCTTGTATGCCTTCATTTTTCTGATAGTTATTGTGCATTCTTTATTTTTATTTTATTTTATTAGTTTTTTTCCTGTTGAACCACTACACAGCACATCTTGGCTTATTCTCTCCATTATTTTTCTTTGCCAACTTACCCGATCAAACCCTGACAGCTGTCATTGTGCTGCCTCAGAATAAATGCCTTCCTCAGACATGTGGGGCCCTTTTAAACTTTATACAAAAATGCCTCACATCATCTGAAACAATAACTGATTCTAATAAACTTGAGACTTGGTTCTAATAACCCACTGCATAATTGAGGAGAGCAGAGTCTGTCCTCATTTCAGCACAGGCACAGTAAAATACTATTTCTCATCGTTAGAGCTCTTCTGAAGCCCAGGACACAGAAAAAGAAACCGTAATAAGTAGAATTTAAATTGAGTGTTTCAGAAATCTTGTTCAGAAACGTATATGTATCCTACACCTTGCTTTTGAACAACAAAATGTGTCGGTTGAGGGCTTTTTGTAAATGATGCCAGGTATTGTTAGGGGGTGAATCAAATTTGTAAAAGTGCCTTTTTTATTACTTGTTTAAACTACTGTATCAGTCTACTGTTTTGTCCTGTTCTGAGTTACAGGGTTGCTGAGGTGCAGCTGTAGTATGACAGGGATGGTGTACACAGATTGCTAGCGTCGCTAAAAAATGATGTTGCTTTGAATTATATTTGTAAATGTTTAAATACCATGCAATACATTGGATACATAGTGCACATCTTGATATAATCAAGCATTTTAAAGATTTGTTTCAAACTTTGCATTTAGAATGTTCTACCAACTTGTTACTATGGAAAGATTTATTGCAGCCCAAGTTCTGTGTGAAGTATAGATGTCAAAACATCCACACAAAAATGAAATGCAATTGTTCTTGTGCAATGACAGGACATTGAATCCAAAAAAAGCCCTCAGTTGCAGTTCTTGAGCAGGTTTCAGCCTCACACAGGTCATTGTTGTCAGGTGATTTTCATGGAGGGCCTGTCTCCGGGTGTGTGACCTGAACAGACTGTGCTCACGGGAGCAGGAAATGCTAGTCATGCTGGCAGTCTGTATATAAACACCTTTACCCCCAAGTCAAAGCAAGATGTCACCTTTGCCTTCAGAGCCACATGGACCAACAACTCCATGGAATAACTTACTATTTATTTTCCATTTTGTTGAGGGGAAGCCTACTGAACTGGACTGATTTTTTTTTTTTTTTTTTTTTTGCTATTTTTTGTAAAACCTAAACTTTGTACAAAAATATATTTCGGCATGTGTGTGATGAAGCTGTAAGGGTATTAAATGGATAGCTCAGATATTTTGAAGTGGAGTTATATGAAGAATTATGAACTGATAATATTGTAAATGTTGTAAATAGTTCACTGATTGACTTCAATTTAAAAGATGCAGATTAGGTTTGATTGCAATGACAAGAAGACAACTCATTTCATGGGGGATTGTTCCAAAGCAGAATTCTGCTATTTCATTTATCTTTTCCATCCATCCATCCATCCATCCATCCATCCATCCATTATCTTTACCCGTTTATTCCGTTTTGGGTCACGGGGGTCGCCGGTGCCCATGTCCAGCAATCACTGTGCGAGGGGCGGGGTACACCCTGGACGGGTCGCAAGTCCATCACAGGGCCACATAGAGACAAACGAGACAAACGACCATTCACACTCTCACTTACACCAAGAGATAATTCAGAGTTACCAATCAGCCTAACATGCATGTTTTTGGTCTGTGGGAGGAAACTGGAGTACCCAGAGTAAACCCACGCATGCACGGAGAGAACATGCAAGCTCCACCCAGAAAGGCCCTCGGACCGGGATTTGAATCGGGGATCTGCTTGCAAATATTTCATAAAACTTTTACACATTAAAATAAATTGAAATGTTGTATTATTATAATAATAAAATAATACTAATACTATAATTATGGGGGTTAAATATGTCTCAAGCTGCACTGGAAGGGTTAAAGGTAAATGTTGTCACCCCCAGGCTCAATGGGATTAACCTGTATAAATAAATATTGAGTGTACATGAAACCATAGAATTATATGAAAATGTTCATGAAAAGTAAAACTGGCACAACGAAAATGTTTATAAAATATTGTATGCATGAACCAAAAAAACGAAAACACTAAATCAATGATTTTTTTTTTTTAGATGACAGAAATTTGCTTTGCAATTTGACCCAGCAGGAGTATCTGTTGGCTCATTTATTAAGCAGAATTATACTTTAGTTCGCCAAACTGAGGTTGTTCGTAAAGCAATCAACAACAGATAAGATGGAAATTATTTATAACCTTTTCATGGTTACCCCAATTCAAAGAAGCTGAAAGATAAACTTGAATAAATTTACCCATCTACTTTACAATTAAATATGTTTTCTGAATATAAAATAAGATGTTGACTGTTAAGCTTGAGCCATAATAATCAGATTATAGTACATGTATTGTACTTAAATAACATATTTCTATCTTATCAAGATACTCAAAGTGCTTTACACTACAGTCTGTGCCCTCATTTATCCATAAATACAGCACTCTACTAGATCTATACAAAGTATAATCAGTGCTTTAGATCACATTCATACACCGATGAGACGCATATCGAAAGCAATGAGGGTTTCATTGTCTTGCCCAGAGACACTTTGGCATGTGACTGCTGGTGGAATCGAACCCCCAGTCCTTCCATTGGAGGACCACTGCTCTAACCACTCAGCCACAGCCACCCTGTACCGCCCCATTGCATAAAGTAATGTCACTGCTTTGCTGGTTTGTAAACACCCCCTTTGTGCAACATTTTGATTTGAACTTTTTACATTTTTGAAACAGACCATTTTACTTTGGACACTTTGTTTATAAGTAAATTTTAAATGCAGCTTTTTAACTGCTCTTTAGGTTATTTCATCCTGAGTGCCTATACTGTCTATTCTTCCTCATCCTCTTCTGCATTCACTTCTTAATCAACCTCAGTCACACAATCAATAGACTGCGAAGGACAATCCAATCAACTAGTAATAATAACAGACCAGTTAAAAGATAATCCATTTATTCATCAGCTTTAATAAGCATATCTAACATTCAATGTGATTTTTTAGCATTTTGAACATTTATATTGCGAGAAGCTCTTTCAAGGGCAGTGTGGCATAGGTGCTGACAGTACAAACCAGAATCCCAAAATAAGAGATTCACCTTTTCTCCTCATAATGAACTCAACCGCGTAGCTTTCACCTGGGACAGATTTAGCCTCATTGAGATGCTAAGCATTATCTAACCTTCCAAGGAGTGAGCCTGTCTAGCATGTTAGGGCAGTGAGCAAATGCATGTCAAACACTGCTATCTGAGCATTGATATAGTACTAAGTGTGCGCATCCTTAATGGCCCTTGGCTTTGGTGTGTTAAGGAAAAAAGTTAGAACTGTCACTAGGATAAAGGCAAAAAAGAAGACAATTTTCCATCCTATACAACAAGCAGTCACTTCACGCTTTTCAAATGCACAAAGTAAGCTGTTAAAGATCACCTTGAAGACATTTAAATGCAAAGTGATGGATGGATCATTATTGATGGTTTGGCAAAACCGACAGTTGTGGAGAGAAATATGGTCTAAAATCTGCCAAGGGCTGTCATAACCACTTGGCCTTACACTTGTCAATTGTGTGAATTTATGCTGCTTAGCTAGCGTTATGAAAAAAACATTCATGTCTTGAGATGTGCAAATTCAATAGCTGTTTTATAGCTTTATAATGAGTGTCAATTTTCTTTGACCTGTTGTACAGTTACTTCAGATTTAAAAAAAAAAAAAAAGATGTAAAATGTTAAAAGAACCAATGTCAAGAAAATTTTTGATTTAGGTATATTGCAAAAGCAAGTAGTAGGCAATGGACTCAATGCTCTTTGTCATTTTACATGGTTTTAGAAGACCACATAAGATCATCTTAATTAAAGTGTGATTTAAAAAGTGAAAGCAGTCTCTAAAGTCTTCCTGTTTTTGATCAGACTCACCAATATGCACACATTTACAGACACACAAGCATGCACGCACATACACGTGTACAGAAGATTTTTTTTTTTTTTTTTTTTTTTTTTCAAATCTGACACCAAATTGCACTCTGGCATCAAAGCCCTTCATAGAAGAGCTGACACCTGGTCCTTCTCTTGTTGCCAAAGAGGCCTAGCGATTGAGCTCAGATGTCTGGAAGAGCAGGAAGAATTTACACCACCCACCTTCTGCTCATCGCACAGTTATACACAAGCTGCTAGAAGTCCTAAAAGTGAAAGCCTATTACCCTGTTCGACCGTAAATGTAATTTCTACTCATATTTCCACATTCAAAGACACACATCCATAAAAATCCACAATGGACCCTGTGGATTGTAGCCAATTTATGCACACTGAAGGAAGTGTGATAGCACAGTGTATCTAAGGATGTTAAATTCTTCTTCTGCCATGACACAGAGGAAAAACTGAAAACATGTTAAGATTTTAACCTGATTTTTCCTTTAGTTTTTTCATATTTAATATTGATGCCACAGAATCTTTTAAAATGTCATAATTCTTTAGAGTTAGTTTAAATGAATGGCTGAAAATGAAGACATTGTTTTTTTATGTAATTAAATTTCATCAAATTGGGGAAAAAAGGTGGGATTATTTTAGAACTGCATGTGTTTAACTCTTGTTGCACAATAATAAATCATATAAAAGTCAAAGCTTTATGAACTTAGATGCCGAACTATTAAGAACGTCTGTTCCAAATGATTTGAAGTGATAGGTTTATAAACGAACACCCAGAAAACACACCAGAAAAATGTGCCAAATTATGTTTCATCAGCACTAAGGGATACAATATACCAACAAATGATGGAGACAGTCAAGAACATGAGACAATTCTCTACAGAACAAAGTCAGGAAGAACAACAGAAAGACACACAAACATTTGGAACAAAGTTAAAGTTACCCAAGTTCATTTAAAAGTGCTGGAATTAACAAACAACAAATGAGACTTCTGTAAAACAAAAATAGATATTATCGAGCAAGAAGAACAATCACAAATATGTCAAAAATAACCTAACGTTTTTGAGTCTCAAAACTAATCTGCATAGTTTTGAGCTTTGTTCCTTGTTTTTTTTTTTTTTTTTTGTTATTGCGCCGCTCAAGGTGGCTGCATGTTGGAGCTCAGCTTTAATTCCTCTTTTTCTGGATGTAAATCACATTTTTTGGATGATTGTTTCCTCTGGTATCGGATGTTGTGCAGCTGGAAGGATTTTTACTGAAACTTTTTTAGTTTTGGACATTTGTTATGATGCGTAACCATGGCAACAAGGCAGTTTCTACAACCAACAGCAGCTGATTAATATCTCAAAAGCTCAACTGTGCTCGAGTGCCTGACCACTGAGGTCCTGGAACTATAGGAAACACAGCTCATGACAGCGGAAGGACAGGATCGTCCATCAGCACCTACAGTTGGCTGTCCGCAGCGATGAGGAGCTCAACAAGCTGCTGGGAGGAGTGGCCATTGCCCTGGGAGGATTTCTGCCCAACATTCAAGTGATCCTGAAGCCCAGGAGGCCAACCAAGTGCAAGTAAATGGATCAACATCTGTGGCCAGTTTTTTCAGATCTGCTATAAGACAGACCATCACAAGAGATCCTTCCCGCCCACAACCATCAACATCTAGAACAACTCTTTTATGAAACAAGGAAAATGAGCTACAACAACATTTAATTTCCCTCTGGGATTAATAAAGTATTTTTGAATTGAATTGTTTGTTATTAGTATAGGATGGATGTAGTGTTGTTGTGGGAGTATGGGAGGCTTTAAAAGCTGTGTTGGCTTAAACTAAACCAAAGTTATTGCCCCAAAAAACAGTTTTTATGTTTATTTTCTTACAGTATGTAAAAGTAGAAGATACAAGTGCACATATACTTGTGTACTTACTTTACATGTCTCACTTGATGACTGGATCGTAAAATGAATGTGTGCAACTTGCTAAACTGAGCAGAACAGGAATTTTTAATAGAAATGTGAGATTAAAACTCAAAATGTAGACTGTTGCCTATCAAAATGATATAAACATGTCAATAGGTTATGAAGTAAAACAAAGACAATAGGAAAACAAGTCTGAACTTATTTCCCCAGAGTGTCACAGAACTTCAGGTGACATTTTTGTTCAGAGCCAAGAAAGCTGTCGTTGTAAAAACCCACTGGAGTCTGTATCTGGCTGATGATTGTGCAACCTGGAATCAATTGGATTTTTTTTTTTTTTCAGTGATTGTGAGCCATCTGAGCATTAGCTTGCCTTCAGGCAATGCTTTGTCTCCTCAGCTGTAAGGTTGGGCACTGGACCCTCCACAAAGGGAAATAGTGGAGCACACTGTTAATCTCTCCCCTCTGCTGCATCCCAGCTGTGGCCCTTCATCCTCACTGGGCCTTTTATTGTAGAGGGGAGTATCATGGACTTCTGCGTTCACTGCAACTCTGGAAACAAAAATCACAGTTAAACATCATTTAAAACTTGACATTTTTATACCGCTTGATCCACCACATGTTTTCAAAATCTTTTGGAAGCGTACGTTTTTAAGTTTTTATAGCTCTTGACTGTACCGTCAAAACAAATTAAGAACGATTGAAGTTGTTTCAACGTAAGTTTATTTCTCCATTTAAAAATAAAGGTTTTAGAAGTGGGCAAAGATCAAGAAAAAAAGTCTTTCAAACACCAAATCCTAAAGGATTGGAAATACATTAATTCAAGATGACACAGCTAGACAGCTGACATCAATGACAAAATCAAATAGTGATTAGACCTTTCATTGATCACTGCGCTTGTACTCTCGCAGGGAGGTCAGAGCTGAAAGTCAGGTGGACAAAACTGGCTGAGATTCTGCATCTGTGCCTGCAGACACCTCTGTAAGACAGATGCTTGCCAATGTAAGGTCCTGAACCCTTGTCCTCAGTTTGAATAATTGTCTCCCTATTCACAATACCACCTCCCATGCTGCAAATAAAATTACTCACCTGGCAGTTTATAATAGAAAAAAAAAGGTCCGCAATATGCATCATATTGTACTGCTTTAGTCTGGTGTTTGCTCTGTAAATAAGCTTTCTGTTAATAGAACATGGAATACAAAACATAAGTAAAATGAAAACAGAGTTAATGATACAAAGTGATTCATTTGATTATGTGTGTTATACACATAATACATGCAATGCTAGGTTCACTATGCAAATATACCAAAAGGAGCTCAGGGAAAATTTCTCATTGTTATCTTTGGTGACACATAAGGTCTCTAAACCACTGTGTAGCATGGTCTCAGGCTCGGTTGCTAATCGTAAATTCACAGAAATCTATTTGGAGTAAGGCAAATATCAGAAAGTCCTCCACTCGCCTCTCTATTTTCTCATTAGGCAGATAAATGGAAGATAGCTAGCACTGGAAGTGAAGGCAAGAACAGATTAGTCTCCCTTCACAAACAACCACATATCCTTGACTTTTAATTAAAAGTGCCATCGCAATTAGACACGGTAGTATAAAGCACTGCCGAAATAAAAAGAGTTCAGGCATGATATAAAGGCAATCCGGTGCAGTTCCAGGAGAATAAAGCTTTTCACTTTTCTCATTGTGAATGTGAGGATTTTTTTCTTATTATTTTTTAAAACGGAAACTTAAATCGGCTTATAGGTTTTTCGCATAAGCACTGCAGAAGGAGCAAAAGAGGAAGCCGAGAGAAGAAAATAGAACTCAAAGTTATCAAAGTGGTTACAAAGGACGTCGAAGATTGAGGTCAGGAGAGGAGGAAAACTATTCTGGCAGCACAATAAATGAGAACAATTAATCAACAGTTAATGTGAATCACACCATTTATCCATCTAAACCATCTGGTTTAACCAAGTCACATTACTGAAGTAATGAATCTGCGTAACTCTGACATTTGAGAAAGACAGCAGCCAGTAGCACCTAACACAGAGGCATCTGCTGATCACTGAGTAACAGTGCT
Source organism: Nematolebias whitei (assembly GCF_014905685.2). Lineage (NCBI taxonomy): Eukaryota > Metazoa > Chordata > Actinopteri > Cyprinodontiformes > Rivulidae > Nematolebias > Nematolebias whitei. The sequence goes on along the minus strand of NC_056507.1, from coordinate 16,390,049 downwards.
CTTTTCTGCATCTTAGTCATGCAAGTCCTGATCCTGGAAATAGCAGAAGCATGTATTGTGAAAACAGAAACTAGGTCTGTGGCCTAGTTGCATTTTTTTATTAAACAGTACTTTGATGAAATGCATACTATTCTCACTCATTGCTCCAAATTTGAGCATTAGTTTATGAAAAGCTTGTAGCTCTTCTACCTTATTTAATAAAAGGGGAGAAATACCTCTTAACATAAGCAATTGTGCTGGTTGCAGCAAATAATGTAAATCAACTTAATAAAACGTTTCAAAAACTATTTGTGTGTGTGTGTGTGTATTTTATTTGTGTAGTATTTTACTATTATTATTACAATAAGCTCTGTTATTATATCTCACCCTGATGTAAACAAATGAAACTCATTCCTATTCTCATCCTGGTTTCACTTCTTTCAATAGAATGGCAAATTGGTTGAGGTGATTTAGTGTTCTTCACAGTAATTGGTTTTCCGGAGTGGTGACCATGTGTAGATGAAAAACAATCAGAAAAACTCCCAGCAGATGCTTTAAATGCCTAAGAAGACTTGCGTAAGTGCACAAGTCTTAGAGCTAACTGTAAGCTACCAAATACAGATAGGGATCAGCAGATTTTGCTCGACATCTTGCCAACCACTGATGAGCACTGTTTAACCAGACTTCACAGCCAAAGCAAACTGAACAAGTGGGGGAAATAAATTGTAATAAATGTTGTGTTCTGTGTATTCTTTAGGTTAATATAACAAAATATGTGCAAAACTGTACATTTTACTTGTGCTATTTCAGCTGTTAGACAATATTTTCATTTTGTTAACCTCAATTCTCTATTGTATTGGCATTTAGATAGTTTCATTTTATACTTTGTATTTAAATCATTGTATTGCCAGTTTTTTTATTTTATATATATATATATATAGAT
>NC_056507.1:16379374-16389016 GCF_014905685.2 Nematolebias whitei | reverse complement strand
ATATATATATATATATATATATATATATATATATATATATAGAATGGTATGAGCACTTTCTTCTAAAGAGAACCAAAAACTTATGCAGTGATGTCAACAAGACTGTTTTTTCCATCATGATTGCTGGCAGTTTGTCATGAATTCCATATGCCTTATACCTAGTTTCTTTTGTAAGATCATTGCACTACACTAGAAACTGATTTAAAATGTATGTGAATCACAAGTTAAAATGCTTGAGTTTGAACGGTGAGTCATCCTCACACCAAACCTTTACAGGGGGCTGATTGTCGAACCTAGTCCAACCATCAGAGCAGGACATTGGGAACTCGTGCTTGAAGATGGGGACAGCCAAAAGACCTGCAGAGGTATATTCTTTCAATAACTAGGTCTAGACTAAAATATGATCCAAGCAACAAGACAAATTAAACAACATATTAATAAAGTAAACGGGCTTGTTGCATAGCTACAAGAGGTGCAGACGCATAAAGAAAGAAAAAGAAAAACTCACCAGTGTCATCCATTCATTCAACCTTTATTTATACAGATTAGTCCCATTCAGCCTCTGGGACTCATTTACAAGAGAGACCTGTCACAAATCCCATTCAAATCACGTAGTGTGGTCCTTTTCGCCATTAAATCTAACTGGCCAATCTTTTTGACCTTTTTGTTCTCTTTTGAAGAGGTTACTGCTGTGCTGCTCCAAAAATGCCCCCAATCTTTGCACTTTTGTAGCTAAAGAACATGATTTGTGTTCCCCCCACCTGTTTCAAAAACTACTAATTATGTTCCCAGCTGTCTTTCTGTGGCGCTAATATGTAATCTCAACACATTAAATTCCAATATTACTGCTGCATAATGCAATGTTTCTACAAAATGTGGGGCATTTTACTGATTAAAGTAAGAAAAAGGATTGGTACTACAATAAAAGATTTGAGTTAGCATGCTTTAACCAAAGCGGAGTTTCAAGTTAAACATGAAAAAATTTTAGAAAAACTGTCTCAGTTGGGGCTGTTGCATTTTTACAAAACAGACACTGATTCTAAAGAGTTGTAGATGACATTATGTCATGAAGGTTGAGTCAGGTCCTCTGGACAGATTCTTCTTTGTTGAAACGTTTCATCTTTTATCCAAAAGACTTCTTCAGTCTGAGTAGCTACAACAAAACACACTAATAGCACTAACAACTGTTAGTGCCCTGATGGCCGCTTACTATTCACAGAGGGATGAGTGATGCAATAACAGCATTGTAAGAGGATAACAGTTGGACATAAAGGTCTTTGCCCCTGTTTAACAATGGACAGTCTTGGTCTGGGGTCCTCCTTTTCACCTGATGGCTGGATGGAGTCCTGTTTAGGTTTCTTCTCTGCTTTCATGAAGGCCCTGTCAAGATACCCACATTGCTCTAATGTATGGAAGTGAATGTGTCTCAATTTTCAAATTAAAATGTATGGTCCAGTGATGGGTGGTCTCCCGGCCATCCACCTGAACTGTGGTCCAGTGATGGGTGGTCTCTTGGCTGTCCCCCCCAATCATTGATCCCATGATGAGAGATCTTACAGCCGTCTCTCTGAACTGTTGGTCCTGTGCTGGGTGGGCTCCTGCTCATCCACCTAGACTCTTTTGTGTCTGCCCACTCTGTGTCTAGTGCCCAGGATCTGTACTGTCGGTTTTGTTTTTCATCTTTGTGTTCCCCCTGTGTTCTCTATTCTCATGCCCCCCCACGTCAGTGGACATCCTTAGAGAGGGGTCACTGTGAGGATTGTGCCCTCTTCTGTTGTGTCCCGTTCCTGCTCCTCAGTTATTTCCTTCACATAATCAAGTTCCCCCTTTGCCATCTGTTGTGTGTCCCAGGTGTTGACACTTTGTCTCGTTAGTGTTTGTGCATATGAACCTGCGTCTCTGTGTTCTTTGTTGTCCTGGCATTGTAACCTGTTACCTGTCTACCTCCATATTCCTGTCCTTCTTACATTTTTAAGTTTGCTGCCCCATGAGCCTTTTGTGTTCCAAATTAAAATATAATTTACTTTTACCTCCTGAGTTCTTTGTGCCTGCCTGCACCACTGAGTTTGACCAGCTACCAGAATGTGACACATATGTGAAGTAGGTTAACTCCAGGTAATGTACAGTTTCATGAGTTGACACAGTTGCGCTGTGGAAAACGTGGTCCTGCTGCTGAGTAGTGTCTGATTTTAACCTTAAACAGACCACCGCCACTGTCTCTTCAACAGGAGTGTTGGCAAAGACTGTTGTGGCATCAAAAGAGACCATATTTTCTTCATCAGTCTCCATGATGATATCCCTCATTATCTACAAAGCTCATGGTGTTCTGCATGTGATGTTCTGAGCTGCCAACTAATGGGATGAGTACATACACCAGATAATTGGAAACATTGTAAGTGACAGAGTTAATCATGCTAAGAATCGATCTTAAAGGTACACCTTGGTTGTAAGTGTTGGGTAAACCATCCAGACTAGGTGTGGCTTCCCATGGGTACAGAATGTGCTACATAATACAGTCAGTAGCCTTGTCCTACGCCAAATGTTTCAAGAACTCTATCAACTTATTTTTGTAATCACTTCTTTGATCTATTTCAGTGGCTCATAAGTGAAGTGACTAAGCAGTGTCATAGATTTTTCATAATAGATTTTCTGGTTCAAAATCACTGTGCACCTTCCTTTGTCTAGATGGTGTTTTTGACCTTGCTGAGAGTTATGAGTGCATCCCTCTCCCCTCAGTTGATGTTGGAAGGTGGTGTTTTGGCACTGCTGAAACAGGCTGAAACATTGTTCCTAAGTTGTTCTGCTTCAAACTTGGACATTTAGTTGTTTCAGATGGCTGATTATGTGGCTGTAATCATCTCCATATGAGGAAGTCTTCTTGGCGCAACTGCAAATGTCAGTCCCCTGGCAAGGATCTCTGTCTCAGTCTGGGTGAACTGTCTGTCGAGCAAATTCTTCACCCACTTCTCTGTCTCCCTCACATCTGACAGTCTTCCAGTGTGTTGTCTGCCAACGAGTGTGTTGTTTTTAAGAGGAGGAGGTAGAAAAGAGAGCATTGGCCCGTTTCAGTGACCATCATTGGTTCAAGTATGTTGATGACACCTGGGTTAAAATCAAATCTCAGGAAGTCCAACATTTCACTGATCACATCAACTCTGTGGATAAATATATAAAGTTCACATGAGAAGATGCAAAAGATGCAGGTTGGCTTTCTTGGATTGTGAGGTCTCAGTCCTAATTAATGGAGCATACATCAACACATTGTCAGTAAAAATAGTTTATTTTTGTTTGACGTTGTTGAAACTGCTTTTCTTTTCATTTAATCATGTGATGTTTGCATCATAATAGCTTAAGCCAATGTAATTATTTTTTTACATAAACGCTACTATTTGTGAAGACAGTTACATGCACATTAGCTTAACGCTAAAATGCAATACTGAGCATGCCCTATTCCTTGTTTCCATGGAGTAAAACATTGTTTTCTCACTGCTTATCTTGATCCACACGTTGAGAATTCACTATTTTGTTGTGGACAATAAATGACTGAAAGTTCTATTGTGCAAAAAGTCTAAAAGACAGAAAAGTAGAATGTTGTGGAAGATAGTGCTTGAAGGATGTGAGGTTAATGTGGTGCCATGCTGAAAATACTTGTTTCTTTCTTTTAGCTGACACTGTACTTGTGAGGTGGAAATGACCTCTGTCTTTTATCCCCCCCCACCCCCCCACCCCCCCACACACACCACACACACACACACACACACACACACCACACATACATACATTATTGTGGCTATCTGATGGCAGCAGTACATCACCTGTTCCAACTCCACTACAGAAGATGGTCAAATGACAGCCAATACTCATAGTTAAGAGCAGCAATACATGCAATGTGCTGTATGATATGTGTGTTTTTAACAAACAAGTCATCTATAGGCTATGTTCTATTATGTGCAAATTAGTTTTTATATTTATTATTGTTTATCCTTTCTCACTGGACTTGAGCTACCTACTGTGTAATATAGTGGTATTATGAGCGCAGAAAACATATATTTTTGTCAACAAAGATGACTTAATGATTGGATTAATTATGATATTATCTATCCTGCAAAAACTATTAATACTTTTCTAAAGTTTAGAAGATAGTTTTGAAAATGTGATAAAAAAAAAAAAAGTACAGACAATATAAATACCCTTTATAGTTTAAACACTTCACTGCAAACAAATACGCACACAAAAAATACAATTTTATTTATTTTATTTTCATTTTGGATATATTTCTTTCCAAACTTACATAAAAAAACAAACAGATGTGAAAGGTAAGAGGCTGTCACACAGTGAACTATAGCATCAGTATAAACCAACATGTGAAAAAAGTGCTGGTGTAAGTCCCAAAAATTAGGTGCGAGTTTTGAATAAGTTACCAACACGCTGATAAATAAGAGCATAAGTTGTCATATGCTGATACAATTTTGTGCATGCACAGAATTTTTGGTGTATGCTGATTTGTTGCTAAGTTAGGCATAAGTTACAGGTATGCAACAGGTAAGTTATGCATAAGTTGACATGGCAGAGACCATCTTGGCAATTGTGTAGCCTACCGAACCTATGATTCATTCCTCTTTGGTTTCCTTGGTAACTACAAATTAGTTCTGGATTAGTTCCTTTTCATTTACAAGGTAACTAACCAGTAGTTCCCTTATAAGGCTTGTCTGTGTGTTCCCCAGTATGTACTGGTTAACTACCTATTAGCTCCTGATTCGTTCCTGAGGTTTTCCCTAGTAGTTAATCAAATTTTGTGTACCTTATTGTAGCGTTGCCTTTTTCTCCCTCTGCCCACTCATTCTTCGCTAGAACAGACATTTAAAAATGTACTAAAACAAGTAAGCTGTCGTATGTTGGGTGTGTGAGCAGAGGATGACAACAGTCAAAATAATAATATATGTATGTTTGAAGTAGTTTGTCTAAATGCCACGGTGCCTAACTGTTGTCCAATGTTTAAAAGGCAGTGCATGCCTATTTGTAAAATTGACAATATTTGACACTGTCACATAAAAAAAACAGCTGCGCTTTCATTCTCTCAAAAGATCACAGAAAAAAGTTTTGTGCATCTCTGTATCCTTTGTATATTCTGAATGCACAGCTTTACTTGCAGCAGTTTAAAGCAGATACAAGCCATTTACATAAACATTTTTAATTTAAAATAAAGGCTTTTACACATTCACACACTGTATATTGTGTATTGTATGTCCTGACCTGAAATGCAAACAAATATCAGCCCGACCAGCTGGTTCAGCTGTACAGAACTGTCAGATTTTGATGTGCTAGTGTTGCAAACCCTTTAATCACAGGCACATCATAGTGACAGACCCTTGTGCTCTTTAATAAATCCCCGAGAACAAAAGCATTCTGCTTTTCACCATCTTTCTCTAGTAACGTCTGTGAGCAGTGCTTAGTAGAAATGGATATTACAATCTCATTGAACAGAGACCTCTGAACAGCTTGTAAAGTTGCTTCGCATCATGTCCTTACTTTGCTGAATGCTGACAGCCAAAGCATCAGAACTGTAGTCTTTTCTTTAGAAACTGTTTCAATTATTCACTCTTTCCTAAAAGTGTCAGTGCTGTCTCCCTGCTGACAACACCTCGTTTTACTTTCTCGGGCATTCTCCATCTTTCTCTGTGTATCAGATGGGCAGCTACCATGCAGACAGGAAACCTTAAAGTCAAAGAAAGGAAGAAAAATTGGGAGTAAATGAGGGATCAGAAAAATGGTGCTAAACATATTTAATCATAACAGAAACTCGGGAAGAAATTTCTAACAATATGAAATATTAATTATTCAAATTAGGCTAATTCAAACCTATCAAATTAAAAAAAAAGCATGATGAGTTTCAAAATGCAATTATTTAAACTGGTTATAAATTCAAAGTGCAGTCTGGCATCGGGGAAATGAGGAGTCAGCAGCAAGCTTCTACTACACATCAGAATCTCCCCCGACAGGTTCATAATTTTCTTTAATGGATGTCAAGGCCTGGTGGATACTTTAGGGATTCAGCTGGCCCCTAATCAATGACAAATGTGCCTTAATGCTTCAGGACTTTAAAAAAATAAACTATTTAAAAATCACTGTCACAGTTCCTGATTAAAATCAAATTCATGTGTCCATCTAACTTTATCTGAGAATTGTTACTGACATTTTGTTTTACTCTGCAACAGTTTGATGTTGAACAATGCCAGCAAATTATTTTAAATGAGCAGATTTGTGCATTAAAGTAAATAAATCTACAACAGAGTTTTTTTTTTCTTTGCAAAATTTATTTTCTGTGTGTAAATTTTGGTTATTTGACTCAGACATAGCCCGAAAGGCATTTTTGTACCTGATACTGGTGATTCATAATTTATTTTAGATCTGGGAATCTGCTACACATGTGTCTATTCTTAGTGTTCAGGGAATGGGGTTTTTCAAGTTTTCACTTGTGTAAGCTGCAAGGTAAGCACAAAGAAGCTTCCCCCATCTGCAGATGAATGTAAAAACAAACTGAACATACATTTGGCTTTGGCAAGACACAACAACATATTTCAGGCAGAAGATAAGAATGTAACACCAAACCGAACATGACTTTAGGTTTGTTTGGTGGCTAAAGTTTAGATTCACTCTGTATTCAGTCAAGGCAAGGTGCTTATAGTTAACAAACCCTTTAGCATGTTAACATCTTAAATACTAATTCACAATAAACAAAGATGATCCTGTCAAAGGCATTTAATCAAAACCTAATGGACCAAGTAAATACTTCCCTCTTAAAAACTGTTGAATGAAGCCATTCAGTCTACTATCTTGATGCATGTTCAATAATCCAGATAGAAAGATCCACCTCCCCCCCACCCAAAAAAAAAAAACAAAAAAACATCAGCCTGTTTCTTATATTTTTCTTTTCTCTCTCTCTCTCTCTCTCTCTCACTAGTTTTATGCAAAATGTGGACTTATCAGCAAAGTTTAGGTGCAAACTTCCTTGGCTTTTTGTGCCTCGACTGCCCTTATGAGTCGCATAAAAAAGTTTTGAGTTATGCAAAATTCAATCAAATCTCACAAGGCTGTGTACAAATAGTTGCCACCAGTTAGGGAATAAAATAAAAAGCACTACTACTTTGTCATTTAAAAAAACTCCAGAGGACAGCACGGTGGTGCAACTGGTAGAGCTGCTGCCTCTCAGGGAGCAGGTCCCTGGTACAAACCCCGGTCCCGGGGCCTTTCTGGGTGGATTTTTGTATTTTCTCTCCGTGCATGCGTGGGTTTTCTCCGAGTGCTCCGGTTTCCTCCCGCAGACCAAAAACATGCATGTTAGGCTGATTGGTAACTCTAAATTGTCCCTAGGTGTGAGTAAGAGAGTGAATGGTTGTTTGGCTCGTTTGTCTCTATGTGTCCCTGTGATGGACTTGCGACCCATCCAGGGTGTACCCCACCCTTCGCACAGTGATTGCTGGACATGGGCACCGGCGACCCCCGTGACCCAAAATGGAATAAACGGGTAAAGATAATGGATGGATGGATAAGTAAAACACTCTGGATGTTTTTTTTTTTAAGTAATGAGCAAATGATTTAAGACAGAATAGTGCTTTTTATTTTCTTAAATCCAATCAGTATGTATTTTTCTCATTCAACCTTTATTTATGCATGTTAATCCCATTGAGCCTCGGGACTCATTTACAAGAGACACCTGATTTTTTAACAGAGTGATGACAACAGTGGACAGCAACAACAACAATAGACAATCATAAAAAATTAGTACAAATGTTAGTTGTTTTTTTTACATATATTATAACTGTCACAGCCTGTCTCCTAGCTGTATGGTATTTCTGTCTTCCCCTTTTCTGCTTATTGTGTTTATGTCATTCTGCTCTTTATACTTTTGTGTGATTCTGTTCCTGTGTTTCTGACTCGGTTTTCTGTCACTTTCCACTCACTCTTCAGTCTGCCTCTCCAGTCCTCAGTCTTTATCATTCACACCTGTCTCTCATCAGCCACCTGCCCAGGTGCTCTCAGTACTCACTCTCCCTCTGTCTTATAAAAAGCCTTTCTCTCCTCCACTCATCATCCGGTCATTGTTCTGTTCTGTACAGACAACACAGTCCTCCTGTCTTTTGAGTTTCTGTTCGAGTCTGTACCCGTTCTGTTTCGCCTGCTTGTTCCTGTTTTTTTTTTGCCTGATCTCAGTTAAGTTTTTTTGCTGCCACGTCAGCTTTTTGTTTTGCTGTTTAAAATATATATATAGATTTTATTTTAAACTCTTGTCTCTGCCTGCCAGCCTGTAAATGGGTTGACAGCTCAAGGATTGTCAATAACATATATAGCATATATATTTAACATTCAACCTTTATTTATACAGGTTAGTCTTACTGAGCCACGAGGACTCATTTACAAGAGACCTGTTCCAGACAGAACATATAAAGTACAGACGGCAATAACAATAAACAACAATAATAATAAACTACAGTAAAAATGTTAAAATAAGAGTGTATAAAACAATAAATCAGGGTGCTGTAAAACGAGGTGAAATAATAAAAAACAAGAACATATTTGCTTTGACGTTTCTATTGATCGTATCAAATGTTTTAAATCCCCTAAATAAATTAAAGAGGACAGTTTCAGTTCCTGTTGCAGAAGCGGAGTAGGAAAAGGCCTTTTTGCCAAGTTCAGTCTGCACTGAGGGAACGCTGCAGGTAATGATGGCCTGAGAGCGCATGTTGCAACTACACTGACGAGTGGACAGTGGGAGTAGATATAAGAAGGTAGCAGACCAAGGAGTGATTTAGATGAAAATGAACCAGTGTGAGAGCCTACCTGTAGATAATGATGACCAACTGACCTATGAGTACAGAGTGCAGTGATACGGTAGTTACAACCAGTTATGAAACAGCCCACCATGGTAGATGGCATCCAACATCTGCAAGGAGATGGCAGGGGCATTCATGTAAATAATGCCACCATAGTCAATGACCAGATTTAACAAGGCATTTTCAACATTTTAATCTTGTAAAAATTATCACACTTCTGACAAAGAAATCTCGATAGAATGCAGTAACACAAAACTCAGATAATACAATAAAAGAAAAATCTTTTTTTTTTCAAGCAATTACTGTATGTCTTTTTTGCAGACCTGGTGAAGTCCATTCATGTGCTTGTTCAACCTGAGCTCATGAGCTTGTTCAGATAGCTTCCATAATCACTGTGGGATGATAGTTCCTTCCTCCTTGAAAGTGCTCAAGTGGAGCAGCAGTGAGTAAACGACAAGAGGCAGAAGATGAGTTTAGGAACAGGAGCATGTAGTCTCAACATGCTCTGTCAGCATGGTACCTCCTTAACCTCACATCCCAGCTACTCTCCGAGGCTTTCCTCCTACTTTTGATCTCTCTCTCTCTCCTTCTTATACCACGTTGCCGTTCTCATTTGACATTCATCACAAGCATCAACATAAATACTCAATACACACATTTCCTTTAAAGATAAAAATGCAACGAAGTTGAACTTTAAAAATAGTTTCTGGGCTCTCTTCATCACATACATAATTGATCACAGAAAGGCTCAAGGGGAATCTTGTTCATAGAAATGTTGATTTCACTCTGAATTTCCATATATAATATATAT
>NC_056507.1:16372142-16374374 GCF_014905685.2 Nematolebias whitei | reverse complement strand
CACTGTCAGTGTCATTCGTTGTCCTCTTGTTTTTTTGGAAAAAAGTCCGAATATCCATGATACACGGACAATCGTGAGCGTGACTGTTTCTGTTTGAAAACAGCTAGTTTGCGCCTTAAGTCAGTGACCCGCCCCCCTCGAACTGTAGTTGGCTAGAATGTTGCCTTGGCTTCATTGATTGGTTGAATTGTTTGACTGACAAACAGAGATAGGAAAAATAGAAAGATGTACACTCAGAGATAGATTAAAAACAAACAAACAAAAAACTTCCCGTGTCCAGTCAGGGGGGGCACAGCTGACTCTGTGGGGGGGCAATGTCCCTCAATGCCCGCCCATGCCGCCGGGTCTGCCCCCACCCCACTGCATCAGTCGCACACAAATAAATAAATTAAACAGGCACTGACAAAGTTCTCCACATGCAACATTAAAAGGCTGCCACATGTCCCAAAATCTTTTAACAGAACCCCTCAGGGTATATCAGATATTTTCCAGATAGATATGATACATCACCTCTCTTATCCAATGTACATATGTGGGGGGGTTGTGAGTCCTTCCAAGTGCACAAAACAAATCTTCTGGCCAGAAGAGAGACAAAAGCAATCACATTCTTCTCAAACTTGCTGAAGGACATATCCATAGGGGCCACCCCATCTACTTTTTCTTTATTTGTTTATGTATTTTGCTTGTTTGTTTGTTTATGTATTTTTATATTCTTTTATTTACTTTTCCTATTTTTAGGTTTATGTTTCATGTTTTGTATTTTAGTTTTACTTTCGGTGAGCTAATTTTCCATTTGTGTTTGTTTTTATTAGTTTTTTGGTTGTCTGTTTATCACCAAGAGTAATTTTTTTGTTTGCTATGTATTGGTTCATCCCTTGTTTTTTTTTTTGTTTTTTTCTTTTTTACATAAATCAGAGGTAGGCAGCTTAACAAGCTAAAAACAGATCAATCCAGAGGTAATGAACTAAACCAAATTAGACTGAAGCTTTGGAAAAGTGTAAAACAAAAATCTGAAGAATTAGGTTGTTTTCACACCAGATAGTCCGGTAGACTCAGTTCGGGACCAATATTCATGACCTTTTGTTTACATTTGAGCTGGTGAGTTTGCATTCACACTGCATTGTGCAGTCGAGTCAACCTGTTGAACCAACCTGTTCCCCCGCTCGCCTGTGGGGGCGCTGCACCAAGAACTACTGAAAGAAACGACACAAAAACCTCTGAAGACACAACTTCTTCTTCTTCTGTAACTAAAAATAAAAACGAAGTGGCATCAAGTTTTAGCAGTTTTAGGAGTTATATTTTGTCATTTTTCAAAAATGGACTTAGCATGAGCAGAAGATAAGACAGAAGACCATGGAGAATATTGTTTTTCCACACAAGGCAGCTGACGGCTCCATATAAGGTAAGAGAAATGTGTGTTTGTTGACCCTGCGGAGCGGGTCCGGTCTGTTTACATTCACACTGTACTCGAACCGCGCTGGAGTTCGCTTCTACCGGACCGAGACCTAGGTTTTAGACCGGGCCAGAGTTCGCCTTTTTGTTCCATGACAGAGTTCAATGGCGCGTTCACACCTCCCTAAACAAACCAGACTTTCTAGGAAAATGAGCTAGAGTTCGATTAAAGCGGACTAAACAGGGCTGGTGTGAATGCACCCTTATTGATCAAAAGTGCGCTGAAAGATTACAAGAAAATCTGTATCCTTGGAAGAAAAATATAAAGAATAGAGGGGTAACTTAAATTTTGTTCAATGCTGTGTGTCAGATAAAACATATGTTTTAAGCTCATTCATATCCAGGCAATGTTATTATTGTTAAGTTTTAAAATGTATTAATTAATTTCAGTTTGAAATATGCATGCAAATGCACAGAGGTGTTCAGTCACAGGGGCTTTGCTCCACTAACTTTCACTGACTCCTGTCCAAATGTCTTTCTCTCCTTCTTTCTCTTCTTTTTTTGTCCCTACCTGGAGACACCCCCTATTATCTCTTTACAACATCGCCTGTCCTCTCTGTGAATAAAACTCTGAACCATGCTGAGAATTCACTGCTGCTAATTATTGCACAGGAATAAATGAAGGTGGAGTGCGAACTCTCCAGAGCAGCTCATGCTGATCTCCACCACAGAGGCTACTGCCTAACCAGAGGCATTACGGCTCACCCACATCAGTCTCATCGAGTGCTGAGGTTTCGCTTCACTTACAGCTTTTTATATTATATATATATATATATATAT
>NC_056507.1:16371280-16372042 GCF_014905685.2 Nematolebias whitei | reverse complement strand
ATATATATATATATATATATATATATATATATATATATATATATATAGCTCTTAATAGAGAGTAAGTCATTGATATTTCAGCCAAAGTGCCTGGGGACTTTGTACAACAGGCACCAGCAGAGGAGAAAAATGACACACACACACAAAAATAAGCGATAGAGAATAAGTGGGAGGGGAGGTTGGAAGTGGAAAAAGTTACACCAGATTTGTAGTTGTGTATTGAGATGCCATGGATGAAAAAAATGTATTTCTCAAATGGACCACTGTGATAGACTTGCACCCACCTACCCCATTAGTCTTTTTATTCTCTCCCTCTGCTTTCCCTCATTCTTTCTCCTTTTTATTCAGGGACTTGTTGTGTTATTTTCTCTTATTTCTCCAACCGAGCTCTGTTACCGTTCGTCCTGCAGGAGGAGTCAAGACACGCACTGAGAATACAAGACACGCACCTTCAAGTTTACGAATATTTAATAAGCAAAGAAAGTCAGAAGTCATAAAGTCAAAAAGTCACAGATTCACAAGCATAAACAGTGGATTAGTTAAATGCAGTCATTATTTTAACATATTATTAATTGGATGCATCCATTAATCTATACGATACAACCTTATTAAGGAGGAATCTGAAGACGACCGTCTCTCTGCTTCATCTGGCTGCCGCTTCGTCTGCAGAAAACTGCACTTTCTTTGTCTAAAAACAGGGCGTTCCTTCACACAACAAAACTAACTTTTCACCGCGCGTTCTGAGCCTGCTGTCATGGGATT
>NC_056507.1:16361715-16371270 GCF_014905685.2 Nematolebias whitei | reverse complement strand
GAACAGAAATCAATCTGTGGGAGCCTCTTCAAAGTAAAACAGGAAATGGGCCAATTTCAAAGTAAAACAGAAGTGGGAGTCAGATTTCAACAAGGAACACAATCTTATTTCACAACAGACTCAAACATCATAAACAGAAGCCAAGAGAGATGAGCAGCTGGCTTGCTCTCGGCAGGGCAAGGAAACGCATTTGACAAAGTCAAATTAGGTTGGTCAAAGGTGAAGCTTGCCAGACATTCAGTAGAGTGTTGAGCAATCTCAACGCTGCACAGATGTCCACAACACTGCAGATCTGGAACACGGTGTGGACACTGATGTTCCATCTTGCTGTTCTCACAGTCATGCATTTAGGGTACATTCACACCAGCCCTGTTTAGTCCGCTTTAATCAAACTCCAGCTCGTTTTCCTTGAAAGTCTGGTTCGTTTAGGAAGATGTGAACGCGCCATCGAACTCTGTCACGGAACAAAAAGGCGAACTCTGGCCCGGTCTAAAACCTAGGTCTCGGTCTGGTAGAAGCGAACTCCAGCGCGGTTCGAGTGCAGTGTGAATGTAAACAGACCGGATCCCGCTCCACAGGGTAAACAAAAACGCATTTCTCTGACCTTATATGGAGCCGTCAGCTGCCTTGTGTGGAAAAACAATATTCTCCATGGTCTTCTGTCTCATCTTCTGCTCATGCTAAGTCTGTTTTTGAAAAATGACAAAATATAACTCCTAAAACTGCTAAAACTTAATGCCACTTCGTTTTTATTTTTATTTACAGAAGAAGAAGAAGAAGACGTGTCTTCAGAGGTTTTTGTGTTGGTTCTTTCAGTAGTACTTGGTGAAGCGCCCCCACAGGCGAGCGGGGGAATAGGTTGGTTCAACAGGTTGACTCGACTGCACAGTGCAGTGTGAATGCAAACGCACCAGCTCAAATGTAAACAAAAGGTCATGAATATTGGTCCCGAACCGAGTCTACTGGACTATCTGGTGTGAAAACAACCTTTTTGTTCCGTGACAGAGTTCGATGGCGCGTTCACACCTCCCTAAACGAACCGGACTTTCTAGGAAAACGAGCTAGAGTTCGATTAGAGCGGCCTAAACAGGACTGGTGTGAATGCACCCTGAATGACATTGTGCAGACTTTCATTTCAGGTACCTTTTATGGAGTTTGAAGCCAGTTGTCACACTTTTACAGAGCTAACACTTTAATATGCAACACCTCGTGGAGCCAACGCATCAATTGAAGCAATTATACAATGTTTAGCCCTCTAACAGATGTATTAGTGGGCTGGAGTGGGCCTATTAACACGGGTCTCAAGAAAAGAACCAAGGGAGTGATCTCTGCATTTGCTTGCTACCCTTGAATGTCAGCATCAAAACGGAACTATAAATTAGTGCAGTAGACCGAGTATAGGAGAGCAGTATCAGTGGAAAGCCATTTGTTCTCCAATATTAGTAATAGTTGGGGTGGCATATGTCTCTATCCCTTATATACATGGATTCAAGTTTATGTTTCCCTTTATTAGGGCTCATCACAATGCTTCATACTTAATCCTTAGAAGCAAGGACAGGCCATGTAAATCACCTCTTTAGCATTTGATTGTTTATTTTTCTCTTTTCAATGGTTTCTCTTTTCTGTTCGCCCAAGAAAGAAAACACTATTTGCAAAATTCTATTGACATTCAAGAAATGTTCAATACAAAAATAATGTCAATTCTATTGACATAAACCACTTTTTGATCAAAAGTCTGTATTTCCATGAAGTATGCTGCATTATGCAACAGATTTCCTATGATCTTTTATAGCATTACTTGAGCATTTATAATTTGTTCTGTAGCGTCTTTGCTGCACTAGCTTAATTTTTCATCCAGTCTCAATGGTCTTGTATTAGTGGCTACAAAAATGCTTAGATTTAAGGCAGCAGGTTTGAAATGAGGTGAAATAGAAAATGATGAAGCACTCTTGATGGTGTACTGTGCTTAAGCAGCACATGCTTTAAAACATTTGGAGAAAGCTGGCAATAGTTGATATCTTTAATACTCATGTGCATATTTAAAAAAAAAACCTAGAAAGTTCCCGGAGAAACTTTGACGGGGACTGCCTATTTATTATTAAATTATTATTAATAATGAATATTAATGATTATTAATACTAATAATAAGTACTAATTATTAATATATTTATTAATTATATATATATTTTTTTAATTTATCCATCCATCCATTTTCTTCCGCTTATCCGGGGTCGGGTAAACCATACAGACTAGGTGTGGCCTCCCCTGGGTACAGTCTGTGGTACAGAAAACGGTCAATAGCTTTGTCCTGCTCCAAAATTTTCAGGCAATATATTAACTTCTTCTTGTAACCACTTCCTGGATCTCTTTTCAGGCAATATATTAACTTCTTCTTGTAACCACTTCCTGGATCTCTTTTCAGAGGTTCATAAGTGTTTAAGTCACTAAGGAGTGTCATAACTTTCTCATGATAGTCTTTCTGGTTCAAAATCATTGTGCACCTTCCTTTGTCTGCTGGGAGAATGATGATGTTTTTGTCCTTGCTAAGAGTGGTGAGTGCATCCCTCTCCTCTCTACTGATGTTGGATGGTGGTGGTTTGGCATTGCTGAGGCAGGATGAAACGTTGATTCTGAGCTGTTCTGCTTCAGCTTCTTTAATTTCTTGGACTGTGAGGTCTCAGTCTCTGATAGAGGACATTTGCAAACTGAGGTGTACCGCAAACCCACCCACACAGACCAGTATTTGCAGTTTGACTCCCATCACCCTTTGGAGCACAAGTTAGGAGTCACCAGGACTCTGTACCACAGAGCAGACAGCATCCCCACTAGCTCAGGAGCCAGGCAGAAGGAGAAATCCTACACAAGACAGGCTCTAGAGCAATGTGGATATCCTAACTGGGCCTTCCTGAAAGCAGAGAAGAAACCCAAACAGGACTCCAGTCAGCCAACAGGTGAAAAGGAGGAACCCAGACCCAGACCAGTGGTCATTCCATATGTTGAGGGAGTATCAGAGAAACTGAGACGTTTATTTTCTAAACATAACGTCCCAGTGGCTTTTAAACTCCAAAATACATTACGGCAAAGACTGGTTCATCCCAAAGATCCAGTCCCCCGGCACAAACAGAGCAATGTTGTGTATGCTGTTCAGTGTCAGGAGGGCTGTGATCAGTCTTACATTGGGGAAACAAAACAGCCACTGGCCAAAAGGATGGCCCAGCACAGAAGATCAACATCATCAGGCCAGGACTCTGCGGTCTACACTCATCTCCAGGCCAGCGGTCACTCTTTCAGGGATGAAGATGTTCACATCCTGGACAGAGAGGAACGATGGTTTGAGAGAGGAGTAAAGGAGGCCATCTTTGTGAAAAGAAATCGTCCATCATTAAACAGGGGTGGAGGCCTCCGGGTTCAACTGTCCCCGTCTTACAATGCTGTGATTGCTAGTATCACTCAGCCCTCTGTGAATAGTAAACAGCCATCAGGTGCTAATGATCCATTGTTAGGCTGATGGTCCTTCTTGAGCATGTGATCAGCTGGTTTTGGTTGTCAGCAGCAAAACTGGTTGATCCACTCTGAGAAGGTGCTATTTAAGAGACTGAGCTGAATACAGCTCCTCAGACTGAGGAAGTCTCTCGGATGAGAGACGAAACGTTTCTACATTTTTTGTTTATTTGCTTTGTTTTGTTTTTTTGAATGTCCAGAGGATCAGATTTAACTTTTTTAGATTCACTGCAGATGCTGCACCTATCCGCCTATCGATCTCACACTCCATTTTTCCCTCATTCGTGAACAAGACCCCAAGATAATTGAACTCCTCCACTTGGGGTAGGACCTCTTCCCTGACCCGGAGAGGGCACTCTACCCTTTTCCGGCTCAAGACCACGGCCTCGGATTTGGAGGAACTGATCTTCATCCCAGCCGCGTCGCACTCGGCTGAGAACCGCTCCAGCGAAAGCTGTAGATCACGATCTGATGAAGCCAACAGGACCACATCATTGGCAAAAAGCAGAGACGCAATCCTAAGGCCACCAAAATGGATCCCCTCAACACCTTGGTTGCGCCTAGAAATTCTGTCCATAAAAGTTATGAACAGAATCGGTGACAAAGGGCAACCTTGGCGGAGTCCAACTCTCACCGGGAACAAGCCCGACTTACTGCCGGCAATGCGGACCGTGCTCTGACACCGGTCATACAGGGACCTAACAGCCCGTATCAAAGGGCCCTGTATCCCATACTCCCAGAGTACCCCCCACAGGGTTCCCCGAGGGACTCGGTCGAACGCCTTCTCCAAGTCCACAAAGCACATGTAGACTGGTTGGGCAAACTCCCACGCACCCTCCAGGACCCTGCTGAGAGTGTAGAGCTGGTCCGGTGTTCCATGGCCAGGACAAAAACTGCACTGCTCCTCCTGAATCCGAGGTTTGACTATCCAATGGACCCTCCTCTCCAGAACCCCCAAATAGACCTTACCAGGGAGGCTTAAGAGCGTGATTCCCCTCTAGTTGGAACACACTCTACGGTCCCCCTTTTTGAATAGGGGGACCACCACCCCGGTCTGCCAATCCAGGGGAACTTCCCCCAATGTCCACACAATATTGCAGAGTCACGTAAGCCAATACAACCCTACAACATCCAGAGCCTTAAGGAACTCCAGGCGAATCTCATCCACCCCTGGGGCCCTGCCACTGAGGAGCTTTTTAACCACCTCTGTGACCTCAGCACCAGAGATTGGAAGGCTCAACCCAAAGTCCCCAGGCTCTGCTTCTTCAGTGGAAGACGTGCCGGTAGGATTGAAGAGGTCTTCAAAGTATTCTCCCCCACCATCGGAGCCAACTCACCACCAGGTAGTGATCAGTGGACAGCTCCGCCCCTCTCTTCATCCGAGTGTCCAAGACATGTGGCCGCAGATCAGATGAGACGATGACAAAATCAATCATCGAACTGCGGCCAAGGGTGTCCTGGTGCCAAGAGCACATATGGACAACTTTGTGCTTGAACAAGGTGTCCGTTATTGGCAATCCGTGACGAGCACAGAAGTCCAACAACAGAACACCACTCGGGTTCAGATCAGGGGGGCCGTTCCTCCCAACCACACGCCTCCAGGTCTCACTGTCATTGCCCACATGAGCATTGAAGTCCCCCAGCAGAACAAGGGAGTCCCTAGGAGGTACACTTTCTAGTACCCCCTCCAAGGACTCTAAAAAGAGTGGATAATCCGAACTGCCATTTGGTGCACAAGCACAAACGACAGTCAGAACTCGTCCCCCCAAACGTAGGCGGAGGGAGGCCACCCTCTCATTCACCGGGGTGAACCCCAACACACAGGCACCAAGTTGGGGGGCAATAAGTATGCCCACTCCTGCTCGGCGACTCTCACCAGGGGCAACTCCAGAGTGGAAGAGTGTCCAGCCCCTCTCAAGGAAACTGGTTCCAGAGCCAGAGCCATGCGTAGAGGCGAGTCCAACTATTTCTAGCCAGAATCTCTCAGCTTAACACAACAGCTCAGGCTCCTTCCCCACCAGTGAGGTGACATTCCACGTCCCAATAGCCAGCTTCAGTAGCAGAGGATCAGACCGCCAGGGTCCCCGCCCTCGGCCACCACCCATCCCACATTGCACCCAACCCCTTTGGCACCTCCCACAGGTGGTGAGCCCATGGGAAGGGGGACCCACATCTCCTCTTCGGGCTGTGCCCGGCCGAGCTCCATGGGCAAAAGCCCGGCCACCAGGCCCTTGCCCGCGTGCCCCACCTCCAGGCCTGGCTACAGAGTGGGGCCCTGGTGACTCACGTCCGGGCAAGGGAACATTAAGTCCATTTGTGTTTCTCATCATCAGGGTCTTTGGGCTACACTTTGTCTGGTCCCTCACCTAGGACCTTTCTGCCTTGGGTGACCCTAGTACGGGCATAAAGCCCCTGACAGCATAGCTCCTAGGATCATTGGGACACTCAAACCCCTCCACCATGGTAAGGTGGCAGCCCAGGGAGGGGATTTTTAATTTTTTAATGATTAAAATATTAATAATCAATATTAACAATATTCACACCGATAATTAGTATTAATATTAAATAGTATGTATTAATATTAACAATTATTGATATTAAAATAGATTATTATTAACATTAATAAATATTTTTTATTATTGATATTACTAATTAATAATAATAATAGGTGATAATAGGTAATAATAGGTGCCTTCCATGCATTGCATAATGCACTGCCTTCCTTGCATGTTGAACCAAAATGGCTCCATATGTTACTAATTTTCTGTGAAGAGTTTTCTCCTATTCATTTCCTATGGGAAATCTGGCATCTTTGTCAGCAAAATATGTCGCCATTGTAACTGCAAATGCCAATAAAAGTAATTGCACACTTCCCGGAGCCAGGCCGGTCGTTTTGATATAACTTTTGTGGGGGTAGATGCTGTGGTTTGGGCCGCATTAACGGAGATAAAAATGTAGACACTCTTCAGAGGTGTAGAATATTAGGTGCCTGCCATGCATTTGCATGGCAGTCCCCAAAAACAGACTTCTTAGTCCGAGGGGGCGGGGCTTTGATGACGTCAAAATATGATCACAGTAGATCGTCGGGCATCCGACAGGGATGAGTCTTGCCAAGTTTCGTGCATTTCGGTCTTTCGTTGTGAAAGTTATAGTGTTTGGAAATTTATGGCATGAAGCGAAAGTTTGAGGCCTGGCCTCGCCCCTTTATCATATACGAAAATGCAAGCTTTAGATAACTTTTACTCTCCAATGTCTTAAGAGCATGTCAGCCAAGTTTTGAAGGAAATCCTTCAAAATTCCTAGGAAGAGTTTGTTAATATTCTGGCTTAAGTGATGTCAAGATTTGACCATTCAGTCTTGCAGGGGACCGGATGTGGATCAATCACTGAAGGTTTGATGTCTCAGACAGTTTTTATATAGGAGCCATTAGCGTTGCGTTTTTCATGGCGAGATGTCAAACTTTAAGGTCTGGCCCCGCCCCTTCAGCATGCTCCGAAACGAACCATTTAGATAACTTTGCGTCCCCCATACCTTTTGACCAGAATGGCCAAGTTTGAAACCGATTGAGCCAAAAACCCTAGGAGGAGTTTGTTCAAATGCGGAGGCTGTAAACCACCCAAAAGTTTTGAAAATAGGGCCGGCATTCCAAAATGGCCGCCTTCATGTTTATCGTACAACATTGGTGCCAGAGGTTGTTCTGTGTATCTTGGGGAATTGGTATGGTGTGGTATAAAGTTTATTCATTTTAAAAAAGTACAAAACAATTCCATAACAATATAAAAAAAGATACAAAAGATTTAAAATGAAAGGCAGCAGAAAGAAGAAAAAAATCTTATTATATCTGCCCCCTTTTTCAAACAATTATTTCAATCATAATAATTTTCAAGTAACAGAACAAAATGAATAACTCTTTCTAATTCTAATACAAAACACACACTAACCTACTTCATATATACTTTTTTAACAATTCAGTTTTGATATTTTTCTTAAATGTACACATTGACTTGGCATTTTTCACATCACTCTCTAGACCATTCCACAATCCAACTCCTTGGATTGAGGTAGACCTTCCCTTCAGAGTAGTTCTGAATTTTGGTTTGACAAATATCTCTATCCCCTTAAGATTATAACAACTTTGTCTTTTAACAAAATTTCTTTGGATATTTAATGGTAATGTGCTATTTTGAGCCCTATACATAACTGATAAAATACTGTAATCTACCAAATCATGGAACTTCAATAACTTCAGTTGATAAAATAATGTGCTTGATGGGTGTCTGTAATGCTTCCTGGTGATAATTCTTATAGCTCTTTTCTGTAAAATAAAAATAGGTTTTGTAAATGTTTTACACGCTTTCCCCCCAAACATCAATGCAATAGATTAAATGTGGAACAATGATTGTGTTATACAACATGTACAGAGCTTTATCATTTACTAATTCCCTGACTTTGTATAGTACTGCAATAGATTTAGATATTTTTGTTCTTACAAAATTGATGTGATTTTTTCCATGTTAGTTGTTCATCAATGATTACACCCAAAAATTTCATCTCATTAACTCTACAAATCTCAACACCCTCAATTTTAAATGGATCATCAACAGTTCTCTTTTTGTTACTAAAGATCATGTATTTAGTTTTATCTCAATTTAATGATAATTTATTAAGTTTAAACCAAGTTTGTATTTGATCAAATTCTGTCTTCATCAATTCCATCAATTGGAATTGGACAAGCGTACAAAATTTCATGCTTCTACAACAAACTAAGGTTAATGCGGAGGGTATTTTGAAAATTTCTAGGTGGCGCTTTTGATCCGTTTCTGTTGCGATTTTTGCCACGCCCTTAAAATGCGTATTTTTTCACCAGTCCTGATGTGTCCGCCAAGTTTGGAGACTTTTTGGATATATTGAGGGCCCCATAACGCTAATTTGTTTGGCGGAAAAAAATTGCAGCTCGGGTCTGAACAGAGGGATTACAATAGGCCTTTGTAGCGCTTCGCTGCTCGGGCCTAAATAAAGAAATCCTTATTGTGTGTAGAATAATAAGTGGCTTCCTTGCATTTGCATTGGAGGCAGATCATTGTGAATGGCAGCCCCCAATAAAGTGCTGTGTTTTCATTGTTTCTATATAATGACAAAATCAATTCTCTGCATTTAACCAGTCACACGTGAGATACACCCAGGTGGAGCAGTGGGCAGCTATTGAAGGTCCGGGGAGCAATTGGGTATTGGGTGTGTTGCTCAGAGACACCATGACATGTGGAGATGGCAGCGAGTCGAACCGCCACTTTCTGGTCCCAGGTCGGCTGCCCTACCTCTACAACATCTTGGCCCCATAAAAATGAAACGCGTTGGCTGGGAATTGAACCCAGGTCAACTGCTTGAAAGGCAGCTATGCTAACCACTATACCACCAACGCAATGATTAGATGACATGCTCCAGGACACATATGAGAAAGGTAAGGGTTTTTTATTTATTTATTTATTTTTTTGTTTGTGGGACAAACCGAAGTACTCGGAGTAAACCCATGTTTGGAAACCCAAGACATGTCTCCTGTAGGATATTGTGGGGACGCGCAGATGTCGTTTTCAAGGGATGGGTTAAGAAAATAGGGCGGGTTTTTTTTGTTTGTTTGTCGGACAAACCGAAGTACTCGGAGTAAACCCTATGTTTGGAAACCCAAGACATGTCTCCTGTAGGATATTTTAGGGACGCGCAGTTGTCGTTTTCAAGGGATGCTTTGAGAAAATGGGGCGGGGTTTTTTTTGTTTGTTTGTTTGTGGGACAAACCGAAGTACTCGGAGTAAACCCTATCTTTGGAAACCCAAGACATGTCTCCTGTAGGATATTTTAGGGACGCGCAGTTGTCGTTTTCAAGGGATGCTTTGAGAAAATGGGGCGGGTTTTTTTTTGGTTTGTTTGTTTGTGGGACAAACCGAAGTACTCGGAGTAAACCCATGTTTGGAAACCCAAGACATGTCTCCTGTAGGATATTGTGGGGACGCGCAGATGTCGTTTTCAAGGGATGGGTTAAGAAAATAGGGCGTTTTTTTT
>NC_056507.1:16329604-16361705 GCF_014905685.2 Nematolebias whitei | reverse complement strand
CATGTCTCCTCTAGGATATTGTGGGGACGCGCAGTTGTCGTTTTCAAGGGAAGCGTTGAGAAAATGGGACGGTTTTTTTTTGTTTGTTTGTTTGTTCGTGGGACAAACCGAAGTACTCGGAGTAAACCCTATGTTTGGAAACCCAAGACATGTCTCCTGTAGGATATTGTGGGGACGCGCAGTTGTCGTTTTCAAGGGATGCGTTGAGAAAATGGGGCGTTTTTTTTTTGTGGGACAAACCGAAGTACTCGGAGTAAATCCATGTTTGGAAACCCAAAAGAACACGCAAACAGAAAGGGACTAGGCCAGAGGCGAGCCTGTAATCTTTTTGCCCTGAGGTTACCACCTCAGGGAAAAAAGATGTCTGGGACCCCTGGTAAATTGTATGTCTTTTTCCTTGTTACTGAGGGCGTCTGGTCAGATGGGGTGGAACCTGGCAAGTAAGATATGGTCGTCAAGGCTGGAACTTGAGACCTCCGACAGCTGAGCTCGGCTGCTTGGGAGCATTCAGCCTTGTTCCAGCACTGCACTTTGGGTTTAACTTGGCCTCTCATTACTCTAATCTCCGACTCTCTCATTTCCAGCTCTTTCTTCAAGGCGGCATTTTCATCTTGCAGCTGGAGGTAATTGCGAAGGGCGTCTTGGTACACTGTTAGGTCCAATGGTTCAACTCTGTTCTGCCTGTGCGGAAGTCGCTTCATCACGTTGTGTACTGATTGTTTTAGGTTCGCGATGCACTGACCTTTAACGGCGATTAACGTTTTAAGCTTTTCATGAGAACGTTCTTCAGACTGGATTGTGTTGAACTGTTCTCTGCATTTTTCCTCAAGTTTTAAATTTTTATTAGTCATATTTCTAACAGCCTTTTGTTTAACATCTACAACAGCCTTCATATTTTCAATTTCATCTTTGTACTTATCTTCACACACCAGTTGACAAACGAGTATTTCAGATTTTAGCTCCCGGTTTTGATGTTCTACACTTGTTAGCGTTTTAAGCGTTTCATTATATTTGTTTGTCAAGCAATAGTTTTCGTTTGACAACTTGACATTTTCGTTTTTCAGCATGTTAATTTGAATTTTCTGAGCTTCAACTTCTTCTGTTAGTTCATTGTTCGCGTACTCTGCGCGACTTGCTTTGATAAACAATGTAGTTGGATTGATTGCCATCTTATAATTATCTAATTCGTCTTGTGCCTTAAGTTTCAGGTTCTTTTCTGAACAGAAACGTTCTCTCATCCTTTGTAACTTATTTTCCAATTCCTCTTGTTTTTTCTCAGCCAGGATGAAAGCCTCGACTTTGTCCTTTTCTGCCATCTGATGTTGGATGCGAAGTACCTCTAACTCTTCGGCCTGGACTCTTATTTTTTCTTCTAAATTTCTTACTGGTTCATTGGCCAACACAAGCATTTCAATGGTTTGTTGCTCCTGAGAAATTTTAACTTTCTGTTCTTCAATAAGTGCTTTCAAGTCGTTGATGGTATTTTGTGCCGTTTTCGAGTTTAGGTTAATTTCATGTTTCAACTTCTGCGTTGAAAGTTTATACTCGTTGATCCTTATTTTACAATCATATAGGGACTTTTTCAATTCGTCAATTTCAAAGTCTTTCCACTTTAAAGCCTGGTCTACGCTTTCAGGTCGTTTTGGCAAATTGTCCTGTCCTGTCCCACAGGTGGGACATGGCTTGTTTTTCTTCATCTCTTCATGCACAGTTTTATGCATTTTTAATGACTAAGAGTAATCCTCTCAATTGCAGATACATGCGTTTGAAATGAGTCTTGGTCAAAGTGTGTGATATCAGGGCCTATATATATAAGCTTTCCAAAAATGAGTCCTTTGATCATAATCAGTGACATCATCATGATGATGTCACTGATTATGATCAAAGGACTTATTTTTTCTCTGACATTATCATTGTTATGATGATGCCAGCAGTTAGAATGTTGATGCTTTTTGAAGTCAGAAGTCAAAATTCCAAATTAAATTTAAATGTAAACATTTTGCAGGCCTATAAATAAACTGTCCAAAATGAGTCATGTAATCATCATCAGTGATGTCATCATGATGATGTCACTGATGATGATTAAAGGACTTATTTTTTCTCTGACATTATCATTGTTATGATGATGCCAGCAGTTAGAATGTTGATGCTTTTTCAAGTCAGAAGTCAAAATTCCAAATTAAATTTAAATGTAAACATTTTGCACTTTTAGTTTGCATGTTTTTAAGTGCAGCTGTGACAGTAAATTCATTCTTAAAACCCTCCTGCTTTGACCACTCCAGTTCCGCTCAGCGAGCACGTGCACAGCCATGCAACACATGGGAAAGATCACAGATATCATACTAGAAAGTTCCTGGAGAAACTTTGACGGGGACTGCCTATTTATTATTAAATTATTAATAATAATAAATATAAATGATTATTAATATGAATAATGCATACTTATTATTATATGTATAAATTATTTATAAAAAATATATGTATTAGTTATTAAAATATTAATAATTAATACTCAATATTAACAATATTCACGCCAATAATTAGTATTAATATTAAACATTACTTATTAATATTAACAATTATTGATATTAAAATATATAATTATCAACATTAATAAATTATAATTAATATGTATTATTAATATTACTAATTAATAATAATAAGTGATAATAGATAATAATAGGTGCCTTCCATGCATTGCATAATGCATTGCCTTCCTTGCATGTTGAACCAAAATGGCTCCATATGTTACTCGGTTTCTGTGAAGAGTTTTCTCCTATTCATTTCCTATGGGAATTGTGGCATCTTAGCAAAATATGTCACCATGGTAACTGGAAATGCCAATAAAAGTAATAGCACAAATCACGGGACCGAGTCTGTCGTTTTGATATAACTTTTATGGGGGTAGGCGCTATGATTCAGGCCGCATTAAATTTGAAAAAAGATACACTTTTTAAGAGTAGAATAATAAGTGGGCAGTCACAAATTGGTTCCTGGAGTTGGTGAAATATTGCGTCTTTGTTCGTAAATTACGTCACCATGGTAATAGAGGATGACATTTTTTCAGGAGTACCGCCGGTCACGTGATTCCGGCCGTATTCCGGCGGGACCGGAGTCAACCTCATTATAACTCACGTGACCGGGACGTGACCGGACTGAAAGCTAACAGGAGCAGACAGGAGCGGGAACTGACCAATAACCAAAAATGAAAATGAAACAAACAAACAAAAACAAAAAAACAAACAAAACAAAAAAAAAAACAGGCACAGCTATTTTGTAGTTTTTTTTCAGTTAGCCTTCGCTTTAACTCAAGTCAAAAGGACTACATTTCCCAGGAGTCAACTGTTCGAGCTGTAGCTTTTCACCGAGAGGGTGGGAGCAGAGCCCTATAAAGAGAGAGTTGTGACACTCCCATAGACTCCCATAGAAAGAATGGAATGCGGAAATCACGTGGGTCATGAAGCGGCAAATAGTTCCAAACAGCGGCGGTTCCAGCATTGAATGTAGTTCATTCTCCGTTTTTTCTTTCTACACTTGTTAGCGTTTTAAGCGTTTCATTATATTTGTGTGTCAAGCAATGGTTTTCGTATGACAACTTGACATTTTTGTTTTTCAGCATGTTAATTTGAATTTTTTGAGCTTCAACTTCTTCTGTTAGTTCATTGTTCGCGTACTCTGCGCGACTTGCTTTGATAAACAATGTAGTTGGATTGATTGCCATCTTATAATTATCTAATTCGTCTTGTGCCTTGAGTTTCAGTTTCTTTTCTGAACAGAAACGTTCTCTCATCCTTTGTAACTTATTTTACAATTCCTCTTGTTTTTCCTCAGCCAGGATGAAAGCCTCATCTTTGTCCTTTTGTGCCATTTGATATTTGATGCGAAGTACCTCCAACTCTTCGGCCTGGACTCTTTATTTTTTCTTCTAAATTTCTTACTGGTTCATTGGCCAACACGAGCATTTCAATGGTTTGTTGCTCCTCAGAAATTTTAACTTTCTGTTCTTCAATAAGTGTTTTCAGGTCATTGATGGTACTTTGTGCCGTTTTTGAGTTTAGGTTAATTTCATGTTTCAACTTCTGCGTTGAACATTTATACTCGTTAATCCTTATTTTACAATCATATAGGGACTTTTTCAATTTGTCAATTTCAAAGTCTTTCCGCTGTAAAGCCTGGTCTATACTTTCAGGTCATTTTGGCAAATTGTCCTGTTCTGTCCCACAGGTGGGACATGGCTGTCCTACGGGCAAGGCCACAGCTGGTTTTCCTGGTAGATTGGGGGGGGGCAGTCTCCACAGTCCGCAACCATCTCCAGAGCAGGGGTTCACCGAGCGGAAAGTCCCTCAGTGCCCCCTGGAGCCAAGCCTGACGGAGGCTTAATTGGATCAAGCTGTCCAGGTGTACCAGCGTCTCGTGCCTCAAGTTAGCGTAACCCAGACGGTGACACCGCTCTCCAACTGAGCTTACCAGCATGCGTTCCAGACGGCCGCAGCAAACAACACGTTACGCTGTTGGCGTACACGTTCAGAGGCGGGAAGAGACGGTGGGCCCTCTGAACTTCGGCTCGCTCCGCTCTCGTAGCGGCTGTTCGCTAACGACGCTATCGGCCCCTGCAGTACGCTCTGTCTGCAGGGCAGCTGACGTCATCCCCAACCGGTGCGCCTCTTTTGCTGTCTGCCACCCTGCATTGCAGCCTGAGAACGAGGTCCCAGAGGTTCTCCTGGCTCATCACTCCACCTTCCTCTCAGGAGAGCTGCAGAAGCTTCTGTTGGAGGGCCTTTCATCAGCAAGAGATCATTTCAAGATGCTCCACGGCTGCACAACGCCTTTCCAGCTCTGCTATGCCAGCCCCTCCCGTCAAACGTCCCCGGCATCCGGAAGTTGAATTTTTCCCGGACTTTGCCAACAGTGGGCCCTCTAGGACAACAAACAGAGCTCAAGGGAAGATAACCAGGTGTCGGTTTGCTGGAGGTGTGTTGATGACACGATATGAAACAAACATCATTTTATGATGAAGTGTCTTTTAGCCAGGCTGTCAGCACGGATGATCTGACAAGTGGCCCCATCACACACACTCATCACGAATGAGCCTTTTAAGGTTGTTTTCATTCACTGCCAGCGGTACCAACACGCGCTCGAGCAGCCTTCACCTATAAGGCGCTGCGTTATGAAAGCGCGCACGCAGCTCTCAGCGCCCACCGTTCACGTCAACGTTAACGTGAGACCACGTACCCAGTAACGTATCTCGCTCTCGGCAGGAGCGACGCGCCTTTTTATCGCAGTGGTGTCAAACGCGTGCTCCCGCGGCGTCAACAGTTTCACAAGCCTCACAGCGGCTCCACTCCATCCTCGAAGAAGGTTTTCTGAATTAATACTGTAGCTCATGGAATCACTCAAAAGCTCACGTGATTCGCAGCCAAGAATGATCGTGTTTCTGCAGACCGAGCCCAGTGGTAACCTCGCCCCACCGATACCGTGCGCTGCTTCCTGACCGCACCAGCATCAAACGCGTGCTCCCGCGGCAATCCTGGCTTAGGGCGTCGCATGAATGAGGGCGCGCACACACGACTCTTCAGAGCACGTCCGCTCATACGTGCACCCGCTCCCCGAGCGTTTACACGAAGCAGCTGCACACAATGTGAGCACAACACATGAGCTGCGTCCCACAGCATCAGCAAACGCACAACAATTTGCATGCTCGGGGGAGCGTGTTTTTTTCTTTCTCCTTCAGCGCGCACCAGCTCACATCAGCATGCATGTGAGTTTCACAGCATAAACGCGTGCCCGCTTTATAACTTTACAAACGAGTGGCAATGAGCGCGCGCTCCAGACGGATAGGCGAACCGTTTTCATCCGGGGATTCACGCTGCAGTACAGCTCAAACCTGGTGCGGAGGAACTCTAATGACGTTTTTCTGTCATTTCTAGAACCCCTCTCGCAGAAGCTCAGGAAATTCTGATTTAAATGTAATTTTCCAGAGTCTCAGAAGGAGAGGAAAACGCAGGGTTCCTCTCTCGTCACTACCTGGTCCCAACGAACCGGAAAGATGAGATTTATTCTAGATTTGTCAATTTTGAACTGTGAGAAACAACACTCCATTAATGCGTTCGAGCCGCTCTGCAGCTGCCGCACAGAGCAGGGAGGAAGATTCTGCTTTATCTGGACATCTGCTGCTGCTGAGCAGTTTGTACAGACAGGTGGCAGCAGTGTAACTCACGTGGACCGGTTGAGTGATATCAGCTGTTTCCGTCAGCAGACCTACGTCACACGTCAGACTTCACAAAGGCACACACATTTAACGAGCTGTGGGGGCGCTGTGGTTCTCCACACAGCAGCTCATTTAAATGTTTTTGGAGTGTCGCACAGGGTTTTTTGAATGTGATTCAACACTTTGCCTTGAGCTGCGAATCATCAGAGTTTTTGATTCATACAGACAGCAAGTGACTGTTGCATACATAACTGTCAGGAGATGTATGCGCTCAACCCATGTGCCACATTGTGAGACAGATGCTGTGTGGGGCACACCCAATCTGCTCTCCATTGGAGTAGGGTACATCTCATGTATTCTGAACACGGGACGGATGTGATGTCCAAAGACGGTCCTTTGCGGCACGGGGACCTGGGACCTTCCACCCAGAGCTATGGCTCAGACACGGCAGAAATCCTGCGAGCGGCTGTGGACCTGTTGTAACACAAGAGAATGCTCGATGTCAACTATAATTATCGTGGAGACACGGGACGATCCACAGCTGGGGGTGGACGTGTCTGCTCACAGCCTGTGGTCATAATGCTTCTTCACCTCCCTCTATCCCTCTGATATCACGGTTTTCTGAACCGAGCTCAGGAGGAGGGACTGACAGCTCCTCTGTCCCAAGTGCGTGAACGCATCATGGTTCCCAGGTCTACGACACTTGTTATCGGGGCGCTCGTGGAACCTGCCGTGGAGGGAGGACGCTCTCCTCCAGGTGGGAGGAGCGATCAGGAGTTAATCAGAATAGGCCAGCACCTGGGGCCTGGCCGCTGTGCGGATCTTTTTGAGAGGATGGATGTCTCTCAAGATGTAGTGCGTACGATTCAGGATTCACGTGCTACAACCACCACAGCGCTGTTCACATCAAGTGGTCAGTTTTTCAGCGCTGCTATACAGAGAAAGGTGTAGAGGCCATTTCATGTTCACTAGGTAGTGTGCCGTCCTTTTCTGCAGCAGCTGTTGGACAGAGATCTGGCGTTCAGCTCGTGTGCGGCCATCTCTTCATGTCACGAAATTTTCGAGACAGAACAGCTTTAATCATCTGCTGATGAAACGTTTTGTAAAAGGTGTACAGAGAAGGCGTAGAGGCCACTTCATGTCCACTGGACGACATGCTGTCCTTTTCTGCAGCAGTCGATGGACAGAAATCTGTTGTTCAGCACGACTATCGTATGCTGCAGCCATGTTCTTTCTTCTTGTCTCAAAGTTGTCGGAGACAGAACAACCTTTAATCATCCGCTGAGGGAGCATTTTGACTCAGATTGAAATAGCAGCTGTGGGCCTGTTTGCGACACGAGAAAACGCTCAGTGTCAATTATGGTTTTCTCTGAGCCCGCGAGACGAACCACTGCTGGGGGTGGATGCGTTTGCCCACAGCCCATGGCCCAAAATGCTTCTGTACGCGTTTTCCTCCACCTCCTCTGATTTTACGGTTCCTGAACCAAGTTCATTAGGAGGGATTGACAGCTCTCCTGGTGGCCCCCGAACGTGTGAGCGCACCATGGTTCCCAGTCCTGCAACGCCTGCTGTCAGGCCGCCTGTGGAAACTGCCGTGGAGGGAGGACGCTCTCCTCCAGGCAGGAGGAGCGATCAGGAGTTACCCAGAAATAGGCCAGCACCTGTGGGTCTGGCAGTTGAACGGATCCGCTTAGAGAGGATGGGTCTCCCACAGGATGTAGTGCGCACAATTCAGGTTTCACGTGCTGCATCTACCACAGCGCTGTACACATCAAAGCGGACAGCTTTTCAGCGCTGGTGTACAGAGAAGGGTGTAGAGGCCACCTCATGTCCATGAGGTGGCATGCTGTCCTTTCTACAACAGCTGATGGACAGAAATTTGGCGTCCAGCACGATTAAAACGTACGCTGCAGCCATCTCTTCCTGCCACGAAGGGTTCGGAGACAGAACAGTTTTTAATCATCCGCTGATGAAGCGTTTTCTAAAAGGTGTACAGAGACGCAGGCCTGTTTCACACCCACTTGTTCCACAGTGGGATTTACCACTGGTCCTGCAGGTCCTGATCAAAGCTCCATTTGAGCCTCTGGATCAGGTTCCACTTAAATTCTTGTCTCTTTAAACAGCCCTGCTGTTGGTTTTAACATCCGCTAAGAGAGTGAGTGATTTATCTGCCCTCTCTGTCGCTCCGTCATGTCTCAGAATTCAGGCTGACGGCAGCTCAGCTGATTTAAGGCCAAACCCAGCTTTTATGCCTAAAAACATCACCAACTCTTTTATTCAAGAGCAATATCGTTGGAGGGTTTTTTTAAGTGTTGTTAATTCGCACTCTGATTTCCTTGACTCTGGGGCTCTCCTTTGTTGTTGCCACATCAATCCCATAAACTGTTGTTTGGATGAATGTGTAGAAGTTAAGGAGGGTTTCATCGTAGAAGACAGCAAACACAAAGTGCGCCTTAAACAGTTCATCGAAGGCAGCCACTGCAGTCTGTGACACACAGGGAATGGGCTTCTGATCCAGGATGATGAAGAACTTCTGTATGCTGCTCTTCTTTTCTCCAACACAGAGGAGGAAGGGCTGTGTAGATCCAACTTTGCCAAGGAATGTTGCCATGCTTGTCCCCACCTAAGATTGAGAGACAGCACATTAGAAATGATATTTGTCCCTCATAGGAATGTGAGATATGGCATAAAATTCATATCATGATATGTATTGTGAAGGGTGGCGATAACGATATATATCGCATATATGTCAAAAATATACCTTCATAAACTTGACAACACGATCAGCAGCCTCAGTTGCACTAATTTTTCCCTGTTTCTTCCCCTTGGCGGTTGGAGGCAAGAGCTGAACCAGCAGGACAATGGCTGCCAAGTCGCCATCCCATTCTAATAAAATCATAACACATACCATCTTTAGAATCACCATATGAAAATACATAAATAGAAAAGACTGTTGAACATTTATATATTATCTACCATTATCACTTGATTCCTCCTGAGCAGACAGCAAATCATCCAGGTGAACACCTTCGAAGGGATTTGCTGACAGTGATGACCCTTGGTTTGTAGAATGTTGGCCATCTTGCAATGAACTTCCCCGAGATGTCTTCTCCAAAAAGCATGATGAAGTCCTGCTCAGTCTAGCACAGATGAAAAAAAATCCCATCAAAACCCAATTCAAAAGTTCAGCTAACGACATCTGAGTTTCTCACCAAGCCTGGTGTATCCAAGAATCTTGGGAAGTGATCCAAGATGAATGATGACTGGTCCAGATCATGTAGCATATTCTGTCTATGCTTAAATGTTGCCTTCATTTTCTCAACAACTTCGTTGTCTGAGGAATGCTTCATTATGGACATTGCTTCTTTGCATCCATCTCCAAATAACTGTTTAGATGGTATGGTATCCCTCTGAATTTTCGGGCCACCCTGAAGAGAAGACCTGGAGCTCGTCTTGAAGTCACTTGCAGTGTTACGCTGAACTGTTTTCAATCGATAGGCCAAGTAGCCCTGTCCACTTTGAGGATCATAGAAATGCTCCTATCACAGAACAGAAAACACAAAATGTCTATTACATTTCTTTCAAAAGGACAATTGCACGGTTAATTGACATTGTAAAAAAAGAAAGAAATCCAAACATATTATGACCCAAGAACAGAACCTTCAGGGTTCAGGCAAGTTAATACTCACATAGCCAGTTGGTGAGCCATTATCTTTCAAACTGGGAAAGAGGGTGACAATTCCCAGGGCATAGGTAATGCTGACATTTACAGGAGGGACTCTCCTAAAAAACAATTCAATAAGAATATTCCCGTTTCACATAGGGGTTAAAAATATTCACACCAAAAGCAAAAGGATATGAAAAGAAAGCTCCTCAGCGATTATAAAATATTTGAGTAATCATTAAGTTAATAATTATGTTTTTCAAATAATTCTAACATTTCTCTGGATTCCATACATTGATGTGTTTAACTTTTAAAGTATTACCAGTCCAAAAGAAAAAAAGGTTAGATTCCGGACCCCATTCAGCAGGCTGAGGTTTATTGGTACATACCCATGACTTTCGATCATATCCACCACTAAAATATTGACAAGTTTCCTTCTTGTTGGATCAGAGAGACTTTCGGTCTTGTTGTACTCTTTTAATACATCTTCTCCCCCTGGTTTTTGGTGCAGAGCTACATATACAATCTGCAATGGATTTCACATGTCATCCTGCTATGAATTTTAAAATGGATCATCATGCTATTTCCCACCTTGACACAACTCACATCTTTTGCCATCTTACTGTCAGGTGGTCCTTCAACCAGTCGTCTTCTCTGTGCTTTGGTGTTCTCTGTGATCACTGTAGAAGATGAGCTTGCTGAGCTTGGAGATTCAACTGATGAGGCTGACCCATCTTCAGAACTGAAGGAAGTGTCTGTTACCTCACTCTCATCAACGAGGCCCACTGTGTAACGTTTAGAAACTTCATTATTAAACAACTTAAAATGAACTTTAGATTTATATATTCTTAAAATGCATTAGAAGGAACACTTGTTTTAATGCTTTAAAATCTTACCAAAGTGCTTAGTGACTGCTTTGAAAGATACGGTAGCAGACCGCAGAAGTTCATCAAAAATATCAGCATCCACATCAACTCCAGAAGAGTCCTTCAGGTCTACACAGATTTCACTTGCCAAATTGAATTTAGCATAAACTGGAAGGGAAAAAAAATTCTCATCTTAAACTGCTAATTTGTAGCATTTCCTTAGAACTGTTAAGGGCTAATTACATTTATAATTAGAAAATATTTTAAATAACATTTTCAGTCAATGAACTGTTGGTTGAAATAGTACATTTTATCATTAAATGTTGCCCATGTTGTTGGCAGACAGTTCACCGAAATCTGACATAACAATTTTTATGAAAAATAATGAATGAATTATTACTTAAACAAAGCCCATTATGAGGACAGAGGGGAATTAATAAGCATTCTGGATATGATTTGAGATAGAGAAAATAAGCTTACTTAATTTAATGGAAGCTGCCACAACAACATAATTAGCACTGGACGTACCCTCTTGCATGAATTTCAAGTAATCATAGCAGTCATCTGTCACTGGAACCCGAACCCATTTCTGGGCTTTCTGATACTCCACTTGCACCAGCATTTCTACGGAACAAAAGAGTGACACGATCAAAGCTTTGACAACACCTTACAGATATTTTAAACCAGCCCTTTATCACTTCCACTATCTCACTGAAAACGTTAGCTCTCTCAGCTATATAAACGCCATTAAAACTAGAGTGTTGAATAGGGGTGTAACGGTATGCTAAAATCACATTTTGGTTTGGTTCAGTTTCAGGGAGGGCTCGGTTCGGTTCATTTTTGGTACAAAAAAGACAAAATAAAGACTTACAAAATATTTATTTTGAAAATATGCCAAGTAAACAATAATGTACGTTTGTATAAAATAAATAAAAGTGACCCATTTGGACGATATTTCAAATAAAAGGCACTCTTTACAATAAATAAACTATACTAACAATAATAAAAATCTTAATAAATACAATAACAGTCAGAAGCAGAACAATAAGCAGCAACAGACTGTTTACAATCTAACAAGTCAAGTTTGAAGTTTTTGGCCAAAAAGACAAACTTGTCCACATTTTCTGCCAAAAGCACAAATCTAGTTGCAGTGAATATCTCCAGCAGTGGAAAAAATTAAAAAAAAACACTCACTAACAACAGTAGCAGGAATAAAGAGGTAGAGCTTTGCTAATTTTGCAGTGTGGCTGTATTTGGCCTCATTACTCACAACCTCTGGAGCAGGTCCCTGGAAAAGTTCACTCATCACAGACTTCTTAGCTGGAGGTGATCTCTGATTTCCCTGAAGAGGAAGAAGACTCGCAGCTGTTATCTCTGTCCCAAACTGGAAATAAAAGACAAAGAGGTAAAAAAAAAAAAAAAAGTGTTAAGATTATAATTTTAAATAAAATAAAAGTTAATTAGATAATAATAATAAAAGAACAACACCTCTTCGTGAACGGTTATGAGGTGGTTGGGAAAAAAAAACGAAGATCCAGAGGCTGTTGTCGGTCATACACCAGCAGCGAGTTTATGTCACAGATAAAAAAACGAACAAAACATAAATAATCCGAACACCATCAGCAGAGGTGGGTTGCAAACCATGTACACGGGTGCCATCTTACCGGAAGTAAGACAAAAGGAGATGATTGTAGATTTCAGGAGAAATAGGAACAGGTCCAACCCTATTTCCATCATGGGAGAATAAGTGGAGGTGGTGGAGAAGTATAAATACCTTGGAGCAGTGGCAGACCTAGCCTATTTGGCGACCCGGGCTAGCAACCCCAATGTCGGGTTGCTGCTAAATTGTGCCCCCCGCCTGCTGTGTGGTGCATGACAGGCAGTTTGTATCAGAAGGTCACTCCACCATCACAAGAACACTTCTTTTAATTTTTTTTTTTTTTCAAACAAGAAATACAGATTAAACTGTACAAATGAACCTTGTACCAAACCTATTTGTACTATTTGTATGTACTTTGAACAACAAGAGTTTAACATGCACATCAACTGACAAGTCAAGTTATTTGTATAGCACATTTAAAACAGAAGCTGTTACCAAAGTGCTTAACAAGAAGAACACAACATAAAATATAAAGTAACAAGATATAATTACAGCATATGGACTAAAAGCAAAAAAAAAAAAAAAAACATAATTAGAAATGCTGTCACCTAAATGTTGATCCTCCTTGCCTTCCTTGATGCAAAGTCATCAAGAATCTCATCATGTGAAATCTGCTCAGCAACTGCATGGTTGATCCTGATGACTGCCAGACCACTGAGGCGTTCCTGAGACATAGTTGACCTCAGATATGTTTTTATCATTTTCAACTTTGAAAGGTTCTTTCTGCTCCAGCCACTGTGACAAGAATGGTAACTGCAATTCTATGAGCAGTCCACAAATTTGAATAGATTTCTGAGAGGTCACTTTCATGGACAAAGTTTAGCAGCTCAAAAGCAGTCATAGACGTTGATGACAAATCAGGCAAGTTCCTGAGCTCCCTTACAAGCTCTCTGCCATCCAAGTCTGAGTTCCCCTTAAAGTGCAGCGTTGTACTGAGGGCATTGCATTGTTCTGTGAGGTCTTTGTCTGAAAGATTTGGAAAGTTTGTGAGCACCCCAAAATAATCTCCCACTTTTTCCAATGTGGCAAATCTTTCCTGAATCGCAGACAGTGCAGCATCAACAACAACATTAAAAAGCATCACCTCCAGCTTCTTTAGAGGATCAGTAAAAGGCTCATCAAAAGATTCATAAGAAAAGTGAAAAATACTAAAAAAAAAATACTGGTGGTGGCAACTTCTACAATCATCCTCGTTCTTGGGAACAACAAAGTCAGCTCTTACTTGACTTGGTCCTCTGCAAACTAACGGTGTGCGAATGTTGTCAGTCAGAACTGAAGGCCAGTCAGCAGGATCAGCAGACGGGTGCTCATCCTCAGCAGGAGGACTTGGTGGGAGTTCAGCTCCAGACATTTCTATAATGGCAAAACATTTGTGTCAGTATACACACATTGTTTAGAATTGATAGTGGTGGGAAATAAAATGTAATTAAAAAAAATCTTGTCAAAATGGCCCTCCTCCCCTCTCCACGCTCACACACAAACACCCACCTGAAGAGGATGTTGATGTAAACGGGTCTTTGTCCTCAGGATCCAACAGCGTATGTGGAGACACATTAGTGGGTGAGGAGGAGGATGGTTCCAGTTCCTGAGGCTCCACGTCCATTGCTGAAGACAGCTGTTCAGTTGAAGAAGTGGATGGCTCTTCATCCTGGCCTGTGGCAGTGGGTGCTCCAAAATATTTCAGAAGTGCCCCTGAATTTGCATCAGATATATAAAATTATATATTATATAGTTTTTATGTTTGGTATTCTGAATACCAAACATAAAAACATACACCATCAATTGTGTCATCATCAAACAGTCATAATTATATCCCTTATGGTGGTTATTTAATAGGATATAAAACCTTTGTTGCAGCCTTATGCAATAGAGTAATTATGGCAGGCTAACATAGTTTTTCTCAACTAATGTGATTAAGGGACTGTTAAACTGACATAGCAAATGACAAAAACAACTAAGCCTTTTTTTTTAACCAAGCCTACATATATTTCCAATTTATGAAATTCATATTAGGAGAAGTATAGTAGGCCGCGCTGAAACATTAGCGCCTCCAATGGGCCGTCAGTCTTCGAGTTCCAGTCATCCAAAGTACATCACAAAATCATTGCCTTTAGAAATTAAAGTGGCCCATTATTACTTTTCCATGTTGTTTGTTTAGTTTAAGAAGAATGTCAATCTTCAGGACGGGAATATTTTCCGCTGTTGACAAAATATGTCGTCCTAAGCAGCTAACCAGTTAGCATTAGCAAGCTACAGCCTACACATTTCACACAAGAAATGAGAGTGACACACAGCTCTTCTTACCTTCATCTTTTGATCGTTTCTCCTCTTCTTCTTTTCTCTTTTTCCTAAACTGTGCACCCGATGGCTTTGACCTTTTTCTTTCCATCTTCCATAATTTGCATTTAAGCGGAATAGATTAACACCGCCACCAACCCAGGGTTGCCAGCCCAGATCTGACTGACAGTTGCCAGCACAAAAACCTCCATATACGCAGCTATGGGTGGGTTGATGGAATTTGGGCTGATTTTACCCACATTTGGTAGGTTTTCAGCAAGTTTTTAATCTTCAGCGAACGTGGGCGCCAGCGTGGGGGGAGCGGGAGAGGGAGGGGTGGTGGTGTTATGCTGCCCCCTGCTGGCGGTCGCCCATATAAGGAACCGCCACTGCCTTGGAGTTCACCTGGACAACAGACTGGACTGGAAATGCAACAGTGAAGCGTCTACAAGAAGGGACAGAGCAGATTGTACTTCTTGAGGAAGCTGAAGTCCTTCGACGTTTGCAGCAAGATGCTGCATATCTTCTATAAGTCTGTTGTAGAGAGC
This sequence comes from Nematolebias whitei, assembly GCF_014905685.2. Classification (NCBI taxonomy): domain Eukaryota; kingdom Metazoa; phylum Chordata; class Actinopteri; order Cyprinodontiformes; family Rivulidae; genus Nematolebias; species Nematolebias whitei. The sequence goes on along the minus strand of NC_056507.1, from coordinate 16,346,482 downwards.
ATCATCTCTTCTGCCATCATCTGATGGGGCAGCACCAGAGCAAGTGACTTAACAAAGATCAACAAGCTCATAAAGAAGTCTGGCTCAGTTCTGGGGACTCCTCTAGAACCTTTGGAGATGATTGTACAAATAAGGATCCTTCATAAAATGAAGAACATTATAGACAACCCTCAGCATCCTCTTCATCAGACTGTCATACAACAACAAAGTGTCTTCAGTCAGAGGCTTCTTCAGATCTGTTGTAGGACAGACCGCTACAAGAGATCCTTCCTGCCCACAGCCATCAGCATCTAGAACAACTCTTTAATCAAACCAGGATGATGAGTTACAACATTTAATTTCCCTCTGGGATTAATAAATTATTATTGAATTGAATTTAAATAGATAATTATTAACATTAATAATCTATCATTAATATTAATTATTATTACTACTAATTAATAATAATAATAATAGGTGCCTTCCATGCATTGCATAATGCACTGCTTTCCTTGCATGTTGAACCAAAATGGCTTTATACGTTACTCAGTTTCTGTGAAGAGTTTTCTCCTATTCATTTCCTATGAGAAATTTGTCATCTTTGTTAGCAAAATATGTCACCGTGGTAACTGAAAATGCCAATAAAAGTAATTGCACACTTCCCGGAGCCGGACCGGTCGTTTTGATATAACTTTTGTGGGGTTCCACGTTATGGTTCAGGCCGTATTAAAGTTGAAAAAGATACGCTTTTCAGGTGTAGAATAATAAGTGGGCAGTCACCAACTAGTTCTTTGAGTTGATGAAATATTGCGTCTTTGTTCGCTAAATACGTCGCCATGGTAACTCAAAATGCCATTAAAAGTAATAGCACACATCATGGGGCCGAGCCAGTCGTTTTGATGTAACTTCTGTGGGGGTAGACATTGTGGTTCGAGCCGCATTAACTGAGATTGAAATGTAGATTCACTTCCAAGGTGTAGAATAATAGGTGCCTGTCATGCATTTGCATGGCAGTCCCCCCTAAAAAGCTCTTTGGCTCTCCCTTCGTTTATCTGCAGTAGTTGTGTGTTTACCAGCTCGTCTTTCTCCCATGAACAGCTTCACACAACAGTCTGTTCAATGTAATAAAATTAGCAATTTTCAAGAAATCAATCTTTGAAATATGTCAATAAATGTAGCTTGATATTTCAAGGAAATTTATTTTCACCTTTGACATTTATTGTCATTGTTTAATGGTCAGGAAACAGAAGGAACAAAATTAAAGTTGTCAAAACAATATTTACAAGCATGTGTCTAAGCTTTATTTTGTTGCTGTTGTTGTTGTTGCTGTTGTTGTTGTTGTTGTTGTTGTTGTGGTTGTTGTTGTTGTTCCAACAACAAGCAGCTGATTCCACGAAGGAGCATAAAATATCCCACCGAAAACTAATTTTCTACACAATTACAATTTTTAAGTTTTGCATTGGCATTAACCTCAGTTGCTTTGGCATTGCATTTTCATTTGCTATAGTAGACTATAAAAATAGAAATATATTTAATAGCTTTTGTTAAGCTTAAAGAACTCTGGTGCCAATTTTTGTCCAAAATGCACAGCTTTGTCTTGATGTTTACTCACTGCTCCTTGTTTTCTCAATAACTGCTCATTTATTGTTTTTGCCATTTATCTTCCAACGCCTCTTCAAACCACCTCAGTGGACCTACAAGGCCAAACTTCAGTAACCCAATAGTCTGCAGTGCATGTGTACAAGTTTCATCTCTCGCCAATTCTGTACATTCCTTTTGAAATAGATAGCTATGAATCTTCATTGCATCCGGTGGCATAGAAAACGACCCCCTCCTAAATGACTATTGATGATGATGCCACACTGCAAGGCATCTGAACACTGCATAGAAATTGTATGGCAAGCATAGAAAAGAGGAGGGAGGTGTTTGGCTAAGTATTGTGCAATAGTATGGATAGGTTGATGAGTGGGGATAAATCTCCCTTTTGTCTGAATGTAATTTGCTTTCAAGGATATACATTGTGGAGTAAAGAAAGTATCACTAAACAAATTATGTATTGCCTCAAACCCATTAAAAAGACCAAAAATAAAGTGTAGGTCATTGGTAGATTGTAAATTTGTGACCTTGCCACATCCTGAAATGAAAAGTAACATTCCTGGAAGACAGCTTTTAGTGATGAAGACGTGCAATCAAGTGCATGTGCACATACCCATTTCAGATCTATTAACACCTTTATCTGCTTTGCATGGTTAATTCTGTAAAAAGTATAGAAAGGAACGCAATTGCAGTGTGAGATTTTGTTCTTTGGCTGGATTACTCATCAGGTTGACCTTCATGTGAGCAGGAAAACAAGAGTTGTTGAGTGTAGAGTGCTGTATATATTATCAAAGACACCAAATAAGTGGCATCCAAGGTCCTCCTCGTGCTCCCTTTTTTTTACAGCTGCAAGATACAGCTTTTGCAGCTAGCTTCTGGGTTCTGTGTGTGCTGGTGATATCCAATCCCCCGTGGCTCATACAACTTGTCCTTGGTGATGCGAGAAGTATGAAAAGTTGCCCAAACAGCATGAAAATCATTGGTATGTGACACTAGAGAAAGATAAGTAACATTGCCTAACAATGCAAATTGCATTAATCTGAAACGTATAACCAAAGTGCAGTGCAGGAATTCAGCCAGACACCACAGCGTGTGAGTTCACTGATTAGTCTCTTCCTTTTCATTGGATTAATCGCAGAACTCAGCTGGAGCAAAAGATGTGCAAGCACAAATTTACTGGCTTTATACCCAGAAAATGTTAAGTGCTTAATATCAAGTTGTTTCTTTTTGGTTGTAGTTTTGTAGTTTTTTAACATTCAAATAATATTTTTGTTGTTTCATGACTTCAAACCTTCATAGAATTTCAGTTGACTCTTGATTGTGAAGTCCTTTGCAAACATTTTGACGTCTTAAACCTAATTCCTACATATACTGTATAAAATGTTAAAAGTATACTTACACACACAGCTGAATGATGGATGCTTTGCAGGTGTATTAATAAATTAATACATTACAGATTTTGTGTTATAAATAACTGCAGCCGTATGCAGTGGTCTTGCATGAAAACTGCTTCTCTGGGGAGCTCACTGGTATGAACTGCTGAAATTGTGCTTCCAATATGGTTTGACATTGACATTTTAATGGAGCAGTCAGGGGTAAAGCTACAACTACATCAATTTATGATTAGAACAGGGATAAAAATATGACTTGAGCACATAAACACATATGTTTCAGTGAGTATGATTCATAAGTCAAGATCATAAACACACATGGTTCTGGATTATGAATCATCATGCATGATAAGAAAACAAGTGTAAATGGTAGTAAATTAATGTTGATATAATTAAAAGAAAGGGGTTTTCATACCGCCAGTGGTGATTGTGACTCCTACAATTATTCCACAACAGTAAACGTGACCAAGATGACCACTGTAACATGAACAAAAACTTCTGCTTGTATTACAGTCACTTCATGCCGACTTGCCTAAAGGTAAATTAAGCATAAGCAGAATGGCCCAAATGACTTTTCAGATTCTTATCAACTGCTTTTTCATGATTTTAGACTAAAAGCACAAAACTTCCACTTACCTTCTTTCATTCATTTGATTAATTTCATATAAAGCCTCTGTGCTGTACAAAACAAAACCCATTTCATATTGTTGCATTCATGTTTTGATTTTTGCCATGTCAAGTCAGATTTATTTGTATAGCACATTTAAAACAGGAACTGTTGCAAAGTGTTTAACAAAAAGATCACAGCATCCAATAAAAATAACAAGATATAATTGCAGCATCTGGAATAAAAACATAAAAACACAAAACATAATTGGAAACAATAAAATACCAAATCATATCACCCTGCCCAAGGAATAAAAACAAAAAGCATAAACACAATCAGAAACAATGAAATACTAAGTCAGATCACCCTGTGTTAAATGTCAATGAGTAAGTCAATATTTGTGAAATATACAGATATTTTTAAAGTCAGTAGCTTAGATCCATGCTGTTTTTAGCATGTCATTTGATTCGTATTTTATTGCATGATTATATTTTAGTATTGTGAAAGTTTAAAATTGATGAAGGATCAGTGTTGTTGCCTCACAACGAAAAGGACTGCTCTGTTTGGAGTTTGTGTTTCTGCAGAATCTCAGAGGCTTTTTGCTCTCCTTGTGCCCACGTGAATTGGCCTTTCTCTGGATGGTATGATTTCCTCCCACATTCTGAAGACCTGCATGCAAGGCTTGTTCACAGTTGACAGATGAGTGCACATAGCTGTTTGGTTCTCAGCATCAGGCCTGTGATAGTCTAGGGGCCTCTCCAGGGTGTTCCCCGCCTCTCACTCCATGTCAGCTGGGACCGACTCCAACCTGCTGTGATCCTGACAAACAGACATACAAAATTGATTGATCTGACAGATTACCATGTTTATAGGCCTTACATCTCCCCGGTGTGCAAAATACCCACAAGCTCTGACATGAAATCAACACTCTTACCTTTTAAAATCCACTTACAGACATGGTCAGTGAAAGTTCTGCCTTGGATTCTTCAGCATTGAGACCAATCTTTGCTAAAAGCTTGAAGTCTCCCAATTCTCCCACTAAACCCACAAAGTCAACCCCCGCAGAACATTATAGAGTGTGGCAGGGAATAAAAGACCCTAATCAAGGCCTTAATAATCCACCAATTGCACATTACTTCTTGTTTAACTTTAATCCATGCACCAACACTGTTTCTGCTATTCTTTCTCCCACTCTTCTGTTTTGTCTTGGATCAGTGATGTGGAAGACCACGAAAAGGTAGGCATTCATGTCACAGAAGATTTTCTGGAGACCTTGACAGAACGGATGGGTCTCCATTACTGTAATGAGGCTACAGAAATGGCTGCTGCGCTTCTCTCATTTACGCCATCTCAGCCCGCGCCTCCTCTGGGGATACACTCTTTTCTCTGTAATAGCATACTCAGTCTTCTCATTCTCTTTTTCTTTTTGCTCTTTACTCTCATTCCTTTTTACCATGCCAGAAATTTACAAGCGGTATGGACATTTATGTGTGTGTGTGTGTGACTGTGTGAGTGCAAAAGGTAGAAACGTCTCACCTGGGACACTTACCGTTAATGAGAATTGAATACCATGAACGGAGAGCAAAAACATGAGAAATATTTTGTCTGAAATTTTAAAGTGTCTGCAAATTGGACTGTTAATTATTTAATCTGGAAAATTGGACAACAATGTTTTTCATTTTCTGTGTATTGTTGAGACACGCTGTATGGTTTGAAGAAAATACAATCAAATGGACTCCGTTGATTTCTGTTACCTCCAGGATGTGAAAAATCTGCTTGACCGTCTTCTTCGTTGTTTTACTTGACCAACAAAGGCAATCCATTACTGGTAGATGATCTTGAATTTCTAATTGCTTGTTTCAGCACAGTGTTCTATATATTAATCAATAAACCTTATTGATCAACAGAAGAAAAGCTTCACTCTTTAGGCTGGCGTTGTGCAGGAGTGTAATCAATTAAAACAATCAAGATAATCTTGATTACATCATCCATCTGTGTCCCTTTGAAGCAATAAATGTTTCCAGAGTCTTTGCTCACATTATATTTTTTTTATTATTGTTTCAACTATAAAATGCTAGTGTTCTTTTATATATATAAATTGCATTTATGTTTACCTCATTTCCTAAAAAACTGGCTTATTTGAAAGCAGATATATATGATTGGTTTTGTTTAAAAGAATATAGGTTCTGGCCATTTTCCAATGATTTAAGATATTTCTTTGGCTCTGTCCCCTACTCCCAAACCATCTCATATCAAATATTTGGAAGTGAAAACCCCCTTTCTGCAAATTTACAGAGTCTATATGTGTAGAGGCATCAGATTTCAGAAGTCCTCAGTGAAATGATTTAGAGAACATAGTTTAGAGAACACGGACAGATGTGGCTTATTATAAAGGACCCCTCGAGCAGTGGTGTAGTCTACATTTTTGTAGTGGGTATACTGTGCTTAGAAACCAAAGTACACTGGTTGTTACAATGTAATCGTCAATTTATTTTTGATTTTTAAGCATATTGAACATTTCCAAATTTCTCTAATGCTTATATTTGAATAAATGAACAACAAACTTTGTCAGAGTCAGAGTTTCTTTATTGTCATTCGCACCTCGTGGTATATGTGGTGGAGCGAAATTATGTACACAAGGTCCCAGTTACATCCAACAATAAAATGTAAAAGAAAAACAATGATAACATCTAAGAAAAACATCAACTAAATATACACTAAGCACTAAACATAAAAACATTACCTCGAACATCAGCACAAACATGAACATGAGTCTGTGTGAGCGGATGTGCACGCATGAACACATCAACATTGAAACAGATCAGCAGCAACATGATGTGATTTTTTTTTCACAGTGATTATTCTGTTTAGATATTCATGAGTCTAACAGCCTCAGGGTAGAAGCTGTTCCTCAGTCTAGTGGTTCTACACTTAATGCTCCTCAACCTCCTTCCTGAGGGGAGTGGGGCAAAAAGTGTGTGTGCTGGGTGAGTGGGGTCCTTCACGATGCAGGTGGCCCTCTTCCTGCATCTATAGGTGTAGATGTCTGTGATCGTGGGGAGACTGACTCCGACAGACTTATGTGCAGCCTTAACCACTCTCTGCAAAGCTTTTCTTTCCGCAGCTGTGCAGCCTCCATGCCACACGTTGATGCTGCAGCACAGGATGCTCTCCACTGCACACCTGAGGAAGTAAAGTCTCTGATGAGCTTTCTTGATCAGGCTGGTGGTAGTGTTGCTCCAGCTGAGGTTGTCATTCATGTGTACACCCAAGTACTTGTAGCTGTAGACCACTTCCACCGCAGATCCTCTTATGTTCAGGGGGGTGTAGGTGTTTTTGTTCCTTCTGAAGTCCACAATCATCTCCTTTGTCTTCTTCACATTGATGTGAAGGTTATTCTCTTTGCACCAGCTCTCCAGGTGTTCCACCTCTTGCCTGTAGCTGGACTCATCATTGTTTGTGATGCATCCCACCACCGCTGTATCATCTGCAAACTTTACAATGTGACAGCCTGGATGGGTAGCTGCACAATCATACGTGAGCAGAGTAAACAGGAGGGGGCTCAACACACATCCCTGAGGAGAGCCAGTGCTGAGTGTTATGGTGGAGGAGGAGAAGTTGTGGATCCTCACTAACTGTGGTCTGTTTGTTAGGACGTCTAGTACCCAGTTGCAAAGGGAGGGGCTTAGTCCTAGTGTGAACAGTTTGTCCGTCAGGGTTTGGGGGATCATGGTGTTGAAGGCAGATGTGAAGTCCACAAAGAGCATACAGACATAAGAGTTTTTCTGCTGCAGGTGGTTGAGCGCAGTGTGGACCACAGAGGAGATGGCGTCCTCTGTTGATCGTGCAACATGTTATAGAATTTATAAAACAGTATCAAACCCAAGTGCTGTATACCAATAGACTGAAGCATTTAACTGCTGTTTAACATGTACCTAATTATATGTTATGTATCATTGGGCACGTTTAAGTGGATAGCAGAATCAGAATAAGCTTTATTATCATTGTACTGAGATACATCAATAATATGTCCATACAGTCATCCAAAAGATGGGCGGAGTTCACATAGCTGCTGCTCTTTGAGAATGTGGCCTCTTATCCTTTTCAGAATACTTTTAGATAGAAAAGGGGAAAAGGCCATGAGGGTGGATAGTGGTATTACAAAAAAAGATCTCTTCACATCTTGTCCTGTATACTGAAATTCTTAAGCTTTTCTAGTGGGTATACTCCGTATACCCGAGTATCACGTAGACTACACCACTGCCCTCAAGTGCTTAGACAGTATAAGATTAGTAAATGGGACAAAAATCACATGACTAGTTTGAACTTTGGTGAATAGATTTAAATGTTTTTTTTGAAAAAATAAAAGATAAATCTCAGAATAGGAAAAGTATACCTCCTCAGCTGTTGGCACTGGACATAGATTATAATTAAATAAATTAATGTCTGTATTTTCTAAATTCTATCTTCAGGATTTCAGTTATGGAGTCAGGAAACACCACTTAAACTCTTAATTAATAATTGTATTGACTTGAACCAGGTGGAAATAAAAGTGCTCTGGTTTATCTTCAAAATGACAAAAAAAAAAAGTATTAATAAATCACAAACTGTTAATTTCTAAAAAAATGTTTAAAAATATTAAAATGATGCCTAAACTTTGTTTAAACACTTTAATTGTATAGCAATCCAAAGCCATAGTAAAGATACTTTACTTAACAATCAGACTAAAAAAATAACTAAAGAAATCTGGCAACATGTCGTTTTGCTTTCTAGAGATCAAAAATATATATTGCTCTAAGCGTTATTGTGTAATTTTAAAAGTGCAGTTAAAGGTAGGAATGTCATCCGCATACAAATGTGCATTCTCTAAGAATACAAATGAATGCTTAATTGTCTATAAGTAATATAGTGCAATGTAAATTCAATCTAAGAAAAGCCTAATCTTTAAAGTTCAAAATGCAATGATTAATGTCTTTATACTTAGCAGTAATGAGGACTATAGCGAGTTCTTTAATAACTTAGAATCTGGAGGTCATGAGGCCAACATGCAAATATCAAGAAATTCAGATAGCTGAGGATACAGGAATATTTGCTTTTAGATTTCAGGAAATTGTAAATACATACAAATTCATGTAAATAAACATGTTTAAGAGCAAACATTGAGTGTCTTCATGCCTTTTTTTATCCAGCTTACTTGGCTGTTATAAAAGAACCTTTCCAAAAAATGTCTTAACTTTAAGCACAATGTTTTTAAACCTACACAGATAATCTAATTGTATACAAGAAAAGAAGATATAAAAAAGTAAAAAAATAAGTCTACACCAATAGGCCTTTACAGTGGCTGAAACAGACCTGCCCTAGATGAAATGATGACACAAACAATTTGTTGATGAAATATTAAAGACTGTTGCCCATAGTGAACAGCACATACAATATAATATTTAGAATAACTCTAATAAGTTTTCTGTTTTGGTTGGTTGAAAGCCCATGATAATTTGCTTTGTTATTGAAAATGCAGAGTTGTGGATCTGTAGTGTGATCTAGGATCTCTAACAAAAAAAAAACTGTGATGTTGCACAAACACACTCCAGTCATACAGAATGCAATGAAACAAAATTAAGGAGCATAACATTTTACTCTGAGAGTCCTCCAGTCCCAGACATTAGGGCTTTAAATGCTATTGATCAAATTTTAGAACACATGGAGGACGAGAATTTCCTGGCAAGGCTTCTTATAGTCCCTCAGGTACCTATTTAGGTAAGTCTGCAATCCTTCCTGAACGTTTCATCATTTGTGCACTTTATACCAGAAAGAGGCACAAAATGAATGCAAACAAAGAGAGAAGCTAAGGTTCATGTTTGCACATTCTTCCTAAAAATAAATAGCTTTAGCAGTGTATGTTAATATTTTAGAGTACATCTACTGTATTGTTTTCCATTAAACAAGTGTTTAATCTCTATTACCTTGTAAATTAATGACACATGGTTACTTCACCCAAGGGTACAGGGTCTCTTGAGTAAGATCAAGTGAGCTAATTAAAGCATTGCCACAAGAATTCCTTTTATCAAATTTCTCACTCTAATTGGAGGACAGGATATTAATTTTCAGCATCTGCATAGCAAGTCTCACACATAAAGCTTTTTGTAGGGACTGCAATGTGCGTCATTTGCCCAAGTGCAAGTGAACATGCTGGTGTATTGAAGAAATGTTCAAATTTTTAGCTTCAAAAATTGCTTATTTGATGCCATTACAAGAACGGAGTGAGTGTCTGGGTTTGACCATTGACAAGTGTTGTGTACTTCATTTAAAAAAAATAGTGATAAATATTATTAACAAAGAAAAGACTGAGAGGAAGAAAGCACTCGGTCATGTGCAAATTAAAATTATTTAAATGTATGTAAGTATAATGATTTGTAGAGTAAAAAATTATGGATGACAACCCTCAGATGCAAACTTATCAGATGAAGTTCCTTTGGTGGAGAATTTGCCAACTCTCTGCACTGATTTGACGTTCTGAACATTACAGTGACCAGAATGCCAAGTTCAGCATCACAGCACCCGACTGCTAATTTCCATACAAAACGCATGTCTTTACAGTGAGTCTGTGGAATGAAGCTCCATCCAAATGGAAACAACCAACTCAGCAGCTAAAAGACCGCTTTGTTACAATGGTCACAGATTTATGGGACACTTGACCCTTTCAATGAGAACAGACTGCTCAGCAGCTCAGACATTGTAAGTGCACTCCAAAGACTTTAAAATGAGCTGGAAGGTGCTTGTAGTATCTGTTAAATCAAGCAATGTACACAGCATGAGGGTTTTCCTTTCATGGATTTTGTGATGGAGAGACATCCACCTTTCCACACCTATTGTTTTAAATGATCTATTTGTCCATCCATCTATCCATCCATTAAATATCTTTCACACACGGCTTCCTTTTCGGGTCACGGCGGGTCATTGGTGCCCATCTATTCATTAAAAATAAAAAAAAATACCAGAAAATATTAGTAAATAAATGTCATCTTAACATAAACATGTGCGGTGTTACATGAAAATGTTATAAAGCTCCAATTTACAGCCTACTGATCTACAAGCACACATATTACTAGAAATTTCAATCACGTCTACCATCAGCAGAGTGAAATGGAGTCACAAACAAGCAGACTTGCTGAAAATCAAAAGTCTGCAATTGACAAGACATGGGTTCAACTTGCTTGTTAGGCAAGAATAAAATTACCTGTTTAGTTAAATTATTTAAAAACCATTTGAAATATTGGAAATAACAACTCTTGTTCCAAAAAAATGATAGTACCGTATTTTCCGCCGTACACATCGCACCGCCTTATATGTCACATCAGTCAAAATATGTTTAATAAAGTGGTAAAAAACATACATATGTCGCCTCGCCGTATACGTTGCATCTATTATGTCTCATCACTGACACGTCGCGTTTGTTATGCGTCACCGCTGACAAGCCGGAAATGTGGGCCGGTGTTGTGCCAAAAATCCATTGTCTGAGAAATGGTGACCGCTGGAGCGTACACAGGAGGACTTTAACAAAAATTTAACAAGATTAACACTTAAAAACAATTATTTGTTTGCTTGAAATTATAGAAAAGATGTCTCAGTTGAACTTTTCCTTAATAAATGCACTTTGTCGGTCAAATCAATTGCATTTAAAATCCCGATTTGCAGAAGCGGGAGTGCGCAGAGGGACAACTTGCTGTGCATGTCTTTGAAATTTAACAAGATAACCACCTAAAAACAATTATTTGTATGCTTGACTCTATAGCAATGGTGTCTCAGTTGAACTTTTACTTAATAAATGCACTTCATTGGTCAAATTAGCTGCGTTTTGCCAGGGCGGCGCAGCAAGATTAAGTTGATTTGATGGTTGCTCCTGGTAAGCTGGAGAAAGTTTTGAAGAAATCCTCTATGGCAAGCCAATTGTGTCTATAATAGCCACTTTTATCTATTACATGACACAACGGCATGCCATACTACTTGAGTGCCATCTAGCGGCTGAAAATTTTAGTGTTCAATATTTTTAGTCAGAATGAATGAAAATGGTTATAGCTCAACCAAAAATTGGTTTAAAATATGGGGGAAACATAAATAAGTTGCTTCGGTGTATAAGTCGCAGAGCATGTACTGTAAATTATGCAAAAAAACCTTGTGACTTCTAGGACAAAAAATACAATAATATTAATAAAAAATAAAATAAAGTACATGTGGAAATGTGTATAATACTGGCTTAGCAAGCTCTTGTCAGCCATATGTATATATTAAAAATAATAACAATTTAATTCATAAACAAAACACAACAAACTAAAAAATGTTCTGGTGCGGTGACTACAACTGCATGACTTCGTCCAATGAGAAATTCCAGGTCGGTGACTAACAGTGCAGAATAGCAAAATATACATTTAAATAATTGCAAATGATTTATGTGCAAATACGTTTGTAGTGAATGCCAAGATGTGCTGCAGTTTGCCTCATCCTTTTTTCCTTTGATGACTGTTCCTTTCTGTTTTATATGGATGCCTTGTAGTTGTTTTATAGTGAGATACAATTAAGGGAAATTCACATAAAGTGTTAAAAGTACTCAAGAAGTCATCATTACAAAGAGGCTTATGTGTGTGCTGGGATAATATAATTTAGTCAGACATTCCTGAACCTAAATCCTTGTTTCATCCCTGTGTATCTTCCAACATTAACAAATGTAAGATATTAATCCTTTAAGGAGATACAGGCCACAGATCAAAGCAAAAGCTTTAACAAATGTCTGCCAACATAGCTTATTTAATCTTGAAACAGCATGCATTTCACACCGTTTCATCTTCCAATCAACTTAACACATGCCTTGAGATGTCTGGAATACATTATTTTGCCCTCACTTTGAAGGTCAGCCAACTAACTTTTAAAGTTATTGTCCAAAAAAGGATTCAGCAGCGGTGGGAAAACATTTCCCCTTTCAAGAGCTACCTTGGTGGATATTCGAAATTTCTCATTTGGATTTGACAGGGTGCTGCTGGAAGCCGAGCAGCATCAGTCAGGGACAGTTCTCTGGCTGTGGCTCCTATCTCTCATTTTCTCTCTTCTCTGCAAATACGCCCCCGTGCCTACTCGCATAACCCAGACAGTCAGGCTGCGCTGCAGTGTGGGCTTTCTGCTCACAGCGACGCAGCGTGCTGGCAGCCAGACAAGAGAAAGGTACTATAGCTGAAGCTCCCTGCACATCATTGTGCCAGGTGATGTATATGTGTTGATGCAAAGCTTTTGGTTGCACGCCTGGTCGTGTTGCAGCCTTCGTCAGTGGAATGCTTAGTTTAATCCTGAAGTTTTACTAAAGTTCACACTTTATTAGAATTAATTAAAATAGTCTTGAGCAGAAAGCAATAAACTTACAAGATGCATTTCTGTATTATAAGTGAGCACAGATTGGAGAAAGATGTTTGGTAATTTTTTTTATTAAACTCTAATGACGTCTCCATGAGCCATGGTCCATGACAATGCCCTTTAGTCATCAGACATTCATGAAGTAATTAATAGTTGACTTAGAGGGATTATATTACATGAACACGCCTTTGTTTTGGTGACCTTGGAGAGGTTGACTAATCTCTCTAATTGAGTAGTTGTAAACACTATTGTTCCCACTTTACCCCAATGTCAATTTGCTCATATTTTAGATGGGTTTAGTATCTTAAAATGTTCGTAAGAAGGCTGGCGGTATTATAAATAATCTATTCATCTTAAAGCTATTTGGCACTCAAAGAATCAGCCACCATATTACATGCTTTGGATTTGGGCAACTTTGCTCATGCCTAATGAATTTGAAATAAGAAAAGAATTCCCAAGTAATGACAAAAATAATATTCCCTGTGTTCTCTCAACTGTAGTAGTCTACACAGATGCAGGAAGAAGATGCTAAATATTCATGTTTTAATAGTATTTGGGCATTTTACAATACAATGATGGATTTTTCTGTCAATGCCCAACTTGAGAATCCAGTTTAATACATATTTAATAGGGTGCCTTAAACATTTTTTTTTTACATTTTGTCATCTTTAGTGATACATGCCATCAAACTCCTTGGAAAAGTGCTTCACGACACCTCTATTGTTCTCACCATCCCCACGCCTGGTTTGTTCAACTGTCACAGGTCTGTTTTTATTATGAAATCTCTTTAACCTTGGCTCAAACGGATGGCTGCAGTCCTGAAGCGCCTATAATGGAGGACGTTCATGTGATTTATTAGTAAACAAAGACATGAATTTAAATTATATGATTGTAGCTCTCAAAAATATGTCTGGAGTGTATAGATGCGCTTGAACTAAGTGGGATACATTAATCACATCATCCCCGAGGCTGTGTCAGTGCACACTGAAGCGAATGTTACTCTTCATTCACAAGAGAAGAAAAGATTGTGAAAGGTCCATGCTCAGGAAATAATTCAATACATAAACACTATGCCAGCACAGTAACGTGCAGAACTTTTAATGATATTTAATTTAAATGCATATTTTATCTTGTTAAAATATATGTGGCATAAACTATTTTTTGCTAATATGAAAAGAAAAGGATTTGCAATAGATTGAGATGACAGCATGCAAGAATATGTCATTCTTTTGTGCTTTTTCATGAATGCATGCAGCTTTTTGCATTTAGATAAACTCTTACCCTATTGAACTTGTGCAGAATCATTGAACAGCCTCTGACAGTCCATTTAAACTAACAATTGCAATAAAACACAATTGAAAACAAACTAACCAAGAAAAAATATGGAACATGACTCTTAATAATAATAATAAGATATGACAGTAACCATTCAGACCTTTACTTAGTTTGCTGTCCCTAATACGCAAGCACACACACTCACTTTTGTGTGTGTGAGTAAAGTACCAATATGTCTTTGTCACTATAAACAAATTAAACAATAATTTATTCTGCCAAAATATGTTTTTTTTAACTCATCTTACTTTGCTGGTCACATATATAGTTTGATAGATGAAAGCTTTCAGTTCAAACGCACAGCATAAAATACTGTAGTATGAAAATCTATCAAATGGTCTCCTTTTTTCTGGAGTTTGAAAAAGCTAAACCACATGAGTTTTGCTAAAATGAAAACGTAGTTTTTATAAAGCATTTTAACAAAATGTGTTTAAACGTTGTACCCCATACAGGGTAAGACTAATTCTCATATTTCGTAAAAGTAACCTTGTGAAGGTTAATCATTTTATTTGACTGTAAATACAGTTTTTTCTGCTATGTTCTCTAAAAGCAAGCTTTTTCTAATTTATGTTTTATTTTGTTTTTCAAAAAAAATGTTTAGAGGATGAACGAAAATAACTAGAGTGGTGAAGTGATTTAGGAAGGAGAAACAAAAAGGGCACACTATAGGTTGAGTAAAGAATGGCTGTGCTAACAGAGATTAAATCTATCTAAATTATTTAATAAAGTGAATGAAACTTAACTGTACAGGTAGGAGTTTTACTGTGTGTGTGCAATCCATGCAACCTAAAGGCAGGTAACACATTTTCTACTTTTTATTCAAAGTTATTTAGCTCTTTAAAATATGCATGCAGAAGCTGACCACTGTGGGTGGAGGACACAAACGGTAATAAGAAAGGATAGTTTGGCAATAATGCCTAGCGTAGTTTTTCTGACAAGTGGAACAATTTACTAAAGAAAAGAACCTAATGAAAAAACATTTTGTGGGAATATATTCAGTGCACCAGCACAGACACTGTACATTTCCTATAGTGGCACTTGCCAGCTTTTAAACCAAGCTGCAGGACTAAACTCTGTTTTTTTAACAGGTGAGTAAAAAATAATTAATATTTACACTTTGACCCAGTAAAAAATGGATCATTGGAATATCTAACCACATGTGCCCCAACCTTTTAACAACCTCAGTGCAAAATGTCTTAAATGCTAGATGGGTTGAACTTTTGGTTTTAGCATTCTCAGTTCACAGATGTTCATTTTAATATCTTAATGTTTTGCCTTTGATAATAATAATAATAAACAATACATAAAAGAACAGTCATTAGATTGTTCCCAACCTTTCATATCAAATCCTGATTCCACCTTTTTAGTCCATGGCATGTTTGTTGCACTGAAACTCTACCATTTGGTTTTATCATACTACTAACCTCTTCATGTTTTCCACAAAATGATCGTTTATTTGGGCCATATCTACAGAATGTGAATGTGAACAATTTGAGGAAGAGACTGTGGTAGATTTTCCAAAAATAATGGTGGAATGAAGAACTTAATCAAGAGAACTGTGTTTTGTGACATTTTGCGCAATAGTCACATTTCTTCTTCCTCCTCTTCTTTCGACTTTTCCCTCGTCAGGGGTTGCCACAGTAAGTCATCATCCTCCATCTCACCCCATCCTCTTCATCCACTGTCCTCACTCCAACTACCTTCATGCACTCCCTCTCATTTGCTTATTCTCTTTGGCCTTCCTCTTTGTCTTTTTCCTGACCGCTGCATTTCTAACATCCTTCTACCAATATACCCACTGTCTCTCCTCCATGTGCTCCTTCTCCATCCTGCCTGGACTCTCTTTTTCACCTCTTTACCACATTCCGTATGTTCAGGACAGTTGACCCCAAGTACTTGAAGTCCTGCACCTTTGTGACCTCTGCTCTTTGTAGTTTCACTGTTCCACATGTCTCCTCAGTCACACATATGTACTGTGTCTTACTGTGGCTGACTTTCATTCCTCTTCTTTTAGGTGCATACCCCCACCTCTCCAAGTTCTCTTCCACCTGTTCCCTGTTCTCACCACAGATCACAATGTCATCTGCAAACATCATAGTCCATGGGTTTCCTGCCTGACTTCATCTGTTAGTCTGTCCATCACCAGAACAAACGAGAAGGGGCTCAGAGTCAATCCTTGATGCAATCCCACCTCCTTGAAGCTATCTGTCACTCCTACAGCACATCTCACCACTGTCCTGCTGTCCTCATACATGTCCTGTACCAGTCTAACATACTTCTCTGCAACTCCAGATCTTTTCATGCAATACCACACCTCCTCCCTCGCCACCCTGTCAAATGCTTTTTCTAAATCAACAAAGACACAATGAAGTTCTTTCTGACCCTCTATGTACTGCTCCATCAGCAGCCTCAAAGCAACGATGGCAACTGTGGCCACTCTTTCTGGGCATGAAACCATAATGCTGCTCACAAAAAGTCACCTCTCATCTAAGTCTAGCTTCCAAAACTCTCTCCCAGATCTTCATTGTGTGGCTCATCACCATATACATATACATATACATATATATATATATA